>NC_090439.1:232766316-233418816 GCF_031143425.1 Pleurodeles waltl
GGGTTGGGACTACAGGTGTGAGCTGTTGTAGGACTGGAATAGTCACCTACAAACATAAGTACTGCCATCCTTAAACCAGCAGTCTTGCCTAGAACAAGGGTCAAACTAAGACATGGCGCCACCAATGATGGTGTTTAGGCACTAATTTACAGATACCCCGACTATCACAGTCTCACATACTTCAGGTACCCTAAGTACCATTATACAGAGACATCCGTGGTCTTGGAGAAGATCCTCCTCCTGAAAAGGGACTACCTAATTAGGCTGTAGGTTGTTGGAGCTCGAACCTATAAAAGGACTTTTCTCCCCATTGGGTGTTCTATCTCTTTACCCACTTCCAAACATGGCTTATCCCATAGACATTCCTGAGAATGCTAAAGAAGCACTAACTCTACATCTAGTAATGCATGGCTTAACAGACGAGGGCGGGAATGTCACATTCATAGTAGAAGCTAGTGAAGCCTACCAAACAGAAGCATTCTATTCTTGGGTCACCTTTCCTGAGGAAGACCAAAGATCGTTCACATTCCATACATACAGAATTGCAAACGTACCTCAATGGAACCAAGCATATCACTATCTTGAGATTCTGATTACTTATCAAGAACAGCAGAACTGGTTTAATGGTTCCCTACCACACGTAATACAACCTGAGAGATTAGGTCCCTTAGGTAATGAAGTTCTAACGTGTCCTATGTTTGCCACATGCACACCTCACCCAGGTATACAGAATATGCAGGCAGCAGACCTGCAAAACTTATACATTGAGCTAGTAACACTTTACAAAAGACTTGTTTATTTCTTAATGTGAACTTTGAACTCCTCACCAGTGCGTCCAGCACCAGCAGCACCTGCTGGATATCAATTGGCTATTGGCTACTGGGATTAATCCACAAACAGTACATACTATCATGGGTAAGGTACCCACAGAATGAGATAAAATATTGTTCTGGATATCCCAGAAAACAAATCAGCTGGAAGCTGTGTTTCCCCATACTGGACCACAGGAGGAACATAGAATTCTCACGATGTGCTTGCTCTTCTGGATGGTTCCCTCGGTGGATGACTGCGCCACATGGGGTACAGTTTTCACTACAATTTATGCCACCACACACGCTACCCAGACACTTGCCAATTTACCAGAAGTGTTGAAACAAATACAGAATGAGCACGGGGCTGCACCAGCCCTAGATTTGGGGATGAAATGAGTGTGTAACTTTGACACAGTCTCCTCAATCATACCCAGTAATATCAAAGGGGAAGCAGTAGCACTGGCTATACTCCAGAGCCTCCGGGGGATTCCATAATTGGACTGGGAGAAAGAGCTACCCAAAATGATTTCTGACACCTATACCAGTACAGGATGGGATAGTTTGGGAGGCAAGCCGAAGAAGCTTGAATTACAGAGTACCACCCCTTAGGAAGGTACTAAGCAAGCATAGGAGGGTTCTAAGAAGCACTGAGATAAATATATTTTTTTTAAAGATAGACAAAATCAGAGAGCAGATTCACCACATCCAGAGAACTCCAATAGGAGATACACTCTCAGATATAGAGAAAATATAAAAGCTCCTGAAAGATATACTGATTCACGTCCCTCTCGTTCCGTTCAGGACATCCCGTATAGATGTAGCAAGAGAGGGGGCCGTCCTGATCAACATCCTGAATACGTGAAACAGAAGAAAGACTCACCACAGTCTTCAGACAAAAAAAGAAGACAAATTCTCACAACAAAAGCCAAAGTTTGAAAAGAAAAAGGTGGCAGCTCTGTCAATTTAAAATGCCAGTACACTTGAGAACAAGACGTGGGCAGTGACACTGTTAGACAGCGCAGCAGAGGTCACGATATGTCGTCAGAGTATGAAAGATCACCTGGATGCAACAGTAACTAGAGATTTCATTGCAGTTGAGACTGCAGATGGGCGCGTTCTCCCACCCAACAGGGTTTATGATTCAAATATCCAAATTGAGGGAGACGTAGAGCGCACCATTGGTGTGATATTTTGTGATGAACTTAGTTGTGATATCCTACTGGCTGAAAGGGACTTGCCACCCGAGCACATCCATAAGCTCCCACATGGGAAGATGTCATTTTGCTTTCTTTCTCTGGTCTTGTTCCGGAGGTAGTAAAACAAGCCTACGCTGTCAAGTGGGCTTTGGCGCAGGCACCTGCATTGTACCGCAACCTCAGCCACACTATTCTGTTAAACACGAAGCAAAAGCTCCAGTGAGGGAGATTCTCACTCAGCTCGAGTACCAGAGTGTAATTGAGCCCTGCGTATCTGCAATTAATAACCTATTATTCCCATCTGCAAAACTGACCATTCTTATAGAATAGTCTTAGATTACAGACACTTAAACAATCATACACGTACATACGCTATACAACATTCACATAGCATAGCATAGCACTAATTAACAATATAGTGCGCAAAAAATACAAAAAAACGTTGTATATTTCCAACAAGTTTTTCTGCCAGAACTTAGCACATGAAAGTCGGGACCCAGGTGCATTCTCATTTGGCTCACAGACACGCTTCTGCCATTTGCCCCAAAGCTACAAGAACAGCCCAGGGCTGTTTTCAGCCCAGGTAGCATTAATATTACATGATATTGATCCCGCAGCGTTGTTTTAATGTGGATGATATTTATCTCACAGATGACGACCTCAACATTCTTCTTCGCAGGGTCGATCAGATCGTTTTAGGATTTGCAGCTCTCGGCTACAAATTTAATTTTAGGAAATCAAAAATATCCTTTCTCAGCGTATTGTTCCTAGGATAAGAGCTATCAAATGAGGGGAAGAGCCTGGTGCTGCACTTTCAAGAGTAATGTGCTCAACCCCACCCATCTAACACTGTCAAGAAATTCCAGTCTTTACTTGGTTTCTTCAATTTTGGCAGAACATACATTCCTGACTATGCACAACGTATCAAGCCACTCTAAGACTAAGGCCCTGATTTACACTTTTTGCTACAAAACTGCACTAACGCAGTTTTGCACCAAAAAGTTTGGCACTGGCTTGCACCGTTTCTGAGCACCAGCCTGGCACCATATTTATGAATCGATGCAAGCCGGTGCAAAGGATAGGCTAGCGCAAAATGATGTTAGACAGGTGGGGCTGGTGGTAGGGAAGGAGGAGGTTCTGCACCAAATAATGACGTTTGGTAGGTAATAGTAAAAAAAACCTGACTCTAACCAGCCTAGCGTCACTTTCTAAAGCAAAACCTTCCATATCACATGACTCCTGTCTTAGAAAAGACAGTACTCATGCCCACCACCCCAATGGCCAGCACAGGGGATCATGGCCATTGACCCAGTGTCATGTACGGGGGCCCATTTCATGGCCCCCAATGGCACTTAAAAAAAAAAAAATACTTACCTGTACTTACCTATACTTACCATGGATGGGGTCCCCTCTGGTGTGGGTGGGGGTGTCCCTGGGGCCTAGGGAGGGCACCTGTGGGCTTATTCCATAGTATTCCACCATGGAAATAGGCTCACAGGCTCTGACCCAGGCGTTAAATAATGATGCAAAGAAAGCTTTGCACCATTATTTGACCACTCCTACCCCCGTTCGTGATTTTAGCACAGGGGAATAAATATGGGGCTATGGCCATAGACAATTTTTTTGCATAGGAATGCCTATTTTGCATCTCATTGATGCAACATAGGTTTCCACATCCAAAAAATGACTTTAACTCTACAAATTTGGCGCTAGACGGGTCTAGCGCCAAAGTATAAATATGGAGTTAGTTTTGCGCCGAATTTGAGTAAAGAAATGCTGCAAATTCGGTGCAAAACAAGTATAAATAAGCCTCTTAGTACGCCCTAATTTTTCTAGCAGACACTGGAAAGTGGAACACACACGCATCCTTGGGGAATTGCAACAGGACATGCTAGAAGCAAAACACTTGCACACACGTGACAACAAAACAAATTTGGTAATCAGAATAATTGCTGGTGCCATTGGGTTCTCTTATGTCACCTTTAACAAAGGCAACACAGTGCCCATTGCATGTAAATCCCATTTATACTTCAATGCAGAACAACATTTTACACTCACAGAAAAAATACTAACTGCAGTTCAGATGGCTGTCATTAAGGAGCGGTCACTTGTCCAAGGGAAACACATCATTGTCATTACCCTGGGGCCAGCTTTAGAGGCTGTCAGCAAAGCAAGTATTCCCAACGCTAAAGCATTCCATCCATGTTGGATTCAATTGGCAAGCTCCCTGACTGCCACCAATTTTGATTACATCTTTGATTCTAAACTTCAGACACAATAATTCCTCCAATTCGAACAGGAGTACTCAGCACCTCTAGACATCCTGCCACTTGACATATACCATACTGTCATTTACACTGATGACTCAGCACATCCAGCTGTGGGTACCAAACATCAATACTCAACAGCTTGCGCACCTGTGAGCGTAGTGATGAAGGATGGAAGCAGCCACCCTTACAATACCTACATACTGACCTTAGGGGACTGCACAGCTCAGCCGGGTGAACTCAAAGCTGTTATATTAGCACTAGAACGCACAGAGCCAGGATTGCTGACTTTAATGGTCTGTGAATCATACTACTGCATCCAGTCTTTAAATTAATTTAATTATTGGCGATTGAATGGGTTTAGAGATTCCAAAGGGAACACCATAAAACACAGAACTCTGGGGGGGAGGGTGGCTGATCTTAAGGATAAGCTACCTTATGTCCATGTAGTACATACATTGGGCCACCAACGTGTAGGAGTACACATTATCGGCAACACTTTGGCTAATGAAGAAGCCAAATCTGCAGTAGCTACGGCTTCTGTGGCTGCAGTGACTCATTGTAGGAAAGTACCATCTTGCCTGGCATGTTACCCCCATTTTTCACTGTATATATGTTGTTTTAGTTGTATGTGTCACTGGGACCCTGCTAGTCAGGGCCCCAGTGCTCGTAAGTGTGCCTGAATGTGTTACCTGTGTTATGACTAACTGTCTCACTGAGGCTCTGCTAACCAGAACCTCAGTGGTTATGCTCTCTCATTACTTTCAAATTGTCACTAACAGGCTAGTGACCAATTTTACCAATTTACATTGGCTTACTAGAACACCCTTATAATTCCCTAGTATATGGTACTGAGGTACCCAGGGTATTGGGGTTCCAGGAGATCCCTATGGGCTGCAGCATTTCTTTTGCCACCCATAGGGAGCTCTGACAATTCTTACACAGGCCTGCCACTGCAGCCTGAGTGAAATAACGTCCACGTTATTTCACAGCCATTTTACACTGCACTTAAGTAACTTATAAGTCACCTATATGTCTAACCTTTACCTGGTAAAGGTTGGGTGCTAAGTTACTTAGTGTGAGGGCACCCTGGCACTAGCCAAGGTGCCCCCACATTGTTCAGGGCCAATTCCCCGGACTTTGTGAGTGCGGGGACACCATTACACGCGTGCACTACATATAGATCACTACCTATATGTAGCTTCACAATGGTAACTCCGAATATGGCCATGTAATATGTCTATGATCATACTTGGCACAATCCCATGATCCCAGTGGTCTGTAGCACAGACCCTGGTACTGCCAAACTGCCTTTCCTGGGGTTTCACTGCAGCTGCTGCTGCTGCCAACCCCTCAGACAGGCATCTGCCCTCCTGGGGTCCAGCCAGGCCTGGCCCAGGATGGCAGAACAAAGGACTTCCTCTGAGAGAGGGTGTTACACCCTCTCCCTTTGGAAAATGGTGTGAAGGCAGGGGAGGAGTAGCCTCCCCCAGCCTCTGGAAATGCTTTCATGGGCACATTTGGAGCCCATTTCTGCATAAGCCAGTCTACACCGGTTCAGGGACCCCTTAGCCCTGCTCTGGCGCGAAACTGGACAAAGGAAAAGGGAGTGACCACTCCCCTGACCTGTACCTCCCCTGGGAGGTGCCCAGAGCTCCTCCAGTGTGCTCCAGACCTCTGCCATCTTGGAAACAGAGGTGCTGCTGGCACACTGGACTGCTCTGAGTGGCCAGTGCCATCAGGTGACGTCAGAGACTCCTTGTGATAGGCTCCTTCAGGTGTTACTAGCCTATCCTCTCTCCTAGGTAGCCAAACCCTCTTTTCTGGCTATTTAGGGTCTCTGTCTCTTGGGATTCCCTAGATAACGAATGCAAGAGCTCATCCGAGTTCCTCTGCATCTCTCTCTTCACCTTCTGCCAAGGAATCGACTGCTGACCGCGCTGGAAGCCTGCAAAACTGCAACATAGTAGCAAAGACGACTACTGCAACTCTGTAACGCTGATCCTGACGCCTTCTCGACTGTTTTCCTGGTGGTGCATGCTGTGGGGGTAGTCTGCCTCCTCTCTGCACTAGAAGCTCCGAAGAAATCTCCCGTGGGTCGACGGAATCGTCCCTCTGCAACCGCAGGTACCAAAGAACTGCATCACCGGTACCTTGGGTCTCCTCTCAGCACGACGAGCGAGGTCCCTTGAATCCAGCAACTCTGTCCAAGTGACTCCCACAGTCCAGTGACTCTTCAGTCCAAGTTTGGTGGAGGTAAGTTCTTGCCTCCCCACGCCAGACTGCATTGTTGGAAACTGCGACTTTTGCAGCTACTCTGGCCTCTGTGCACTTCCGGCAGAAATCCTTTGTGCACAGTCCAGCCTGGGTCCACGGCACTCTAACCTACATTGCACGACCTCCTAAGTTGTTCTCCGGCGATGTGGGACTCCTTTGTGCGACTTCGGTGAGCACCGTTTCACGCATCCTCATAGTGCCTGTTTCTGGCACTTTTCCGGGTGCTACCTGCTGCTGAGAGGGCTCCTTGTGTTGCTCGACATCCCCTCTGTCCCCTGACGCTATTTGCAACATCCTGGTCCCTCCTGGGCCACAGCAGTATCCAAAAACCCTTACCGCATGATTTGCAGCTAGCAAGGCTTGTTGGCGGTCTTTCGGCGGAAAACACTTCTGCACGACTCTCCACGGCGTGAGGGATCAGTCCTCTAAAGAGGAAGTCTCTAGCCCTTGTCGTTCTTGCAGAAACCTACGCTTCTACAGTCCAGTAGCAGCATCTTTGCACCCACAGCTGGCATTTCCTGGGCATCTGCCCATCTCCGACTTGCTTGTGACTTTTGGACTTGGTCCCCTTGTTCCACAGGTACCCTCAACTGGAAATCCATAGTTGTTGCATTGTTGGTTTGTGTCTTTCCTGCAGAATTCCCCTATCACGACTTCTATGTCCTTTGGGGAACTTTAGTGCACTTTGCACTCACTTTTCAGGGTCTTGAGGTGGGCTATTTTTCTAACCCTTACTATTTTCTAATAGTCCCAGCGACCCTCTACAAGGTCACATAGGTTTGGGGTCCATTCGTGGTTCGCATTCCACTTTTGGAGTATATGGTTTGTGTTGCCCCTATCCCTATGTGTCTCCATTGCATCCTATTGTAACTATACATTGTTTGCACTGTTTTCTAATACTATTACTGCATATTTTGGTATTGTGTACATATATCTTGTGTATATTTGCTATCCTCATACTGAGGGTACTCACTGAGATACTTTTGGCATATTGTCATAAAAATAAAGTACCTTTATTTTTAGTATATCTGTGTATTGTGTTTTCTTATGATATTGTGCATATGACACTAAGTGGTACTGTAGGAGCTTCACTCGTCTCCTAGTTCAGCCTAAGCTGCTCTGCTAAGCTACCATTATCTATCAGCCTATGCTGCTAGACACCCTATACACTAATAAGGGATAACTGGGCCTGGTGCAAGGTGCAAGTACCCCTTGGTACTCACTACAAGCCAGTCCAGCCTCCTACACTTATTCTCAGACGAGATTAGATAATGACATTTTGACTTCTGTGAAAGCTTCAGCTGAAGGCTAGTCCCTGCCGGAGTTGGATGGACTCCTTTCATTCCATCTTTGGGCCTTTCCCACCTTTTCCTGTTCCTGATTGATATCCTCTGCTGTGAAATGCTGATGATCTACTATGTCGTTAGACTCTGTATTTATTTGAGAATTTACTGGCATGCATACCCTGGGGACTGGTCTTTTGTTAATCGGTTTATTGGTTTTATATGACACTTTGGCCATATTCTTTTCAGCTATCGATTGACCAAGAAGACGGCTTTGTTCCTTGTGTCTTTGGCCCTTTGTTACTAAAGATACAACAACACTTTGAGAATTTGGGCCTGAACCGGGACATTCCTCTACCATTGCGGATAACTGGATATCAGATGGCAAAGAAGTGTTAGCATTAGCATTACTAACGACTGGTTGTTTGTGATGCGTAAACAATTGACATATACTTTTCTGTTTAACTAATTTAGCTTTTTTCCTTTCTTTCCTTTGCTTCTTCTTTTCCCTTTTTGACCTTAAGTGTACTGGGCTTTGTGAGGCATTATGGGGAGTATTCACCTCAATTTTTCTAAGAATGCTTGAATTCTTGCAATGGTTCCCTGATTGGTGGGCCCCTTCATGTGGACTGCTATGTGAGTTTCCGGACTTTATTTGTGTCGTAACTTGTGGGGAAAACGCATTGAAGGGTTCTCGTGACAAATTTTCCATTATATTATTTTTTCTTCACCTTTTCCTGATTCTTCAAATTCTAAAACACAGAGGGGGTCATTACAACATTGGTGGTAAAAGCCGCTTACCGCCGTGCAGAAGACCGCCAACACACCACTGCGGCTGCGGAAATCCGCCACAGCTATTATGACCCACAGCACAGAATCCGCCAAAATTCAGACACTCACACAAGTCCACCACACCAAAGGTCAGTGATAAACTGGCAAAAACAAAACCTCCACCGTCACGCCAACAGAAATACGCCCACACTATAACGACACACGAATCCACGCAGCGGTCTTTCAACAGCGGTATTTCATTGGCGGTACACACCGCTGCGCTCAAAATACACACACTTGTACAAAACACAGCCACATTGGACAATTCAAAATACACACACCTGATACACATACACACACCACTCCCACACACCCAATACAATATAAAACACACATCCACATCACCCACAAACCCCTAAGACAACAATTGAGAAAGAAGCACACAGAGAGACACCACCATCAACAATACTAGCATCCACAGGCACACCAGACCATCACGCACATAACTTCCATGCACCTCACACAACACCCCACTACATATCAGCAAACTTATCACCACACACACCACCCAACACATCACCCACAGCACCCCATGGCATGGCAAAGACACCCCAGGTTCTCGGAGGAGGAGCTCAGGGTCATGGTGGAGGAAATCATCCAGGTAGAACCACAGCTATTCGGATCACAGGTGCAGCACACCTCCATTGCAAGGAAGATGGAGCTATGGAGAAGAATAGTGGACAGGGGAAACGCAGTGGGACAGCACCCAAGAAATTGGGATGACATCAGGAAGAGGTGGAACGACCTTCGGGGAAGGTGCGTTCTGTGGTCTCAAGACACCACCTTGCGGTTCAGCGGACTGGCGGCGGACCCCCACCTCCTCCCCCACAACTAAGAACATGGGAGGAGCAGGTCTGGGCGATTCTGCATCCTGAGGGCCTCACAGGAGTAGATGGCGGAATGGACTCTGGTAAGTCAAATCTTAATTATTACATCCCCCACCCTACCTGGGTCCCACACAGGAATGCAAGCACTGGGGTACACGGTCACCCACCCATTGCACACCATGGCACACATAGATGTAATAAACATCTTTTTATACCCCTGCAGGATCCCTACCCAATGTCACCGGATAGGAGGGTCCACACATGTCCACACCACCAACAGAAGAGGCTCACAGCGATGACAGCAGCTCTGTCCAACTGGATCTAGATGACCAGCCCGGCCCATCGGAGACCTCTGGACAGTCGGTTCCCCTGACACAGTCACAGGCCACCACAGACATTTCCCCCTCTGGAAACACCAGCACAGCACCAACCAAGTGGGCCCATACCTCTGTCCCCAGGACACGTCAATCAGCAGTGTGTCCACCACTACAGGGAACCCAGGCTAACCCACCACCCCAACAACAACAGGGACCTGGGGGCAGTGGCAGTGGGCACACGGTCCTGGGGACGGAGGCCCAGGAACACAGGGGAACTGGGAGGGCTGCTGTGCGACAGGGGGAGGACAGGCCAAGGGAACCCACTCTCCACGAGGCCCTCTCCAACACCATGGGAGCCTACCACCATTCCCAGGAGACAATGGCAACGGTACTGGCCAAGTTTCAGGAGACCCATTGCCCGCAGGAGGAACAGTATTTGGGCTTCAGGGAGGAACTCAGAGCCATCAATTCCACCCTGGGCACCATCGTAGGGATGCTGAAGGAAGTACTCAACACCAGGAGGGACACTGTGGCACAACAAGGGGCCCCTGACACTAGCATTGATGATGAACTGCCCACCACCTCCGCCGGCACTAGTGGACAGGAGGCACGGCCACAGAACCACCACACCAGCACCCCACCCCCTTCAGAGGGAGAACCACCCCACAAACGGTCCCTGAGATCCAGGATAAAGACAGAGAACGATGCCAAGACCCCCACCAAGAAATGAGACCACCCTGAATGTCATCCTTCTGTCCCACTTTGTCACCCTGTCCATCCTTAAACTCCCCCAGCTCCACTTCCTATGCCCATTTGGGCAACGCACCTGTGAGACTAATAGACTGGACTCTGCCATGGACATTCCTCCACCATCACCCCTCACCATGTTGCAACCCCCTCCAATATTTTACACTTAAATAAACACCCTTGAAGCACAAAACAATTTAAAGTCAGTCTGTGATTTCGGAATAGTGTATTAGTAATTACTGTGGCAAAAAGCTCTTTCATTTGTAATGTCAACATACCTATGTCACACAGCTCTAGTCCATGAGGAACCAAAGCAGATGTCACACAGTGGGACCCACATCTGTGAAATCGTAAGGGAAAGTGACAACTCAGTGACCATACACTGGGTGAAAACGACAGACAGTAGAGAGGTAGTAGTGCTAAAGTACATGTAGTAGGCAGGTTTGTATTCTTACCTGTGTCTCACTGGAAATATTGCAGGATCACCGAGTCCCTGTTGTCCATGTCCTCTTCTTCTGCTTCCTCATCTTCACTGTCCACAGGATCCACAGCTGCAACAACACCGCCATCTGGACCATCCTCCTGCAGAAAAGGCACCTGTCATCGCAAAGCTAAGTTGTGAAGCATACAGCAGGCCACGATGATCTGGCACACCTTCTTTGGTGAGTAGAATAGGGATCCACCTGTCAAATGGAGGCACATGAACCTGGCCTTCAGGAGGCCGAAGGTCAGCTCGATTATCTGCTGTGTTCACCCATGGGCCTCATTGTAGCGTTCCTCTGCCCTTGTCCTGGGATTCCTCACTGGGGTCAGTAGCCATGACAGGTTGGGGTAACCAGAGTCACCTTCAAATGGCGAGGGACAACTGTTAGACCCACACTAACCTGTAGGGATAACCCCAGACCCAGACAACCATTCCCACTGTCTTGCTTCCAGGTGGTCACCTAAAAGCCACACATAGTGCCTCTGGAGTTGACCCATCACATAAGGGATGCTGCTATTCCGCAAGATGTAGGCGTCATGCACTGAGCCAGGGAACTTGGCATTCACATGGGAGATGTACTGGTCTGCAAACATACCATCTGCACAATCACTGAATGATAACTCTTCCGGTCTCTGTACACCTGTTCACTCCTGCGGGGGGACCAAAGCCACATGGGTCCCATCAATGGCACCTATGATGTTGGGGATATGTCCCAGGGCATAGAAATCACCTTCTCTGTAGGCAAATCCTCCACCTGAGGGAAAACGATGTAGGTCCGCATGTGTTTCAGCAGGGCAGACAACACTCTGGACAACACGTTTGAAAACATAGGCTGGGACATCCCTGATCATATGGCCACTGTTGTTTGAAATGACCCACTTGCAAGGAAATGGAGCACTGACAGCACCTACATTTGAGGGGGGATTCCTGCGGGATGGCGGATAGCTGACATCAGGTCTGGCTCCAGCTGGGTACACAGTTCCTGGATTGTGGCACGGTCAAGCCTGTATGTGATGATCACATGTCTTTCCTCCATTGTTGACAGGTCCACCAGCGGTCTGTACACCGGAGGATGCCGCCATCTCCTCACATGTCCCAGCGGACGGTGCCTATGAAGGACAACAGCGAGCACAGAGTCAAACAACTCAGAGGTACGTAAACACAGTTTACACAGAACACGAATCCTAATCCAAAAAGTGGCCTGTATGTGTGTTGAGTCTAGGCCTAGGTACGTGGGACGCAGTTAAAAATGAAGCCATGTGGGCCCCTGAAATGGCAGCTGCCTGACCTCTAAAGTGGGACAATGGGATGTGAGGTAACTGCGCTGGCGTTGTACACCGTCGCAGTAGGCGGTCGAAGACCGCGGCGCAATGCTGCATTGGTTAAGATTGGACCCTATGGGTCCCAGGAGCCAATGACGATGTACGCCGGCGGTGACGGTACGCACAGCCGCAGACGAGACTGCCATTTTCTATCTGTTCAATCACTTGATACCTGATCTTCGACAGGAGAGGACCTACACTGCAAGTGCTGCTGTGACCTCAGTCTGGAAGAGACAATGGCTTGAGTGTCTGGGGAAAGGGCCCCTGCATTCACATCGGAGGAGTTGGAGAAACTTGTGGACGGGGTCCTCCCACAGTACACGCTACTCTACGGTCCTCCAGACAAACAGGTAAGTACACTGGGAGCATGCTGTATGGGTTATGCCTGTGTGGAGTGGGGTGGATGTAAGAAGGGGGGGGAGATTGCGGCGTGCATGAAACGACGGTGAGTGCATGTGCCACATGGCAAGGGTAGGGATGGGGGCCAATGACTGTGATGGTGCAGTTGGTAATAAGTTTCTCTTCCCCCTGTACAATTCATGTAGGTCAGCGCCCACCAGAAAAAAGATATTTGGCGTGCCATCGCCAAGGACGTCCGGACCCTGGGGGTCTACCACAGACGGAGCACCCACTGCCGGAAAAGATGGGAGGACATTCGCAGCTGGAGCAAGAAGACGGCGGAGGCTCAGCTGGGGATGGCCTCCCAACGTGGGAGGGGTGCCCGTCGCACCATGACCCCCCTGATGGTTAGGATCCTGGCGGTGGCGTACCCGGAGTTGGATGGGCGCTTGAGGGCATCACAGCAGCAACAAGGGGGTGAGTACACTCTCATCCTGCTGATTTTGCTCCCAGGGGAGGTGTCTGGGTGGGGACGGAGGTCTGTGGGTTTCCCTAGGCCAGGGCGAGTTTAGTAGGCAAGGTCCCTCCGTAAGGCAGGCCATGTGGCACCCCACCCCACCTCTGTAGAGTGCCAAGTACCCCTAGTCATGCCCCTGTGTCATCCATGTGTGCAGATGTCGTCCATAGCCTAGTAGGCCATTTCCCAGGGATTAAACAGTGGAGCCCAAGAGCGCTGCGTAGTGCAGGGGGCTTCTGTGTCTGTCGTGTCTGCCAACGGTAGCGTTAATGCATGCACTGAACATGTCTTTCTTCTGTCATCCCCCCCTTTTTGTGGTCTCCCTGTTCTCGTGTGCATTAGCATCATCAGGCGGAGGAGCAGTGGCAACGGGGCAAGAGGGAGCTGCATCCCACATGGCCCTGGAGGGCGACACTATAGACTTGGAGTTCACCAGTGGGACAGAGGGCGATGAGAGCTCCACGACGGGGACAGGAGCTGACACCAGCGACACGGACTCGCCCCCTGATGGGAGCTCCCTTGTGGTGGCAGCAACATCTGTGCCCCCCGCATCTACAGGTACAGCCGCCACCCCCCCTACCAGCACCTCCCTCCCAGCAGCCCCTCAGCCTTTGTCCGTGCCCACTCACCCAGGAGGGTGGGCATCACCTTTGCCCCAGGCACCTCAGCCCCTGGCCCCGTCACCCCTGCTGCCCTCAGTGAGGGGGCCATTGACCTCCTCAGCTCCCTCACTGTTTGGCAGTCTACCATTTTGAATGCCATCCAGGGTGTCGAAAGGCAGTTGCAACAAACAAATGCATTCCTGGAGGGCATTCATTCTCGTCAGAGCTTTTCAGACTCTGGCCTCAGCACTGATGGCAGCCATTGTCTCTTTCTCTAGCCTCCCCCCTCCATCTTCCTCCACCCAGACCCAATCCCCTGTACCCCAGCCTATCCCAAGCACACCTTCAAACCAGCATGCACACACGTCAACACACGAGGGAAGCTCTGGCAAACATAAGCACCACACATCCCACAGGCACTCACGCAAGCATCACACACATGCAGACACACCAATATCCACTGCCTCCTCTGTGTCCCCCTCCTCCTCGTCTCCCTCCTCCCTCCTAGTCTCATCTACACTCACACCTGCATGCACTATATCTACAGCCACTACTGCCATCACCAGCACACCCACCACCACATCCCACTCACGTGCAGTTACCACTCCCACTACCATTCACACGTCCCCTGTGTCCTCTCCCAGTGTGTCTGTGACACCACCTCCCAAGATACACAAATGCAGGCACACACCCACCCAACAGCCATCCACCTCACGACAGCCTCCAGCGCATGCACCTTCACCCAAAGTCACCAAACGAACACCTTCTACAGCCACAACCTCTTCCTCCACTCCCAAACCCCCTCCAGCTACCCGTCCCAGTGTCTCCCAAAAACTTTTCCTGTCCAACCTTGACCTCTTTCCCACACCTCGGCCACCCCGTCCGTCTCCTAGGACCCGACTCTCCAGGTCCCAACCTAGCACCTTAGCCAAAACATCTCCGGGACCAGTGGTGCCTGTAGTCACCGGAATCTGGAGTGCACTGGCCACCAGGGCAGCCAGTGTGGCACGGAGCGACAGCATGGACAGTCCCCCACCTGTCAAGCATCAAAAGTTGGCCAGTGCCCGGTGGGAGAGGGGGAAGACTCCAGCCACCAAAGCCGCTGCCCAGGAGGCCACCGCCATCATCCCCGCTGCCGAGGAGGCCACGCCATCATCCCCGCCGCCCAGGACGCCATCGCCATCATCCCCGCTGCCCAGGAGGCCACCGCCAGCACCTGCCCTGCTGCCCAGGAGGCCACCACCAGCACAAGCCCCGCTGGGCTAGAGAGGACCACCAGCACAAGCCCCGCTGGGACAGAGAGGACCGCCAGCACAAGCCCCGCTGGGACAGAGAGGACTGCCAGCACAAGCCCCGCTGGGACAGAGAGGACCACCAGCAGCTGAGTCACTGCAAAGGAGCCCGCCGCCTCAAGCACCGCTGAACAGGGCACCGCCGCTACAAGCACCGCTGATCAGGGCACCGCCGCCTCAAGCATCGCTGAACAGGGCACCGCCGCCACAAGCACCGCTGAACAGGGCACCCCCGCCTCAAGCACCGCTGAACAGGGCACCGTCGCCTCAAGCACCGCTGAACAGGGCACCGCCGCTACAAGCACCGCTGAACAGGGTACCGCCGCCACAAGCCCCGCTGGCCCATGAGTGCCAAGGTCACAGACGCTACTGCAGGATGACGCACTCTGGGCACAGAGCCCCCTCCAGAACCAGTGGATATTGCCATCCACTACCTTTGTCCTTAGCAGGATGAAGCACTCTAGGCACCATGCCCCCTCCAGAACCAGTGGAGACTGTCATCCACTACCTCTGTCCTTAGCAGGATGAAGCACTCTGGGCATCATGCCCCCTCCAGAACCAGTGGAGACTGTCATCCACTACCTCTGTCCTTAGCAGGATGAAGCACTCTAGGCACCATGCCCCTTCCAGAACCAGTAGAGAGGTATATCCACTACCTCTGTCCTTAGCAGGATGAAGCACTCTGGGCACAAGGCCCCCTCCAGAACCAGTGGAGATATACATCCACTACCTCTGTCCTAAGCAGGATGAAGCACTCTGGGCACCATGCCCCTCCAGAACCAGTGGAGAGATACATCCACTACCTCTGCCCTTAGCAAGATGAAGCACCTAAGCACCATGCCCCCTCCAGAACCAGTGGAGAGATATATCCACTTCCTCTGTCCTTAGCAGGATGAAGCACTCTAGGAACCATGCCCCCTCCAGAACCAGTGGAGACGGTCATCCACTTGAGAGACTGTGGCTTTGCACTCCCCAGGATTGAACAGTGGGCAAACCACCCACTGTATAGACTTGAGAGACGGTGGATTTGCACTCCCCAGGATTGAACAGTGGGCAAACCACCCACTGTAGAGACTTGAGAGACTGTGGCTTTGCACTCCCCAGGATTGCACAGTGGCCAAACCACCCACTGTATAGACTTGAGAGACTGTGGCTTTGCACTCCCCAGGATTGCACAGTGGGCAAACCACCCACTGTAGAGACTTGAAAGACTGTGGCTTTGCACTCCCCAGGATTGAACAGTGGGCAACCCACCCACTGTATAGACTTGAGAGACTGTGGCTTTGCACTCCCCAGGATTGAACAGTGGGCATGTGGCCCCCTTGTGGATTTGGCATCGTGCACTCAACCAGCTGAGGTGCCCCTCCTTTCCCTCCCCCTGAGGTGCCTTTTTTCTTGCTCTCTGATGCCCCTGAAGTGTTTTCCGTCCGTAATGGTCGGGGATCTTGTGTGGGCCTCGCCCATACCGTGTGGGCCCAGTGTTCCACGGACTTCATTGGAGCACTACCTGGACTACTAAGCTTGGTGTATATTTTGTTTATGGTGTATATATATATTTTTGCGTACTTGATTTTAATATATTACAATGCTTACACTCATTTCCTTTTGTCTTTGCATTCTTCCGGGGGAGTTGGGGGGTGTAACTATAATGTATAAATATGTATTAGTGTGTGTGTTGTAGTGGGTGAGGGGGGGTGGGGGTGTTGCGTGTGTGTGTCCCTGTTTTTTCCCTGTGTTGTAGGTGCAGTACTCACTGTTGTCTTCGCCACCGGCGTTCGTGCTCCTGGTAGAGGAGGAAGAAGATGAGGGCTGGGAAGTTGTGCAGCTCTGGTTCCGTGGTGTCCGGATTCCTCGTGGGGTGTGTAGAGGTGAGCGTTTTCCCTTTGAAGTCCTGTTTCCACCGTGTTATTGTCCGTGGTGAATCCACCCCGGAAAACGTGGCGGATTGGTAGGTTGTGATACTGTGGGCGGTACTTTGTCTTCCGCCTGTCTGTTGGCGGTGACCGGCAAGCTGTTTGTCTGTACCGCCGTGGCGGTCGTAGTGTTAAAGTGGCTGTCTTTGTTGGCGGTTTCCGCCACGGTCGTAATTCCAATTTTTTTACCGACGGCCTGTTGCCGGTCTTACCGCCGCTTTAACACAGTCCACCAGGGTTGTTATGACCCAAAGAGTCTTTCCCTTGTACTTAGGGCCTGTGCTCTGACCTCCGCTAATATATCATTTAGTATGGGGATAATGGTCTGAGGATTATCCTCTGAGATCGAACAGTCACACGCCACTTGTATGTAATTCTGTTTTTGGGCTCTCTGAATCAAATCATTGAGGGCTTGTAGTTTTGAATCAATAACTACGATATATTTAGCCACGATATTAAGTAAATTGACTTGGATATCTTGCTTATCTGCCTGGTGCTTTATTGCGGTTGCCATAAAATCCTATGTCGACAGGAGTGTGCCCCACATGTTGGCTGGAACAGCCAACTGGAGCTGGGAATTACGAGTACTATCCTGAAATGGGCTAAGGGAAATGATGGTATGCAACATATCTACTTCGTGCTTTTGACTGGATTCATGGGGATGAATAGTTTTTCCTTGTTCCGTGCTTGTGTCACCCTCAAGGGAGTCCGTTTCAATGAGTTCTATCAAGGGATGGTCAGGAGTCCCATCCAAGTCTGGCAGGTCCGACTCCTTCCTTGTCTGAATGCTTGGAAGTGAGTCCTCCCAGATGCTAAAATTCAGGTCTAAAATTGACCCTGAACAATCTGGTCTTTCGGGTTCGTCCTTCGAGCTCTCCTTACCGAAGGCTGACCTCTCAGGCTCTTGCTGTGTGGAAGAATGACTTCTCAGATGGAGATCCTTCTCAGAATTTATTCTGGTCACAGCATCAGCTAGATCTATCGGAACTTTATTTTCCTGCGGGCGTGAATGCTCAATGGAAAAGAAGTCTGTGATTTTATACTCCACTTTTTCTGCTGATGGCATTGAGGGTGGTTCCAAATTGGGTTCCCTGTGTTCAGTGGGCTGTGTCCCTTCAATTCCAGAGGAACTTAAACATACTACTGGGGAGTTCACTGGATAGAAATGCATTGCTCTTTTTGAGGGTCTTGTTCTCCTCCCATCGGTATCGACCCGGAGCTTGCCAGAACGCATTATAGTGGCTTACTTACTAACGCTTACTGACGCTAAAGGAGCGGCAACCTATGATGAAATTTATTCAAGTTAGTCCTTGTTTCTCTAGCAAAGGTTCACTACTTGCATGCAGTGCTGACGTGCTGACGTGTTGTTCTGACACTAGCTCTTAATTAATGCGGCGAATAAGTTCCTAGTGGACCAGCCAATTTGTCCAATCTAGTTGCGTTTTCTGGGTGCCGCCTCTCCTCCACACCTATACGTTGTAGCTAGCACAAGGCTGGAACTGTGTGAGTGATGGAGGCAGTGGAGGGGCACGAACACACCAACTGGAGGATTAAGAATTCTTGGCGCAGCCAGCCAGCCGGCTTAACAATCACTGCGTTGCCTCTCCTCCATGCCCCTGGTAATTGTAGTCTTGCTCAATCTCAATTTAAAGACATATTAAAACTGCTAGATCGCAAGAAAACAAAGATTGGATATACAAGGTACTCGAACATGGACAGTAGAAACTCAAGAGCTCTGGTACCCGCCGTCCTGCTTTAACTTTAAATAAGCCTTCACTTTTTTTTTCTTTTTTTTCAATTTGTTTAGTAAAAATATGTTTCACAGCATTCAATGTTGCAAGTGAAGAGTTGTTATTTAAAGTTTCGTACAGAATGGTGGAAGAAAGTGTTGTAAAATCTATTGTCATAGACTGGAGTGTTGTAGATTAAAGTATAGTAGTGTTAGAAATGGGGTCTCCAGTTGGCAGAGGTATACACCCTTGTCCAAATAGGGACCACAATCCTAGTCAGGGTAAGTCATACACAATCCAAATTATTCTGTGCCCACCCTCTGGTAGTTTGGCACTGAGCAGTCAAACTTATCGTAGAAGGCAATGTGTAAAGTATTTGTGAAATAAGTCATGCAATAACACAGTGACAATACTACAAAAAGACACCACACAGGTTCAGAAAAATATAAGATATTTATCTGATTAAATCAAGGTCAAAACGATTAAGATTTGATCATCACAAACTGATATATCACTTTTTGTAATGATGACAATAGTTTCTAGTTTTTAAAAGCAACAATTGTCTCTTGCAAGCACGAAGTACCTGGTTTGCTTCAAAATTACAGGCGCGAAGACCGCAGAGGAGAAGATACATGGAAGAAGGTAGGTGTGCGTCAGATTTCCAGGCGCACACAAACGATGCATCGATTCTTTTCTGCACAAGGGCTTTGCGTTGAATTCTGACGCGCAGGCTTGAATCCTCTTTGCGATGCAGGGGTCTTTTGACGTCCGGGGAAGATGTGTGGAAATCCTGGACGTGCTGGGTGAAGTCACAGGTTCTGTGTCGATCCGGTGAGTGATGTAGTGGAGTTTCTGTCGCACCATTGGTGCTGCGTCGATTCCTCTGGCAGGCAGTTGGGCTGCATCATTCCAGCTCGGCGATGCCTCGAACTGGTCATCTGTGTGTTGGAGTTATGGTCGCAACGCTGGCGCTGTGTCGATCTCCACTTGCGGAGCCAGGCTGCGTCTTTCCAGTTTGGTGATGCACTGATTTACTCATCGATAGGCAGGCTGTGTGTCGATTCCAGCAAGCTGTGCGTTGATTTTCACCACACAAGGAGTTTCTTTGCAGAGGTGAAGTCTTTTTGGCCCTGAGACTTCAGAAAAACAGGAGGCAAGCTCAATCTATGTCCTTGGAGAGCACTTCTCAGTAGAGCCAGAGGGCAGCAAGGCAGAAGGGCACCAGCAAGGCAGCAGTCCTTCACAGCAAAGCAGTCCAGGTGATTTCTTTGGGCAGCCAGGCAGCTTCTCTTGGCAGGTTGCAGGTTCTAGTGCAGTGTCTGTCCCAAGAAGTGTCTGAGTTGGTTAGGGTCAGGGACCCAGTTTATATGCCCTAACGTGCCTTTGAAGTGGGGGAGACTTCAAAGAGTGGCTTAGAAATACACAGGGGCACAGGGGCCCCTTTCAGTACAATCCTGTCTACCAGGGTCCTAGTATGGGGTTTGGCAGTCCATTGTGTGAGGGCACCCGTCCAGCCCAGGAAGACCCATTTAGTATGCAGATGTGTGTAGGTGTGACTGACCATCCTGTATTTGTGGCTGTCTGGGTGAAATGCACAAGGGGGCTGTCAACAAGCCCAGCCCAGACGTGGATTGGAGACAGGCAGTAGGGCACAGAAGGATTTTAAGTGCAGAGAAATGCTCACTTTCCGAAAGTGGCAGTTCTAAAATAGTAATATTAAATCCAACCTCACCAGTCAGCAGGATTTGGTAATACTAAATATGACCTGGTTACCCCTTTCAGTTCCTGAATCTACCACTCAAACAGTATATGAGGGTAGCCCTAATGCTAGCCTATGAAAGGAGCAGGCTTCACAGCAGTGGAAAACGAATTTAGGAGTTTTACACTACTAGGACATATAGAACACATATGTTCAAGTCCTGCTTTTTACCTACATAGCACCCTGCCCTGTGGGTTACCTAGTGCCCACCTTAGGGGTGACTGATATATAGAAAAAGAGGTGTTTAAGGCTTGGCAAGTAATTTTAAATTCCAAGTGGAAGTGGCAGTGAAACTGCACACACAGGCCTCGCAATGGCAGGCCTGAGACATGGTTAAGGGGCTGTATCTGTGGGTGGCACAATCAGTGCTGCAGGACCACTAGAAGCGTTTTATTTACAGGGCTTGGGCACATGCAGTGCACTTTACTAGGAACTTAAAAATAAATTAAATATGTCCTAAAACCAGCAAAAACACTGTTAAAAAGTGGAGAGAGGCTGGTGGGAAAACGTTGCGGGTGACCACCCTACGTCTGTCAGGTCTAACAAGTAGCAAATCATACAGTGTAGTAAAGTGTTATATAGTGTAGTGTCATGTCCTCTTATATAGTGGAGTCAAGTATAGTAGATTGGAACAGCAAGTTGTACAGTGGAATGACATGGCTAACCGTAGAGCAGTGTGCGGAAGACTGCCATAGAGTGGAGTAGAGTGAAGTGGAATGTCATAGAGTGGAGTATTGTCAAGTAGAATATTGTAGAGTACATTGGAGGAGAGTGTTGTACAGTGAATGACTGCTGCTCAAGTCCTAACTTGGGTTATGTACGCAGCTGTGACGCAGGATCAGAGACTGAGAAATTAAATATTGAGACAACATCTGAGGGAGGGGACAATGAAACCAAATCTGGAATTGAGGGGCATATTTATACTCCGTTGGCGCCGGAATTGCGTCATTTTTTTTGACGCAATTTCAACGCAAAACTAACTCCATATTTATACTTTGGCGTTAGACGCGTCTAGCGCCAAAGTCCATGGAGTTAGCGTCATTTTTTAGCGTGGACACCTACTTTGCGTTAATTATATGCAAGGCAGGCGTTCACGTCTAAAAAAATGACTCCGAGGCATGTGCGTCGGATTTATACTCCCGGGCAAAATTCACGCCCGGGAGTGGGCGGGTCAAAAAAAATGACGTACGGCCGCTTTTGTGCCGTTTTTTTGTGCCTGCAAAAGGCAGGCGTTAAGGGACCTGTGGGCTCTGAAGGAGCCCAGAGGTGCCCTCCCATGCCCCCAGGGACACCCCCTGTCACCCTTGCCCACCCCAGGAGGACACCCAAGGCTGGAGGGACCCATCCCAGGGACATTAAGGTAAGTTCAGGTAAGTGTTTTTTTTCATTTTTTTTTGTGGCATAGGGGGGCCTGATTTGTGCCCCCCTACATGCCACTATGCCCAATGACCATGCCCAGGGGACATAAGTCCCCTGGGCATGGCCATTGGGCAAGGGGGCATGACTCCTGTCTTTGCTAAGACAGGAGTCATTTTTATGGGGGTTGGGAGTCAAAAAAAATGGCGCAAATCGGGTTGAGGCGAAAAAATTGCCTCAACCTGACTTGCCCCATTTCTTGACGCCCAAGCCCCATATCCCCCTACGCCGGCGCTGCCTGGTGTACGTCGTTTTTTTCCACGCACATCAGGCAGCGCCGGCGGCTAACGCCGGCTAACGTCATTGATTAAATACGGCGCCCGCATGGTGCTTCAGAATGGCGTTAGCCGGCGCTAATTTTTTTGACGCAAAACTGCATTAGCGCAGTTTTGCGTCAAAAAGTATAAATATGGCCCTGAGTTTTTATTCGGCATTTTCCATCCAATGACTCATCTACCAGTGATTCTGAGGCACACACTTAAGACACACTTAAGACAATTGTGCTGTCCCTTCACAAGCACAGTCTGTACAGTGGGATAACTCTAGCAGGATACATCAATCTAGAGCACAGGTACGTGGTTCATCAATAGCAGACGGAGTGCTCTCTCAGCAGTCCCTCAATTTAGTTCAGCCCCAAATTCCGCCTTTCACTGGCATCACTGCATGTAAAGTCAATACAGCCAACTTTTTGCCAATTTCCTAAGTCCATCTATTTGCGAATGTTGAATTCATTGAGCAAATCGTGCAGAAAACAAATCTGCATGCTGAACAATTTCAGAGGGAGCATGGAGGCAGTCTATGCCCTCATTCTAGGACATACCAGTGGACTTTCACTTCACTGGAGGAGTTGAAGATATTTTTTGGCCTTACGCTCAAAATGGGGTTAGTGTAGAAACCAACCTTGCAGTCCTTCTAGTCTACTCGCACTGTTTGAGTAACCTCCATCTTTGCTCAATACATGAGCAGAGATCATGTTTTGCTGTTGCAGAGCATACTTCATTTCAATGACAATTCTGCTGAAATGCCGCAGGGTGCCTGCTGATCAGGAAGTACATTGTGAGCAAACAAGCTTGCTATGGCATCACACTGTACGAGGTGTCTGAGAGCTCTTCTGGCTATGTCTACAGCTTGAGAGTGTATACAGGTAAGGACACCAATATAAACCATGTACGTTGCCCTCCCACGCTATGGGTCACAGGAAAGATTTATGGGTGATTGTTCAACAACTCTTTCACAAAGGCTACCTGTATGTGGGTAATTTCTATATAGGACTAGAGCTGTTCAGTAATCTATCTAAAGCGGGCACTATGGCCTGTGGTACAGTTCGTTATCATTGCAAAGGATTCCTGCACAAGCTTGTTTGCAAGAAGCTCCAGAAATTCCAGAACACTGCATTGCATTCCAATGACATTCTCAGAGTCAAGTACTCGGATAGGTGTGATGTGTACATGCTCACTACAATTCTTGATAAGAACACTTCCCCAGTCATATTTGGGGTCAGATGGCAAAGTTCACAAGCCTACCTGCAAACTTGATTACAACAAGTAAATGGGCGGAATGGACAAGAACGACCAGGTTCTTCACCCATACAATGTGAGTTGTAAAACTCACACATGGTACATGAAACTGTTTACCCACCTGATCCAGATGGCAATATACAATGCATATATTGTTTATCGTCAAGCAACCACAGTAAAACTCATGTATTTCCTTGACTTTCAGTTGTCTGTCAATGAAGGTCTCCCTGCTACAGAAACAGAAGCCTCAGCTTCATATGTTCTGGAGGATGTGGCAAGGCTGCAGGAGCAACACTTTGCTGATCTCATTCCTAAAACACCTAAAAAGGATTGACCACGTTGTTGTTGTAAAGTCTGCTCAAAGCACAGAAAGAGGCAGGAGAGTCACGTTTACTGTCCCCAGTACCCATTTCAGCCAGCCGTCTGTTTCCCTACTTGCTTTATTTTGTATTATACTAAAGTGAAGTACTGGGAAATTGACTGATGTGGTTCTGCCCTTAAGTAACCCTTTCAATGGTTGTGCATGGATACTTACCGTCCATGGGCCATTACTTCATTATACAAGCAGATTCAGAATTTTACTTCCTCTACTTCCAGAAATCATGAACTTCCTTATGGCCTTCTCAACACCTTCATCCACCATCAGAATGTGGTAGGTGTTCTGATTGCCTATTAACAAGTGCATTACATTCCCCACACTGCACATACAGAATATATGTCACTTTGTCACAGAGTACCCAGTCTGGCAAAATATTAAAGGCTTGACTGGGTTTTGAAGTGCTTGTTAGTGAACCTATGTATACTACACAAGGACCACCCTGATGGCCCATGAGAACCAGAGTAAGGGACTGAATTAGGTCTTGGCGGTATTACCATCAATCTGTGGTGAATGCAAACCCGAAAAGTCTGTCAATTCAACAGCGTTTTGTCTGACATATTTAGATATATTGCGATGAGCCGAAGACCACCATGATGGAGTGCTCTTCCTAGCCATCAGGCTGGCGGATTAATTGCCAAGCCTATTTAGATGTTACAGTCCTGCAGGCGGTGTACTAGTGACAGGTTATTAATGGAGGGAGACCGTTGCTTGATCTAATGAACAGCGATAGAAGGTGTAGTCCAGTTGAAAACTGAAATGGAAACACAGGAAAAGGTGAGTTTTGGGCTCCTCTCTCCCAATTCACCAACTCAGACATGGGGGTTGGACTGACACAGTTGGCTTTGTGGCAAGGCACATCCAAATCTGGTTGGCGGTAAAGGTGGCTGGAGCCCCACAGTCAGCCCCTACTCCCAATGCTGCTGTCAAAAATCTTGGTGGAGTTGGCAGTACTCAGGCGGTCTTTTGCCTATGGTCCCACCAACATCTACATCGGGCTGGTGGACTGCCAAGGTGACGGATGCTAAATCTGATGTTTTTTTCAATGGCAGGACAGTTACCTCCAACATCCAAATCAGGCCCTAAGTGTAATAAGTCAAATAAATGTCCTGTGGGAATAATTCATCAACATGTCTACTTGCTTTGAAAATGTGCAAACTCGGTAACCTGTATCAAAACTAATGTTATTGAAAAGGGGTACAGGACAGAATATCTTGTATGATGCTTGTTTTCCATCTTCAGTATAAGATGTGAAAACAGTCATCATACAAGATATTGTGTCCTGTACCCTTTTTCAATAACATTGGGTATGATACAAGTTAGTAATTGAGTTTTCACACTGTCAAACCAAAAGTAGAAGTGTTGGTGAGTGAGTCCCTCAGAACTTTTAATGACTGCTCAAAGCAGGTGTTAAAATGGGGCATGCCATTGAATACAATAGGCCCCTATGTACTCTGCAGGTGTAGCACCAATGTTTTAGCGATAATCCTGCAGAGTACATCAATAGCGTAAAAAATGATGCTATTACCGCTACCCTGCACCATGGTGCGCCATATTTTAAATACAGCACACACATGGTGGTGGTAGGGGGCACTACAGGGTGCAAGGAAAGTGGTGCTGCACTGGTTGCAGTGCCACTTTTCTTAAGTCAGCCTCTAAGTGCGCTGGTGGAGCATGAAAGACAACTTTTCTTGAGCTTCAAGTAGCTATGGTTAGAAGGCATTAGTACAGATTCACTTGGCAATTGTACAGGATTAGTCAGGACTCCGATGAGGACAGCGACATAAATGGGTAAGAAAAGCTTACTGTGGGGATATTGCATAGGTAGAAGTCAGATAGTTAAGGTGGTACAGATACATATGCCCTGCTTTCATCTTCAACTATGGATTCAAACCCATTGGTGTTGCACTCACCTGATACTGAATTACTATGGCACATATGGGTAAATGTGTGATCTGCTTGACATGTTCTCCTCCATGTCAAACATTACCTTTCCTCATAGTTCATGACGAGCTGTTCATTGAACTTCAAAAAAAAAATCCATCATGTTTGCCTTAGTTTCAAAGGTAGATATGCTCACTCAGTTGGAGGAATGATGCCCCAGGGGCATACGTGGACACCCCAAACTTGCATCCACAAAATGGAAGGAGTTGGACTTAGCACAGTGTGTGCGCTAATGGCACATGAAAGGCATGTCTTGCTGAGCCTCATGTGGCTGTCATCGGAGTCATTAGTAAAGGTTCACTAGGCATGCGTTTGGTGGTGTTCCGAAAGAAGGAGATGGTTTCTTGACAGGAGGTCAAATGTATGTTGATGTGAGTGCACTGACTGGTAGTACAGGACCAGTGGCCAGTGGTATGAAAGTCTTGTGTGTTGCTCATGAATGACGTGTGAATGGACCATAAAGCAGCTGGTGCCTACGTCACATTATGGCTCACCTTCAGAAGTCTTGGTTTTAATATTCAGACACTTTGCTAATTATTTGTGCTTTGAAGCCATCATTTCTGGAGGTGCTAAAGCTAACCAGTGTAAGTGGTGCTTTAGCTTTAACAAATTAATACCAGATTTATATCTGTGGCAGTATGATGGCCCTTACTAAAAAATAATTTTCTTTGTTTTTCCTTGTCATTATGGTAGCTGTGGATTTTGGGCCCTATCTCAGCTGGTACCTAATTTAAAACTAGACAACCAGGGTTTCATGGGGTGCATGACTTGTGTGGTGGCATTCACCATGTTATTTTGACCCAGAATCTCCTGCAATGCTCAAACTTTGCCTAAAAACCCATTTTCCTTGCATTTCCGTGTGGAAAAGTCCTAGAATCTGTAGACAGCCACATATTTCCTTCCGCCCAGCATTCCCGCAAGCCTCCCAAAAAATGATGCCTCACTTGTGTAGGTAGGCCAAGTGCCTGTGACAGGGGAGGGCCAAAAACATATTGTGGAGACATCAAAAGTATCTATCACAAAACAACCTGATTTTTCAAGGGGAAAAGCTGCATTTTTGGTCCTAGGCTTCGTAGCTTTTAGAAATGGGGTCTCTTGTTGGCAGTCAGTTTATACTCTGTGCAAGCAAGGACCCTCATTCTAGTCAGGGTAGTGAGATGCACACTTAGGATAACTCCTGCTCACCCCCTTGGTGGCTTGGCACAAGCAGTCACACTTATCTCAGAGGCAATGTGTAAAGTATTTGTACCAACACACACAATAACACAGTAAAAACACCACAAAAGGTCTCCATACCATTTTAGAAAAATAGCCAATATGTACCTAAATCAAACAAGACCAAAATGACAAAAATCCAACTTGTACAAGCAAAGTTGTGATTTTTTATAGTAAAAGATGTTGTAATCCATAGAAATCAATGGATGCGTTGTTTTAGCACAAAGTACCTGGTATGCATTAAAAATAATGCTGCATGGGCGAACATGCATCAGAAAAATAAGCGGGCATCGATTCCTTACTTGCAGGTGAGGCTGTGCGTCAATTCTTTCCCCGCAGGGCAAGTGATACTTTGATTCTTTCCTTGCAGGGAAGAGATGCGCCGATTCCTAGACAAGCAGCTTTGGGTCTGCACGGTGATGTTGCAGGTTTTGACACCCGTCTCAATGAGTGGAAAATCCAGACGCACAGCAGCGATGAATTTGTGCTGAGCCGGGCATGCATCGCTTTTATCGGCGATGCATTAATTTTACAGCTGGGGTGCAGCGCTGTGTCGATTTTTCTGCTGCTTTGCTCCAGTGTGTGGATTTTCTCCTTGGGTTCACCAGCTTCTCCTTTCAAGGGCCCAGGGACTGGATGTGGCACAGATTGGCAGGGTAGGGGTCTCAGCAAAAGATCCCAGGTGCTGGCAGACGAAGTCTTTGATGGTCCTGAGACTTCAGAACAAGGGGCAAGCTCAGTTCAAGCCCTTGGAGAATCTTCACAAGCAGGTTACACAGCAAAGTCCAGTCTTTGTCATCATTCAGAGAGAAGCAGCAACTGCGGGCCAACCCAGCAAAACACACACTGCAAAGGGAGGGGCAGTATTCCTCCACCAGCTCTTTAGCTCTTCTCCTTGGCAGAGGTTCCTCTTGATTCTGAAGTATTCTTAAAGTCTGAGGTTTTAGGTCCACTACTTATACTCATTTCTGCCTTTGAAGTAGGCATACTTAAAAAGACAGTCTCTGTTGTTCACAAGATCCTGCCTTGCTGAGGCCTGGGCCCAGACACAGACCAGGGAGTTGGAGACTGCATTGTGTGCGGACAGGCACAGCCCTTTCAGGTGTAAATGCCAGCTCCTCCCTCCCCACTCTAACCCAGGAGGCTCATCAGGATATGCAGGACACTCCTCAATTCCCTTTGTGTCACTGTCTACAGGGAATTAACAAACAGCCCGACTGTCAGTCCGACCCAGACATAGATTCCACAGGCAGGCAGAGGCACAGAATGGTTAAGCAAGAAAATGCCCACTTTCTAAAGGTGGCATTTTCAAACTGACAGTCTAAAAACCAACTTTACCAAAAAGTGTATTTTTAAATTGTGAGTTCACAGACCGCAAACCACATATATCTATTTTCTCCCAATAGGAAACTACTCTTAAAAGGTATTTAAAAGCAGTCCCCATGTTAACCTATGGAAGAGATAGGCCTTGCAATAGTGAAATACGAATTTGGTAGTATTTCACTATCAGGAAATGTAAAACACACCAGTACATGTCCTACCTTTCAAATAAAATGCATCCTGCCCATGGGGCTACATAGGGCCTACCTTAGGGGTGACCTCATGTAGTAAAAGGGAAGGTATGGGCCTGGCAAGGTTGAATGGGCAGACATGTTTGAGGTCTGAGGTCTGAGACATGTTTATGGGGCTACTCCTGTGGGTGGCACAATCAGTGATGCAGCCCCACTAGTAGCACTTGATTCACAGGCCCTGGACACCTCTACTGCACTCTACCAGGGACTTACTAGTAAATCAAATATGACAATCAGGGATAACCAATCATTGTCACAATTTACACAGGGAGCACTTGCACTTTAGCACTGTTCAGCAGTGGTAAAGTGCCCAGAGTACCAAAAACCAGCAAAAACAAAGTCCAGCATATAGTCAAAAACACAGGAAGCAGAGGCACAAAGGCAGGGGAAACCAAGTGGTGGATGCCACGTCTAACATCAGCCATCTAAGCAGTACTACCAAACCCAAACATTTCTGAAAAGTAGACACCTGGAGAAGTTCAGGCAGGTGTGCTTGTGTGGTTCCCCCAAATATTTCTACCCAGAATGCCCAACAAAGATGTAACAGTGAATAAAAACACTATTTTTCCGTACATTTATTTGATGTAAACTACATGAATGTGCATGGATCCACAAAATTCCTATCAACTTGTCCAGATAAAAATGCTACCACACTTGTGTGTCTGGGCCTAGTGCCCACGTCAGGAATGGATCACACCAGGATCCTCAAGCAAGGACTACTGTTGACCCTCAGGTGATCCATTCCTGTTGGGTGGAAGGAAGTTTGTGGCTCCTTACAAATCCAAGTACTTTCCATCACAGAAATGTGAAGAAAATGCATTTGTTGGTCAAAGTTTCAGGTTTGCAAGGGTTTCCGAGTCAAAAGAAAGTGGTGAGAGCCACAAAATTCAGCCCACCCTAGATACTTCTGGGTGTCTAGTTTCAAAAAATGCACAGGTTGGCTAGGTTTCCATAGGTGCCGGCTGAGATAGCTTCCAACATATCAAGCTACCCCCATTGGGAAAAAAGGGTCAATTTTCGGAGGAAAAATGTAATGCACCCATATTGAGTTTTGGGCTGTTTCCTGTTGCGGGCACTCGGTCTACCCATACAAGTGAGGAACCATTTTTATCGGGAGACCTGTGGTGATTCTGGGTGGAATTAAATTTGTGGCCTCCCACAGATGCAAGAACTTTCTATAACAGAAATTTGAGGAAAATGTGTTTTTTTAGTCAATGTTTGAGGTTTGCAAGAGATTCTGGGTCATAAACCAAGGCAAGAGCCACATCAGTCAACCTACCAGAGGTACCCCTAGGTGTCTGGTTTTCAAAACAGTACAGGTTAGCTAGGTTACCTTAGGTGCCGGCAGAGCTCGGCCCAAAAACTAGAGCTACCCACAGTGGGAAAAAAGGGGTCAGTTTTCAGTGGAATAATATGATGTGTCCATGTTTTGTTTTGGGTCATTTCCTGTTAAAGGCAAGAGGTCTACTCACACAAGTGAGGTACCATTTGTGTCAGGAGCCATGGGGAAATGCTTGGTGCAATGTATTTTGTGGCCCCCCACAGATTCCAGAACTTTCCATCACAGAAATGTGAGGAGATGTGTTTTTTAGTCAAGGTTTGAGGTTTGCAAGAAATTCTCGGTAACACAATGTAGTGAGAGCCATGTAGGTCAGCCCACCCTGGATACCACCAGGTATCTACTTTTCAAAAATGTACAGATTGGCTAGGTTCCTCTAGGTGTCGGCTGAGCTGGGGTCCAAAATCTCGAGCTATCCACACTGACAAAAAAAGTTCATCTTTCACTGGAAAAATGCAATGCATTGATGTTGCGTTTTAGGCCATTTCCTGTCAAGGGCACTAGGTCTACCCACACAAGTGAGGTACCATTTTTATTGAGAGACCTGGGGTGCTGCCGAATGGAATGAGGTTTAAGGTTCCCCACAGATTCCAGAATTGGTAATCTCAAAAAAGTGAGAAAAATTAGTTTTTTGTCAAGGTTTGGGATTTGTAAGGGATTCTGGGTAAAACACGTGATGAGAGCCACACAAGCCATCCCACCCTAGATACCCCTAGGTGTCCAGTTTTTAAAACAGTACAGGCTGGCTAGGTTACCCTAGGTGCAAAACCTAGAGCAACCCACATTGGGGGGAAAAGGGTCAGTTTTCAGTGGAAAAAGTATGATGTGTCCATGTTGTGTTTTGGGCCATTTCCTGTTGAGGGCACTCAGTCTACCCACACAAATGAGGTAGCATTGGTATCAGGAAATATGGGAAAAAGCTGGGTGCAAGTAATTTCGTGGCTTCCCACAGATTCCAGAAAAAAAAAGTGAGGAACATGTGTTTTTAGTCAAGGTTTGAGGTTTGCAAGGAATTCTGGGTAACAAAACATAGTGAGAGCCACACAGGTCAGCTCACCCTGGATGCCACCAGGCATCTAGTTTTCAAAAATGCACAGATTGGCTAGGTTTCCCTAAGTGCCGGCTGAGCTGGAGTCCAAAATCTCCAGCTACCCACATTTACAAGAAAAGGCTCTGCTTTCAGTGGAAGATTTGATGCATTCATGTTGCATTTTAGTCCATTTCATGTGAAGGGCATTAGGTCTACCCACACAAGTGAGGACTTTTATTGAGATACCTGGGGAAATGCCAGCTGGAAAGACGTTTAAGGCTCCCCACAGATTCCAGAATTGTTTATCACAAAAATGAGCTTTCTTTGTCAAAGTTTGAGGTTTGCAAGGGATTCTGTGTAAACCAAATGGTGAAAACCATGCAAGTCATCCCACCCTGGATACCCCTCAGTGTCCAGTTTTCCAAAAATGTACAGGTTGGCTACATTTCCCTAGGTGCCGGCTGAGCTAGGGTCCAAAATCCCAAGCTACCCGCATTGGAAGAAAAGGGTTGGTTTTAGGTGGAAAAATATGATGTGTCCATGTTGCATTTTGGGCAGTTTCCTGTCACAGGCACTATCACTACCCACACATGTGGAGTACCATTTATATCAGGAGACCTAGTAGAATGTAGAGTGGAAGACGTTTGTGGCTCCCGGCAGATTCCAGAACTTTCCATCTTAGAAATGTGAAGGAAATGTTGTTTTGAGTCAAAGTTTGAGGGTTGCAAGGGATTCTGGGCACAAATCCTGGTGAGAGCCAGGCAAGTCAGCCCACCCCGGATACCTCTAGGTGTCTAGTTTTAGAAAATGTACAGGTTGGCTAGGATTCTTGTTGGAAATGGCCTTTCTACAGGGTCATCCCCAGACTTTTTGCCTTTCTCCTCCTCTTTTTCTGACCTCATTTTTGCTGGCTTAAGGACTCTGCGCACTTTACCACTGCTAACCGGTGCTCTCTCCTTAAAACATGGTGACATTGGATAATACCCAATTGGGCTATTTAATTTACTTTTAGGTCCCTAGTAGAGTGCACTATATGTGCCCAGGGCCTGTAGATTAAAAGCTACTAGTGGGCCTGCAGCACTGATTGTGCCACCCACGTAAGTAGCCCCTTAACCTTGTGTCAGGCCTGCCATTGCAAGGCCTGTGTGTGCAGTTTCACTGCCAATTCGACTTGGCATTTAAAAGTACTTGCTAAGCCTAAAAATCCCCTTTTTCTACATATGTCACCTCTAAGGTGTGCCCTGGGTAACCCCTAGGGCAGGGTGCTGTGTAGGTATAAGGCAGGACATGTACCTGTGTAATTTACATGTCCTGGTAGTGTACAACTCCTAAATTCATTTTACACTGCTGTGAGGCCTGCTACCTTCATAGGCTAACATTAGGGCTGCCCTCATACATTGGTTGATCTGAAAGGAGTAGGAAGGTCATATTTAGTAGGGCCAGCATGGGGAAACAAAATTATGCTGACTGGTGAAGTTGGATTTAATATGACTATTTTAGAAATGCCACTTTTAGAAAGTGAGCATTTCTTTGCACTTAAACCTTTCTGTGCCTTACAATCCACATCTGGCTGGGTTTAGATGACAGCTCCTTGTGCATTCACTCAGACACACCCCAAAGACAGCATATTCAGCCTCACTTGCATACATCTGCATTTTGAAAGGGTCTTACTGGGCTGGGAGGGTGGAGGGCTTGACACTTACATGTCAAAGGACAGTAGCCTGCTCTCACACAAAGGACTTCCACACACCCTACTGGGACCCTGGCACACAGGATTGAACTGAAAGGGGAACTGGTGCACTTCTAAGCCACTCTTTGAAGTCTCCCCCACTTCAAAGGCACATTTGGGTATAAAAACAGGGCCTCTGCCCTACCAACTCAGACACTTCCTGGAGAAGAAACCTGAACCAGAACCTGCACCCTGACAAGAAGAACTGCCTGGCTTCCCAAAGGACTCACCTGACTGCTTTCTGAAAAGGACTGCTGCCTTGCTGTTGCCCTGCTGTCTTGCTGCTCTCTTGCTGTGCTGCAGAAGTGCTCTCCAAGGGCTTGGATAGAGCTTGCCTCCTGTTCCCTGAAGCCTCAGGACCAAAAAGACTTCTTTCCTGTAGCTGAAATCCCCGTTCGGGGAAAATTCGATGCACCGCCTGCCAAGAATGAAGCACAGCCTGCTTGCGGTGAAAAATTCACCGCACCCCGAGACCGGAAGGACGCAGCCTGACTTTGTGACAGAAGAATAACGCAGCGCCAGTGACGCAACCGGAACTTCGACGCAAGGCCCTACTGGATCGACGCCACCCGACTTCCTGAGAGGAATCGACGTATTGCCTGCCGTGCGGAAGAGAATTCCACGCATCGCCTTCAGGAATCGATGCAGCCCCTGTGACTTCGCTCTGCAAGCCAGGATTCCACGCATTTTCCCCGGGGCGTCTGAAAACACCACAAACCGAAGAGGATCCGAGTCTGCATGACGGAAATGGACACAACGTCTTCCCTGCATGGAAAATAACGACAAAAGTCTGTGTGCGAAGGGACAAAATCGACGCATACTCACCGTTTTCCACACACCTCCTCCTCTGCGGTCCCTTGTGAGGATTTTTCAATGCAAACCAGGTACTTTGCCCTGCAAGACACTTGTTGTTTCTAGGAGAACTTAAGACACTTTTTATTGCTTTTACAGTAATATTTAAACTCTAAGACACTTGATATCACTTTCAGTGACATCCCTACAATTGCTTATTTCATCTTTAATCGTTTTGACCTGCATTTATTCTGATAAATATTATATATTTTTCTAAACACTGTGCGGTGTGTTTTTGTGGTATTGTATGATTTATTGCACAAATACTTTACACATTGCCTTCTAAGTTAAGCCTGACTGCTCAGTGCCAAGCTACCAGAGAGTGGGCACAGGATAATTTGGATTGTGTGTGACTTACCCTGACTAGAGTGAGGGTCTTTGCTTGGACAGGGGGTAACCTGACTGCCAACCAAACACCCCATTTCTCACAATTCTCTAGGTGCCGGCTGAGCTAGGGTCCAAAATCTTGAGCTACCCACATTGGAAAAAAGGGTCAGTTTTCGGTGGAAAAATGCAATGTATCCATGCTGCGTTTTGGGCGGTTTCCTATTGCGGGCACTAGGCTTGTGGGAGCATAGAATGCTAGAACATTTGTTACTACCTATTGGATTTTGCTGCTTTTGTGCCTTTCAAAAGTAAGCCAGCATAGAACAAAGATGACATTCCAAATCATACACTTGAATAATACGCTAGTACAGGTACCCATAGATTTAGAGATGTAGAAATAACCTCTGCTCCTAAACTCTATATCTTGGGCCCATTACAGAAATCCATAAGTTTACCTGATACACATTTTTCACTCTTCCTATTTCGCTATAACAATTGGTCTATACCTGGTACTCGATGAAAAACTATTGTACTATGCAGCTCAGTTGTGGGATGTGGGTACCCTGGGCTCTTGGAGAACATACAAACCCTATATATCCCCGCAACAAGAATGGTCTATCGGGTGTAATGGGATTTTGATTTTGTCAACTGGCCATCAAGACAAAAAGTTACATATGAAAATGTTGTCACAAATCCCAATTTGTTCCTACTTATTTTCAAAATGTTTTTATTTCAACAGTTATTTTCCTTGGGAAAAACTTGAGGGATCTGCCTATGTGACCCCTTGCTAAGTTTGGAATTTCGTCTTCATATTAGTAATCTATGGCTTTTCTGGATCACCCATTTGTTTCACACTGGTTTCCATCACAAACTGGAAATAGGTCGAGAGCACAAAAAATAGGGAAAATAGGCTACCACTTAGAAGAATGTCAAAACTGTGGTGTAAACTTATGTTTTCTGTTTAGCTCTACATGTTCCTAAAAGCTGGAGAAATTGTGACTTTATTACTGCAAACTGTTCGTGGATGCCATTTTAGGGAAAAGAACAGCCACTTTTAGCTGCAGCACTTTTTCCCTGTTTTTCTAAAAAGAAAATCACAATTATGCTACATTTTGCCTATTTTCTCGGTCCCCTTCTGGGAAATGCACAAACCCTGGGTACCTTTAGAATCTCCAGGATGTTGGAAAAAAGGAGGCAAATTTAGTGTGGATATCTTATGTGGAAAAAAAGTTATGGAGCACTGAGCACAAACTACCCTAAAGAGCCAAAAAAGGGCTCACCCCTGGGAAGGGGGGAGCAGCTAAGGGGCATTATCGGATTAATGTGAATTCTAGATGCGCACTGCAGCGACCTTTAATTAATTGCACTAGCTGCTGAATTCCCGACAGGATCTTCGGGGCACCAGCGCTCTTTCTTTTACAAACGAAGCAGTACACGCCAGGAGGTGTTTTCGACCACCCCTACCAAGAAGCATCCTGGGTAGGGATGGGCTGAAGACATAGGCTGCTTGTGGAACAAAACACACTCTAATAAGCACCTTTGTTTTGCGAGGCATCAGTAAAATAATTGCCCTCTGACTGGAACTAAAGAGGCACTGGTTTACCCAGACAATGCAGCAATTTTTCCTCCTTGAAAGATGGGAATCTCTTTTGCATTTTACGACTGTATCATGAAAATGTCTACGTGCATTGCATAGACTTGTTGCATTGCACCACTTCCTCGAAGAAGGTTAGAAAAACAACTTAACTAACAGCCCTCTTTTATATTACAAAATTAAATAGCAATTCCACAACTTCAAAAAACTGAAACGGTACAATGTGGACTCGTATAAACGCGGCGGCCATCACACACCTAGAGTAAAAAGCTGGCACTCGCTCAGTAATGATGAAAACATAATGTTCCATAATATCATAGTTCACTGTCCTCGACTTGACAAACTCCATTATCTTTAATGGGCTTTTTATGTCAGTGTTGGCTGCCTGTCATATTTATATCCTAATACATCATTGTAAAGAAGCTAAGTGGGCCAGCGGGAGTTAGGCTAAATTATTCAGGGTTTCCAACGACTCTCCTGTGTGCTTTTCATAGGCTATGTATTGTTTCTTGTTTCCAGGGTGGTGTGTTCCACCTATGCTACTTTTCCTGCACACACAGATACATTTGTGATGTAATTTACCACAGCAGATACTTAATCTCTTTATATAAATTACTATACTTGGGTGTTTTCAAGGGTTTAACACGATAGGACTATTTTACTAATGTGTACACCATGGCTTCAGGCCAGCAGACCCCACCGAAGCTGACTTCGTATTGATGAAGATCTCTTTTCCAACATTTATTTTAAATCTGGAATCTAGACTGTTTTTTATTAACCAATTATTGGTCTTAAAAGTTCAAAAGGGGGAAGACGTTTCATACAGGATGTATTCGTAAATACATAAGGGCCCCAATTTTCAGGCTTTGGCAGACATTTTCAGCAACGTTATTAGGGGAGCCAATAACAAGACAACCATTGTATTTCTCATAAGATGTTAGTGCCTGCATACCTCCTAGATGTAGTTCACTATAAGTGGAAAATAACTGATTTGTCAAGTAAAAACCATGGGTCCATTTCACTAACCTTCTTTGTAGCACATTCTCCTATAGAAGGACGAATCAGTTGGATTTGCACTCGTAAAATAATTTGCTGTAAATATTTGTAGACTTTCAAGAACGTAAATCCACGTACTCAAGCTGAAAAACACACGTACTTGTTAGGCTTTTTCCACACGAGAGAAGGAAAGCAGGCTGAGCGCTCTGTGAACTAGAGTGTCCACCTCATGTGTCTGTGTTTGACCTCACAGTCACTGGTTGTGGGCTGAGTGGACCCCCTTAGCCCTTCATCCTTTTTAATGGGGTAAAATGAGTACCATTTAGGTGGATGACTCCAAACATCGGCTGGCCGTCAATATTTCTATTGAGGGTGTCCACACGTTTTTACCATGGCATTTGTCACCAAGGAAGCGCATGGGAACTACTCCTGTGAAAATGTCCTAGGATCAGAAAAGGGTGTGTGTGTGTATACAGTTGAAACCTTTTTAACAAATGAAAACTTCTTTTTCAATTCAAAATGCTTAATTAATTTTATATTAATAAACATGGGTAATAACAGAATTAACATAGCATCTGTACTGAGCCATCTGGGCTGTGCACCACCGCACAGTGTATGCATGCACCACCTTGGCCACCGTGGCCAATTTACTGTATAAATGGGGATGAACTGCTCAGGGTTCAGTCCTGACACAGTGAACACTGAGTGAGCATGGTCTGTGTGTGGCTAGAGTGTGCACTGGTTAGTACTGGGCCTTCAGTGACAGGGAATCCGTGTTGGCTTGAGACAGCACACTGGTGACGAAGTTGGGATGTGCCAGTGAGTGAAACAGCCAGTTCTAGCCATCGGGGCCTGCCGGGTGTGCACGGCCCAGCCCGTCACACACCGCTCTGAGACACGAGGCCACTCTCTGCTGAAAGAACACAGGAACGCAGCAGAGTACGATCACCATAAGGCATGCCGGGAATTCACAAAAGAAAACAAAAGGATGCCAATCAAACCAAGTTAGTGAGTTAGCTGATCCAGCAACAGCAGCCCCCAAATGGAAAACCTGGATAGGAAGGCTGGTAAATTACATTCCAGACACAAGGAAAACAATGGAGACATCAAAAGATCTTTGCCAATACACTTTGGGGAAGATTAATTGTTCGAAATGTTTCAACACCTACCAAACACGGGGGCAAATGATGACTAATAAGAGCACTGAATGCACACTTTGACCCCCAAATGAACCCCGATTTTGTTAGATTCAGATTGCGCCAAGCCCGTCAACAAGAAGGGGAGTCCATGGAAAATGTCTATGCTCATCTACTAGCCCTACCCAGCACCTGAACAGACGATGACCAGCAAAAGGAAATTTGGGCCCAACTCATACAAGGGCGCAGGTCCTCAAATCTCAGGAGGTTCATACTATGACAACTGGGGATCCCACTCGAAGACTTGCTCATACTGGCCCAGCTCTATGGCCTCTCTAGCACCTGAGTGGATGAAATGGAGCTGGTGCAGAGCAGAGGGGAGAGGCAAAGCGCAAATCAGGAGCACCAACAATCAGGACAGTAATGGTAGATACCGTTCAGAGCTGAACACCCACACCAACCAAATCCAAGACGGGGCCAGAAGATGACCAGTCATGCCGAAACTGCAGTTTGGAGAATCCCACCATTGAGGGATGCCCAGTGGCTGGGCACACATGCCCTATGTGCAATCAGCCAAACCACTTCACAAGAGTCTATAGGAGCAGGGACTGCAGTTGACAAGCCTGAGGGTGGAGAGCGCTGACCAGAGCAGTACTGAACATTACGGTAAAAGAACAAACATCCTCAGGAGGTGACAAGAATGAGCGATGGATAGAGGATGACATAATGGACGGCGACTTCAATAAGGAGGACGTTTTTCAGATATATTACAATGTCCCGGGGAGCAAAGGACATCACCCTCAACCACTCTGCAAAGTGACGATCACGGGTACCACTGTACCAGCCTTAATTGACATGGGAGCCTCATTAAATGTAATGACACACCAACAGTGTTTTATTGAACCGCAGGTCACTTTTCAGGGAATCACAGATGAAAATCTATGCATACAATGGCAGGGAGTCACTTCCCATCTCCCATCATATGCACCGTGGACGTGACTGTTCAGCACAGAGAAAGAGAAATCTGTACTATATTCCACGTCACGAAGGAGGGTAAAGGAACACTGTTAGGTTGTCACACAGCCAAAGACCTGAGCCCAATCTTTTTTGCCAAAGAACTGCACAAGCTCCAAATAGATCAGATAATAGAACAATTCAGAGAACTATTCCCTAGTCTTGGTGTCTCTGCTTGTCATCAAGGAAAAACCTAAACTGCTGGGTGCTATCCTGTGGTGCATTGGCATGACGCTGCCAAATCGTGTCTTCTAAAGGGAGAGAGACATCACACATACAATGGATGACATTATCGCTGATTTAAATGACACTGAGTGGTTCTCTAAACTGGATTTGAATGCGAGGTATCACCAGCTGGTGGTCCATCATTATAGCTACTACATTCTAACATTCTCAAAGCAAAAAGGGCACAGGAGGTGCAGAAGACTGGATTTCGGGATATTCTCAGCAGCCAAAATCTTTCAAAATGCAATTAGAGAATCACTTTCTGGGCTAGAAGGATTTCTATCCATTAGTGATGATTTTTTAACCTACTCGACCACCATACCAGATCATCACAAGTGTCTCAAGCCACCCTACAGCAACTAGGGGATGAAGGTTTGACCCCACACATAGAGGAGTGTTCATTCTTTGAGTCTAAGATTGAACTCTTTGGATTTGTCTTCTCAGGGGAGGGGCTACAGGTAGACCCCAGGAAATCCACAGCCATCAAGGAAACCTCAGCGCCATAGAACGCCATAGAAGTTTGCAGCTTCTTAGGCATGGCCACATACTGCTGCTGTTTTTTACCCAACCTGGTCAGCCTGTCAGAACTTCTAAGAGTGCTCACAAAGACAGGGGTGAAGTGGTCGTGGGGGTCTCAGGAACAAGACGCATAGGACAAAATCAAAGACGCTCTCCTGTCAGATGCCACAACAGCCTACTTTGATGCAAACAAGGCAACAGAGTTAGTAGTAGAGGCCAGACCAGTAGTCCTGGATGCCGTGGTGACCCAAGAGTAGGAACAAGGAGTGTGAGCACTGCTAACCGTTGCTAGTCGAGCACTGAAAGCCACTGGGGCATGTTACGCCTCAATCGGAAAGGAGGCACTGGCCATCAAATGGGGCTGCCACCATTTCCACCTGTACATCTACGGCTCTGAGTTCAAAGTGATCACAGACCACAAGCCACTAGCAAATCAGTTTGTTGGCACCACCCCGCATCCACCCTCCAGAACTGAAAGGTGGGCGGTACAACTTCTGCCATATCGACTGCAAGTAGTGTACAGGCCAGGAACCATTAACCCAGCTGGCTTCCTGTTGAGGGATCCCTGAGAAAGCAATGGAGAGCACGATGAGGACAGGGAAGGAGAGGAAGAGTTCACATGCACAGTGACATTAGAGACATGCCCCAAGGCCCTAACACTCAACGACCTTCAACAAGCGACCCAGCAGGATGATGTTCTCTGGAAAGTCACGGAAGCATTTAGCAACAATGCATGAAAGCTGTTCCTCCAAGACGCCACCCAGTGGCAATCAGGTGAAAAACTGCAGCTGTCACAAATATAGAGGGTCCACGATGAGCTGAGCCTGGAGGCAGCACAGTACCATCACTATGGAAGACTACATGAATATCATGCCAAAAATTGAAACAGGATATTGCTCAATAAAACTACCTTGCACAAGTTACAATCGAAAACCCCAGCACAAGCCAGTTGCAGTAAGTGGCAACTGGAAAAAATATTCTGGCCAATCCTGACAGTTCAAGTAAAAGCAGCTTGAACAGAGAACCCAGACACTCCAAACATGTAAACAAAAAAGCTAAATACAAGGCCTGTGATGAAAGCATTTTAAACTTGTGCACTAGACTCGAGAAAGGAGTGGAGTCTGTTCTATATGACAAGTGTGAAATTAGCATAACAGGCTAAGGCCCATATTTATACTTTTTGACGCAAACCTGCATTAATGCAGGTTTGCGTCAAAAAGTGTAGTGCCGGCTAGCGCCACCTGGATGCCACATTTAAGGAATGGTGCAAGCCGCCACTAAGGCCCGGTTAGCGTCAAAATACATGACGCTAACTGGGTGATGGTGGCAGTATGGGAAACTGGAGGTTGTGCGTGAAAGAATGGCGCTAGTCAGGTTAGAGTAAAAATAATGACTTTAACCTGACTAGCGCTATTGTTAGATGCACAACCACTATAGACATGACTCGTGTCTAAGTAAAGACAGGAGTCATGCCCCCCAGCTCAATGGCCATGCCAAGGGGACTTAGGTCCCCTGGGCATGGCCATTGGGCACAGTGCAATGCAGGGGACCCAAGTTAGGCCCCCCTATGGCATGTTAGGAAAACAATAATTTACTTACCTGTACTTACCTCTACTTACCTGGGATGGGGCCCCCCATCCTCTGCTGTCCGTCTGGTGTGGGTGGGTGAGTCCCTGGGGCCTTGGTAAGGCAGGAGTCCAGAGTTAAATAATGGCGCTAAGCAAGCTTAGCACCATTATTTAGGCCCGTCTCCCTCCCATGCATTCTTTTTGCACGGTAGGATAAATAAGGAGGCTGGGCCTTTGAGTCATTTTTTGCCTGGGAATGCCTACCTTGCATCTCATTGGTAATGTTATACGTTGCCCTTTCACGAACCTCTTTTTTCCAGTGCCTCAGAGACTGTGCATATGTGCCACAATATGGTTAATTTTTAACTAGAGTTCTGAATAATGTACTGTATGTTTTTATGCAACAAATGGCCTTCCCCATTTCTATTCTTGTATTGTATGGAAAAGCTTGGCATGTATTCTGTATGTACTTTCCCCAGAAAGAAAGGCAAAAGCAAATGTTTAAAACAAGTTGATCACTTAATTACTGTAATGACAGAAATGTATCATGGTCCACCTCCCCAAAATTGAGCAAGTGATTAGCCCTAAGGGAGTTTAAAATTTACCTACTTTTCATTCTCCAAATAATTCGGCTGATTTGAGGTATTTCAACTAAATTCAACATGATTCATGATTTTCATCAGGACATGATAATTTGTAATGATATATTTCTGACAGGGAATGCACCGACATGCCCCTGGAAGGTACTTGAATGCAAGGCCTTTGTGCAAATATCATAATGCTATAATGACCACATTAAGATGGCAATCAAAGAAGTTAAGCATGCAGGTGGATTTATTATAAACACTGTCCATTGATAATAGATTATGTTAACTCAAAAACTATTTCCTATTTTCTCCAACAGTTGCCATGGACATCCAGAGACTAAAGAGATCAGACTGATAATGGTCCACGTGAGATGAGACAAGAGTATCTGTTTATCTTTATCTTTTAAAACTTTGTATGCTGCATATAAAGAGAAGAAAGAAGCTTCATTGTGAAGGAGCTCAGAAGGGTTGTGACACAGAACTTTGTTGACCTCCAGTTACAGATGAGGGCAAACACAGATTCTACTTGCACTAGTTTTGCAATGCCTACTTAGGATTCCCAACAAGAAGATCTCAGCTTTAAGTCTAGAAAGGTCTCTTTTTGCTTGAATCTTCAAGTTTACTTTCTTTTCTCTAAATTGGGTTGTGGTCAACCAACGTCTGTACAGGGCCAACCAATGTAATCTTGAAGGAAAATGCAGAAGTATACGGTTCTATCGACTGACATGCATACAAGATCCTCAAATTACTTTTCACATCAGAATATGACTTAAAGGGATCCCATGATATATTAAAGAGAGGTAACATTAATCATTTACTTTTAGCCATTCCATATTTAGCAATGATTTCTCCAAAACATTGATTACCTTTAGTTTTACCCAGTAGGGTCTGAACCTCCAAGGGGAATCACCAAGGTAGTATGGTTAGACTATTAGTTTGTCCTTAGGGTCTTTGATAAGAAGGGTATTTTAATGCTTGAGAAATAAACATGGGGTGTCTACAGGAATATACCCAAGCATTCTTGTACCTACTGACAGTCAAAATATAATTTTTGAGAATTTCACAGGGTCCTATTAATTTGCTGATAGGCAGGGATGGAAATTTCATAGTGTTTTGGGGACAAACGAGAATGGGAGGGCCGTGTGTCACAAGTGTCTTTACTCAAGAGGGCAATTAAAGAGCCCTTTGATGGCTGGAGTTGGTAAACAAATCCCCTGTTGAATCATTCCCCAAAGATGAGATTTGGGGCCAGATGTATGAAATATTTTTGCACTCGCAAACGGTGCGAATCGCAAAAATCGGCCATTTGCGAGTGCAAAAACGTGGTGCGATGCATGAAAGGCATTCACAGACCAAAAATAAGAAATCGCAAAAATTGCGATTTTTGGCGTTGCGACCTGGTTTTGCGAGTCGCAGTTTGCGATTCGGTATTTCCAGTAGGAAATTGCGGGGCGCAAATTGCGATTTGCAAAATCCAAGTCGCAACGAGATGCATCAAAAAATCGCAAATTGCGATTTTTCACAGAATGGCATTTTGCACATGCAAAATACCATGAACTGAAACCAGGTGGTAACCAGGTGCAACCTATATAAAAAGGCCCAGAATGCCTCAAACTCTTTTCAACAATGGCTGCACTCTACGTCATGGCGTGGAGGTTGAGGATCTTGGCAGGTTTGAGGAGAGGGAGGAGGAGACAGGAGCGCATTTTCCGAGTGCGCATTACACTTTTTGACCTGACAGAGGAGAAAATATATGAGAGGTATAGGTTGAACTCAGCCATGATACTTGATCTGATAGCTGAGCTACAACCCATACTGCAGCGCAGAATACTATGGACTCACAGCATACCCACCCATGTGCAGGTATTATGCTCCCTCCACCTACTCTCCTCAGGGAGCTATCAAGGGGTCATAGCAGCAGCTGGAGGGGTCTCACAGAGTACCCTCTCCAGATTTTTCAATGCATTCATGTTAGACTTTTCATCCTTGGCGTGATCTCCCTTAACTTTTTGCCTCTGTTCCCCAGGTTATTGATGTGTGCTGGACTCTGATTTTGCTGTTTTTATTACTCTGGGCACTTTACCACTGCTAACCAGTGCTAAAGTGCAAGTGCTCCTGTTTACAATGTGTATGCAATTGGTTCTCCATGATTGGCATATTTGTTTTACTGTTAAGTCCCTAGTAAAGTGCACCAGAGGTGCCCAGGGCCTGTAAATCAAATGTTACTAGTGGGCCTGCAGCACAGGTTGTGCCACCCACACAAGTAACCCTGTAATCATGTCTCAGACCTGCCACTGCAGTGTCTGTGTGTGTATTTTTACACTGTAAATTCGACTTGGCAAGTGTACCCACTTGCCAGGCCTAAACCTTCCCTTTTCTTACATGTAAGGCACCCCTAAGGTAGGCCCTAGGTAGCCCCAAGGGCAGGGTGCAGTGTATGGCTAAGGTAGGACATATAGTAATGTAGTTTATGTCCTGACAGTGAAATACTGCCAATTTCGTTTTTCACTGTTGCAAGGCCTGCCTCTCTCATAGGATAATATGGGGGCTACCTTTAAATATGATTAAAGTGTAGATTCCACTAGAGAGTAGATGGACATGTGGAGTTTGGGGTCCCTGAACTCACAATTTAAAAATACATCTTTTAGTAAAGTTGGTTTTGAGATTGTGTGTTTGAAAATGACACTTTTAGAAAGTGAGCATTTTCTTGCTTAAACCATTCTGTGACTCTGCCTTGTTTGTGGATTCCCTGTCTGGGTCAGTTTGACAGTTGGGTTGTTTTTCACCTCACACTAGACAGTGACACAAAGGGAGCTGGGGTGTAGCCTGCATTTCCTAATTAGCCATCTCTGCTAGGAGGGAGGGATGGAGTGGTCACTCTCATCTGAAAGGACTGTGCCTGCCTCTGACAATGCAGACTCCAACCCCCTGGTGTGTGTCTGAGGCCTTGCCTGGGCAAGGCAGGATTTCACAAGTAGGTGTGAGTCCCCTTTGAAGAAAGGTGACTTCAAAGACTAAAATGGGTATAAGAAGGGCACCCAAATCTACAGACTTTAGAAACACTTCTGGAACCAAGAGGAACCTCTGCCTGGAGAAGAGCTGAATAGCTGAGGAAGAAGAGCTGCCCTGCCTGTGACTGTGCTTTGTGGAGCTATCCTGCAGTTGCTGCTTCTGCCAGAGTAAGAGGGCAAAGACTGGATTTTGTGTGCCTTCCATCTTGAGAAGAAATCTCCAAAGGCTTGATCTAGAGCTTGCCTCCCGTTGTTTGAAGTCTCAGGGACAGCAAAGACTTCTCTCTGTCAGCACCTGGAGTCTCTGGAGAGACTCCTACTCTGCCTTGTGGTGCCCATCCAGTTCCTGGGACCCTGAAAGGAGAAGCTGGCAGCCTAAAGACAAGAAAATCCACGCACAGAGCACCATGCGGGGAAAAGATTGACACAAATCCGATCTGCGGCTGAAAAAACGACGCGCCACCGGCTCCGCAGCTGAGAAACGATGCTCGCAGGAAACGCGACTGAAAAATCGACGCACAGAGCAGGAGAAACGGCGCGCAGCATCGCTGACTGAGGCTGGGAGATCACAACCTGCGCTGCGGGATTTTCGGATCATCGTGCGGCTGGATTTTTGACTCAAGTACCGCCGTGCGGAGTTATTTTTGACGCACACCCGCCCGTGCGGGGTTATTTTTGACGCACACCGGGTATATTTTCACTCTACAGCGCTAGTGTGTTTTTAAAACTACTTAAAGACTCTTTTTGTTTTTTAATTGATAACTTGACTTGTGAATGGTGGATTTTTGTTGTTTTTGTCTTGTTTTGTTTAGAGAAATATTTCCTATTTTTCTAAACTGGTGTTGTGTCATTTTGTAGTGTTTTCACTAAGTTACTGTATGTGTTGGTACAAATACTTTACACCTAGCACTCTGAAGTTAAGCCTACTGATCTGCCAAGCTACCAAGGGGGTAAGCCGGGGTTAGCTGAGGGTGATTCTCTTTTACACCGACTAGAGTGAGGGTCCTTGCTTGAACAGGGGGTAACCTGACTGTCAACCAAAGACCCCATTTCTAACAATTCATCAACGCCATGCTGAGCAAACTACAATAGTACATCAGATTCCCTCACACCCCACAGGAATTACAGCAGACAAAAATAGAGTTTTACCAGATAGCACAGTTCCCCCACGTCCTAGGTGCCATAGATGGCACACATGTGGCAATCTGTCCACCATCAGCCACAGAGTATGTGTACCGCAAACGGAAATACCAACATTCCATGAATATGCAGGTGATATGCAATGCCTCCTACATCATTACTGATCTCGTGGCCAGGTACCCAGGGAGCACACATGATTCTTACATCTTTCGCCACAGCGGGATTCACACAAGACTGCTAGCTGGGGAGTTTAGTGAAGGATATCTACTAGGTAATGTCCCGCTGTACACTGGCGCATTGATGGTGTACCGATGTCAGATGGCTTAGTTACTCATCACACCCTCTGTCCCTTCCAGGAGACAGTGCTTATGCAGTGCACACCTACATGATGACGCCCTACCTCAATCCTACAACACCAGCTGAACGGAGATACAATGCAGCACACAGGGCAACCCGCAACGTGGTGGAGCGCACATTTGGACTTCTGAAGAGTCGCTTCTGGTGCCTCCACAAAAGTGGAGGGGCACTACAATACAGTACAGACACAACATGTAGAATAGTGGCTACCACAAGGGGAATACCTGTAGAAATATGTGAATCTGATTCAGATGAGGATGACGATCCCATACCACCTCTACAGCCAGCAGACAGGACCAGTGCAGCAGAGGGAAGGCAAAGGCGTGCCGAAATCACACACAACCATTTCAGACATGAGTATTAATGACACAAATCCTCTGACAACTGTACCTGTAGTGAAATAAATGTATTACCTTAAGTCAGGTAATGTACGTGTGAGTAATAACAATAAACAGGTAATGTGAGAAACGCAAACCAATGAAGAACCAGAGTTATGCACTATTACTTCATAGTGTCAACAGCAGTCCAATGGCAGCTACAGTCATTGTTTGCACCCACGCACACCACTCGGGTGCCCAGTTACGTCACTGGCACCTCTATTGTCACCCTCAGTGGCAGTGCTGTGCCTGGCACTGCGCCGTCTGGTGTCCGCTGCTGGTATGGCAACACTGCTGAGGCTGGAACTGTCCTCAGTGTCCCCCAGTGCTAGCTCACACGGAGTGGCTGATCTTGGTCCCATAATGTGTTCGATCACATTTGTGATCTGCACAAGTCCATTGACAACGTCCCTGCTGCTGTGTGCTGCCTCCACTTGCGCAGCCACTGCACGATGGGCAATTAGTGCTGTAGAATTTGCCATCCTGTTAGAGGAACGACAAGCTGCCAAACATGGTACGGAATCTGCACTCCTGTCTGCGCTGGCTCACCCTCTCATGGCGAAGCTCCTGGCAGAGTTCACGGACAGCACTTGTAAGGTCCCTGGTGTCCTGTGATACCTGCACCTGTCCCTCACGCAGGTGTACAATGTTACTATTGAGGGAGTCAAGTTGGCGATGCAGGCCCATCATGTTGCAGTTATGTTTGCGCAGGTTTTTATCTAATGCAAGGATCCGCTTTTTTTGTAGATGCAGCTGCTGCAACATAGCAGCATCCAGGCCACCAAATAAGGAGGGGCCCTCACCTGACTCATGCTGCTGTGCCCAGGAATCTGTTGCAATCCTGCGTGGTGCTGTGGTTGGATGACACCTGCCCTCCTGAATCTGGCTGCGCCTGTCTGTCGCTGATGGGGTACTTGGCCCTTCCTGCTGCTCATCAGAGTCGTTGCTGAGCTCTGGCAGTGCCCTGGGCCTGCGTCGGACAGTCGCTATGTTGAGGGACCACTGGTGTTAGAATCTGAGGACAGATGGGTGCCTGTCTCACCTACCCGTGCAGATGCTGTGGCTGCTGGGCCTGGCCCACCTGCAACAACAATATGCAGCATGTCAGTTATGTATGTTACATTTTCGGTCAGACAATGACAATAAAGGTACACGTACTTCTCTACACGGTGTTGTGTGTGTTGTGTTCCTCTGGGTGTCACTCTACTTAAATACATTGTTGTTCTACTTTCAGTTCTAGGTTGTGGACTGTCACTGCAGTGCTGCTTCTAAGATGTGGACTGGACTACTTCTCACACTGTTTCACATTACGTGCTAATACCTAAGGGGCTTTTGTGCATGCACATATAGGGTTACAAAACAATATTGCACTTACCTTGGCTGGTACTTGGTGTGCCTGAGGTGTCGATCTCTGTGACCCCAGTCACAGCTCCATGGAGGAGTGTGGACTCCAATAGGTCCTCTAATGGTGTTGATGGTGCCTCTGTGGGTGGACTGCCTCCTGTGCCCCTGGCCTCCGCAAGTCTCCTTGCCACCCTCTCCTTTGCACGGGACCGCAGGTCATGCCACCTTTTTTTTAATCTCTTCAATGGAGCACTGTGCCACTCCAATTGAGCAGTAATTGGACTGCATTTCCAACCATAGTCTCCTCTTCTCACTCTCAGGCACCTGGAGTGAGCTTTTTCCAAACAGGCGGTCATGGCTCCTCACCACCTCCTCAGTTAGTACCTCAAGCTCCTGCTCACTGAATTTCAGCTTGCGCTGCCTTTCACCCTTCTCCTGTGCTTGGCCTGGGGTATCCATCCTTGCTCAGGTGTTCTTGCTCCTTCTGAGTGCTGCTCTGTGTGGCTGGGCTGCTCTCTCTCAGGATGCTGGTTTGTGTGTGGCACCTGAAACTACCTGGGATGACTCATTTCCTGCTGGTGATGTCATCAGGCTCCTCCAGGTGTGCTTTCTCGAACTTTCTCGCAATTTGCGATTTTTTACCGAATCGCAAAAAAATCGCAATTTGCGCAAATGCAAATTGCGATTCGGTAAATGGGCCTCGCAAATCACAAATAGCGATTTTTAAGAAATCACTATTTCCGAATCGCAATATTGTTTCATGGCCAATTGCGACTCGGAAATAGCGATTTCTTAAAAATCGCTATTTGCAATTCGCAAGCTCCAGTTTTCATACATATGGCCCATGGTTCCTAGCTTTAAATTTAGAACTAATCCTAGCAATGGAACTTTAAATTGAATTCTGTACTTACAACAATATTAGTCAAACTGCAGTGTTACTCTTCAGGGTTATCAATTGGTGCAAAGAGCTACCCTGGGAAGGGGCATTATAAGGGGGATTGAAAAAGACTATTGCTGCACAGTTGGACTGCCAAATTGTAGATGTGGATTTTGGTTGGGAATACATGCAGGTGGTGGAGATAAATTTATCTGATGTAATGGTGCCATCTGTTGTTCTGAACATTTATTTCCATTAAGAACCCAAAAGTAAAAAAAAATTATACAACAAATTTAAGGACTTATTTCCCCGTTGACCTGAAGTGTGAAGAACTCCTGTTTAATTGTGACTGGAAATTTCAATATGAAGTTGGCCTATGATGTCCCAAAGAGAATAGGAGGGATAGAGAGGATAGCTATTAGAATATTCCTGTAATATCAAACCTATCAAGAAAAAAGATGAACTGGGTATGGTGCTTTTAGAATTCTTGCACTCATTCAATTTAAGGGTGGCATCAGACATTTCAATCAATTATACATATAGTCTTCATTTAAAAATGCTTTTCTTAATTTTACCTTTGCATTGTGTATAATGTTACACTTTGGAGAGTATTTCCAAATTGATCGGAAGAAAGAGAGCAATCACATGCTTCATATCATCATAGACAAAAGAAGCCTGAAGCAACTGAACCAAGATCATAGAAAGAATTAGTGATAGAAGTGGTTGAAGTAGAGTTCTGAGGTTATAGTTAAATTTTTGGTTTGGCTATCCTGATCAGAGACATTTTTTATGAGCACATTGATGTATGAATTTATTGTAAACTTGCTGGGAGTTCAAAAAGTGTGGGGAATAACATTGAGTCTCATTTTGTATTTCAGTCCTGAACATAAACAGGGAATAAACATAGAGAAGAACGGTTCTGTGGATGCATTTTCATCCTTTGAAGCAATTAAACGCACAACGAGGGCGACAGACCTTTGGACCTAGAAAGATATGTGGTGAACCATCAACAATATTTTAACACCACCCCAACAATTTAGACAACATGACGAATGTGGCCATGGAAGGAAAACTCCAGTCAGGAATAAAGTTGAAAGATTTATTAGAGACACAAGCTCAAAGTCAAACAGACAATGAGCAAAACTAAATTACAAAGATACATAATCATCAACGGTTGCCCAAGGTGACAAAATAGATTCAAGTTAACTAACTTCAATGATAATAAGCATTCAATAAGAATAATATATAAAACCAATAAGAATATCTGTGATATAGATATCACATGATGCTCAGAATGAACAATCATTAGTCAAATCAAATTTAACAGAGTCAATAATCTTTGGCTGGGTACAGGTCTGATCTACAGCTAATCAAATTAGGGAAATACATGTGTGGGGAGGAACACATGTGGGCATAATACAAAAAGTACAAAAAGGACAAAAATAATTTAGAAAAAGAATAACTCGGGTTAGGGGTCACTAACTAAAAATAAAAAGAAGAAAGGCATCAGCATAATGGAATTTCTAGCCTAAAAGGATATTTTAATGGGCAATGGCAAATGGGAGAGAGGAAGATACCTCTTCAATGGTTACAGTATTCAGAGAATCTTCATCAGCAAAGCATCTGGTCAGCAACGCATCTGCAAGCGTCAGTAAAGCATCTGGGACCGACCAAGACTGAGATTGACCAAAGTTCAAATGTGCATTGGTATATCAATTCACAAAAAGTGTTCTGATTTGTCAAAGGTGTCCGTTCATATTACGTTGAATAGGATTCATCCAATCATAATTTATCACCAGACTCCCGGTTGCAACAGTTCAACAATTTCCCAACTCTGTCAAGGGAATATCTCCTTTCTGTGTGACTCCAAACAGGTTTGAAACAAATGTGTATGATCTCAGTTCATGTTCCTGCAATGTAACAATTCCAGGGACAAATGGGTATGTTTTGCTACGCTTTAAAAATGAACTTATTACTGAAGGACCATGCTTCTCATGGGAATGAAATCTGAAAGAAGACTTCACATTTGGAAAAGATCATTCAATACTTTTACATGACTGCACAATAAAAGCTGTATAGGTCTTATTTATGTTAACACAGGGAAAAATATCAAATACATTTAATTAATATGTCTTAGTAAGACACATATAAAAAGCAAACTTATAAATTCAACATTAGTATATTTCATAAGTATGTTAAACCATTTCATTTAAAATGAAAAGCTGTGTTATTGCATTCCATTAAGTATAACAGAGAACTGCATTTCTCTCACATGCACAAATTTATAAAGTCATTAATCTTTCATTAAACACAAGAAATTCAATATTGTTTCTGTATGTACTGTTAGTTTGAATCTAAAATACATTTAAACATCAACTTTAATCTTCTAGCACGTGATTTAATTCAAAAGGCATCTACGTTGAATTTTGAAATACAAGCAAATTGCACATTTAAAATATGTGTCAGTTCAGCGTTCTATGTTAGTTTTTCCACTCTTACTTTCGTAAAATAAAACTTGTCACAGTCTGATGACTTTTGTGACAAGAGGGACAGCACCAAAATGTACCCTCCTTCAGTTCTATAAACTCTTGGCTTTCCTTTAAGTTAAGATAGGAGAAAAAAAAATCAATAAAAAGAAGAGAATGCCAATAAGGCTGTTATCACTCATGAAAGTAAAAAGGGCCCCAATGAAAATTGCAAACAAATTATAGAAACTTAGGGCTAGATTTCCAAGGCCCTAGCGCTTTTAGCACCACACTAGCCTAATTGGTTTACGTTAATGTGGTGTTAAGGAGGCCATTCTCCTTTGCCAGATTTACAAAGTGGTGAAATGCAAGCATTGCACCACTTTGTAACCCCTTGGGCCATGTTATACCTGCGCCAGGCATAATGTAGGGAAGAGGCGTGTTCCCACACAGGGAGGCCTGTAAAATTGGTGCAGTGAAATTTACAACATTTCACTGTAGCATTTTGAGCGTAATTTTTAACGCCTGCTCCGAGCAGGTGTTAAAATTACATGCCCATTACTTTCAATGGGCCTCCCTTTGCTTTGCAGGATTAGCGCTACAATTGATGGCACTAATCCTGCAAAGTACCACAATAGTGTCATAAACTCTGAAGTTACTGTCCGTACATGGGCCATGGTGCGCCGTATTGTAAACACAGTGCATGCATGGTGTTGTTAGGGGGCACAAGAAAAGTGGCACATCACACCTGCTGCACCACTTTCTTTTAAATCTGGCCCTTAGTCTAGGAACAAACATAGGTCTATGTAGAAGAGTGAACAAAGATTTATGAGAGGTACAAAAATGGCAAATCAAGAGATTATTGAAGAGGGGTACTTCAATTTCGTTAGAGGAGTGGATGAAGTACGATGTAGATTTTGTTCATCAGGCATTGAACATGTCCTCATCACTTGACAATGGTATGAATCTCCAATCACTCATTTCTGGCAGATCTCATTGGCATGTTCAAAAATGTCAAATCTGCTAAACTCCCTAGTGCCAATGGCATTGTCAATTGTATATTCTGGGTTTACACTATAGGACACTTATTTAAGACCAGTTATGAGAAAATATGCATTAAAATGTCATGGAATGGCTCCATTTGGCATCTATTGTATAAGAATGGTGATTGTTTGTTTCCATCTTCATATAGTCTTAGAGTGTGCTTCTGGATCCAGAAGCTAAAATGTATGTGTTCCTTTTATTGACAAATCTAAGTACTGGGCTAGCTCCAATAGTCGTATCCCACTACACCAATCACAGTTTCATTCTGCTTGTGATAGAAATGGAAAACATCATGGACCGGCCTATGCTGATCAGGAAGACACTCATTTTCAACAAGTCAAACTTCTATGTCTGATTTGCACATTATAGGTCAGCATTTGATGGTGTAGGAAGGGGTTACTCTAGAATACGAAGAGAAATTGGAGGATATATCCTCCAAAAATAGGCCCACTAAAAATGTTTACTGAAATACTTGGTTAGGAATAAAGATGTGGTAAAATGCATTTCTTTCACTTATAATGTATACAAACAGGTTTAAAGCAAGGCTGCATCCTACCCCCATTCTTATAAAGACTTTATACACCTGACACGCACATTGAATTGTAAAACGTTAGGTCTGTTCCTCCAAGATGATGACCACTTCATCATTCATGTAAATGTCATCCAATATGCAGGTGACACTATAATCATTGATCAGATGCAGCTGGGTTTTGATGGTCACTTTCCACACTTCTTCTGTTTTACTTACAAAAAATGGTTAGTAGTTAACTGGCAAATCAGCAGTGGTGGACTTTGCTTGTGGTAAACAAGGAGAGGACAGTTGGCAAACCAGGGACCTGGTTAAAAAAAAGCACAAAATGATTGTCCTAGGACTATGATTTGAGATAGGGGTAGTTTTGTGTTATACCATGGCCCCTTAAACTTAATTATTTGATTCAGGGACTGAGAACGATAGAACCAAGTTTAAATTACCTCATGCTCAAACTACTTTTTGCAGTTAATGTTGCCAAACTGATACCCGCAGTGTCCAATGGCAACCTAGCCTACCATGGTAAGATGTCCTATTGGTTTAATTCTTGCACAATGTGCTGAGTTTCATATCATAATAGTCCCCCACAATCTTGTGCCTGATCACAAATTAGGCTGGAATATAACTTGGAAATATCTCCATGAATTATGGGGGTTCTTCTTTATGCCTGGTTGCATCTTTATTTTGTTGCAAAGGGCACTTTAAAAGCTCTGGTTTGGTTGCATATTATTTGTGAGGCTGTTTGCACTAGTCCTTAGGTTAAATATGTATTGGCATCATTAACTGAGTGGTTTCATAATGATTAGTAGGGAGCATCACTGGCACTAGTGATTATTAAATTAGCTCCTAAATAAAAATATTGGTGGTTGAATGCAGGTGGATTAGGATGATTTTAATAAAATGATATGTTCTTGATCCATCGTGGGCAGCTATGAAGTCTATTCTCATCCCTCATTTTATGTTAAGATTAATTTAAAGTAAATTTATTTGCTTGTTATTTTTGTTGATTCCAGTTTTGAATTTGGGTCTGGATGGGGTGTTTTCAAATTCATGTTTTGTCTTTGTTTTGTCACTAGTGTAAACTTAAATTGGAAATATTACGCCATCTGTTTTTATTTGGTCCTCTCTGCTTATTTTTAGTGACAGCAATGCTAGGATGACCACACGTGGTGTTGTACTAATTGATTTCCCTTGAGAAATATTCAATATAAGTAAATTTTTTAATCAGAAAATAATTAGATATTTACCACTTAGTAATTAGATTTTTTGTAATATTCTATGAACTAGGACAATGGGTTTTACATTTTATTGTTAGTTACTTAATCTATAGGGCCGTTAGTCATTAACAACATAGAGTTACAATCTGTGCATGTGTAGGTGCATAAAATGGAAACCGGTAAAGTTTGGGATACAAGAAGAACTCCATGTTTAACAAGATAAAGGCTGAGGGCACCTGATAAGGGTTGCAGAAGCATTTTTCAAACTAGGTTGTGGCTTAAAGCCAAATTCTGTTGCAAAATAATCTGTGAGAAACGCCAGAGATTCTGTTGACACTGGATTATCCACCATGAATGTCTGGGCATGTGGTCATGTTAAATAGTAATAAACTGCGATACACACATTTTATGTAACGTGAACATTTATGAGGTGTGGATGTTTAACTCACGAACATCACTAAAGATTTTGAAACCTTGCAGATTGTTGAAGAATGTAAATTGTAGGGATGAGTCACGTTTAACTGGGGTTGTAAGCATGGCTGTAAGACTGTATGCCATTCTGCTCATATCTAGAATATGTGTAGGGCATTTTAGCAAACTACAGAGGGTTGTCTATATGGCCAGCTGAAAGTTGCATTTAAGAGTGTAATCCTGTTAAAATGAATTGAGTATGAACACTTTTTTGGAGGGTGATCAAGATTTAAAAATAAGTCTAAGGAGGTATTTTGTTAGGTGGTGAATAGAATACCAGTAAAAGGAAAGAAACAGTCACCACATGACTTTACAGACATGCTTTGTGACCAGTATGGTGTCAAAGCTAATATTTATTATAATTTGGTTGGTGATAGTAAATTGCGCATAAGTGTAGTGTGTTGAATTACTTCAAGACCACAAGCCTTATAGGATGCTGTCACAGTGACTGCATGATGTCATCAATGAGGTCGTCAATAATGACATTTGAGATGGCATCCATGATGTCATTTAACATATCATAAGTGATTTAATGTGTGAGGTCCAAAGAAAGCATGATGGGGCACAAGTTATAAGTAGTTCATTAAACTGTGGAGAATTCTGGGGGGAGGTTTGGTGTGTTAGCTTTATTATCTCACTCAACACCTAACTATAATGTCACTTTAACTTTTATTTTTTTCAGTGAATCTCTGGTTGGTTTTAACATACACTAAGATCTTATTACCATAACTAACTATATTGTCACTTTAACCTTTGTTTTTTTCTGTGAAAATATGATTGGTGCTTGCTACCACAGGTCTTCCTAGTGCTGCTAGTCTCTAAATTATTTTATCAGCTCATACCCACATACCTCATCATCCACCACATTAGTAAATGTTGTAAAAGCATTTTAGTGCATCAGGTAGGGTTAGTAAGTGTTATATACATAATGCAATATAATACAAGGCAATACATGCACATGTGTACCATGTGTGATTGGTGGACATGATTACTCACTGACAGGCCATAGCAATTATTGTCACTATTTTTGCTCTGTAATTGGTTTATGTGCGTTGTCACAGCATGAAATGCAACAATGGAATTTAGAGCACTATTAAAAAAAAGATACGTTTGTTTTTCTAACTAATCTACTCCACTTAGATTACTGTAATACTGTAATGTAAAATATGCAGGCGCAGCAAAGAAAGACATCCAAATACACTGGACGATTCAGAACCAAGAAGAGCAAATGTATTTACATTTGAATTTAAATAGACAGGAGTACGTCACTCCAGCATTACGACAAACACACTAACACCCTGAACAAGGAAGAATCTACTTCAATATAGTTTGCCCGAAACCAAATCAAATTCTGGAGCAAAACCTTGCTACCTTCATAAATTAACCCTGCACTGTGTTCCTGGTCGCTCCCTTCGATCAATTAACACTAATCTACTTAACAAGTTGAACTTAAACAAAAATAGGGAAGAAAGACAGTAAGAAGTCATCTCTCTTCAGACTACTCAGGACTCTTACATTCAAAGTATACCAAAGCTACTACCCTTCAAAAGAGTGCAAGGAATTGTCCCACCCTTACCCCATTGTGAGAGAATGTTTTTGTCCATGCTCTTCTTTTTTGTTTATGGTGAGAAGTGACCCTGACGACATTTTGCGCCTCATGAATCATACAAATAAGTAAACAACATGATAGAAATGTTGTATTCATCTCTTCATGGGAAAGCAGTTGCTTTCTAAGAGAAATTGAGGACATCTATTCTCTCAGTACTAACTACCTGGTGACAGTTGTTGGCAGTCTGCATTTTCAACCAAAGAGGCAGGTGCACCTTAGTCTGCTCTCCATCACGATGAAATAACCGTCAGTCAGTGTTTGCCTACCGTCTGCAGTATGTTTCCTTCCTTGGCTGTTCTACACGCACAAACATGACATCTGGCAGTCAGTGAGCCAGCAAGTATTTGGTTTTGCCTAACGAAGCATTAAACTATTTGGCTGAATCTTAATCCATCAATTTCAGAAATTCCTCTGATTGTCATGTCAACACACCATACTTCTTAAATAATGGTCAGTAATATACTTCTGCAGAACGACATGAACAAGAAGCAGTCTAATAAAAGATGACATACACTGAATTTAGTATTTCATCTAAAGACAACAAACTCCTTCACAGATTTTCAGTTTTTATCGTGATGTTTAACACTTTGATTTGTCAAGCTTGATTCACCCAAACCCTTAACACAAAATCTGAAGTTATATTTTTATTAGGTAAACATTTTAATTAAGGGAAAATCTCACAAAGGCACAACCAGTTCAAAGAAAGAATTGCTGGCCTCATTTCATGAAAATAGAGACTACCTGTTTTATTTGCTCTCTCAGAAAAGTGTTTTGTGGCTTTTAAAAGTGGCTATCCCTTCTGAAACTCCGATCAGAAATATAACTTTTAATCCACAAGTTTGCTAAATTCCTCATCCTAGTAACTGAACTCTGCAACTAAAGTAATCCAATAAAATACTGAAATGGTCTCCTATAAAATACAGTGACGCAGGATGTATAGGTATCTCAGACTACACTGCTGAACCAATAACTTCCAATAGTAAAGCTTGCATCATTGAGTTAAAAGGGAGTTGACGACCTTGCTCTACACGCTACCACTCATATTGCTTGTCAGCCCTTGCGTTTAGGGCCCACAACTGGGCACTGAAAAGCATCTGAGTGATTACACTCCCTCTAAATCAGTGGTCTCCAAACCTTTTAATGCCGCGCCCCCCCAGTTGAAAAATAAAAATCATTGGGCCGCCTCCGAATTTTTCACAATTGTTTTATAAAGATGGCAATGTTTAAATATGTCAAGACTTATTTAAACATTGCAGTTAAGTATTGTTACCTTTTTAAAAATGCAATAACATGCTTTTGCTTAAATTGCATAATGCTTCTTTTGGCCAGAGCCCGGCTCCCCAACTGGGATCACTTGAGGACCCCCTAGGGGGGCCCGCCCACCAGTTTGAAGACCTCTGCTCTAAATGGACTTATCAGCAGAACTGTTCAGAGGACTTCAAAGAGTTTGTCAAAACAACAAACCTCACAGATCATATTTATAATTTACGCTATGTAAACAATCAACATCCCAACTAAGGTTTGATGAAAAACTTTAACCTAGGGATTTATAATGTGTCACATTCTCATGTTTTGTGTCAGATAACCAACATGTAAATTTACAACACAGCTATGCAAAAATCAGGGTCTTGTTCTGTATTAATAACAAGTTTATTTGAGCTACAATATGTGTGTACTGCAGTTTATTTACACTAAGGCCAAATACATCTAATCCATAAACAAGATATTTTGAGTAAATTAAGCAAAATATGTGTATATTCCTCATCTTAGGCGAGAAAGACTGTTTCAACCAGCAAAGCCTGCCACATACAAGTCACAAAGAGCAAGGGCCAGCCCATACACACGCTTCAACCCCCTCTCAACTGGAATGTTCTGCATGAGTCTTCCATCCAAATCACAACCTATTTGTGCCTAGTTTTTGGCATGAAGCCTCTGAAGAATTACTAAGAGCTGTGATATTCTTAAATGAAATTACTTGGGCCACAACATTATGTGATCGACCAGATAAGAGGCTGACCAGACGTTCACAGAGCAGCAGAAAACTTACTCATCCACTACACTAGTCCTGCAGGCAATGCCCTAGAAGAAAAACAGTGGCCAAAATTGAGGCACTTTGCTCAGAGCCACACCTGTTCATACGGACAAGGCACATTTCAAACAACTAAGTTGTCAATTGCCTGAGAACCAATAATGCATAGATGTTGGTTATTGAGTTGATATTAAATGATGTTTTGAAGGGCCATCTCTGTTCCCTTTTTTATGTATATGCTTAGTGACAGCACCCCTCCCAGATTCTAAAACTATTTCAATAATAGTACCATATCTAAACAAGCATTGGAAGAGCCAAGTGTTATGGCTTTGTTCGCCAGATTTTTCACAATTTTGCCTTGTAATGGTTTCTGCAAAACCTCATTGTTTCGGAAGCAGCAGGGCTCTCATTACTAAGGCAAAAATGTTATTTTGGTCTCAAAAAAGCACACATAACCATAGTACTCGCTGGCACTGATGGGAACTACTATGTGTGTGGATGTGCTCCATGTGAAAGGGCAGAGAGTCATACCTCATAGTGAAGTCAGCAAATGGCTGAAATGGGGCAACACATTGCCCAATGATGTATGCTGGAGTGGGTAGATGAAAATGTGGATGACACTGCCACAGACTATGGTTGAAATCTGGCTGAAAAACCCTATCAGCAGCTATATTATTTACATAATTGTAGGAAAATCAAAAGGCTAACACAGGCTAATACAGACTTAAAAAAGTCAATCAGTCTGGAACTGAAGTCCATCGTATCATAAGAAAGAAAGAAAGAAAGAAAGATTGAGGGAGTAAAAAAAAGAACGAAAGAAGGCAAGAAAGAAAGAGAAAGAAGAGAAGGAAATAAAGAGTGTGGCAAGAAAGAAAAGGGAAAGAAGTAAAGAAAAAAGGAATGATAGACAATAGTTAAGGTTGCAAAGATAGAACACTTTCATGTGCTTATATTCAGAGTTCCTGTGCCCTGCTGTCATGGTTTGAAAAAGGCCACTTCAAAAGGAATGTATTCATTGCAGAAGACAGGAACTGATAAAGCTGAAATGTGCCCTGTGCTCATATCTATTAGAAAGCCAATCTAGCTCTACAAGCAAAGGCAACACTCAAGTAATAATAAAGTAGCAGCAAAAACCCTGGCACTGAAGGAAACTATGTTGGGTGTGGATGTGCTTCTTGTGAAAAGGCTAAATACAGTCACTCAAAGTGAAGTTAGCTAGTGGCTGAAGTAGGCTGACCCACTGCTCCATGCTGTAGTAGGCAGTAGTAAAATGTGAATTACACAACAGACTAACAGACGAAGAGAGATGGCTGAAAGTCTCTTTAAATAAGTACATTATACATATAATTGTAGTCAAATTAAAAAGTCTTGGCTAACACCAGACCCAAAACGAAGCAAAACGTTGATGCCAACCATCTACGGTTTGAACAAATAAACATAGCAGGTAAAATGTCTGGTCCACCTGCCTTAGATCACTTCGTAGAAGTGATGATATCTTCCATAGGCTCAAATCTATTTGTGCATTGACAGAGGACCAGACTCATACACCCCTGTACGACATTCATTACCGCCTGTGGCTAGGCTTTTATGTAAGTATTTGAGATAGGTAACCCAGGTTGCCTCCCGAAAAACACACTCTGGGACTAGAGGGCTAGTCAACCTGTCTCTATTAACCACAAATTGAAATGTTTTCAAATCACCTTGTATAATTATTTAATTAATTCTATCCCAGTTGCCAAAGTAAAATAATGTTTTTTCTTCCTTGGATCATCCTGCACTTAGGATTTAAAATCAGCTAACCTGCACTTCCTAACTACAAGGAAACCTCCCTGTGACCTGTTCAGATTCTAATAAATGACAAAGGGACGGAAGGAAAGCTTGTATTAACCTCAGTCACTGTCACATTGTAGCCCATTGTTTTTCACCCACTGTACTACTTTAGACAGAGACAAGCCGTATGCAAATCAGCTTTGGCCTGCCTGAGCAGGTATAGTCCGACTCAAACTGGCAGGCCTGGACGCCTCAAGACTGAACCATAACCAAGTGATAGCCAGTGGTTAAGAATAATTTCCGCCTTCCTTCCATCACTTTGTTGTTTGCTGCAGTGCCATCGAGTTTCCAGTCCTTCTATCTCCCGAACACAACACATCAGTCACACCAGTCACACCCTACACAGCTGGGTTCCAAACATAACTAAAACTCCCTCTTTGAAACCAGAAGCACATGATGGTTAACCTTCAAAGGCAGGTGCGTGAAAAGGTATGTGTCGTCTTTCAACGTATATGTATGCCAAGGTGCAGCTGTCCTCTATTCTGATAGACTATAAGACCTTGTGCTATATGGTATCAAGGTGTCTCTGTTTTTTTTCTTTACTATTTTTGCTTTTCAGACTACAGTTTATGATATATGGAATACAATACCTTCTTCTGTACATTTTGAGGATATTGCGAGTTAACAAGGAGATCCAAATAGGGGCACAATGCCACAGACCGAGTGTCTTTATTTGTCAAAATGCTGAGGCCATTGTGCCTTCTCAGAACTTTGATGTCAAAAATTGCATGTAATCACTTACTATTTGTAACATTTCTGCTCGAAATGTTGTTTGATGCTCGAAATGAATAGTAACGTTGCTTCTCAACAACAGAACTTTTATGAAAAATATACATTATAACCCTTTGCTCAACCCTAAATCATATAATAAATAAGTGATTAAAAAATCAGTTGCAAAACAAATAGATAACGAGTATTTTGGCACTTCAATAGCTCGGCAGTGATCCACCAGAGACAGCGGCATGGCACACAATACAAAGAGCAGGTAAATAAAACATAAAATAGTTACTTGAAGCTAGCAATATTACAGCGCCATGGGTCGTGCTCATCGGCCGACGTAGAAATAAAAAGATATCTAAAGATATCCACTATCAATACATATGAGGTAGAAGTTTACTGGATTTATTTGCAAGATTGTCTGCCATCCTGCTGGATTATTTTGATCAAAGTCTCGGCAAACTCTACGATTCTAGAATATTTGTCCATAAGTATTGGCCACAAATATTTGGTATTTATCCCAGTGAAATGTAAAAGATGCAATGTAAGTGTGTCCAAACAGACGCTGAATGTAAATGTTACCTTTATAATAAACTATTAAAATCTCTAACGCCGACCATTGCCTGTGAATAATCGTCGAAATTCAGTTCACATGGACTCAGCTCATTTGCAGGCCCTTCCCCCACTGACATCAGCCTTAACCAAGGGCTGACGTAAGCCAATCAATCCCCGATGGAAAGCGCGGCATATAAGTAGGTAAAAAGTTATTTATACAAGGGGAAGGGTTTAAATGTGTGAACCAAAGATTTTCAAATTTGCTTCTTCAGAATTGCTCGTGGGTGCCAGTGACATTAACATAAGGGAAAAAAGAACAGCTGGGAGTGTAGAAAAGGTGCTTTCCAAACCTGATACTGTAGTGATGCTAAATGGCCTTTGTTCTAATTTCCTCAGTCTAGAGTTGCTGGAGCCCAGGGGAGCTCTTAACTTCCCTGTATGGCTTGGAATGACCTACCCTGTTAACGAGTTCTAGCCATGATATATGCACATTTTGATGTTCGTTTCAGCCAAAGCTACGTTTCTCCGAACTCTTTCAGGTTTCTGTGTCTCAGCTTTAAACAAGGTTTGATTCATATGCTCAGAGAGGTATATTTAGGTCTGACAAATTACTTTTTCTCGTGGGCGAGTCGGAGGAGCAGGTGTTGAAGGTAGAAAGCTGGCTGAAGATGTTGACGCGGACTCAGTGGTATGACCAGCTGAAAACATGAGAAACAAAGCACATAATGACAATACTGTCGGTTCAGAAAAGAGATGGAGCCAGCTTCTGACTATGTATTTGTTTTCTGTCCACTAAAAAAGTCGCCAAACTGACTTTATGAGATAGTGATTTCAGATCATGAGCCGAACTTACAAGCACTTGTAATACAACAGGTCTCGCGTTTGCTTGAGTTAGAGCTATTGGGGTTGTAAACACATAACTGGGCTTTTCTTGCTACATAAATTTGTCAACCCTGCCCTCCTGGCTCCCTGCAGTGCAGTGTTCCTCTCCGACTCAGTTTTACTGGCTGTTTGAGAACATCCTTCAGCCTTCACTGAGGTTTTACATTTAATCTATGCGTCTGACCTTTTTTGGCTTCTTATCCTTAATTTATAAGGAAACACGTTGGAGGTTCCATGGACCTTTTTGACTGCCCTTAGATGTATTACAACCCCTTATTACAACTTCACTACAAATCTTCAACAAATATCAATCAACAATTTCAATGATCTCTGGAGTCAGTAATTCTCACGCACCATGACCCCTTTAGCCATTAATAATCACACCTTTACGTAAAGCTAGAATGTTTATTTCCCTATATTAACAATGATAATCTCACATAATTTAGAGCCTGATTACTGCTAAGTTAAAATCGTCTAAAACATTTCCCACATTACCATTAGTCAAAGAATCATACGTTTACATTTAGTCCAATGAAAGTAGAGCTTCAAATTTAAGATTTAACTACATCGGGTTCGTCAGGTAACTATTTTGTATCTCTCCGTGTCCTCCAGTCAGTGCATCCATTGTTAACTCCTGGGAACATCGCTTTCTCACACACTAAACTTTACATTGTATCAGTAACTATTACAGAATATTCTAGCAAACAGTTCTCATGGAAAAAGAAAACATTTGCTAGCGTTTGGTCAACTCAATGGAAAGGAACGATTGATGTATTAATTTCCTCAAGCAAACATTTCTCACAACATTATCTTAAAGTACATTTTAACATGAGGCTGTGCAATTAGGCCCAGACCTCGCTAACTTAAGGCCTAAAATTAATATAGCACATACATAATATGTAATCATTAATATAACACACCACTACATTAATCTAAATATGATCACATCAATTTGTTTTAATAAGCAATTAATAAGGACGTTTCGTGATCACTAGCTGCCACTCAAGTAGGCACATTTTCCAAGTCGTGCAATATTTTCTGTATAAGGTCAAATTCTATGCAGATTCACAATTTGGAATACATGAATATTTTTTAGTAAAACTTCAGCGTTCACAATCCCTCCTCTGATGACTAAATATGTCATCACACTTACATCTTTCCACACACATTTTTGCTCCCCTAAAATTTGTCCTCCCTACTTCTTCTTTCTCTTTTTGAATTTTACCTGAATAATGTTTCCATTTTAATTTCTTCCCTCCTCTGTTCATTTGTCAATTTCTTTAATTTAATCACATGATACAAGTTACAAATTCCCCATGCTCCAATTATGCAAATCACAATAATCAATATCACTTGTATGATTTTCAATACTATCCCTTTCCTTAGATTGCCAGGCCAATTCCCTACGGAGGCAAATCCTTTGCCAACTTTTTCCCAAACTCTTGGTTCTTTCAACTTTTTGAAATCAGTACTATCATAAGTCAGATTGTTAATCAAGCTTCTAATTTCTTTACTACTGTTAGGTGTATGTGAGCAACAATGTTTCAAGTTCAGAATTTTGCAAAGTCCACCATCCTTTGCTAAAAGAATGTCTAACGGCAAGGCAGTTCTGTAGAGTCATAGACCTTACTGCAGCCATCACTGTATCCATTAGGATCATGGCAGCATGGCAGCAAATTTGTCAGCATGTTATCCACAATAATGGACACCTTTCAAATTTGCAATGAACTCAAAATATCTCCTACTGAAGGATTTATTTCTAGTAATATGTCTCAAAATATGCCAGAATATGATTCTCACATTTGTCTATCATAATGTAATTCAGTAATTTTAAGTATCTTACTCAAATTCTCTAGTTGAAATATCTGTGGGAAAACTGTCCCCAAGTAACATGTGCCATACCATCCTCTTGGAAGACGGTAATACACATTTAGTCCACAGATGTAATAAACTCCTGGAATTGACGAATCCTGTCCATTCAACATAAACGTCCATTTACTCTGAAACAAAAACGCATGCCTGCATTCACTCATTCCCACAAACAACGTATCGGTTCAAGATCTAGGCCTATATACACAAAGCTTTCCTACGTGTTGTGCATTGTTAGACCTGACAGCCTTAGGGTGGTCACCCCTAACTTTTTGCCTGCCTCCCTCCACTTTTTGGACACTGTTGTTGCTGGTTTTGAGACTCTATGCCCTTTACCACTGCTAACAAGTGCTAAAGTGCATATGCTCTCTCCCTTTAAACATGGTAACCTTGGATCACACCAAATTGGACTCTTTGATTTACTTGTAAGTCCCTAGTAGAGTGCACTATATGTGCCCAGGGCCTGTAGATTGAATGCTACTAGTGGGACTGCAGCACTGGTTGTGCCACCCACTTTAGTAGCCCCTTTACCTTGTCTCAGGCCTGCCATTGCAAGGCCTGTGTGTGCAGTTTCACTGTCACCTCGACTTGGCATTTAAAAGTACTTGCCAAGCCTAAAACTCCCCTTTTTCTACATATACGTCACCTCTAATGTGTGCCCTAGGTAACCCCTAGAGCAGGGTGCTGTGTGAGTAAAAGGCAGGACATGTACCTGTGTAGTTTACATGTCCTGGTAGTGTAAAACTCCTAAATTTGTTTTTACACTACTGTGAGGCCTGCTCCCTACATAGGCGAACATTGGGGCTGCCCTCATACATTGTTGAAGTGGTAGCTGCTGATCTGAAAGGAGCAGGAAGGTCATATTTAGTATGGCCAGAATGGTAATACAAAATCCTGCTGACTGGTGAAGTTGGATTAAATATTACTATTTTAGAAATGCCACTTTTAGCAAGTGGGCATTTCTCTGCACTTAAATCTTTCTGTGCCTTACAATCCACGTCTGGCTGGGTTCAGTTGACAGCTCCTTGTGCATTCACTCAGACACACCCCAAACACAGGGTACTCAGCCTCACTTGCATACATCTGCATTTGGAATGGGTCTTCCTGGGCTGGGAGGGTGGAGGGCTTGCTCTCACACAAAGGACAGCCACACCCCCTACTGGGACCCTGGCAGACAGAATTGAACTGAAAGGGGACCTGGTGCACTTCTAAGCCATTCTTTGAAGTCTCCCCCACTTCAAAGGCACATTTGGGTATAAGACAGGGCCTCTGCCCTACCACCTCAGACACTTCCTGAAGAAGAAACCTGAACCAGAACCTGCACCCTGACAAGAAGAACTGCCTGGCTGCCTAAAGGACTCACCTGACTGTTTTCTACAGAGGACTGCTGCCTTGCTGTTGCCCTGCTGTGCTGCTGCTCTCTTGCTTTGCTGCAGAAGTGCTCTCCAAGGGCTTGGATAGAGCTTGCCTCCTGTTCCCTGAAGTCTCAGGACCAAAAAGACTTCTCTCTTGCAACTGGAATCCTTGCGCTGCGAAAAATTCGACGCACAGCTTGTTCCGTGGTGTAGGAGGCTGGCCTGGCTTGTAGTGGGTACCAGAGGTACTTACACCTTGTGCCAGGTCCAGTTATCCCTTATTAGTGTAGAAGAGGTGTTTCTAGCAGCTTAGGCTGATAGAAGGTAGCTATAGCAGAGCAGCTTAGGCTGAACCAGGAGACATGCAAAGCTCCTACTATACCACTGGTGTCACATTCACAATATCATAAGAAAACACAATACACAGATATACTAAAAATAAAGGTACTTTATTTTTATGACAATATGCCAAAAGTATCTCAGTGAGTACCCTCAGTATGAGGATTCCAAATATACACAAGATATATCTACACAATACCGAAAATATGCAGTAATAGCAAAAGGAAGTAATGCAAGCAGTGTGAAGTTACAATAGATTGCAATGGGAGCACATAGTAAAGGGGCAACACAAACCATATACTCCAAAAGTGGAATGCGAACCACAAATGGACCCCAAACCTTTGTGAGCTTGTAGAGGGTCGCTGGGACTGTAAGAAAACAGTGAGGGTTAGAAAAATAGCCCACCCCAAGACCCTGCAAGGTAGGTGTAAAGTGCACCTACAACCCCCAGAGAGCACAGAAGTCGTGATAGGGGGATTCTGCAAGGAAGACCAACACCAGCAATGCAACAACAGTGGATTTCCGGACCTGAGTACCTGAAAGACAAAGGGACCAAGTCCAAGAGTCGGGAATGTGTCGAGAGTGGGCAGATGCCCAGGAAATGCCAGCTGAGGGTGCAAGGAAGCTGTCACCGGATGGAGAAGCTTTGTGTTCTGCAAGAACGAAGAGGATGGATGTCCCACGTCGTGAAGAAGCTTGCAGAGGTATTCCCACGCAGAAAGACCACAAACAAGCCTTGCTAGCTGCAAGAGTCGTGGTTAGGGTTTTTGGATGCTGCTGTGGCCCAGGAGGGACCAGGATGTCGCCACTTGGATGAGGAGACAGTGGGGGCACCCAGCAAGTCAGGGAGCCCTCACAGAAGCAGGCAGCACCCGCAGAAGTACCAGATCAGGCACTTAGAAGAGGAGTGAACCGGAGTCCACCCGAAGTCAGAAAAGGGAGTCCCACGATGCTGGAGGACAACTCAGAAGGTTGTGCACTGCAGGTTACAGTGTCGGGGACCCATGCTTGGCTGTGCACAAAGGAAATCCTGGAAGAGTGCACAGGAGCCGGAGCAGCTGCAAATCATGCGGTACCCAGCAATGCAGTCTAGCGTGGGGATACAAGGACTTACCTCCATCAAACTTGGACTGAAGAGTCACTGGACTGTGAGAGTCACTTGGACAGAGTTGCTGAGCTCCAGGGACCACGCTCGTCGTGCTGAGAGGGGACCCAGAAGACCGGTGATGCAGTCTTTTCTTGCCTGCGGTTGCAGGGGGAAGATTCCGTCGACCCACAGGAGATTTCTTCAGAGCTCCTGGTGCAGAAAGGAGGCAGGCTACCCCCAGAGCATGCACCACCAGGAAACAGTTGAGAAAGCCGGCAGGATGAAGCGATACAAGGTTGCAGTAGTCGTCTTTGCTACTTTGTTGCAGTTTTGCAGGCGACCTGAGCAGTCAGCGGTCGATCCTTCGGCAGAAGGTGAAGAGGGAGATGCAGAGGAACTATGGTGAGCTCTTGCATTCGGTATCTGAAGAATTCCCCAAAGCAGAGACCCTAAATAGCCAGAAAAGGAGGTTTGGCTACCTAGGAAGGAGGATAGGCTAGTAAGAAAGGTAAGAGCCTATCAGAAGGAGTTTCTGACGTCACCTGCTGGCCCTGGCCACTCAGAGCAGTCCAGTGTGCCAGCACACCTCTGAATCCAAGATGGCAGAGGTCTGGGGCACGCTGGAGGAGCTCTGGGCACCTCCCCTGGGAGGTGCAGGTCAGGGGAGTGGGCACTCCCCTTTCCTATGTCCAGTTTCTGGCCAGAGCAGGGCTGGGGGATCCCTGAACCGGTGTAGACTGGCTTATGCAGAGATGGGCACCATCTGTGCCCATCAAAGCATTTCCAGAGGCTGGGGGAGGCTACTCCTTCCCAGCCCTGACACCTATTTCCAAAGGGAGAGGGTGTAACACCCTCTCTCTGAGGAAGTCCTTTGTTCTGCCTTCCTGGGCTAGGCCTGGCTGGACCCCAGGAGGGCAGAAACCTGTCTGAGGGGTTGGCAGCAGCTGCAGTGAAACCCCGGGAAAGGCAGTTTGGCAGTACCCGGGTTCTGTGCTAGAGACTCGGGGTATCATGGAATTGTCTCCCCACTGACAATTCCATGATCTTAGACATGTTACATGGCCATGTTCGGAGTTACCATTGTGACGCTATACATAGGTAGTGACCTATGTATAGTGCACGCGTGTAATGGTGTCCCCGCACTCACAAAGTCTGGGGAATTTGCCCTGAACAATGTGGGGGCACCTTGGTTAGAGCCAGGGTGCCCACACACCAAGTAACTTTGCACCCAACCTTCACCAGGTGAAGGTTAGACATATAGGTGACTTATAAGTTACTTATGTGCAGTGGTAAATGGCTGTGAAATAACGTGGATGTTATTTCACTCAGGCTGCACTGGCAGGCCTGTGTAAGAATAGTCAGATCTCCCTGTGGATGGCAAAAGAAATGCTGCAGCCCATAGGGATCTCCTGGAACCCCAATACCCTGGGTACCTCAGTACCATATACTAGGGAATTATAAGGGTGTTCCAGTATGCCAATGTGAATTGGTGAAATTGGTCACTAGCCTGTTAGTGACAATTTGGAAAGCAGAGAGAGCATAACCACTGAGGTTCTGGTTAGCAGAGCCTCAGTGAGACAGTTAGTCATCACACAGGGAACACATACAGGGCACACTTATGAGCACTGGGGCCCTGGCTGACAGGGTCCCAGTGACACATACACTAAAACAACATATATACAGTGAAATATGGGGGTAACATGCCAGGCAAGATGGTACTTTCCTACACAACCCCCCAAACGAAGGACAATAAGACTAGCCATGACTTGATGAGTCTTCATTGTCTGAGTGGAAATATCTGGAGAGTCCATCTGCATTGGAGTGGGTACTCCCAGGTCTATGTTCCACTGTATAGTCCATTCCCTGTAGAGATATGGACCACCTCAACAATTTAGGGTTTTCACCTTTCATTTGTTTTAGCCAAAGTAGAGGTTTGTGGTCTGTCTGAACAATGAAGTGAGTGCCAAACAGGTATGGCCTCTACCTCTTCAGTGCCCAGACCACAGCAAAGGCCTCCCTCTCTATGGCAGACCAATGCTTTTCTCTAGGGGTCAACCTCCTGCTGATAAAAGCAACAGGTTGATCCTGGCCCTCAGAATTGAGTTGTGATAAGACTGCCCCTACCCCTAATTCAGATGCATCTGTTTGAACAATGAATTTCTTGGAGTAACATGGGCTTTTTAGGACAGGTGCAGTGCACATGGCCTGTTTGAGCTCCTCAAAAGCTTTCTGACAGCTAGCTGTCCACAATACCTTTTTAGGCATCTTCTTGCTAGTGAGATCATTAAGTGGGGCTGCAATGGAGCCATAGTTTTTAATGAATCTCCTGTAATACCCAGTGAGTCCTAGGAAGGCTCTCACCTGGGTCTGAGTTATAGGGGGAACCCAATCCATGATTGTCTGGATTTTCCCCTGAAGTGGTGCAATCTGTTCTCCACCTACCAGGTGTCCCAGATAAACCACTTTCCCCTGCCTTATCTGGCACTTTGAAGCCTTGATAGTGAGGCCTGCCTTTTGCAAGGCCTCCAAAACTTTCCACAGGTGGACCAGGTGGTCATCCCAGGTGGAGCTAAAGACAGCTATATCGTCAAGATATGCTGCACTAAAAGCCTCCAACCCTTGCAGGACTGTATTCACCAACCTCTGAAAAGTGGCAGGTACATTTTTCAAACCAAAGGGCATTCCTGTGAATTGGTAGTGCCCTCCAATAGTCGAAAATGCAGTTTTTGCTTTAGCATCCTCTGATAATTTGATCTGCCAATACCATGCAGTCAAGTCAAAGGTGCTTAGATACTTGGCAGATGCCAGTGTATCTATGAGCTCATCTGCCCTGGGTATAGGATGAGCATCAGTTTTAGTTACCTGGTTGAGACCTCTGTAATCTACACAAAACCTCATCTCCTTTTTTCCATCTTTTGAGTGAGGCTTTGGTACAAGCACCACAGGAGAGGCCCATGGGCTTTCAGAATGTTCAACCACTCCCAGTTCAAGCATTTTCTGAACTTCTTGCTTTATGCAGTCCCTGATATGGTCAGGCTGCCTATAGATTTTACTTTTGACAGGCATGCTGTCTCCAGTATCAATTGTGTGTTCACACCAAGATGTGGTGCCTGGCACAGTTGAAAAGAGTCCAGAAAATTGACCTAGGAGATTTATGCAGTTGTCTTTCTGCTCAGCAGTAAGACAGTCTGCCAAAACTACACCTTCCACTAGAGCATCCTCTCCTGTGGAAGAGAAGAGATCAGGGAGAGGGTCACTCTCTTCTTCCTGTCCCTCATCTGTTGCCATGAGCAGGGTGAGATCAGCCCTGTCATAGTAGGGTTTCAGGCGATTGACATGGAGCACCCTAAGGGGACTCCTGGCAGTGCCCAGGTCAACCATGTAGGTGACCTCGCACTTCTTTTCAACAATGAGATGGGGTCCATTCCATTTGTCTTGGAGTGCTCTTTGGGCCACAGGCTCCAATACCCACACCTTCTGTCCTGGTTGGTACTGAATCAGAACAGCCTTCTGGTCATGCCATTGCTTTTGGAGCTCTTGGCTGGCCTGAAGGTTTTTACTGGCCTTTTTCATGTACTCCGCCATTCTGGATCTTAGGCCAAGTACCTAGTCCACTATATCATGCTTAGGAGCTTTTAAAGGTTGTTCCCAACCCTACTTCACAAGTGTTAGGGGACCTCTCACAGGGTGCCCAAATAGGAGTTCAAAGGGCTGAAGCCCACTCCTTTCTGGGGTACCTCCCTGTAAGCAAAGAGGAGGCAAGGTAACAGGACATCCCATCTCCTCCTGAGTTTTTCAGGGAGTCCCATTATCATTCCTTTGAGAGTTTTACTAAACCTCTTTACCAGTACATTTGTTTGTGGATGATAAAGTGTGGTGAATTTGAATGTTACACCACATTCCTTCCACATAGCCTTCAAGTATGCAGACATAAAGTTGCTACCCCTGTCTGATACAACCTCTTTTGGGAAACCCACCCTGGAAAAGATTCCCAGGAGGGCTTTTGCCACTGCAGGTGCTGTAGTGGTCCTTAGAGGAATAGCTTCAGGTTATCTTGTGGCATGGTCCACTACCACCAACATAAACCTATTGCCTGAAGCAGTAGGAGGGTCAAGGGGGCCAACTATGTCAACCCCTACCCTTTCAAAGGGAACCCCAACCACAGGTAGTGGAATAAGGGGAGCCTTTGGAGTGCCACCAGTCTTGCCACTGGCTTGGCAGGTCACGCAAGACTTACAAAAATCTTTTGTGTCCTCTGACATCCTAGGCCAGTGAAACAGGGGGACAAGCCTTTCCCATGTTTTAATTTGACCCAAATGTCCAGCCAAGGGAATGTCATGTGCCAGAGTTAGGAGGAACTCTCTGTACTTCAGGGGAATGACCAATCTCCTGGCTGCTCCAGGTTTTGGGTCCCTTGCCTCTGTGTACAAGAGGTTGTCCTCCCTGTAAACTCTATGTGAGTCACTGACATTCCCATTTTGCTGCTTGACAGCTTGCTGTCTGAGACCCTCTGATGTGGGACAGTATTGCTGTGCCACACTCAGCTCCTATCTGGCAGGCCCCCCTCCACCCATAAGCTCAGCAGTGTCTGCTGCCAGCTCCTCTGGTGAAGGTTCTGCACAGGGAGGAAATTCTTCTTCCTCAAAAGTAGAATCATCTGTAGAGGTAGGGATAGTGGGTAGGGATTTACCATTGCTACCCCTAGCTTTAGGGAGCACTTGGTCCATTGTTCCAGGATCCAAGTCACCCTGTCCTTTTTGCTTTTTGGCCTGAGCCCTGGTTAAAGCCAAAATATGCCCAGGAATGCCCAGCATTGCTGCATGAGCATCCAACTCCACTTCTGCCCAAGCTGATGTCTCTAAATCATTCCCTAGTAGACAGTCTCCAGGTAAACCTGAGGCAACCACAACTTTCTTTGGACCAGTAACCCGTCCCCCCCCCCCCAGTTGAGATTCACAACAGCCATGGGGTGGCTAAGAGTGTTGTTATGAGAGTCTGTCACTTGGTACTGGTGACCAAGTAGGTGTTGTTCAGGGTGTACCAGTTTCTCTATTACCATGGTAACACTGGCACCTGTGTCCCTGTAGGCCTGAACCTCAACGCCATTGATTAGGGGAAGTTGCTTGTACTTATCCATATTAAGGGGACAAGCAACCAAGGTGGCCAAATCAATGGCACCTTCAGAGACTAGCACAGCCTCTGTGGTCTCCCTAACAAGACCAATCCCAACTAAATTACCAAAAGTGAGCCGAGCTACTCCCTTGGATTGGCTATTAGTAGGTTTGCTCCCACCACCACTGCTATTACTAGGGGCTCTAGAGGTTGCAGTAGGGGTTGTGGTAGTGGGAGGTTTGGTGTTTTTCTTTGGACAACTGGCATCAGTTGTCCAATGGCTTTTTACTTTACATAAATAACACCAAGGCTTTTTTACTTGATTAGAAGAGGATTTGGACCCACCACCCCCACCAGAGTGTTTTTGTGGGCCTGATGAAGACTCATTTTTAGATTTGTCCCCACCCTTGTCAGAAGACTTACCATCCTTCTTCTTGCCATCCGTGTCACCCCCTGTATAAGCTTTTCTGTTCACTCTTGTTCTGACCCATTTGTCTGCCTTCTTTCCCAATTGTTGGGGAGAGGTCAGATCTGAGTCCACTAGATATTGGTGTAACAAGTCAGACACACAGTTATTCAGAATATACTCTCCCAGAATTAGATTGTACATGCTTTCATAGTCAGAAACTTTACTGCCATGTAACCACCCCTCCAAGGCCTTCACTGAACAGTCAACAAAGTCTATCCAGTCTTGTGAGGACTCTTTTCTGGTTTCTCTGAACTTAATCCTCTATTGTTCAGTGGTTAAGCCAAATCCATCCAAGAGTGCATCCTTCAAAACTTCAAAATTATTGGCATCACTTTCTCTAACAGTAAGGAGCCTATCCCTACCCTATCCATTAAAAGATAGCCATAGGATAGCAGCCCACTGCCTTTGAGGGACTCCCTGTACCATACAGGCCCTCTCAAGTGCAGCAAACCACTTGTTAATGTCATCCCCCTCCTTGTAAGGGGGAACTATCTTGTACAGATTCCTGGAATCATGCTCTCTCACAGGATTGCTATCAGGAATACTGCTGCTGCCACCATGGGGTCCAAACCCCAACCTCTGTCTCTCCTTCTCCAGATCTAGGGATTCCCTGTCTAGAGCCAGCTGTTGCTGTTTAAGCTTCAGTCTGGTCTCTTCCACTCTCAACTTGTTGAGTTCCCTTTCTAACATTTTGTCTTCAGGATGGGTGGGTTGGGAATGCCTGGATACTGAGGATATGTTGGAATTAACAGAGGGAGACCTGTCCCTAACAGCTTGCACTCTAACAATCTGGCCTTCAGGAACAAAAACATCCCTACTATGATGAGAGCTTCTATTACTACCAGCATTGCTAGGTGGTCTGCTAAGGGGCAGATTTGGAAGAGAACCCTGTACACCTCCCTCAAGGGGCTCCCCCGAGTCAGAGTGTGAGCTATCTATCAACTTCTTAGATGAAGGGCCACCCTGGGCCTTATCATTCTCAATGAGCATGTTAAACAGAAATTCTCTAGAAGGGTTCTTTCCTACCACTAAACCTCTATCAATGCAGAGACTCCTTAGGCTCTTAAAGTTAAGATTGTCATATGTTGTATTGACCATTTTAAGAGAAGTTCCTACATCAGACATGATAGAAGAAGGTTTAGGGACAGTGAGACGAGAGAAAAAGTTTCAGAACTTTTTAAAGAACAGAAAAAAAAACTTTTCAAACTTTTTCAAACTTTTAGAACGCTTAGGAGTACTTTTCAGCACTTAGCAGAAAGTGTAAGAGAAGACAAGCAAAACTTTTTGGTTAGGTGTACATACACTGAACTTGTTTTGTATATTTTTCTCTTATGAAAAGTACAAAATGACAAAGTGGTAAGTAGTTACAAGTACTTATCCCACCGCTGCACAACCAATGTAGGAAGCTGGCCTGGCTTGTAGTGGGTACCAGAGGTACTTACACCTTGTGCCAGGTCCAGGTATCCCTTATTAGTGTAGAAGAGGTGTTTCTAGCAGCTTAGGCTGATAGAATGTAGCTATAGCAGAGCAGCTTAGGCTGAACTAGGAGACATGCAAAGCTCCTACTATACCACTGGTGTCATATGCACAATATCATAAGAAAACACAATACACAGACATACTAAAAATAAAGGTACTTTATTTTTATGACAATATGCCAAAAGTATCTCAGTGAGTATCCTCAGTATGAGGATGCCAAATATACACAAGATATATGTACACAATACCAGAAATATGCAGTAATAGCAAAAGGAAGTAATGCAAGCAGTGTAAAGTTACAATAGATTGCAATGGGAGCACATAGGTATAGGGGCAACACAAACCATATACTCCAAAAGTGGAATGCGAACCACGAATGGACCCCAAACCTTTGTGAGCTTGTGGAGGGTCGCTGGGACTGTAAGAAAACAGTGAGAGTTAGAAAAATAGCCCAACCCAAGACCCTGTAATGTAGGTGTAAAGTGCACCTACAACCCCCAGAGAGCACAGAAGTCGTGATAGGGGGATTCTGCAAGGAAGACCAACACCAGCAATGCAACAACAGTGGATTTCCGGACCTGAGTACCTGCAAGACAAGGGGACCAAGTCCAAGAGTCGTGACTGTGTCGAGAGTGGGCAGATGCCCAGGAAATGCTAGCTGAGGGTGCAAGGAAGCTGCCACCGGATGGAAGAAGCTTTGTGTTCTGCAAAAACGAAGAGGACTAGGAACTTTCCCTTTGGAGGATGGATGTCCCACATTGTGAAGAAGCTTGCAGAGGTAATCCCATGCAGAAAAACCGCAAACAAGCCTTGCTAGCGGCAAGGCTGGCGGTTAGGGTTTTTGGATGCTGCTGTGTCCCAGGAGGGTCCAGGATGTCGCCACTTGGATGAGGAGACAGAGGGGGCGCCCAGCAAGTCAGGGAGCCCTCACAGAAGCAGGCAGCACCCGCAGAAGTACCGGATCAGGCACTTAGAAGAGGAGTGAACTGGAGTCCACCCGAAGTCAGAAAAGGGAGTCCCACGACGCCGGGGAACAACTCAGAAGGTTGTGCACTGCAGGTTAGAGTGTCAGGGAACCAGGCTTGGCTGTGCACGACGGAAATGCTGGAAGGGTCCCGCTACTCCCCATACCGCCAGCCTTTTCCTGGCAATTCAAACCGCCAGGAAGAGGCTGGCGGTAGGGCGAATTAAATCTGCCGGGACCAATGTGACGGGAAACCGCCGGTCCCGGCGGTCGCCGCTGTCGTAATACTGTGGATTTCTGAAATTCGCCACAACAACCCTGGCGGTCCAAGGTCTGCCTCATTTTGCGAGGTATGTTTGTTAGTACCCTAGCACTTCTATCCTTCAGTCTTGAGCACTAGCTAACCTAGGGGATATCTTAGCCTTATCAGGCACTTGGGATTCTGGAAGTAATTGCGGACTATTTGCTCTACAATCTCACCGCTTCTCCTATCATTACTTTATCTTGGAAAATGCCACTGGCTGCTTCTCTGTTTCCTTGGACTTTCAAATACATCTGGGTCTGACTGTAGTCATTAATTGCACTTACGTATCAACTTTTCTTTCTTTTATCAAGTATTTGGCTCCAATTATCTCACATCCTGACTGATTATACTCTCTACGATCTTCGCATGGGATTTCCCTTTTTTGTTCACTTTCTTGATGGTGCTCTCAATGACATCTTACCTACTCATATGAATATTTCTGAATAGCAATTTGTTATTTCTTTTTATTTTCAGCCTTGAGAAAGCCCCGGCCTATATATAGCCAGAGGGGGCGAAACACGTGTTGGCTGATCTTCTATTCATCCTTTGTTTATCATATTTGGATTTTGGATTTTGTTCTCTGTCCTATTAACCAGTGACTGACTGCAAAACTGGGACTTTAATGTTTGCACAACAATAAAATCAAGAACTTTCTGAGTGGGACTTCACCCCTTTTGTTTACTGTCTTGCCTTAGAGGACGTGGGTCCCTGTCCTCTGGTTAAGTCCCCCATTCTATAAAATAGGCATCCATACAGGAGTCTAGTGGTTCTTGGGCCCTTCTGTTTTTGGATCTGCTGTTTTCAGGGTTGTAATGAGGGCCTTTATATCACTTTCCAGTGATATCTCTACATTTTCTTATTGCATCTTTTATTGTTTTGACCTGCAAATATCCAGATAAATATTATATATTTTTCTAAACACTGTGTGGTGTATTTTTGTGGGTGCTATATTGTGTTATTGTATGATTTATTGCACACATACTTTGCACATTGCCTTCTAAGTTAAGCCTAACTGCTCAGTGCCAAGCTACCAGAGGGTGGGCACAGGATAATTTGGATTGTGTGTGACTTACCCTGACTGGGAGTGAGGGTCCTTGCTTGGACAGGGGGTAACCTGTCTGCCAACCAAAGACCCCATTTCTAACATGCATCTAAAGCTAACCTCCCTTGTGTCTTTATATCACTAAATGCATAATCATTTCTAAATGTCCTTTTCTCTAAGCCTTTTTCTAATTTCTCCTTTAATGCTTTTCTCCCTTCATCTCTCTGATCTAAAAAGTTCTGTTCTATAGATGTAAGTAAGCATGTCAGGCTGTTTCTATGTGCGTAAGCTGTGCCAAATGTCAACGTAGGTTCAAAGAATCCTCTCACTAATTCTATAGTGTTCTCCTTAGCTACTCTACTCAGGTACTTAATTATAGGGACAAATTAAAATACAACATTGTAATTGGATTAGAAATACTGAATGTACTACTGGTTAAAGAATCTTGTTAGCAACAAACTACAACTTAGCCCATAAGTAGGGGGCAAACTATGATGAGTAATTCCTTCGTCGACTGATGAAGGAATCGGCGTGAAAGCATAACAATCTCTCACATCCATCTTCTCAACATACTCTCTCAATAAGCGATAGAAAACATTAGAAAAATGTTCTACTTGTGTGCCATCGACGTGCAAATATTTCTCATCTAACCTAAACTTCTCTATTTCTGTGAGTGTAATAGTTGTGTCTAAAGCTGAGGTATGGTTGGTCTTACTCTTGTCAAGAACAGTCATACCCACAATCAACACCAGGCACAATATCATGCATACAATTGCCAAACTAACACCCATATATTTACATCGCCTATTATTCCTACCCTGGTGGTTAAGGTTACTCATGATCTGTAAAGAATCAGAAAGTAGAAGAGAAAAATTATATTTGCAGCAAAAATCATAAACAAATCCTCAATCTTCTTTATCAATTATTTACAGCGTTCAGTTTTTCTTCCAGAATCCCTTTTGTCAAAAATCAGTAATTTGTCAAAATCGGTTTAGCAGCTTGTCAAAATCAGTTATCAAAAAAATATTTTCAGACTCCTTTCAATAGTCTATTTCTAGCATTTTTCTCAGTTTACAGTTCTCAGCAGGCTAGTTCATTGATTTCTTCAAGTGCCAAAATATTGACCTGAAATGTCTTGATAAAAAAAAAAAGACAAAAATTGACTCTGCCATTTACTTGTTGTTGCATATGCCCTTTCAGGACCAGGGTACCTTCGACTTGCAATTCTCTTTCTTTTTAATCTTCAATCTCCATTTAGTTCTCCATCACTCAAATCTTCTTTCCTTGTCGCATCTACTTCTTCCTCAATTGTTGTCACTGTAATTGCTTCTTTTCTCTTTGCCTGTGACTTTGGCCACTTATCTCCTTTCAGTGTACCTTTCGTTAATGCTCTTTTTAGTGTCAGACTTGTAATTTCTCTTTGTTCTGCAGCATTTTCTCTTGCCGTACCTGTGACTGGTTGAGGAGGAATCAGACCACATTGGCTTTGATCTGCCTCAACTCCTTCCCCCTCGGGATCTATTGCTTGCTCTGTTTGTCTCTCAAGACCGTCTACTTCTGGGAGAGATCTCCTCTGACTAGACTCTCCTGCTGCCTCAGTTGAGGTTGGTTCCCTATACTGTAGGTCTTCTTCTTCGTCTCTCACAGGAGTTGTTTGTACCGGATGCAGTCTGCTCGGATTCAGTCTCCGATTCTCCTTCTCCCCTCTCCAATTCTAGAGTTGGTCTGGACATTGTTGGTACTCTCAACTAAAGGATTTGGTACTTTCTCAGTGTGACTGGCATGGATCCAGTTCAGGACTCAAACGCACTTCACAGCTGTAGGAGTGATCAGCAGTACCTTGTAAGGACCCTTCCACCGAGGCTCCAAACATGCCTTCTGCACGTGCTTTCTGATCACAACCCAATCACCTGCTCTCAGGTTGTGTCCTTGATTTTGAGACGGTTGCAGAGTGGTAGCTTCCACATGATGAGAGAAAAAGCGAACTACAACAGCCAGACCATTGCAGTAGTCCAACACCATATCATTGGTTATGTTTACAAGAGCATTGGCAGGAACACTAGCAACCTCATTGCTGTGCCCATGAGGATCTCATGCTGTGACAGTCCTGTCTTCCTGTCGGGTGTGTTTCTCACTGTCATCAGAACTAACAGCAGTGTGTTGGGCGATTTCAGATTTGTGGACGCACACATTTGTGCCATCCTTGATTTCAAAGTACCATTCATCTGTTGCACAAGTTCTGAGGCTTCAGGGCGTTAGCTACAATTCAACTTCTGCTCAATGTTTAAAGCTGAACATAGTAATTTAATTACTTCATTGTTGAAGTGACTTCCTCTATCTGATTCTAACGAGACCGGAAACCCAAAACGTGGTATCAGTGCCTTAAGCCGTAACTTCGCTACTGTAAGGCTGCCATTTCTTCGTGTAGGGTAAGCTTTAATCAAATGGCTAAAGATACAGACAATCACCAACACATATCTCAATCCTCCACATACATGAATCTCAATGAATTCCATATGCATTCTGCTGAATGGACCTCCTGCTCTTCCAATGTGGCTTAAATTGGATTGCCGCCTGTTCCCTGAAGTCTCAGGACCAAAAAGACTTCATCTCTGCAAGAAGGACTCCTTGTGCGGCGAAAATCGACGCACAGCCTGCCAGAAACAAGGCACAGACTGCACCATGGTGAAAATTTCACAGCACGCCGAACCGGAACGAGGCAGCCCGACTTCGCAACGAGAAGATTGACACATTGCCAGCGTAGCGACCGGAAAATTGACGCCTGGCCTCACCTGATCGACACACAGCCGATCCGGAACAACGTAGCGCGACTTCCAGAGAGGAATCAACGCAGTGGCTACCGTGCGGTAGAAACTTCGACGCAACGCCTACCGGATCGACACACCTCCTGCGACTTCATCCTAGTAGCGCTGGAAATCCATGCATCGTCCCCGGGGCGTCTGAAAACCCTGCAACCCAAAGAGGAGCCATGACCGAGCACCGGAAATTGATGCACAGCCATCCCTGCGTGAAAACTAAACAACACATCACCGTGTGTGGCCTGAGCAATTGACACACACACCCTTTGTTCCCATGCATCTCCTCCTCTGTGGTTCTTTGCAGAGAATTTTCACCCAAACCAGGTACTTTGTGCTTGAAAGAGACTTTATTTGCTTTAAAAAGACTTAAGACACTTTGGGGGTCATTACGACATTGGCGTTAAAAGCCGCTTACCACCGTGCAGAAGACCGCCAACACACCGCCGCGGCCGTGGAATTTCCCCACGGTCATTATGACCCACAGCTCGGAATCCGCCAAAATCCAGACACCCACACAAGTCCGCCACACCAAAGGTCAGTGATAAACTGGCGATAACAAAACCTCCACCGTCATGCCAACAGGAATACGCCCACACTATCACAACCCACGAATCCACGCGGCGGTCTTTCAACTGCGGTATTCCATTGGCGGTACACACCGCCGCGCTTAAAATGCACACACATTTACAAAACACATCCACATTGGCCAATTCCAAATAAACACACCTGATACACATACACACACCACTCCCACGCATCCAATGTAATATAAAACACACACCCACATCACCCACAAACCCTTATGTCAACAATTGCAACAGAAGGCCAGAGAGAGACACCACCACAAAGAACAATAGCATCCACAGGCACCCTACACCATCACTCACACAACATCCAAGCACCTCACACAACAAACCTGTAAATATCACCTCACACATCACAGCACACACCACCCCACATATAACCCACACCACCCCATGGCCCCGCAAAGACACCCCAGGTTCTCTGAGGAGGAGTTCAGGGTCATGGTGGAGGAAATCATCCGGGTAGAGCCACAGCTATTCGGATCACAGGTGCAGCACACCACCATAGCTAGGAAGATTGAGCTATGACGAAGAATCGTGGACAGGGTCAACGCAGTGGGACAGCACCCAAGAACACAGGATGACATAAGGAGGAGGTGGAACGACCTACGGGGGAAGGTGTGTTCCGTGGTCTCGAGACACCACCTTGCGGTTCAGAGGACTGGCAGCGGACCCCCACCTCCTCCCCCAGAACTCACTACATGGGAGGAGCAGTTCTTGGCTATACTGCATCCTGAGGGTCTTGCAGGAGTAGCTGGAGGAATGGACTCTGGTAAGGCAAATCTTTCACTACTTCATCCCCCACCCACCTGCATGCTATCACAAATTCCCCGCCCCCACCCTCACCCCATCACTCCAACTCCTCACACATGTCCCAATATCACAAACCACACATCCCAAACCCAAGCCCTGCATGTAACACCAAAGCATGGACACCCATCACCAAAGCATGTCAACTGCACATACCCATACACCCCCCTAAACCATAATCACACAAGGTCCTACACAGGAATGCAAGCACTGGGGTACAGGGTCACCCACCCATTGCACACCATGGCACACACAGATGCAATAATCATGCCTTTACACCCCTGCAGGACCCCTACCCAACGTCACCGAACAGGAGGGTCCAGACATGTCCACTCCACCCACAGAAGAGGCCCACAGTGATGACAGCAGCTCTGTCCAACTGGATCAAGATGACCAGCCCGGCCCATCTGGGACCTCGGGACAGTCGGTTCCCTTCACACTGGCACAGGCCACTACAGAGCTACCCCTCTCTAGAAACACCAGCACAGCACCCACCCAGCGGGCCCATCCCTCTGTCCCCAGGACACAACAATTAGCAGTGTGTCCACCACTACAGGGAACCCAGGCTAACCCACCACCCCAACAACACCAGGGACCTGGGGGCAGTGGGAGTGGGCACACGGTTCAGGGGACAGAGGCCCAGGAACACAGGGGAACTGGGAGGGCTGCTGTGCGACAGGGGGAGGACAGTCCCAGGGAACCCACTCTCCACGAGGCTCTCCACAACATCATGGGAGCCTACAACCATTCCCAGGAGACGATGGCAACAGTACTGGCCAAGTTTCAGGAGACCCAGCAGCTGCAGGAGGAACAGTATCTGGGCTTCAGGGAGGAACTAAAATCCATCAATTCCACTCTGGGCACCATTGTAGGGTTGCTGAAGGAACTCGTCAACACCAGGAGGGACACTGTGGCACAACAAGGGGCCCCTGACACTAGCCTGGATGATGAACTGCCCACCACCTCTGCCGGCGCTAATGGACGGGAGGCACTACCACAGGACCACAACACCAGCACCCCACCCCTTGCAGATGGAGAACCACCCCACAAGCGGTCCCTGAGATCTAGGACAAAGACAGAGAACAATGCCAAGACCCCGCCAAGAAATTAGACCACCCTGAATGTCATTCTTCTGTCCAACTTTGTCACCCTGTCCACACTTAAGCTGCCCCAGCTCCAATTCCTATGCCCCTTTGGACAATGCACCTGTGAGACTAATAGACTGGACTCTGCCATGGACATTCCTCCACCATCACCCCTGACCATTTTACAACCCCCTCCACTATTTAGCACTTAAACAAACCACCTTAAATCACAAAACAATCTGGAGTCAGTCTGTGCTTTCACAAATGTGTATTTGCAATAACTGAGGAAAATAGCAATGTCCATTCTATTGTCAACATACATATGTCACACAGCTCTAGTCCATGCAGAAACAAAGCAGATGTCACACAGTGGGACCCACATCTGTGAAATCGTAAGGAAAAGTGATAACTCAGTGACCATACACTGGGTGAAAATGACAGACAGATGAATTAAATCAGATGTAGCAGGCAGTGTTGTCTTCTTACCTGTGTCGCACTGGAAGTATTGGTGGATCACTGTGTTTCTGTTGTCTATGTTGTCTTCTTCTGCTTCCTCGTCTTCACTGTCCACAGGCTCCACAGCTGCCACAACACCACCACCTGGACCATCCTCCTGCAGGAAAGGCACCTGGCATCGCAAAGCCAGGTTGTGAAGCATACAGCAGGCCACGATGATATGGCACACCTTCTTTGGTGAGTACATTAGGGATCCACCTGTCATATGGAGGCACCTAAACCTGGCCTTCAGGAGGCCGAAGGTCCGCTCGATCACCCTCCTAGTACGCCCATGGGCCTCATTGTACCGTTCCTCTGCCCTTGTCCTGGGATTCCTCACTGGGGTCAGTAGCCATGACAGGTTGGGGTAACCAGAGTCACCAATTAGCCACACACGGTGTCTCTGAAGTAGTTCCATTACGTAAGGGATGCTGCTATTTCGCATGATGTACGCGTCATGCACTGACCCAGGGAACTTGGCATTTACATGGGAGATGTACTGGTCAGCCAAACAGACCACCTGGACATTCATGGAATGATAGCTTTTTCTGTTCCTGTACACCTGTTCACTCGTGCTGGGGGGGACCAAAGAAACATGTGTTCCCTCAATTGCACCAATGATGTTGGGAATATGTCCAAGCGCATAGAAATCACCCTTCACTGTAGCCAAATCGCCCACCTCAGGGAAAACAATGTAGCTCCGCATGTGTTTCAGCAGGGCAGACAACACTCTGGACAACACCTTGGAAAACATAGGCTGAGACATCCCTGATGAAATGGCCACTGTTGTTTGAAATGACCCACTTGCCAAAAAATGGAGTACTGACACAACCTGCACTAGAGGGGGGATCCCTGTGGGTTGGCGGATGGGTGACATCAGGTCTGGCTCCAGCTGGGCACACAGTTCCTATATAGTGGCTCTGTCAAGCCTGTATGTCATTATGACATGTCTTTCTTCCATTGTCGACAGGTCCACCAGCGGTCTGTACACGGGAAGATTCCTCCATCTCCTCGCAAGTCCCAGCGGACGGTGCCTAGGAAGGACAGCATGGAGCACGGAATCAATCAACCCACAGGTACGTTTCCCACAGCTTGCAGAGAACACGATTCTCAATCCATTGAATGGCTTGTATGAGTGTTGATGCAAGGCCTAGGCATGTGTGACGCAGTAGAAATTAAGATATGGGGGCCCTTGAAATGGCGGCTGCCTGACCTGTGAAGTGCGACAGTGGGATGTGAGGTCAATGCGCTGGCGTGGCACACTGCGGCGGTAGGCGGTCGAAGCCCGCGGCGCAAAGCCGCATTGGTTAACATTGAACCCTATGGGTTTCAGGAGCCAATGACGATGTGCGCCGGCGGTCGCGGTACGCCCCGCCACGGTACGCACCGCCGCGGGCGTGACCGCCATTTTCTATCTGCTTAATCACTCGATACCTGATCATCCACAGGAGAGGACCTATACTGCAAGTGCTGCTGTGACCTCGGTCTGGAAGAGACAATGGCTGCTGCGACTGGGGAAAGGGCCCCTGCCTTCACTTCTGAAGAATTGGAGAAACTCGTGGATGGGGTCCTCCCCCAGTATGCGCTACTCTACGGTCCTCCAGACCAACAGGTAAGTACACTGGGACCATGCTTTGTGGCCAATGCCTGGGTTGAGTGGGGTGAATGAAAGATGGTGGGGAGGGGAGCGAATGAGGCATGCATCAAACGACAGATGAGAGCATGTGCCACATGGCAAGGGTGGGGATGGGGGGCCACTCACATTGAGCATGCAGAAGGTGATGATTTTTTATTTTCTCCCCTGTACATGTCACATAGGTCAGCGCCCATCAGAAAATCGACATTTGGCATGCCATCGCCAAGGACGTTTGGACCCTGGGGGTCCACAACAGATGGGGCACCCACTGCCGGAAGAGGTGGGAGGACATCCGCCGCGGGAGCAGGAAGACCGCAGAGGCTCTGCTGGGGATGGCCTCCCAACGTAGGAGGGGTGGCAGTCGTACCCTGACCCCCCTGATGTCCCGGATCCTGGCGGTGGCCAACCCCGATTTGGATGGGCGCGTGAGGACATCACAGCAGACACAAGGGGGTGAGTACAAGCACATTCTGCTGATTTTGCGCACATTGGAGGTGTGTGGGTGGGGGAGGAGGGCTGTGGGTATCCCTAGGCCAGGGCGATTTCTGTAGGCTAGGCCCCTCCGTTAGGCATGGCCCTGTGCCCCCGCCCCCCACCTCTGTAGGTTGCCTAGTACAGCTATTCATGGCCCTGTGTCACCTATGTGTGGAGTTGTCATCCATAGGCTTGTAGGCCATGTCCCACGGATTGAGTAGTGTACCCCAAGTGAGCGGCGTAGTGCAGGGGGCTTCTGTGTCTGTCCTCTCCGCCAACGGTGTCGCCAATGCATGCACTCAACATGTCTTTGTTTCTCCACCCCCCCCCCTTTTTTGGTGGTCTTCCTGTTCATGTGTGCATTAGCATCATCAGGCGGAGGAGAAGTGGCATCGGAGCACAAGGGAGTTGCATCTCACATGGGAATGGAGGGCCATGCAACTGACTCGGATTTCACCAGTGAGACGGAGGGCGAGGGGAGCTCCACAGCGGGGACACGTGGTGACACCAGCGACACAGACACGTCCTCGGAAGGGAGCTCCTTTGTGGTGGCGGCAACATCTGTGCCCACCGCAACAACAGGTACAGCCGCCACTCAGCACACCAGCTCCGCCCTCCCAGCAGTCCCTCAGCGTTCGCCCCGTGCCCGCTCACCCAGGAAGGCGGGCATCTCCTTCGCCCCAGGCACCTCAGGCCCTGCCCCAGTTACCCCTGCTGCCCTCAGTGAGGAGGTCATTGACCTCCTGAGGACGCTCATTGTTGGGCAGTCTACCCTTTTGAATGCCATCCAGGGTGCAGAAAGGGAGGTGCACCGGAGTAATGCATACCTGGAGGGCATTCATTCGGGTCAGGCTGCCCATCAGCGATCGTTCAACGCTCTGGCCTCAGCACTGACGGCAGCCATTGTCCCTGTCTCCTGCCTCCCTCCTCCAACTTCCTCAACCCAGTCCCACTCCCCTGTACCTCTGCCTATCCCAGACACACCTACAGACCAGCCTGCACACACCTCAACACCCAAGTGAAGCTCATCCAGACATAAGCACCACACATCACACAAGCATTCACCCAAGCAACATCCACATGCAGACATGCCAACAGCCACTGCCTCCTCTGTGTCCCCCTCCTCCTCGTCTCCCTCCTCCCTCCCTGTGACGTCTCCACTCACACTTGCATGCATAACATCTTCAGCCACTACGTCCATCACCAGCACACCCACCAGAACAGTCCGCACACGTGCAGTCACCACCGCCACTACCATTTACACGTCCCCTGTGTCCTCTCCCAGTGTGTCTGTCACCCCCTCTTCCAAACCACACAAACGCAGGCAGTCACCCACCCAACAGCCATCCACCTCACAACAGCCTCCAGCACAAGCACCTGCACCCAAAGACACCAGACTTCACTCTCCTACAACCACATCTTCTTCCTCCACTCCGATACCCACTACAACTACCCGTCCCTGTTTTTCTAAATTGATTTTCCTTTCCAACCTTGACCTCTTTCCAACAACTGACCCACCCCCTCCATCGCATAAGACTCCAATCAGCACCTCAGCCATCACAAAACCTGGACCTACAAAGACAATATTCCAAGGATTTTGGAGTCCACCACCTTCAAGGCCAGCTACTTCGGCTAGGAGTAAAGAGACGGCCAGCCTACCCCCTGAAAAAAAAGCCAAGAAAGCCAGTGCCCGGCGCGAGAGGCCAAAGACAGCAGGCTCCAAAAGCACTACCCTGGCACCGTCAGGGAGTGGGGTGCCACCTGGCACACCGCCAAAGGGAGGAAAGGGCCACAGACGAGCAGGGAAGGGTGGCAAGGGCAGCACACCCGACAAGTCTGGCAGCAGGCGAGCTGCCCAGGAGGGCCCCACCAGCCCCATTCCAGGTGTGCAGGAGGACACCCACGGGCCCGGGACGGCAGCACAGGAGGGCCCCGCAAGCGAGAAGACAGATGTGCACGAAGGGCCCAGCAGCCACATGTCAGGTGGCGAGTGAAATCCATGTAATGGCCGGATCTGGTGACCTGGACACACATGTCAAGAACCGCTGAACAGGGCCCTTCAAGTCAAGCACCGCTGAACAGGGCCCTTCAACTCAAGCACCGCTGAACAGGGCCCTTCAACTCAAGAACCGCTGAACAGGGCCCTTCAAGTCAAGCACCGCTGAACAGGGCCCTTCAAGTCAAGCACCGCTGAACAGGGCACCGCCGTCTCAAGAACCGCTGAACAGGGCCCTTCAAGTCAAGCACCGCTGAACAGGGCCCTTCAAGTCAAGCACCGCTGAACAGGGCCCTTCAAGTCAAGAACCGCTGAACAGGGCCCTTCAAGTCAAGCACCGCTGAACAGGGCCCTTCAAGTCAAGAACTGCTGAACAGGGCCCTTCAAGTCAAGCACCGCTGAACAGGGCCCTTCAAGTCAAGAACCGCTCCGCTGGGCCCTTCAACTCAAGCACCGCTCCGCTGGGCACCGCCGTCTCTGCACCGCTCCGCTGGGCCCTTCAACTCAAGCACCGCTCCGCTGGGCACCGCCGTCTCTGCACCGCTCCGCTGGGCCCTTCAACTCAAGCACCGCTCCGCTGGGCACCGCCGTCTCTGCACCGGTCCGCTGGGCCCTTCAACTCAAGCACCGCTCCGCTGGGCACCGCCGTCTCTGCACCGCTCCGCTGGGCCCTTCATCTCAAGCACCGCTCCGCTGGGCACCGCCGTCTCTGCACCGCTCCGCTGGGCCCTTCAACTCAAGCACCGCTCCGCTGGGCACCGCCGTCTCTGCACCGCTCCGCTGGGCCCTTCATCTCAAGCACCGCTCCGCTGGGCACCGCCGTCTCTGCACCGCTCCGCTGGGCCCTTCATCTCAAGCACCGCTCCGCTGGGCACTGCCGTCTCTGCACCGCTGGGCACCACCGTCTCTGCACCGCTGGCCCATTGGCAGAAGGGGCAGGCCCGCATCTGTGTCGGGCAGGGCTGCACGAAGCACTCTGGGCACCATGCCTCCTCCAGAACCAGTGGAGTCTGTAATCCACTTGTGAGACTGTGGCTTTGCACTCCCCAGGATGGCACAGTGGGCAATCCACCCACTGTAGAGACTTGTGAGACTGTGGCTTTGCACTCCCCAGGATTGAACAGTGGTCATGGAGGCCCCTCGTGGATCTGGTGTAGTGGACTCATCTGGCTGAGGTGCCCCCCCTTCCCTTCCCCCTGAGGTGCCTGTAGTTTTGCTATCTGATGCCCCTGCAGTGTTCTCTCCATTGGAGTCGGGTATCCTGTGTGGGCTTTGCCCATGTGTTTAGGCCCATTGGCCCACGAACAATGGCTGATACCCAATTTGGACAGGACAATTTACATATGTATATATAGTTATAAATGTTTGATATATTTTTTTACTTAGCCGTACAATATACTTCAAATTTCATGGTCATTTTATTTTGTCTTTGCATTCTTCCGGGGGGTTTGGGGGTGTCACTCTAAGTTGTTGCTCTGCATTGATGTGTATGTAGTTGTGGGTGAGGGTGAGGGTGGGTGTGTCGCGTATGTGTGTCCCCGTAATTTTTTGCCTCCCCTGTGTCGTAGGTGCAGTACTCACCGTTGTCTTCTGCGCCGGCGTTCGTGCTCCTGGTAGAGGAGCAGGAAGACAATAGCTGGTAGGATGTGTAGTTCGGGTTCCATGCTGTCCAGATTCCTCGTGGAGTGTGTAGAGGTGAGCGTTTTCCATTCGTAATGTCTGTTTCCGCCGTGTTTTTATCGGCGGGGCGACCGCCCCGTAAAAGGTGGCGGATTGGTGGGTTGTGATAGGGTGGGCGGTACATTGTCTCCCGCCTGTCTGTTGGCGGTGACCGCCGCGCTGTTTGTTTGTCCCGCCGTGGCGGTCGGAGTGTTAAAGTGGCGGTCTCTGTTGGCGGTTTCCGCCAGAGTCAGAATTCCATTTTTTTTACCGCCTGCCTGTTGGCGGGTTGGCCGCCGCTTTAACACCGACCGCCAGGGTTGGAATGACCACCATATACTGTCAAACAGCTAAAAGGGTTCTGCAGGGAGATGGGAGTACCCACCCAAGGTGCCTCAAGAAATTTCAAGTGGCACTGAGGGACTGGGCAGAAGCCCATTCAGAGGAGGATGCTGAGGAGGAGGAGGAGCCAGAACATGTCCCCTCAGAGGATATTTTGCCGTCAGTAGATGATGTTACCACTGCAATTGTGACCCCTGCCAAACCAGAGAGCAGTGTCTCTGTTCAAGGCCTGACCGCAGAGGAAAGGAGAGAGTAGAGAGAGTTTCAATTGCAAATGGCAAGGCTGAAAATTGAGACTCAACAGGAAGAAAGGAGGGCAGAGAGAGCTTTGGCTGAGAAGAAGCTTTTGTTCGCTCATGAACTGAGTCTCAAGGAGCTGAATCTTAAGGCAAAGCAGTCTGAGCCCAGCAGTAATGGTGGCAGCATACAGGCAGGACCTGCTGGAGAAAAGAAGGTTTGTATACCCAAAATGTTGTACCCAGTTTTGCTGTGGGAGATGACATTGATAAATGGCTAGCTGCTAATGAAGTTGCACTAAGGGCTCATGTGGTTCCTGAAGAGCAATGGGGTACAGCTATGTGGGGGTATGTGCCAGCAATTGGGAGGGACAAACTTCTCACATTGGACCCAAAGGATCAAAACACATACTCACACATGAAAGCCATTTTACTTGCCAAGTTTGGGCTGACCCCTGAGAAGTACCATCAGGTTCAGGGACAGCACCAAACAGTCCACACAAACATGGGTAGATTTCTTTGACTTTTCCAGTAAGGCACTGAATGGATGGGTGCGGGGCTGCAAAGTAGATGATTACACAGAATTGTATCATTTGATTCTGAGAGAGCATATGCTCAGTACTTGTTTTACAGATTTGCTCCAGCACCTAGTAGACAGTAAGCTGACTGATCCCAGGGTGCTTGCTGAGGAGGCGGACCTCTGGACTAGCTCCAGAGTGTCCAGAAAGGTATCTGGGGGGACACCCACAAAGGTGGTCAGGGTTCCCATCAGAAGAAAGAGGGCGGAGAAAACTTAAAAATAACGAGTTCTCAAAAGGCCCCCAAAACAGTTCCCAAGGGAATAGTGGTAACCAGTCCCGTTCTGATTCCAAAAGGAAGGGGTTCATTGACCATAAGACAGGGAGGTTTGTACCCCAATGCACAGAGTGCAGTAAGTATGGGCACTCTGAGAGTGACTCCAAGTGTCTCAAGAGGGAACTGCCCCCCAAAGGAGGGCAGACACCTGGGTTGGCTAGTGTAGCGCTCTGGGAGGAGGTAGTCCCAGATAGTTTTGGGGAGCAGATAGAGGTAACCCTAGTGTACCTGAGGGATGCAGAGATGGTGCCAAAAACCCACTTGCCTGCCAATACTTCCAAGTATAGGCAGTGGGTCACCATCAATGGGCAAAGCGTGGAGGCTCTGCGTGACACAGGAGCCAGCATTACCACTGTCAGGGGTCAACTGGTATCAGCAGAGAAGGTCTTGCCAAATACATTCCACAAAGTCATAGTCGCCGACAATCGTGAGAGCCACCTACCTGTAGCTCTGGTTCCCTTTGAGTGGGGTGGGGTCTCTGGTACTGTAAAAGTAGCTGTGAGTCCTGCCATGCCTGCAGATTGTCTGTTAGGCAACGACCTTGAACGAACTACCTGGAAGGAGGTAGAGCTAAGGTCTCACTTGGAGATGTTGGGATTGCCTGAGCGGGTCTGCATGACCACACAGTCCATGGCTGCCCGGGAGGGAAGTCAAGGGTGTCTGGAGCCAAGAACAATGGCCCAGACAACTGCCAAGAGGAGGGGCAAAGGGTGCGGGGGACCGGTCCCAGAAGTTCCCGCGATGGTTCATTGGGTTCCTGAGGAGGAGGCCCCCGAGCCAGCAGGGGAAGTCATTGCCGCCCTAGGTGACCTACCTAAGCTTGCTGGCTGGCAAGTTGAGAGTGGGCCCACCAGGGAGGAATTATGCAAGGTGCAGAAAGAATGTCCCAATCTGGTGGGTATGAGGCAACAGGCCTCAGCCCAGGCAGCAGTTGAAGCCTCTGGCGATCACCATATATATTCGGAGAATGATCTCCTTTACAATGAGCCTAAGGTTCTGGCCATTGGGGCAGCGTGTGCGCTGGTGGTCCCCCACTGTTACTGGACCTTCCTACTGGGTCTGGCTCACAACATCCCCCTGGCAGGGCATTTAGGGCAAGACAAGACCTTTGCCAGGCTTGTCACCCACTTCTATTGGCCTCGGATGAGGAAAAACTCAGATGCGTTCTGTAGGTCCTGTCCTACCTGCCAGGCCAGTGGGAAAAGAGGGAAAAGGCTTAAAGCCCCCCAATACCACTCCATCTCATTGGCACCCCCTTTAAAAGGGTGGCCATCGACATTGTTGGTCCATTGGACCCCAACACTGCCCTAAGCAACATGTTCATCCTGGTTTTGGTGGACCATGCCACCTGTTACCCAAATGCAATCCCTCTGAGGACCGTAACTACACCGGTGGTATCCAGAACTCTAATGGGGATGTTTACCCGTGTGGGATTCCCAAAGGAGATTGTGTCTGACAGAGGCACTAACTTCATGTCTGCATACATGAAGTCCATGTGGGGTGCATGTGGTGTAACCTACAAGCTCACCACACCCTATCACCCCTAATGTAATGGTCTTGTGGAGAGATTCAACAAGACCTTGAAATGCATGATCACAGGCCTTTCTGAGGCCCTGAGGCATAAGTGGGATGTCCTCTTACCATGCCTTCTCTTTGCTTACAGAGAAGTACCCCAGAAGGGGGTGGGGTTCAGTCCCTTTGAGCTTCTCTATAGGTACCCTGTCAGGGGACCCTTAGGCATTGTCGATGATGGGTGGGAGAAAGATCCCAAGGCACCCCCTCAGGATGTGGTCAGCTACATGCTGGTCCTCCGCAACTAGATGCACCGCTTCTGGAAATCAGCCAGAAGTAACCTTGAGGCCAGACAAGAGGTATTGAAACGCTAGTATGACTAGAAGGTCACCCTGGTGGAGTTTCACCCTGGAGACAAAGTGTGGGTAATGGAGCCAGTAGAGCCTAGAGCTCTCCAAGCGCACTGGTCTGACCCATTTGAACTGAAAGAGCGGAAAGGGGGAGGCCACTTACTTAGTGGACCTCCAGTCTCCTAGGAACCCCCTAAGGGTGCTCCATGTCAATCGACTGAAGCCTCACTTTGAGAGGACAGAGGTCAAAATGCTTCTGGTAACAGATGAGGGTATGGAGGAAGAGAGTGAACATCTACCCGACCTCCCCTCTGCCAAGGAAGGTGATGGGTCAGTGGAGGGTGTCATTCTCTCTGATCCCTGACCCTAGACCAGAGAGGGGACTGCTACTAGTTACTGGAACAGTACTCCTCCCTGTTTTCCCTCACACCCGGACTCACACACCTGTGTGTCCATGATATTGACACGGGAGACAGTCCCCCTGGAAAGAACAACATTTACAGGTTGTCAGATAAGGTGAAGGCCAGCATCAAGGAGGAAGTCTCCATGATGTTGGCTCTAGGGGTTATTGGGAAATCTAGTAGTCCCTGGGCCAGCCCTGTGGTGCTGGTACCCAAGGCTGCTGCACCCAGTGCCAAGCCAGAATTCTGGTTCTGCAAGGACTACCGGGGTCTCAACTCAGTCACACGGACTGACGCTCACCCCATCCCCCGAGCTGATGAGCTCGTAGACAGGCTAGGCGCTGCCAAATTCCTCAGTACTTTTGATCTTACATCAGGGTACTGGCAGATCACCTTGACTGCAGGGGCCAAAGAGAGATCTGCATTTTCCACACCTGAGGGCCATTACCAATTCAGAGTGATGCCCTTTGGGTTTAAAAATGCCCACGCTACCTTCCAACGGTTGGTCAATGGGGTCCTAGCTGGCAAGTACGCCTTCTGTGCAGCCTACCTGGACGACAGTGCCGTCTACAGTGACAGTTGGGAGGAACACCTGCTCAACTTTAAAGAGGTACTTCAGGCCCGGCAGCAGGCAGGCCTGACCATCAAGGACAGTAAGTGCCAGATTGTGCAGGGTTCAGTGGTGTACTTAGGACACCTAGTAGGTGGTGGCAAGGTGCAGCCCCTCCAGGCAAAGATTGAAACTATCAAGGCCTAGCAATCACCTAGAACACAACCCGAGGTGAGGGCCTTCCTGGGCCTCACTGGATATTACCGCAGATTTGTCAAGGGCTATGGAACCATGGAGACTCCCTTGACAGAACTTACATTCAAATAGCAACCTAGGTTGGTGAAACGGACAGAGGCTTGTCAGAAAGCCTTTGACTCCTTGAAGGAAGCCATGTGCACGTCCCCCATGCTCAAGGCTCCTGACTACTCCAAGGAATTTATTGTGCAGACAGACGCTTCAGAGCATGGCATAGGGGTGGTCCTAGCACAGCTATACGAGGAGGGCCTACTGTCAGGAATAATGCCATGCGCAGTCCAGGTCCCGCCCGAAACTCCACTGCATGGCTCTGCGGCGCTTTATGCACACCACTTGTCATCCCCTCTTGTTCCAAAGGTGGCCATCAGCTTTGTCTGCCCTGTGGCAAAGCTCATAGAGCTGCAGGTTCAGGACATTGGTGGACAAGATGCACTTATCAGGGCTATTCCAAGAAGGGACTACAATTCCCATGTTTCTAGAGGCAGCAGCCATCTTGGGGTGTGGCAGGACTATAAAGCCAAGCCACACCCAAGCACGTTGCTCACTATTTTGAAGACTTCGATGCAGTCACACCCCGTGGGGGTTTCTCTGAAGAAGAGCAGAGTTCCTGCATAGCAGAGTGATATCCAATCGAAGTATCCTTGTTTCCATGCTGAATTAAAAAACGAGTAGGTCGTACTCGTAGCGGTAAGGCCTTGATGAATCAAATTTTGGAGAAAGTCGTTACTTCCAGAGGTAAAGCGCCCCTTAGCACAACGAGCAAAGCATTTCAGTTTCCAGAGTACAGTGGCCTTGGCACGACGTTCAAAGGCGTTTCAGAGGATAGGTGTAAAGCGCTCTTTGCATGGCAATTCAAGCGCTTCAGTTCACAGATGTAATTCGCTCTTGGCACGGCAATTCAAAACGCTTCAGTTCACAGATGTAAAGCGCTCTTGGCACGGCAATTCAAAGCGCTTCAGTTCACAGATGTAAAGCACTCTTGGCACAGCAATTCAAGTGCTTCAGTTCACAGATGTAAAGCGCTCTTGGCACGGCAATTCAATCGCTTCAGTTCACAGATGTAAAGCGCTCTTGGCACGACAATTCAAGCGCTTCAGTCCACAGGTGTAAAGCACTCTTGGCACGGCAATTCAAGCGCTTCAGTCCACAGGTGCAAATCGCTCTTGGCACGTCAATTCAAGCGCTTCAGTCCACAGGTGTAAAGCGCTCTTGGCACAGCAATTCAAGCGCTTCAGGCCACATGAGTAAAAGCGCCCCTTTAGCATAACGAGCGTAGCGCTTCAGGCAAGACAAGTAAAAGCGCTTCCTGGTATTAGAAGTAAAGCACTTCAAGTTCAATGAGTAAAAAAATTTGGGCTTTTATAGTTGTGAATGTGAAAGTATTTTTGGAGATAAGCAAATCAAAGTTTTCACAGTTTTTTTGGAAAGCATAATATGTGAAAAGCATATTTAATTCTTTGAGATTTTCTAGGTCATGATCAAAGTTTTATGTTATGAATGCATAGATGTTACAGGATTGATATTCTGAGCAAGATCATAGTCCAAAGCTCTTGCCATCTCTTGGTTCTGAGGTCGTAGTTTATTCTTGTTCCATGTTTCAAAGAAGGGGCTTTGCCCTCATTTCAAAAGGGGTCTCCATCTGATTATCAGAGACACATTTATTCAAGAGTCTATTGATGAGTTACATTTCTATGAATGAGTAAGTGTATATTTGTTCTAACCTTTTCTTTTCAGATCTCTCTCCCTGCTGTTCCCTACCCTAGTTCCCTTCACCCCGACTGGCTTCATTATAACTCTGTGCTATAATAGCTTTCTGAGTTGGTGACGCCGGAAGGTGGGCCTTTTGTTCAGCAATGTGCAGATCCAGAGGAAAGGACATTGTGACACCTAGACCAACCAGTAGTCTTTATTAGCAGAAGACTATTACCACGGGAACAGAGGTGGAGTGCTATTGAAAGAGAAGCATTTGCTGTGGTCTGGGCACTGAAGAAGCTGAGACCATACCTGTTTGGGACTCACTTCCAGGTTCAGACAGACTACAGGTCCCTCAGATGGCTCATGCAGATGACGGGGGAAAATCCTAAACTCTGGAGGTGGTCTATTTCCCCACATGGGATTGACATTACGGTGGAGCCTCGCCCAGAGACTGGCCACGCCAACGCTGATGGTCTCGCCAAATATCTCCGCCTTAGCAATGAGAGTTCCCAGGAGGTTGGGTAGGTGTCCCCACTTTCAGCTGGGGGGACGCATGTTAGACTTCGTAGCCTTAGGGTGGTCACCCCTAACGTTTTGCCTGCCTCCCTCCACTTTTGAGATACTGTTTTTGCTGTTTTTTAGACTCTGCGCACTTTACCACTGCTAACCAGTGCTAACTTGCATATGCTCTCTCCCTTTAAACATGGTAACACTGGATCATACCCAATTGGGCTATCTGATTTACTTATAAGTCCCTAGTAGAGTGCACTATATGTGCCCAGGGCCTGTATATTAAATGCTACTGGTGGGCCTGCAACACTGATTGTGCAATCCACTTCAGTAGCCCCTTAACCTTGTCTCAGGCCTGACATTGCAAGGCCTGTGTGTGCAGTTTCACTGCCAATTCGACTTGGCATTTAACAGTACTTGCCAAGCCTAAAACTCCCCTTTTTCTACATAAAAGTCACCCCTAAGGTGTGCCCTGGGTAGCCCCTAGGGTAGGGTGCTGTGTAGGCAAAAGGCAGGACATGTACCTATGTAGTTTACATGCCCTGGTAGTGTAAAACTCCCACATTCGTTTTTACACTGCTGTGAGGCCTGCTCCCTTCACAGGCTAACATTGGGGCTGCCCACACACATACATTCTCTGAGTGGTAGCTGCTAATCTAAAAGTAGTAGGAAGGTCATATTTAGTATGGCCAGAATGGTAATACAAAATCCTGCTGACTGGTTAAAGTTGCATTTAATATTACTACTTTAGAAATGCCACTTTTAGAAAGTGAGCATTTCTCTGCACTTAAACCTTTCTGTGCCTTACAATCCACGTCTGGCAGGGCTTAGTTGACAGTTCCCTTGTGCATTCACTCAGCCTCACTTGTATACATCTGCATTTTGAATGGGTCTTACTGGGCTGGGAGGGTGGAGGGCCCGACACTTGCATGTCAAAGGACAGTAGCCTGCCCTCACACAAAGGACTGCCACACCCCCTACTGGGACCCTGACAGAGACTGGACTGAAAGGGGACCTTGTGCATTTCTAAGCCACTCTTTGAAGTCTCCCCCACTTCAAAGGCACATTTGGGTATTTAAACAGGGCCTCTGCCCCTACCAACTCAGACACTTCCTGGAGAAGAGAACCTGAACCAGAACCTGCATCCTGCCAAGAAGATCTGCCTGACTGCTCAAAGGACTCGCCTGTCTGCTTTCTGTGAAGGACTGCTGCCTTGCTGTTTCCCTGCTGCCTTGCTGCTCTCTGGCTGTGGTGAAGGAGTGCTCTCCAAGGGCTTGGAGCTTACTCGAGTTCCCTGAAGTCTCAGGACCAAAAAGACTTAATCTCTGCAAGAAGGACACAGCCTGCCAGAAAGGACACAGCTTGACTTTGCAACAAAAAGATCTACGCAGTGCCAGCATAGCGACTGGAAATTCGATGCACAGCCTCACTGGATTGACGCACAGCTGAGCTGGAATGACACAGTCTGACTTCCAGAGAGGAATCGACGCAACACCTGTTGTGCGGTAGAAAATTCAACGCAACGCATACCGGATCGACAGAGCTCCTGTGTCTTCATCCTAGCAGCACCGGAAATCCACGCATCGTCCCCGGGGCGTCTGAAAACCTTGCAACCCGAAGATTGACGCACAGCTGAGCCAGAATAATGCAGTCTGACTTCCAGAGAGGAATCGACACACAGCCATCCCTGTGTGAAAACGAAACAATGCATCACCGTGTGCGGCCCGAGAAATCGGTGCACACCCCCTTTGTTCCCACACATCTCCTCCTCTGGGGTTCTTTCCTGGGATTTTTCACACAAACCAGGTACTTTGTGCTTGAAAGAGACTTTGGCCCTCATTATTAACCTGGCGGTAAACACCGTTGACCGCCGTGGTGACGGCGAACAAAAGACTGCCATTGGCGGTGAACAGAAACCCGCCATATAATGAGGCCAAAATCTGAATCCAACAAAACTCACCCTGCCACCAGTCACCACCAGGACCTTGTCGGCCAAAATGCTGGACCTCCCACCCTGCCACCGCCGAGCACACAAACACCCGCCCTTCAAATAATGAAGCACAAATCACCACAGCGGGTCAGGGGAAGCTGAATGACCATTGGCGGTGCAGACCGCCACGGGGAGCAAGTGGACCCAACAGCAAGAAATGCATACATTGAATAAGTTTGAAACCCACACACCTGACACACATCCACAACACTATAAAACACTCACAGACACACCCCACAATCCTTTGCAATGAAAGTAGGCCAACTAATACAGAGAACACCAGAAGCAGACACCGAACACCACAATCCACAATGCTTACACCCAACCACACAAGAGCACCCTCACCTAGATCCACACAAGGCACCATTCACAACACTCACCATGGCCCCCTCCAAAACCCACGCTTCACAGAAAGGGAGCTAAGGACCAATTTGGACGAGATCCTGAAGGTCGAGCCACAACTATTCGGGGCACAGGTTCAGCACACACCCATCGCCAGGAAGATGGAGCTATGGCAGACAATAGTCAACGGGGTCAATGCAGTGGGACACCATCCACGCACCAGGGACGACATCCGCAACAGATGGAACAACCTGCGTGGGAAGGTCAGGGCCATGGCATCGAGGCACCACATTGCTGTCCAGAAGACTGGGGGAGGACCTCCACCAACACCACCCGAATACACTGACTGTGAGGAAAAGGTACTGGCCATCCTGCACCCTGAGGGACTCACTGGACTCACTGGAGGAATGGATTCGGGTAAGTCATCTACAACTACCCATATACATCACACCTGGAATGCATGCACCACCCCACCCCTCTAACTACCACTAGGAGCACAACCCCACCCAGGCCACAAGCACTTATTCCAGTCCCCCTGCATGCCCACAAACCCACTAACAGGCCCACATCCCTCCCCCTGTGCACAGCCACCCACCCCTGCAAGGAAACACAATGGTCTATAGCACCCACAATGCACCTCTACATCCTAAGCAAAAAGCAATGCTAACCTCAGCAAAGCATCCTGGATGTCCCCAAAGTGTGTAACCTGCACAAAACCACCCAGGCCTGTGCACCCCATCCAACCATGCTAATGTAACAGACATGTTCATTCTTCCCAACAGGCACCACCACCCATGCCACCCTGACGGACAGGACAAGGAGTGGCAGTGCCCCACAGGGAGACAGAGGCACCTCCCAGTACACTGGAGATGGAACCCTGGACACTGACGATCACCCTGGCCCCTCACGCAGTCCTGGACTGTCACCATCCTGCAGCCCCATCCACGATACCACTGACACCCCTACCTCCCAGCCAACAACATCAGCCCAGGAAAACCGTCCCCACACCTGTGTATCCAGGCCACAGACTGGTGGAACACAAGTACAGAGGCCACAGTCACCCCCCACCAACAGGCAGGAAGACGATGGCCCCAGTACAAGTGGTACCGCCAGACCTGTGCAGGGGACACAGGCACAGGGGGCTAGGCCCAGTGGGAGGGCATCAGTGGTCCAGGGGGGGAGGCCATAGGATGGATGCTGCAGCCAATGACATGATCTCTGAAGTCCTGGGAGCATATCACCATACCTAGGACAGATTGGCCCAGATAGTAGCAACCCTGGAGCAGAGTCAGAGGATGCAGCAAGCACACCACCAAGAGGCCATGGAGCAGTGGAAACTGCACAAAGCCACATTGGCCAGCATAGCAGGTGCACTGCTGCAGCTTGTCCCAACACAGCCTGAGGCCCAATCAGACCAGGAAGCCCCTATTACAGCCCAGGATATAGACCGGACAACAACAGCATCAGCAGGAACTTCACATGTACCACCCTCTCAGGACACACAGGGGACATCCATCTCAACCTGTACTGGCCAACACCAGGTGCCCAAACAGACCCTCAGGCCCAGATATGGCACAGGAACACCTGCCAAGAACAAGGCCCCCTCTAAGAAGTGACTCTGCCAAAAACTGTCCTCCAAGTGTCCCACTGAATCAACCACCAAACAGTGCTAAAGATACTACAAACTCATGTAAGCATGGATGGACCTGCCACTACTGCCAACAATGCTGCAACCATGTTGCCATATTGGACAATCACCAGTAGCCCACTCCCATCACTGTAATCTGCACGATTTAATCCCTGCATCAAATAAAACACCTTTTCACCTGTTACAATGTCCCCTATCATTAAGTTTGAACAAATTGAAGTATGGATGCAACTGGTTGATAACTCCTTTATTGGTATCTGAGTAACAGGAAAAGCACCACACCCCTTACATGTTGTTGTGCCTACATATGTGTTGAAATTTTAGACTACATTTTAATCTGTCCTATGCAGACCTGGTCACAGTGGCAATGAGTATTGACCCAACACCCCCCTACATGACAAGGCACACTGACAGTATGATGCACAGACAACAATCTCATCCGATAGTCCCATATAGTTACTGGAAGTAGAGTTGTATCAGTTGTGTCCTGGACTTTACATCTTCCCCCCTCCTCATCATCACCATTACTCTAATCCCCTCTCTGAGGAAGCTGGTCTGGATATACAATACCCTCCTCCTCCAAGAGGGGGATAGAATTTCTCACAGCCACGTTGTGCAGCATGCAGCAGGCCACCACTATTCTACACACCTTCTTAGGCCCATAGGCCAGGGAACCGCCAGAGATATCTAGACAACAAAATCTAGCCTTCAGGAGACCTATTTTGCACTCTATCTCCCTCCTAGTACGTCCATGGGCCTCATTGTAATTCTGCCCTGCATCTGATCCAGGATTCCTCACTGATGTCAGGAGCCAACGCAAGTTGGGCTAGCCAGAATCACCTAGAAAATGGTGCAAAACAGAACTTTCATTGACAAGGCCCAGAGGCAGACAGCCTGGCTGTCTGCTATGTGGCAATAAGTGACAGAAACACCTACCTATGATCCAACATGTTGTAGTTGTTCCATCTTGTGTGGCACACTACTGTTCCTTAGCACAAAGGAATCATAGACTGAACCAGGGAGCATGGCATTCACATGTGTGATGTACTGGTCTGCTGTACACACCAATTAAATGTTCATGGAATGAAAGTTCTTCCTGTTTCTGTACACCTGTTCACTGACTCTTGGGGGGATGAGAGCTATGTAGGTACCATCGATGTCACCTATTACATGGGGAATGTTGGCAAAGGCACAGAAGTCTGACTTGATGGCAGGGTGGTCAGCACTTTGGGAAAACCTCACATAGGAATGTAGGTGTCGTACAAATTCATTCAGTAAATTTGACAGTATAATGCTAAACATTGGCTGTGAAAAACTTGCACTCATGGCCACTGACAGTTGAAATGAGCCCGTGGCCAGGAAATGGAGTGCAGAGAGCACCTGCACTTCAGTAGGGATGGCATGCTGATTACGATTAGCCGCTGTCAGTGCAGGATCCAGTAATACACAAAGTTCAAGAATAGTTGCACAAGTGAGTCTGCAATTTATAATGATGTGACGCTCCACCATGGTCCGCAAATCAACAAGTGGTCTGTACACCGAAGGGGGCCTTCCTCGCCTCAAAGGTCTGTACCTAGGAGGAGTTGAAAACACGTGTGAGGGACACACATACATCTGCACACATTGTTTTTCACTCAGCACTGCTGGCATGATTTTCGACTACCCTAATGCATAGTGTGTGTGAAATAACAGCAACATGACCACAATGATAGATCAGGGCTGGTCAGGTGAGGTAATGTTTATTGTCACATGCCTATGGATGTTTAGGGAACAATATGGCCTGCATTGTGTAGATGAGAGTTTTACAAATGTGTAGTTATGGCCAAAATGTCTGCCCCCTGAAATCAAGAACTGTCCTTGTGGAAGTTACCTCATACCGCTAGTGGTTGATGCAACAGCGTAAGGCGGTGTTTACCGCAGTGCGCAAATTCATTGGTTAACATGGATGTCAACGGGGAATCTTACTGTATCCTGATTGTCGCCTGGCGGTGACGGTGCACACCGCCGCAGAGCGTACGCGAACTCGTCATCCCAACTTCACTTGACTCCCTGATCTCGTGCAAGCAGGTACTCCACTGAGTGTACTGCTGTGTCCTGCCTCTGGTCATGGAAATGGGACATGTTTCAGGGGGAAAGGGCCTCGGCCTTCAGCCAAGAGGAATTGCAGAGGCTCGTGGACGGGGTCCTGCCCCTGTAAGCCAAGCTCTACGGACGGCCAGAGGTACAGGTGAGTAGGAGGATTGGGGGCCATGGGTGTGTGTAGTGGTTGATGTTGGCTGCATACATGTGTGCAATTGTGACACTGGATGGTCCAGGGTTCCTGACATGCTGCCTGTGTGTGTGCTGTTAGTCGGTTATAGCCAGCAGTATCTGACTGGCCAGTGTCTGACCTCTGTGTTACTTTTATGTGTGTCCCTTGTGGGTAAGCTCCCACCAGAAGAGGGGACTTTGGCATGCCATCGCCAAGGAGGTGCGGAGCCTGGAGGTCTACCACCGGCAGAGCACCCACTGTAGGAAGAGGTGGGAGGACCTGCGGCGCTGGGCACAAAAGATCTGTGAGGCCCAGCTGGGGAAGTCCTCCCAACGGGGAAGGGGTGCCCGTCAGGCGCTGACCCCCCCTTATGCAACACATCCTGGCGGTTGCGTACCCGGACCTGGATGGGCGCTTGAAGGCTGCACAGCAGTCACAAGGGGGTGAGTACACATACCATATTTTGGACCCTTGATGGATGTGTGTGTGTGTGCATTCGTATTTATGCTGTCTAGTTGCAGGGACTATGACTGATGTCCATCTACATAATGGCCCCCGTGGGGAGTAGGGGTGTTTTTGTCAAGTCTACAAACCATCAGGTCCTTAAGTTAGTTGGGGAATGGCTATAGAGCAGGGTTCTGGCCACTAGTCAGGGGCATAGCCATGTGTAGAGCGGTAGGTGCTGCCTGTTGGAGCGTTTTCTGGGTGGGTGTATGTGTGAACCAATATTGTACCTACATTCAGCTATTTACAATTTCTCTCCTGTTTTTTCCCCCCATCCCTGTTCTCTTGTATTGTCTGTGTACATCAACATCATCTGGCGAGGGTGCTGAGGCACCGGTGAGTGGGGATGCAGCAGCCCACAGATCCTCGGAGGCCGAGGCGTCCGACGCCAAGGGGACCAGTGGGTTGGAGGGCGAGGGGAGTACCACGGGGGAGGCAACTACCACTGGAGGTAGTGACTCCGAAACCTCCTCCGATGGGAGCTCCCTGGCGGTGGTGGACCCTAGTAGGCCCACCCCTACTGTGTCATCTTCCGCCACACCAATACCATCACCGCCCTCCCAGTTGCTCCCCACCGAGTTGCCCTTGCCCACTCACGCAGAAGGGTGGGCGTCTCCTTAGCCCCAGGCACCTCTTTCCCTGCCCCAGTCAGCCCTGCTGCCCTCACAGAGGAGGCTATTGACCTCCTGAGAACCATCTCTGTAGGGCAGACAACCATCGTCAATGCCATCCAGGGCCTAGCATCAGAGATGCAGCAGACCAATGCCTATCTGGATGGCATTCACGGTGCCGTGTCTGACCTACAGAGATCTTTTCAGGCTCTGGCCTCCTCTTGGACGGCAGCCAGTGTCCCTGGTCATTCAGTCCCCCCTCCAACCACCTCTACCCCTTCCAGCACCCCACTTCCTTCACTAATCCAAAGCACACATTCTGACATGCAGGCACACACCTCAACACTCCAGAAGCACACTTCAAAATACAAGCACCACACCTCCGACAACAAGCATACACACAGCCAACATACACATGCACACACAACAGCATCCACTTTCCCCAGTGTGTCCACCTCTTCCGCCTCCCTGCTTGTCCCCTGTACATGCACACCCCCAGGCACTGCACCCTCATTCAATGTTGCTGACCCTATTCCTGCAGTCACCACAATAGCACACATCCATTCATGCACCCCAGACAGCACACCTGCACTCACCACAGCAACTTTAGTTGACACATGCAGTACACTCACCAGACTTGCAGCCACCCAGACAACATACATTTACACTGGCAGCCTGTCTTGTCCCACTGTGTCCACCTCTCCTCCTCCCAAGACACTCAAACGCACCAAAACACACACCCATCACACATCCACCACACCTCAACATACTGTCCAGTCACCTACACCCACATCACGCATACCTACACCTCTTACGGCCACTCCGTGCTCACCTCCTTGCCCTGTCCACTCCTCCCACATCACAGCCCGCCCCTGTCCGCCCTTCACATTCCTGTGCCCCTTCCCCAAAGAGGAAGAAGCCCCGTGCTGAACCAGGTCCATCTGCCACCCCCAGTCCAAGCCCACTCCCCCACCTTCCAAGGGCAAAACCAAACCCCCTCCACCTGCAAAACAAAAATCTAAGCCCCTGTCATAAATCCCCACCCCCACTACCCCCTGGCCCTGTACCCTGAGGTGCCTGGATGCCCCGTTGTTGCACCTATGAGGTAGAGTACCGTAGCAATTGTGGGAGTCAAGTTGGGGCCATTGTGGCCCATCGGACTTATTTTCAAAAGGACTGGCCATTGGCCTTATATGCACTTTGGTTGCTCGGTGAGCATTATGGAGGTTAATGTGTGGCTTGTGTTGTTAGAGGCACACTCTGGAGCCGTGGTCTCTCGTTTCATTGTTTGTGGGTGTGGGCACATGTATGTACTTTGGGCAGGTTGGATTTGCCTTGTGTCGGGTAAGTACCTCTTGCTCTGGTATGTATGGCTTGTGCTGCTGTGAACGGTTGTGGGAGTGTTGCAGGGTGGGTAGAGTGGGTGGGTGTAAGGAACTGCCTCCTTGGCATGGTTACCCCCTGACTTTTTGCCTTTTGTTGATGCCAGTTATAATTTATAAGTGTGCTGGAATCCTGCTAACCAGGCCCCCGCACCAGTGTTCTTTCCCTAAACTGTACCTTTGTTCGTTCCCACAATTGGCACAGCCCTGGCACCCAGATAAGTCCCTTGTAAATGGTATCACTGGTACCAAGGGCCCTGATGCCAGGGAAGGTCTCTAAGGGCTGCAGCATGTCTTATGGCACCCTGGGGACCCCTCACGCAGCACATGCACACTGCCTCACAGCTTGTGTGTACTGGTGGGGAGAAAATTACAAAGTTGACATGGCATTCCCCTCAGAGTGCCATGCCCACCTCACACTGCCTGTGGCATAGGTAAGTCACCCCTCTAGCAGGCCTTACAGCTCTAAGGCAGGGTGCACTATACCACAGGTGAGGGCATATGTGCATGAGCACTGTGCCCCTACAGTGTCTAAGCAAAAACTTAGACATTGTAAGTGCAGGGTAGCCATAAGGAGTATATGGTCTGGGAGTTTGTCAAATATGAACTCCACAGTTCCATAATGGCTACACTGAAATCTCGGAAGTTTGGTATCAAACTTCTCAGCACAATAAATGCCCACTGATGCCAGTGTGGAATTTATTGTACAGTGCACCCAGAGGACATCTTAGAGATGCCCCCTGAATACCAGTCCAACTCCTAGTGCTAGGCTGACCAGTTTCTGCCAGCCTGCCACAACCAGACGAGTTTCTGGCCACGTGGGGAGAGTGCTTTTGTTACTGTGTGGCCAGGAACAAAGCCTGTACTGGGTGGAGGTGCTTCTCACCCCCCCCGCAGGAACTGTAATACCTGGCGGTGAGCTTCAAAGGCTCATGCCATTTGTTACAGCACCCCAGGGCATGCCAGCTAGTGGAGATGCCCGTCCCTCCGGACACTGCCCCAACTTTTGGTGGCAAGGCTGGAAGAGATAATGAGAAAAACAAGGAGGACTCACCCACCAGTCAGGACAGCCCCTAAGGTGTCCTGAGCTGAGGTGACCCCCGCCTTTACAAATCCTCCATCTTGAGATTGGAGGATTCCCCAATAGGATTAGGGATGTGCCCCCCTCCCCTCAGGGAGGAGGCACAAAGAGGGTGTAGTCACCCTCCAGGACAGTAGCCATAGGCTACTGTCCTCCTGACCTAAACACACCCTTAAATCTAGTATCTAGGGGCACCCCAGAAACCAGGAAATCAGATTCCTGCAACCTACTCCAAGAAGAAGGACTGCTGACCTGAAAGCCCTGCAGAGATGACGGAGACGACAACGACTTTGGCCCCAGCCCTACCGGCCTGTCTCCAGACTCAAAGAACCTGCACCGAGATGCATCCGACAGGAACCAGCGACCTCTGAAGCCTCAGAGGACTGCCCTGAACCCGAAGGACCAAGAAACTCCTGTGAACAGCGGCACTGTTCAAAAACAGCAACAACTTTGCAACTTTTAAAGACTTAACTCTTCCTGCCAGAAGCATGAGACTTCACCCTCTGCACCCGACGCCCCCAGCTCGAGCTCCAGAGAACCAACACTCCCAGGTGACTGCGACCTCATGAGTAACCCAAGATGACCCCACTGGGCCCCCACAGTGACACATGCAGAGAGAATCCAGAGGCTCCCCCTGAGTGTGACTGCCTGTAACAAGGAACCCGACACCTGGACCAATCACTGCACAGCAGCCCCCAGGACCAGAAGGAACCGAACTCCAGTGCAGGAGTGACCATCAGGCGGCCCTCTGCCTAGCCCAGTTGGTGGCTGGCCCAAGAATCCCCCCTGTGCCCTGCCTGCACCGCTAGAATGACCCCGAGTCCCTCCCTTGATTCCTATTCAAAACCCGAAGCCTGTTTTGCACACTGCACCCGGCTGCACCTGTGCCATTGAGGGTGTGTTTTGTGTGCCTACTTGTGTCCCCCCCTAGTGCATCTACAAAACCACCCTGGTCTTCCCTCCAAAGACGCAGGTACTTACCTGTTGGCAGACTGGAACCAGAGCACCCCTGTTCTCCATAGGCGCCTAAGTGTTTTGGACCCTCCTTTGACCTCTGCACCTGACCGGCCCAGTGTTGCTGGGGTGGTGACTTTGGGGTTACTTTGAACCCCCAACGGTGGGATGCCTATGCCCAGGAACATGAACTTTAAGTGCCTTACTAACCTGAAAAACTAAACAATACTTACCTCACCTAGGAACTGTTAATTTTTGCACTGTGTCCACTTTTAAAATAGCTTATTGCCATTTTAACTAAAACTGTGTATGTTACTGCTCTAATTCAAAGTTCCTTACTTACCTGTGTGGAGTACCTTGCATTTTATGCATTTACTTCAAATCGTGAATGTTGTGGTTCTAGAATAAATTAAGAAAATATATTTTTCTATATAAAAAATATTGGCCTGGAGTTACGTCTTTGAGTGTGTGTTCCTCAATTATTGCCTGTGTGTGTACAACAAGTGCTTAACACTACCCTCTGATAAGCCTACTGCTCGACCACACTACCACAAAATAGAGCATTAGAATTATCTAATTTTGCCATTATCTTACCTCTAAAGGGAACCCTTGGACTCTGTGCACACTATCTTTCACTTTGAGATAGTATATACAGAGCCAACTTCCTACAGTGGGTATGTAACTGTGCCCTTTCTTGCCTTGTTTCATAGGTTGTGGTACTTACCGTCGTCACCTTCGTCGGCAGTTTGGTCGTGGAGGTATATGGCAAGGAGCAGGGCTGGCATGATCTGCAGCTCTCTATCCATGTCTGCTTCGGCATGTTGTGTGAGCCTCCGGTGAGTGTTTCCTTATATTTGGTTTGTTTCCGCCTGGCTTTGCGTGGCGGTGGTTCCTGCCCCGGAACTGACAGCGGTATAGTGCTTCATTATTTGATGGGCAGGTAGGGCCTTTCCATCGCCTTTGAGCGGGCTCTGCCATTGTGGTCGGCACTCCTCTGCTGGAGGTGCGTGGTTTTCAGGATGCCTGTGTTTCAGTTGGTTCATTATTTGGCGGTACAGACCACACGCGCCACCGCCGGCGGTGCAGTGTTTACCACCGTGTTCATAATGAGGGCCTTTGTTTGCTTTAAAAAGACTTAAGACACTTTATATCACTTTTCAGTGATATCTCAACATTTACTTATTGCATTTTAATCAGTTTGACCTGCATCTTATGAGATACATATTATATATTTTTCTAAACACTGCGTGGTGTATTTTTGTGGTGCTATATGGTGTTATTTTATGATTTATTACACAAATACTTTACACATTGCCTTCTAAGTTAAGCCTGACTGCTCAGTGCCAAGCTACCAGAGGGTGGGCACAGGATAATTTGAATTGTGTGTGACTTACCCTGGCTAGAGTGAGGGTCCTTGCTTGGACGGGGGTAACCTGACTGCCAACCAAAGATCCCATTTCTAACAGGAACCATCAACAAAAATAATTTGGTCATTTTCCTCCAATCGGGTATCTCTAATATCTGGCCTCGGTTTTGTGCACAAATCAGTTATTTTGAGACAATCATGTTCAACTTCTACCAATTTTTCATATTCAACATTCTCGTTTGGGAGTAAGGTTGCTGGGTTAAGCACTGTACACCTTTTCAATGACATATTTGGGGACCCTAGGATGATTGTCTAATAACAAGTCAGCTTGGCACCTGTAAGGTACTGCTTTTTGGTTTGTGTATGTAAAACTTCAATGGAGTGAGGGGCCATGACTGTTGAAGGATGTCCCATCACAATGTTCTCACTCTGAGTGAGGCTGAATGCAACCGTGGCTAATGAGAGCCAACAGCCTGGTAAAGCTGCTGCAACTGGGTCCAAAGTAGCTGAAAAATATACCACCATAGATTTGAGTCAAGACAGACAAGGAACATGCATCACGCTCATGACAAAACAACATGAAGGGTTTTGTGTAGTCAGGCATTCCCAAAGCCAGGGCTTTGCACAGATTTTCACTCCACTCTGAAAATGCTTTCTTACAGGATTGATCTAACACCATGGGATCAGTAACGTATCTGTGAGTCAGCTTCTGCAATGGCTTCAAAATGACTGAAAAGTTGGGAATTCATTGGCAACAATAGCTTACCAATCCTAAAAACATTCTTACATCTCACTGTGTGGCTGGGGGATTCATCTGCAATGTGGCTGTGACCCTTTACCTGGATATTTTCCTAGTTCCTTTCTCAATTAGATGAGCCAAATATTTAACTTCTTTCTGACAGTACTGTGATTTCGATGGGGACACTTTGGGGGTCATTACAACCCTAGCGGACGGTGTTAAAGCGGCGGTAAGACCGCAAACAGGCCGGCGGAAAAAAAAGGGAATTATGACCAGGGCGGAAACCGCCAACATAGACAGCCACTTTAACACTCCGACCGCCACGGCGGTACAGACAAGCAGCGCAGCGGTCACCGCCAACAGACAGGCGGGAGACAATGTACCGCCCACAGTATCACAACCTGCCAATCCGCCACCTTTTCCGGGGTGGAATCTCCGTGGATAAAAACACGGTGGAAACAGCTTTTGCAATGGGAAAACGCTCACCTGAACACATCCCACGAGGAAGGAGGATAGCATGGAGCCGGAAACCCAAATCCTACCGGCCCTTGTATTCCTACTCATCTATGAAGACCAACGCCTGCGCCAGCGAAGACAACTGTGAGTACTGCACCTATGACATAGGGGAGGGGGGAGGCAAAAGTTAGGGGGACACACAAGCAACACCCGCACTCCCACCCTCACCCACGACAACACACACACACCAATGCATGTCCAAACAGCACAAGAACAACCCACAACCCCCCCGGAAGAATGCAAAGACAAAACTAAATCAGTCCAAACATTGTAATGTAGCAATATAAATGTCTCAAAAATTATATACATATATTAGAAAATCATACAAAAGTATATACATTCTGAGAAGTAGTTCAGATATGCACATAGAAATGTCCGTGCACCACTAGTCCAAAAATGCATGGGCGAGGCCCACAATAGATACCTGTCCACACATGGAGAGAACACTGCCGGGGCATCAGATAGAAATACTACAGGCACCTCAGGGGGAAGGGAAAGGGGGGCACCTCAGCCGGAGGAGTGCAAAGCCAGATCCACGGCGGGGCTCAATGCCCATTGATGTATCCTGGGGAGTGCAAGGCCACAGTCTCACAAGTCCTTTCAGTGGGTGGCTTGCCCACTGGACCATCCTGGGGAGTGCAAAGCCACAGTTTCCAAAGTAGATAACAGCCTCCACTGATTCTGGAGGGGGACTGGTGCCCAGACTGAATTAGTCTCCCCGTGGAAGTTCCTGTCCCGTCACTGTCCCACCTGCACAAGGGATAACGATGCTTGATGTGGCGGCCTTTTCATTCTCACCCGGTGTATGCCCTGTTCAGCGGTGCTTTGCCATGGCGGTGCATGCATTGTTCAGCGGTGCTTTGCCATGGCGGTTCAGGACTCTTCAGCGGTGCTTTGCCATGGCGGTTCAGGACTCTTCAGCGGGGCTTTGCCATGGCGGTGCATACATTGTTCAGCGGTGCTTTGCCATGGCGGTTCAGGACTCTTCAGCGGTGCTTTGCCATGGCAGTTCAGGACTCTTCAGCAGTGCTTTGCCATGCCGGTGCATACATTGTTCAGCGGTGCTTTGCCATGGCGGTTCAGGACTCTTCAGCGGTGCTTTGCCATGGCGGTTCAGGACTCTTCAGCGGTGCTTTGCCATGGCGGTGCATGCATTGTTCAGCGGTGCTTTGTCATGGCGGTGCATGCATTGTTCAGCGGTGCTTTGCCATGGCGGTGCATGCATTGTTCAGCGGTGCTTTGCCATGGCGGTGCATACATTGTTCAGCGGTGCTTTGCCATGGCGGTTCAAGACTCTTCAGCGGTGCTTGGCCATGGCGGTGCAAGCATTGTTCAGCGGTGCTTTGCCATGGCGGTTCAGGACTCTTCAGCGGTGCTTTGCCATGGCGGTTCAGGACTCTTCAGCAGTGCTTGGCCATGGCGGTGTGTGGACTGGGCATTGGTGTGTGGCATGACGTTCTCTGGACTGGGCATTGGTGTGTGGCATGACGTCCTCTGGACTGGGCATTGGTGTGTGGCATGACGTTCTCCGGACTGGGCATTGGTGTGTGGCATGAGGTTCCCTCATTGCCCAGCGGGGCTGTGGCATCCGGGGCTCTCCTGGGCACTGACTCCGGCGGTGGCGGTGGTCTCCTGACCATTGACGATACTTGGGCCCTCCAGGGCACTGACTCCGGCGGTGGCAGTGGTCTCCTGACCAGTCACGACCGCCGGGAAGGATGCGGCCTTTCTCCGCTGTGCTGCTCACACAAGGCTGTGCAGGCTTCCTCTGGCCCTTCCCCACCTTTGGAGGAGTCACAGCTGCCTCTGCAATCCCCCTGGGACCCCTGTGAGTTGTTTTGCCTCCAGGAGTCTTCACAGGGTCCCGTCAGGGTCCCGTCACTTTCCAATTTCAGAGCCTTTACAGGGGGTGGGCTGCCAGTGCCTTGGCTCCGGGTCACACTGCCTGCCCTAGTGGCCGGTGCACTCCACACACCTTGAACAGGCACCACTGGTTTTGGAGGCTTTTTGGCTGAGGCGCTACGACGGGACTGATGAATTGGAGGGGGGGTGCAAAAAGGTCAACTTTACACAGGGACAGTTTCTGACGAACACTGGGGTGGGTAGTTGGAGGGGGTCTGGGAGTGGAGGAGGTGGTTGTAGGAGGTGTTAATTTAGGTGTTTTGGGTGCAGGTACTGGAGGCTGTCGTGAGGTGGATGGATGTTGGGTGTGTGGGTGCCCGCGTTTGTGTACTTTGGGTGGGGGCGTCACAGACACACTGGGAGAGGACACAGGAGAAGTGTAAATGGGAGTGGAGGTGGTGATTGCAGGTGAGCGGCTTGTGGTGCTGGGTGTACTGCTGCGAGTCCTAGTGCCTGTAGATGTAGTGCATGCAGGTGAGAGTGTAGACGACACTGGGAGGGAGGAGGGAGATGACGAGGAGGGGGACACAGTGGAGGCAGTGGATGTTGCAGTGTCTGCATGTGGGTGATGCTAGTGTGTGTGCCTGTGGGTTGTGTGGTGCCTATGTTTGCCTGAGCTACTTTTGGGTGTTGAGGTGTGTGCATGCTGGTCTGTAGGTGTGCTTGGGATAGGCTGGGGTACAGGGGATTGGGTCTGGGTGGAGGAAGTTGGAGGGGGAGGCTAGACACAGGGACAATGGCTGCCATCAGTGCTGAGGCCAGCGATTGCAGGGTTCGCTGAAGGCAGAATGAATGCCCACCAGGAATGCATTACCGTGTTGCAACTCCCTTTCTACACCCTGGATGGCATTCACAATGGTAGACTGCCCAACAGTGAGTGACCTGAGGAGGTCAATGGCCTTCTCACTGAGGGCAGCAGGGGTGCCTGGGGCAGGGCCTGAGGTGCCTGGGGTGAAGGTGATGCCCACCCTCCTGGGTGAGCGGGCACGGGCCGAACGCTGAGGGGCTGCTGGGAGGGCTGTGCTGGTAGGGGAGGTGGCGGCTGTCCTGTAAAAGTGGGGCACACAGATGGTGCCGCCACCACAAGGGAGCTCCCATCGTCGGACAAGTCCGTGTCGCAGGTTGCTGATCCGGTGGCCGACGTGAAGCTCCCCTTGCCCTCCGTCCCACTGGTGCATTCAGAGTCCGTGGTGTGGCCCTCCATGGCCATGTGGGATGCAGCTCCCTCGTGCTCCAGTGCCACTGTACCTCTGCCTGATGATGCTAATGCACACAAGAACAGGGAGACCACAAAAAGGGGGGGGGAGACAGAAGAAAGACAGGTTGAGTACATGGCATACCGCGACCGTTGGCGGACAATACAGACACAGCAGCCCCCTGCACTACGCCGTGCTCCTGGCCTCTACAGATGCAATTTCTGGGATCTGGCCTACATGTCTATGGTGGACATCTGCACACATGGATGCCACAGGGGCATCTATACCTGTACTTGCAACTCTACTGAGGTGGGGTAGGGTGCCACATGGCCTGCATTACGGAGGTGTCTAGTCTACCTATTTCTGCCTGGCCTAGGTACACCCACAGGCCTCCTCTCCCACCCAGACCCCTCCACTGCGCGCAAAGTCAGAAGAATGAGAGTGTACTCACCCCCTTGTGTCTGCTGTGATGCCCTCAAGCGCCCATCCAACTCAGGGTAGGCCACCACCAGGATCCTGAACATCAGGGGGATCATGGGGCGACGGGCACCTCTCCCACGTTGGGAGGCCATCCCCAGCTGAGCCTCCGCCGTCTTCTTGCTCCAGTGGCGAATGTCCTCCCATCGTTTACGGCAGTGGGTGCCCCGTCTCTGGTGGACCCCCAGGGTCCAGACGTCCTTGGCGATGGCACGCCAAATGTCCTTCTTCTGGTGGGCGCTGACCTACATGACATGCACAAGGGAAGAAGAGAAGTCATTAACAACCGCTCCGTCAATGTGCGTAGCCCCCCTCCCTACCCTAGCCATGTGGCACATACATTAACATGCATTAATGTTGCTTGAAATCTGCCCCCTTCCCTCTTCCAACCAGCCCTCTCCACCCAGGCCTAGCCCATACAACGTGCTCCCTGTGTACTAACCTGTTGGTCTGGAGGACCGTAGAGTAGCGTGTACTGGGGGAGGACCCTGTCTACCAGTTTCTCCAACTCCTGAGCAGTGAAGGCAGGGGCCCTTTCCTCAGACGCAGCAGCCATCGTCGCTTCCAGACCGAGATCTCCTGTCGAAGGTCAGGTATCTAGTGATTGAACTGATAGAAAATGGCGGTGACGTCCGCGGCGGTGACATCCGCGGCAGTGCGTATCATCACCGCCGGCGCACTTCCTCATTGGCTCCTGGGACCCTTAGGGTCCAATGTTAACCAATGCAGCATTGCGTCGCGGTCTACGACCGCCTACCGCGATGGTGTGCAACGCCAGCGCAGTTACCCCACAATCCCATTGTCCCAGTTTAGAGGTCAGGCATCCGCCATTTCAGGGGCCCACATGCCTTCTTTTACTTCTGCGTCACACATAGCTAGGCCTACACTCAACACACATACAGGAAGGGTTTTGTGTTTGGTGTTGTGTTCTGTGTAACTGTGGGTACATACCTGGAAAAAAGTTGACTCGATCATCGCTGTTGTCCTTCCTAGGCGCCGTCAGCTGGGACATTTGAGACAATGGCGGAATCCTCCGGTGTACCGACCGCTGGTGGACCTGTTGACAATGGAAGAGCGACATGTAAATGTCACCTACCGGTTTGACCGTGCCACAATCCAGGAACTATGTACCCAGTTGGATCCAGACCTGACGTCACCAATCCGCCATCCCACAGGAATTCCCCTTGACGTGCAGGTGCTGTCAGTGCTCCATTTCCTTGCAAGTGGGTCTTTTCAAACAACAGTGGCCATGGCATCAGGGATGTCCCAGCCTATGTTTTCCAACATGCTGTCCAGCGTGTTGTCTGCCCTGCTGAAACACGTAAGGAGATACATCATTTTCCCTGACGTTGATGATTTGGCAACAGTGAAAGGTGACTTCTATGCCCTTGGACATATCCCGAATGTCATAGGTGCTTTTGATGGGACCCATGTAGCTCTGGTCCCCCCCACAGGAGTGAATAGGTGTACAGGAACCGGAAGAGTTATCATTCGATGAATGTAAAGATGGTGTGTTTGGCAGACCAGTACATCTCGCAGGTAAATGCAATGTTCCCTGGCTCAGTGCATGACGCCTATATCCTGCGGAATAGCAGCATCCCTGATATGATGGGTGAACTCCAGAGGCACCGTGTGTGGCTATTAGGGGACTCTGGTTACCCCAACCTTTCCTGGCTATTGACCCCAGTGAGGAATCCCAGGACCAGGGCAGAGGAATGGTACAATGAGGCCCATGGGCGGACTAGGAGGGTGATCGAGCGGACCTTCGGCCTCCTGAAGGCCAGGTTCAGGTGCCTCAATATGACAGGTGGTTCCCTATTCTAATCACCGAAGAAGGTGTGCCAGATCATCATCGCCTGCTCGATGCTTCACAATCTTGCATTGCGACGCCAGGTGCCTTTTCTGCAGGAGGATGGTCCAGATGATGGTGTTGTGGCAGCTGTGGAGCCTGTGGAGCCTGTCGACAGTGATGAGGGGGAAGCTGAGGAAGAAGACAACGACAACAGGTAGTCAGTCATACAGCAATATTTCCAGTGACACACAGGTGAGAACATTTTAATTTGTTACATTACATTCACTGTCACACGTCTTACTCTATCCTGTGTGTAATTTACTGGGATTATTTGGTAACTGAGTTGTTCCTTTCCATTACGGTTTCACAGGTGTGGTTACCAACGTGTGTCATCTGCAAGCATCCTTCAAGGACTTGTGATGTGTGACATTGGTATGTTGCCTTAACAACTATAAACGCTTTTTGACACTGTCATTGATAATACATTTGACCAAAACATAGACTGACTCCAGAAAGTTTTGTGGCTCAAGGGTGTTTATTTAAATGCTCAATATTGGAGGGGGGTTGCAAAATGGTGAGGGGTGATGGTGGAGGAATGTCCATGGCAGAGTCCAGTCTATTATGTCTCACAGGTGCACTGCCCATCTGGGCATAGGAAGTGGAGCAGGGGCAGTTAAAGTATGGACAGGGTAACAAAGTGGGACGGTGGGGGGACAATCAGGGTGGTCTCGTTTCCTGGTGGGGGTCTTGCCATCTTGCTCTGTCCTGTTCCTGGATCTCAGGGACCGCTTGCATGGTGGTTGTCCATCTGCAGGGGGTGGGGTGCTGGTGTGGTGGTCCTGTGGCGGGGCGTCCTGTCCACTAGCGCCGGCGGAGGTGGTGGGCAGTTCATCGTCCTGGCTAGTGTCAGCGGCCCCTTGGAGTGCCACGGTGTCCCTCAAGGTCTGCTGTATGTCCTTCAGCACCCCTACGATGGTGCCCAGGGCGGAGCTGATGGCCCTGAGCTCCTCCCTGAATCCCAAATATTGTTCGTCCTGCAGGCGCTGGGTCTCCTGAAACTTGACCAGGACCGTAGCCATCGTCTCCTGGGAGTGGTGGTATGCTCCCATGATGGAGGAGAGGGCCGCGTGGAGGGTGGGTTCCCTTGGCCTGTCCACCCCCTGTCACACAGCAGCCCTCCCAGTTCCCCTGTGTTCCTGTGCCTCCATCCCCTGGACCCTGTGCCCACTACCACTGCCCCCAGGTCCCTATTGTTGTTGGGGTGGTGGGTTATCCTGGGTTCCCTGTAGTGGTGGACACACCGCTGATTGACCTGTCCTCGGTACGGAGGTTTGGGGCCGCTGGGTGGGTGCTGTGCTGGTGTTACCAGAGGGTGGAAGGTCAGTGTTGGGCTGTGCCTCTGCAAGGGGAACCGACTGTCCCGAGGCCCACGATGGTCCGGGCTAGTCATCAGGATCCAGTAGGGCAGAGCTGCTATCGTCACTGTGGGCCTCTTCTGTGGGTGGAGTGGAGATGTCTGGACCCTCCGGTGTGGTGACGGTCCTTCGTGATCCTGCAGGGGCCTAAGAGCATGATTATTGCATGTGTGTGTGTGTGTCATGGTGTGCAATGGGTGGGTGTTTGTGTACCCCAGTGCTAGCATTCCTGTGTGGGGGCTTATGTGATGATGGTTAGGGGGTTGTTCTGGGTATGTGCAGTGGGCATGCTTTGGTGAGTGGTGCCATGCTTAGTTGTGTCATGCAGGGCTTTGTGTTGGGATGTGTGGTTTGTGTTCTTAGTACATTAGTGAGGAGTTTGAGTAATGGGTGAGGGGGTAAGGGGGTGGGTGTGTGATAGCATGCAGGTAGGGTGGGGGATCTGATAGTTAAGATTTGACTTACCAGTGTCCATTCCTCCACCGACTCCTCCGAGGCCCTCTGGATGCATGATGGTCAAGACTTGCTCCTCCCATGTTGTTAGTTGTGGGGGAGGAGGCGGGGGTCCGCCGCCAGTCTGCTGTACCGCGATGTTGTGCCTGGAGACCGCTGAACGCACCTTCCCCCGTAGGTCGTTCCACCTCTTCCTGATGTCCTCCCGATTTCTGGGGTGTTGTCCCACAGCATTGACACTGTCGACTATTCTGCGCCATAGCTCCATCTTCCTGGCTATGGAGGTGTGCTGCACCTGTGAGCCAAATAGCTGTGGCTATACCTGTAGGATTTCCTCCACCATGACTCTGAGCTCCTCTTCGGAAAAGCGGGGGTGTCTTTGGCGTGCCATGGAGTGGTGTGTGTGATGTGTAAGGTGGTGTATGTGTTGAATAGTGTAGTGATGTGTAGTGGTGTGTGGTGTTTTCTGCGTGGATGTTGTGTGGGTGATGGTGTTGTGTGCCTCTGTGTGGTGGGATTGTCTAATCAGTACTGTCTCTCTGGCCTTCTTTCAGCAATATTGTTGTTGTAGGGGTTTGTGGGTGATGTGGGTGTGTGTTTTATATTGTATTGAGTGTGGGAGTGGTGTTTGTATGTGTATCAGGTGTGTGTATTTTGAATTGTCCAATGAGGCTGTGTTTTGGAGCTGTGTGTGTATTTTGAGCGCGGCGGTGTGTACCGCCAATGGAATACCGCGGTTGAAAGACCACCACGTGGATTCGTGGGTCGTAATAGCATGGGCGTGTTTCTGTTGGCGGGGAGGTGGCGTTTTGTTTTCGCCATTTTATCACTGACCTTTGGTGTGGCGGACTTGTGTGGGTGACTGAATTTCGGCAGATTTCGAGATGTGGGTCATAATAGCTGTGGCGGAATTCCGCGGCCGCGGCGGTGTATTGGTGGTCTTCTGCACGGCGGTAAGCGGCTTTTACCGCCAATGTTGTAATGACCCCCTTTATGTCCACTCTTCCCTAAATGATTCAGTAAAGCAAAAGTATCATACTTGCATGCTTCTCTCATCTTTGATGCGACTAACAAATCATCAATGTACTGCACCAATGTCGATTGGAAAGGCATTTCCAATTACTCCAAGTTCTTTTTCAAGATCTAGTTGGAAATAGAAGGAGTCTCTGAAAACCCTTGAGGAATTCTACACCAACAGTAGACTCGATCTAAAAATGTGAAACAGAAAAGAAACTGACTATCCTCATGAAGAGGCACAGAAAAGAATGCTTGTGACAGGATTATTACGGTGAACCATTCAGCATTGCAGGGGATCTGAAACAAAATCACTGCTGGACTTGGCACTAAAGGACAACATTTAATCACAATGTCATTTATTTGTCTCAAATCCTAAATAATTCGAAAGTTCCCACAGGGCTTTCGCAATCCAATTATTGGTGAATTACATGGACTGCTCAGCACTTCTTTCAAAACTTCTTTGTTTACAAATTCTGCAATTATGGGTGCAATCACTTCAATTGTGTCCTGTATCATATGGTACTGAGGAATCTGGGAACAAAATGAATTTGGCTTGACTGCAACTTTTACTGGCTCAACTCCTTTTATTAAACCAATATCTTTTCCTGTAAAATCCCACACTTTCATTTGAACTGTTCCCTATAAATCAGAAGGAAGGTCTCTCACTGTGAAGACTGGAAAGAAGCTAATCAAAGAATATTCCTCATTTGCTGTCTCACAATCATTTTCTCATCCTCATCATCACTGTTTGTGTAATTTTCAATTCCATCATTTGAGCAAGGAATTGAGCATCTAGTTTTGCACTGATCCCTTCCTAGTAAGGATACCGGACTCAAGTCACAAACTACAAATTTGTCTAATCCTTTAAAGTTGCCAATTTTAACATGAACTGGTTCTGTAATTGGGTTGGTCAAATACTGATTCGTGACTCCTACAATCTGTACTGTTTTTCCTGAAAGGGGCAAGTTTGGAACTTCTACAGTTCTTACTGTAGAGTGTGTAGCTCCTGTGTCAACCAAGAATGAAACTTTATGACCCATTACTTTTCCCTTTACATATGGACCTTTCTGATCTACCTCTAGGGAAGCTGCAAGCACACATTCTTCTTCATCCGAACTCTCTCTCACCCAGTCATTGATTAATCCATTCTCACTGTGTAATGGGAATTAGTGTATTGCGTTATTACTCTGATTAAACCTTTGACCTGTGACCTGCTGAGGAAGCATTACATGTTGCTGCTCCATTGGGGCTTGAGGTATTTCAATTTGTTGTCTAAGTACCATTTGAACTTGTGGTTGAATTTGCTGCGACTGGGGCATCTGCAAATGTGCCATTTGCACCTGTTGCATGGGCTGAAAACCTTGCATACGGTTCATATTGCTTTGAAAAGTTGCATTATGACCTCTCATTCTCAGTCCTCTCATGTTTTGAAAAGAATTGATATCACTTGTTTGCAAGCGTGACATGGCAACAAACTCTTCACCCCTTGTACATCATTCTGAACCACCACAGTATTCAAATCGGGACAAAGGTTTACATTTCCAATTCCTCCACAACCCCTACCTGGTTTGACTCTGAAACACCACGTTTCCCTGCTGCTGGTGTTGTGGAAAACATCCCTGCATTTCTGTTTGTGTTGCTTTAATCTGCATCACCATTGACTTTTCTTTCAACTTTCTCTGCTTTAACTCAATCTCGTCACTACAGTGCTTTACATACTGGAATACCTCATCAATTGGCTTTGCTTGCCAGTAAATCAAATGATTCTTAATCATCTGACTAATTTCAGGTCTCAATCCTTCAACAAATCTGAACACAAAATGAATCACGTCTTTCAGCTCACTCAATTGTCTCTGTACCACCTTAATGTTTGAATGACTGCAACAATCTCTCGTAATAGGAATGTATAGACTCTTTAGCTTCCTGGGCTGTCCTGTCTATTCTCTGCCAATCAATTTTCTAGGGCAAAATTCATGTTTTCAAAAATTCAATCACCTTATAGTAATATTTCATTTCATAAGTAGATGGTGCACCTGTTGCCTGATCTCTCTGAGGTTCTCTTCTCGGCCAATCTACACTCCTTTTAGATTCAACCCATAAATCTGCAGGAACTACCGTTCCTAAAAGAGTGTTCAAATCCTTCCACAGGCATTTTGCGAGTTTCACAAAGCTGTCTGTCTGCTGGTACCATTCTACTGGCTTCTCTCTCAAGCTGGGATAATCATTTGTAAATGACAGAATGTTGCTTCTGCTCCAAGGGACATGGGCAAAATTCCTTCCTGGAATCTCTCTAATTGGTAGACTTTTCACTGGGTCCTCAACCTACTGCACATTTGCAGTAAGATGTGCAGAATCCCTTTTCTTCTTGTCTCTTTTCTTCATCCATCTGCCTTCCCACTTATCTAATGTTCCCCATGTTTGAATGCTTTGGATTAATTTCCACAGGTGAATTTTCATTCCTGGTATTCTCATGTTCTCAAATTTTTTGAGTCAAAATCTAATCTGTAATTCCTCTTCAAGTGCTTCGTTCTCTCAATCTCTATGTCATATTTCTCTGCTAGGTCTGCTAATTTCTGTACTACTCCTGCTTTGTTACTAATCAGCTTGCGCAAGTAACGCAACTCGTCCTCCTTGAATATGTTAAACTTGTCTAACCCAATGGTTCCCTCAATTAGGTCTTCTGCCTCCAGTCTAAGCACTGGGTATATTCAGGGCACTTCCTCAGTTAGGATCTCTTTGGGTACTACTCAACCTCTCTAACCATCCAGTTAACTACTTGACCATGACCATGCTTGGATTTAGATTTATATATGATCTCACCTCATTATTTGGAGGAGTCCTGAAAGGATTTAAATCAATTAACTGACCTGTTCCATCATATGTTGCCCTCATGGGCATTGTCACTCTTGCATTTGCATTAAATCTCTCCCTTTCTACACTCAGGTTAAGAGTTTTCTGCTCACTACCCTCATTATTTCCCTGGGTGAACAACTGTATGACTGGACCTATGGTTACTGGTACTGACACTGCATCTGGACTTGGTCTGACATTTGGGTCTTGTGGGTGCACTATTCCTGTATTCTGATTTGTCAAAGTGGACCTTTATGTTTCTGATCCTGTTGGGTAGGTATATCTTGGAATCATCTGTGTCTGTATCGGGACATCAAGTTCAGGGTGGACTCTATCTGGACCAATGTTGGCTTCTGGTAAACCTGCCCTGTTGGCACTATCAGGTTTGCTGCAGTATCTATAATAGGTGCATCAGGGTAAATTCTGAGAATATCCATTTGCCGCAAAGGCCTTTGAATTGCCGAAGTAACTGGAGAATTATAACTAACCTGTATCTGGCCCTCGGTGGAGTCAACTGATATCGGGGCTGTAGGATCTACACTTGTGCTTGAACTTCTCTCATGTGTTGCATTTGGCGGGGGACGATTTCTCAATAACTGTAAAATGAATTCATAATCATCTGACTCTTCATCTTGTGTTAAAGATTTCCTAGATTCTGTGGATTTCTGCTCTTGGTCATTAGAAGGATACAAATCCCTCTTTCTGGTGCTTTTTCTAGCTTCGTTCTCATTCTCTTGTGTAATTGCAGGAACCTGCTTAATTTCCTGTTAAGTCTCAAGCCCATAATTATACTTTTTTAGCGCTGCATTTGCATCATTTTTTTATGCAAAATAGGAACAAACGTACAAAATGTAATTGTATTTTGTAGGTTTGCACCTCTTTTGCGTCTAAAAATGAAGCAAATGCAGTGCAAAAAAGTATAAATATGGGCCTTAGTTATCCAAAATTTCTGATCACTGTCCCAACTAGCATCTGCCAGTGTCATCTCAGCTTTTCTCATTCTTCTCTTGAATTTCAATTGATGTTGCTATCTAGCCACTAATTCCAAAATTGCTAATGCTTCAAACTGTGCTGGTCTCGGTGGAGGTTTCAAATCATACAATACTCTCCTCAAATTCTCTGGCTTCTGAAATTAAATGTTTCATGGGCAGGAAACGCTAAACTCCCATCTTTCTTTGTCACTTTGCACCATTGTTTCAGCCAAAGACCTGGCGCAGCACCATGCTCTTCGAATACAATATACGCACGTGTACCTTCTGGTGGTGTAATTTCCCCTATTCTCGCTTGGAATTTACATATCTCGCGTTCAGACACTCTCCAAAGCTTTGAAAAATTTAATCTCTGTGCTTTTCACGTTACTTTCAATCAAATCTGCAAGTGACTATCAATCTCAAAATCCTTTTTGCCGACCTCCGCAAACAATTGCACTTCACGGTTGTCGGCAAATCTGTGTGCGACCCTTCTCACTAACCGACCTATCCCAGCGTGGCTCTAATGACGTCACACTTACACATACAGCAGCTGACAAAGTCTTTCAGCTTATCCTCCTAAACTAAAACTCACGCAAAACGAATGCAAAATTATTGGAAGCACTAAACAAAAATCAAAACCCAATTTGTCCGTTTACTACAGGTAGGGTAACACAATCTCTTCAGAAACCTGGCAGATTTTTCACTGACAGCCTTTCGCTCTAGCAGCTACTCTTTCTTCCTCAGTTTCCCTGATTCGCAAGCAAAATTCGACCAGCAAATTTCACTCTCAACTGATCAGTGGGTCTGTCCTGGTGCACATAGAACTCACCTGATCTCAGTCGAAAAACCTTTCACTCACTTTAACACGCACCCTCAAGTTTGTCAACCACGCCCAATTGACCTATTAAACAAGACAAAATTACAACAAAAAACCAAGTGTCTCATACACTTTTCAATATACTCTGGAGTCTTAGACCTCACAGGATCTTTATACCAACAACCACGTGGAAAATGTTTTGAGCAAAAAGCGCCACACACATGTGAAGTTTGACAACTTCCCTACTCTTACACTTTGGAGTACCCAAACTTCGTCAACAACTTCATTTGGAGTACGCAAACTCCTTAAACCCTCACAAACATCACAATTAACCTGTGATTTTCATAAGCTGCACAAGGCCAAAACCTATTCCATTCATACTCTCACTAGAACGCCAAGAACATCCTCAAACAATCATTGGCAACCTGTAAGGTTTTGGGAAAGTCATTCTAAGGGACACATTTTTTCTCCACTTTGTATCATCGAATCTGAAAATCTTAACTTTCACCAATTTTACTTACCAAACCTGTTAATTATACTTGTTCTTTTGATCCAACTCTTTTACCATTTCTGGCGAAACATTGTGGCAATCTCTTAGGGAAAGGTAGGCAACCTACTCTGCTATCGTTTCTAGAGAACCCAAGACGTAACCTTTCTTTTATGATGGCCTCCTATTGAAACATCACCATGTGGAAACTCTTTTACTCTATTGCCATTTTTGGAAAACAATCTTGCTCTGCTATATGTATAAGTAAGCTCTTAAGGAGACATAACCCTCTTACTCTGCTGTTGTTTCTGCAAAATCTTTATCGTGTTCTCCTAAGGAGTTAAACTCTAGGGTAGCCTCTCAAGGAGCTGTAACCCTCTAAGGAGCCAAAATCTCTAAGGAGCCGTAACTTCTAAGGAGCCGAAACCTCTAAGGAGCTGTAACCATCCTTCTCTGCTACCATTTCTGTTAGCGCATCTGACCTTATTCAGCTTCTTATCTTTAATTTATAAGGGGACGCGTTGGAAGTTCGATGGACCTATTTGACTGAGCTTAGATGTATTACAACCCCTTATGACAACTTTACTACAAATCATCAATAAATATCAATCATCAATGTTAATGATCTTTGAAGTCAGTAATTCTCATGCACCATGACCCTTTTGGCCATGAAAAACCACACCTTTAGGTAAAGTTAGAATGTTTATATTCCCTATATTAACAATCCTAATCTCACGTAATTTAGAGCCTGATTACGACCTTGGCGGATGAGACACTCAGTCACAAATGTGGCAGATATCCTGTTCCCCATATTAGAAGTTCCATTATATCCTATGGAACTTGTAAAACGGTAGGCAGGATATCAGTCACGTTTGTGATGGAATATCCCATCTGCCAAGGTCGTAATCAGGCCCTTGGTCTTAAATTCAAATGGTATGCATACAAAAACAACACTGGTTGACCAAACCTTCTAAAGAATCTCAATTTAACCAAAGCATGAATTATTACACAATCTAGAGTTATAGTACAAATCAATAGCAGGAATAACTGCGCAATAGAAATAGCACACATTTAGATTCAGCAACTGAGCAACATTGATTATTTATTAACAGCAACCTAATACCATACAGGGTCTTCTCTCACTAATCTTCTGATTAGAATAGCATGTTTGGCCTTAATGCAAAACAATTTAGTCAACATCAATTTTGGAAAAACATCTAGCTATGGCTCTATAAAAACAGTGGTTGTTACCTAGAAACAAAAGACATTTACAACAAGAACCATAGCATTTTGTTATACCTCTCCTCAGTATGGATCAGCAAGCTGCTAATGTCTTTGTCAGTTGGACATCTGTTCAGTCAGCATCAGCAACAGGCGATGAAAGAGAATGGTTCAGAACCGGGGACTCTAAGCTATCCGAATCATTTGTAAAGCAAAGTCTAAAGGATCATCATTCAGCATCAGAAGTTTAAGCAATAAAGCTAAAGATAGAGTTCTTCAAGTAAGAGAATCAAATAAGAATGAGCACGCCTCTTTGGCAGAAACTGAAAAATTGAATGAGCCCCTTTCTCTCTGTGCAGTCGAGCTGAGTTAATATCATCTAAGATACTTCCCACGTTGCCATTGGTCAAAGAATCAGAGGTTTACATTCAGTCCAATAAAGGTAGAACTTCAAATCTAAGATATAACTAAACTGTTTTCACATGTCGATGATTGGCTCCTCTTCTGCTGTTCCCATTGTCGGGCTCGTCAGGTAACACTTTTGTATCTCTCTGTCCTCAAGTCAGTGCATCCATTGTTAGCTCCTGGGAACATCGCTTTCTCACACACTAAACTTTACAATGTATCAGTAACTATTACAGCATATTCTAGCAAGTTGTTCTCATGGGAAAAGACAACATTTGCTAGCGTTTGGTCAACTCAGTGGAAAAGAACAATTCATGTATTAATTTCTTCAAGCGAACATTTTCATAGTATTACCTTAACAGTACATTTTAACATGAGGCTGTGCAACTAGGACCAAGACCTCGCTAACGTAAGCCCTAAAATTAATATTGCAAATATATAATACGTAATAATTAATACAACACACTACTACATTAATCTAAATATAAGCATATTAATTAATTTTTATACGCAATTATTAAGGACGCTTCATGATAACTGACAGCCACTCAAGTAGGCACATTTTCCAAGTCCTGCATTATTTTCTATATTAAGTCAAATTCTATCCAGATTAAAAATTCAGAATACTGAATTCAGAATATTTATTAGTAATACTTCAACATTCACAACTACATGAGGTACTATTATAGCTCTATAGAACACATCTGTCCACTTCTGTTGTCTCCATCTGTTGTGTTTGTTAATAAGCCACTGTTACATGCATCTGCACATAAAGCCATGCCCTATTGGATTAGTCAATCCTCATTTTTAAAGCACTTTTCATTTTGGTTTTCAGACAAGGTTTGTCACGAGTGTGGTGCAAAATGACAAACTTGCACAAGAGCTATTCAACACTTGCCCCCTGGACTTTTTAAACCCTCTGTCCATTCTCCAACCAAGCCGTTGGAGGAAATTAATTGACCTATATAGTGCCAATTTTTATTGATTTACAGGGTTTCACCTGCTATACCAAAACATTGTGAACTAGACCATCTGCCATTGGCGTAGCAGCACTTATATGTTCCGGATTAAGTGAAACAAAAAGTGCCTCTTACTGTGCAACCTTAGCTTTAAAAAAGTAATTATGATGTTTTGAAGATACCCCGTGGTTAACAGTCTTGAATGAAATAGTTAAATACATTTTGTTATGCAAATACCACACTTCTGGACCCTGGCCAAGTGTGACAGTTTCACATGGCTAAGCAAAATAAAGATGAGGCTAGACTAGAGAAACATAAAAAACACAAATATGTGAGGGACTTTACAGCCTTTCAATTATTTCTCCCATTTACTCCATTTCATGCCATTATTTTGAAACAAGAAGCTCTGGTTTCCACCCTGTCCTATTTCTCACTGCCTTTGTTCACGAGAACAACAAAGAATGATGTTAAAGTATGGAATGTTCTAGACAATATGTCATCCGTGGTGCCGTTTCTGGGAGAATCGCGAAATAACAATGGTCACCTTTCCTTCTGAACAATCTACAAAAACAAAATGGAGGGACGTGGTGGTGCCACCTCTAATACTGTGCCTGTTTTGCTGAACTAATTGGCCACTGTACGCAAGGCCTGGGTTATATAGGGGAGACAGAGACACACATTTTGAACAAACTACAAGAGAACATCATCCTGCAACCTCCTCCCCCCTCTCCTATTGAGAGTGCCTGTCCAGAAAATGTAGATCATTCAACCCTGCCTGACAACATCAGCATTCAGGGTCCCCAAAAAGATTAGCACTATTTAGCAGGCATTGTGCAGGAATTCAGGGGCATAATTATACTCCGTTTGCGCCGAATTTGCGTCGTATTTTTCGACGCAAATTCGACGCAAAACTAACTCCATATTTATACTTTGGCGTTAGACACGTCTAGCGCCAAAGTTCATGGAGTTAGCGTCATTTTTTTGCGTGAACACCTTACATGCGTTAATGATATGCAAGGTAGGCGTTCCCGTCTAAAAAAATGACTCCGATGCTATTGCGTCGGATTTATACTCCCGGGCAAAAATGACGCCCGGGAGTGGGCGGGACTAAAAAACCCGCATTTGCGCCGGATTTTAGCGCCTGGGTCAGGGCAGGCGTTAAGGGACCTGTGGGCTCAGAATGAGCCCAGAGGTGCCCTCCCAAGCCCCCAGGGACACCCCCTGCCACCCTTGCCCACCCCAGGAGGACACCCAAGGATGGAGGGACCCACCCCAGGGAAGAAAAGGTAAGTTGTGGTAAGTATTTTTTTTTTTTTTTTTTTTTTGGCATAGGGGGGCCTGATTTGTGCCCCCCTACATGCCACTATGCCCAATGGCCATGCCCAGGGGACAGAAGTCCCCTGGGCATGGCCATTGGGCAAGGGGGCATGACTCCTGTCTTTGCTAAGACAGGAGTCATTTCAATGGGGGATGGGCGTCGTAAAAAAATGGCGCAAATCGAGTTAAGACGATTTTTTTGCCTCAGCCTGACTTGCCCCATTTTTGGACGCCCAAACGCCATTTTTCCCTACGCCGGCGCTGCCTGGTGTACGTGGTTTTTTTTCACGCACACCAGGCAGCGCCGGTCGGCTAACGCCTGCTAACGCCATTCAATAAATACGGCGCTCACATGGTGCTTCAGAATGGCGTTAGCCGGCGCTAATCTTTTTGGCGCAAAACTGCGTTAGCGCAGTTTTGCGTCAAAAAGTATAAATATGGGCCACAATGTCTATAATGTACACAAGGGCCTCTGGCAAGCAAATGTCGAGTTGAGCCCTTTACGGGCCCGAAATCCTGCACACCATAGCTCAGGGTTTTTGTAAATGGACTGCAGAGCCCACATGTTGAACTTTATGGATTAATGAAAAGCGTTGTGTAGTTTAGACATTTTTAATTTAATCTACAACTGTTACAACATAAATATATATAATAGCTACACAGTGAAAACAAGCAGGCCCCCGCCCTCACTCCCACCACCCCGGACTGCACCCAGGCACACTCGGTAAAGAGAATCCAAGCCTAGGAAGGACAGGAGCCTGACAGCTGAGGGAGAGCAGCGAGAGAGGACTCAGAAAGCTGACAAAGAACACATGTGACTAAGATAACAACCCGATTTACAGCCCTGCTCACAGCTAAGCTAAGATGACAAGCTAGAATGCTCTGCAAATGAAAAGGAAAGCTTCACCAAACACAAGCAGGAAACAAAGAGAAAAGAATGCCCCCAAAAAGAACAGATGAACAAGACAAAGCATAATTGTACAGTTGTTGGTCCCCACTCCCAAAGAGAAAGATGAGGGACAAAAAGGCATGACTGGCCACTAGAAAGTAAAGCTTTTTAAATGACACTGAAATGAACAAATAAAATGGCCTTAAGCCCACAGAAGAAGTATACTTAAAAGTATACAAAAGAGGTTGTACGCTTGCGCTCAACCTAAAAAGCAAAGAATACAATGTAAAGTAGAGATTGCTCATAGAAGCCACTCTTGACTCAACACTATTTCTACATTTAAAGTTACAATGTGCATCTCCAATGTTAGTGCTGTTCAATAAGCCATTTAGAACACAACTTCTTCATCAGCCGTACTTGTTAGAGTCATTACTCTATGAGGCCTCTGCTCATGGAGATCTAACTGGGATGAGGAGGACTTCAACTTACATTATCCTTTACTCACAATATGCAGAAGCCCCTCGGAGTACCGACTGCAAACTGGTCAATCTCATTAAAAAGTAGTTTTCATGTGGGCCTTTCCATCGCTTTCCCAAGTCCTGTCTGCAGGTGCACAAGTTAATTAGAGTCACAAGAAAAGCAGAGGGAAAGTCACACATCTCTGCTAGAGCGATGTGCGGTTCCCCCGAGTGAGGGGGGCCTCTACGTTTCACGCCTGCTTGGGGTCTTGGCCGACTCCCAGCCCCCGGCCCTGCATCCCCTGGTTTTCCCTGCTGCTCCTCCCCCTTTGGAGTTGGTGCAGCCACAGCCGAGGTTGAATAGCGGCCGCATAGCCGCTCTGCTGTGCTGAGCTGCCGCAGTGCCTTGGTGGTGCTTGAGACAGAGGGGGCTGGGGGTACGAACATTCCGCCTGCCCTCCTGCCATTTCTCCGACCTTGTTGGACTTCCGAACTTCCGGCCCAGGGGATCGAGCTCCTTGCTCATGAGCCCTAAAGGCCCTCAAGGCACTTAAGGTCTGGACAGTTTTTGCTGCTGTTGATCTTAGCCCCTGGTGGCCCCAGCATTTGGCAGCCCCTGGTGGGGCCAGTGAGGACCCTGCACCGGGTCATACATTCTACGACAAATGATCCTGAGTGGAGTCGCTGAGAGAATTCCTGGTCCTGATCCTAGTCCTGCAATCTACCTCGATCCTCCTTGGATTCCCAGGACTGCCCAGGACTGGAGTTCACAGGGGATGGCGGCCTAAGGCAAGGGCCTAGCATTTTGCAAGCAGGGCCAAAGGTGTTGGGGCATAAAGAAACCAAAGCTAGGCTGCAGGCAACCGGTGTTTGATGAAAACGGCTGGCGTTAGGCAAGTGCGGCTTGTCTGGACCGCATTGCTTGCTTTCTCCTGCCCTCGTCTCTCCTACTTAATCCAACTTAATGGGTCTCTACTATTCCTTCTTCTTTACAACAAGTTTGCAAGCCTTTAAGTGGAGTACTGATGCCCCTCAAAAAGAGCCACAAGCACTTCTAAGAACCGATTACGCTGAGTTAAATCACCTTTCAACCTGAGCCACGCCAGATAAGGAAGGACTTCTGGAGACTGCCTCAATATGAGGTCTGGTAAAGTAAGGAATAAGCACCCAAACCCTCAAAAGCGCAAGAAATGCTGCCACGGCAATGTTATCTCCCATTTGCCATCGACCCCTGAAAAGTGGATTCAACCTCTTTCACCTACCGCAATTACAGCGGCCACTTCTCCACTGGCTGCTGATCCGCCCAACCCAGTCACTTTGAAGTCTCAACTCTCCATTGTTCATACGCCGTCTCCATGCCCTTCAAAATTTTGTGAGTCTTCTCTTCTGGATTACTTTAAGAAAAAACCTAAGAAGGAAGCTCCGGCAAACGGTGGGGAGAATGAGCCGGTGCCAGGCTGGGGCATCTCGTCGGAATCTGCAGGCATTGATGTTCTACGTTATTCAACAACAACGGCTGTAGTCCATCATCCTGCTTTATCCACTTTCTCTCAGCTAGCATCTCAGGATGAAGTATGCCATTCGCCACCCTATGAGGGCCAACTGGCCACGTCCTTGTCAAAACACAAACTTTCACCAATTATTATGTCCAGCGATCATTCTTTCAATGTTGAAGAGTGGGAGACCTCCTTGGTGGGCTCGCCAGCTGTCCTCCTTTCGCAGGCTGGCTGTGAGTTGCCACGATCCTCCACAGGACTGCAGCATTTCCTCGTCACCCAGCCCACCGGCAGCCCAATGGATTTGTAGTTCAACTGGCAGTATTCATCCAATTTTACCAATAAGGTCCTCTAGTGGGGCAGGTAACCCTAGCTCTCAAACCAAGCCTATCAAGGGTGAGTTTAAGGACCAATCGCTCCTTGATCTTTCCTGTCTTCAACCCAATTCCTCGGGAGGGGCTGGTAGGATATACAACACTGTGCCTTCCTCTTTGGTTGCAGCAACCGTCTCTGTCTGGCCTCAGCTCTTGCAAACTCTTCAATCCACTGTACTGGCCTTGAACTATCACTGTGATAAGCTGAACTTTCAAGTTGATTTGCTGAATACACTGGCTTCTTATGTAGTTGGTATTGATTAAAAAAAAGAAAATTTTAACCAGCTAATTTCCAGAGCCCAGGCGAGCTATAATCTTGCGCAACCAACACTCTGCTGCTCTCCAATTATTGAAAGCCTTTCATCTTTGCCCACCTTTTTAGGTTTGGTTCTATGCGAAATCAAGAGGCTATCTCCTGCTTCTGCACCTGTGGTGCCCCAGCCGAATTCAAGCTACCATTCTGACTTGGCTCAGGATCCTCTCAAACCAAAAGCATTGGACAATTACTTCTTTCCATTCAAAAGTGCAACCTCTATCAATCCTTCTCGGCTAGCTGCTGCGGAGCCTCGGAGCATGTTATTTTGGCCATTTGTGTTCCCCAGATCTCTCTTATACTTGAAGTTGAGTCTATGGTGCCTGTCACCGCCCACTCCCCCTGCATTCTTGCTCAACCAGCTTTAACCAGCTTTAACTTAACACATACAAAGCCCTTAGGAGTAGATCTTGGGGCTCAATATTCAATGAGCAAGAGGGGGAAAAAAAGACTCCGCAAACACTGGAACAAAAGGTGGCGCCAATCCCCTCAAGGATTCCTAAGTAATGCTCAACCGTTGGTGTGTCTTGAGGCGCTGCAGCTCTAGCAGTCGCAGGTGGTCCCCAGGGTGTCATCACTGTCCAACTCTCCATTGAGCCCCACTGGTTGGTCTTCCCCCCCCCGATTGACCTAGTTAAGGGCCCTTCGGCTGGTATTACTGTGCTGGGAACTGAACTCCCCTTCAAGGACCCTTTGACTTTGGTTGAAGAAGGTAACTTAGGTAGTGCATTGGATACAGTAGCCTCACACCGGGAAGGTGGAGTGCCTGCCTGATCCACGTCCACATTGTTTGAACTTTAAAGACTGTCTACGGAAATACTTGTGGTGAGATTCTGGTCCCTGGTTCTCCTAATTCCTTTAAGCTGCCTTCTGATAACATAATATGCCTTTGTGCAATTTTGCCATCAAGCCTTTGGTCCGTTCCTGCGGATTTGCAGCCCTGGTGGGTCCTGTAGGCTCACATATTGTAATGGATCAGTTACAGTCTTTATACCCCCGCGTTCCCCAGCTATGATGTAATCGCCATGAGGAAACCTTGGCTGAGAACAGCTGTCCGCTGTCTGGGTATTTAGAAATGTGGAAACCTACTCTTAGAATGAGTAAGAATGGTTGTGCCAAGGGAGGACTGACCACTTATGTAACTGTTAAACTAAATGGGAGTATTCTGCCACTGGTCTGGGATTATAATTGGATTCAGGGGACAGTCATCAGGAACGGAACTGCAGAGCAAACCCTTACAGTAGTTAATGTTTACATTGCACCTGGCACAAAGGACAAAAGGGGCAGGTTGTCTCGATTGATGCAGATTGTGGGCGATTTGGTTGGGGAGTACCCTTGTGCCAGCTATCTTATAACTGGTGATTTTAATACAAACTTGTTTCAAGACACAATGGAGGCTCTTGACAGCTCTGATCTCTGTAACCGCCAGTTAATTCCTGAACAACTGACACCCCAGGGCTGCTTACATTGCCCGTTGGGAGAGTACACAGTAATGCACCTTAATACTATGGGCTTTAACGTCCTGAATGGGATCTTATGTGACGATGTCCCTCCCGGGTGGACAAAATCGGATGGTAGAACCTACTCCTACTTAGATTACACCATTTGCAACAGTGAATTGTTTCCTTTCATTAAAAAGTTTTCGATATTGCCTCAAAGCGAGAGCAACCACCGTCCACAAATTGTATCCATTAAATCTAGATTTCCTTTGCATGATGTTATACAGGTGGTGGGTGTCGGCGTCTGCTCTGAGTCTTTAAAGCGCATAAAATGGAATTCTTCTATTGGCGGCATGTCTTGAATGATGCAGATTGTGGGTGATTTAGTTGGGGAGTACCATTGTGCTAACTATCTTATAACTGGTGATTTTAATACAAACTTGTTTCAAGACACAATGGAGGCTCTTGACGGCTGTGATCTCTGTAACCGCCAGTTAATTCCCAAACAACTGAGGCCCCAGGGCTGCTTGCATTGCCCGTTGGAAGAGTACACAGTAATGCACCTTAATACTATGGGCTTTAACGTCCTGAATGGGGGCTTATGCAACAATGTCCCTCCCCGGTGGACAAGATCGGATGGCCAAACCTATTCCTACTTAGATTACACCATTTGCAAAAGTGAATTGTTTCCTTTCCTTGAAAAGTTTATGATTTTGCTTCAAAGTGAGAGAGACCACCGTCCACAAATTGTATCCATTAAATCTAGATTTCCTTTGCATTATGTTATGCGGGTGGTGGGTGGCGGTGTCTGTTCTGAGTCTTTAAAGCGCATAAAATGGAATTCTTCTATTAGCGGCATAGTATTGTCTGAATGTATTAACTTTTTTTACTCTGAAGGAGCGGGTTGTGAGTCCCCAATTATGTCATGGGCTAAACTTTCCTGCCTTTTATTGTCAAGGTTTCACCAACCTGCACGTAATCGCGTCCCACCCCGGTCCTTTGTCATTTCTAGGGAATCCAGCAACCTAAAGAAAGCGCGCAACAAACTAGCAAGGGCACTTAGGAAAAGTCTGGACTCCAAGTGTTTATTCATTAAATACAAACAATTGAGGAAAGACTACAGGGAGGCTGTATATGGTGACCACCAGTCCTACCTTAATCAGTTTTGGGCTAAACTTTTAAGTGTAAGCAAAGATTCAAATTCTATGAAATTTTGGTCCCTTATTAACAATCTAAATAGCAATCAAAGGGGCATTTGCATTGCCAACATTTCTGAAGAAGTCTGGACGTCTTTTCTGACAACCCACTTTTCTGCAAGTAAGTCGGATAGGAAATTGTTGAAAGTGGGGGCTTATAGCCCTATTTCTGCTCTGTCTAAGACATGTCCGATGTTTATTGGGTTCACCAACTCCCATACAGGGAGTAAAGAAGTCCTTTCAAATACGCCTTCCTCATATCATCTTGCTGGCTTAGCAATTTGGAGCTCCCAGCCCCAATGGTCTTCCGCAGGTACTCTTTCAAACAGGATCCTCTCTTTTGGGCTAATCATCTTGCCCATTTGTTTGAGCACTGCCTTTTGACTTCAACAATTCCTGAGTCTTGGCGGGGTGACGATCTTCATCCCTTATATAAAAGTGGTTCAAGGTCAGACTCCGCTAATTTTAGGATGATAGCCCTGCTGGATAACGAGGCAAAATTGTATGCCAGTCTTTTGTTGAAAGATCTTCCCGCCTGGGCTGACTCAAAGGCCCTAATTCCCACTGTCCAAACAGGGTTTTCTGCTGGTTCAGGCACTTTGACAAATCTGCTAGCACTTTCTATTTTGATCGACAGGACGATTCTATCAGGCTTAAGGCTGAATTGTTGTTTTGTTGGTTTGATGGCGGCCTTTGACCGCGTCCCCCGGGGCGCTTTGTAGGCTAAACTACAGAATTGGGGTATCCCCTTAGTGCTCCTGGGTACCATCATAGAACTCCATACAAATACTTGTGTTCGTATTAAGCTCGGTGATGGATGTTCTCTTTCTAGAAAAGTCCCCACCACCTGTGGTGCGAAACCGGGCTGTGTGCTTGCTCCTCTTCTTTTTAATTTGTTTATTGCAGATTTATCAAATTCTCTTGATGTTGTTAATTCTCATCCCCCTAAGATTGGTGGCCTTAGGCTCAGTCATCTGCTTTACGCCGATCACATTGTACTATTTACTTACACTAAGATTAGCCTTCAGCGGCTGCTTAATCAACTTGCATCTTATACTTCAGAGAATCAACTGGAAGTTAATCTGCTTAAAACCAAAGTGTTTTCCTTTGGAAGTAAAAAACATTTGGATTTCAGTCGGTATTATAAAAGCTGTAAACTTGTTTCTGATCAGTCTTACCAATATTTAGGGGTGCATTTCGATTCCAGGGGCAGCTTTGTTAAACACAAGAAGAAGATCGAACTCAAAGCTGTGGCATTGCAGGTGGTCTTTTCCAAAATATCCAAAGTTTTAAAGGGGCCGACCTTTCTTCCCCTAATGGAAGTTATGATAGTAAATATTAGCCCTTCATTGGCCCATGGTCAAGAAATGTTGTTGGGCAAAGGTTCCTGCATATTAAATAGGCTGGTTAAGAAAATCTATCAGAGTGTCTTTCATGTTCTGTGCCTTGCCTCACCCGCAAAGGTACGGTTGGAATATGGGATTCAGATTTGGTGGCAGTTGGCGCCGGTGCTGTTTTGAAGCTCTGTCATAAGCTGCGTCATGCCGCAGATGGTAGTTTAGAGGCAGTCCTGTGGCAAGAAATCAGTGAGTCTAAATCGAAGGGATCATACTGCCATTTTTTGGCCAAATGTAAATGATGACTGGGCATTGATAATCTTTGGGAAAGTAATCCCCTACATCCTCTGTTCAAATTAGGTGTAAAAAGGCTTATTCAACAGTATTCGTATCACTCAGATCGCTCCCTCCTTGTTCAACGGAAGCATGCCTGATCAGTAATTAAATCTTTCAAACCAGGTACACCTTCTAGCTTTTTTTCCTGTTTTTATGGGTCTCGGTTGAAAGGGGCCTTTATGGCCTTAAGAATGAGCAATTGGATTTTCTTGAAACATCTACCTCAATGGTGGTTATCCTCTGGGGAAGGGGTGACATGCAGAGACTGTAATAATTCGGACGAAACCCTAGATCATGTGGTCTGTCTGTGTCCAGCTTTACTTAAGGTTCGTAGATTTTTGCTTCGACGCAAATGGAATGAATTGGGAATTCGCTCCTGTCCCCAGGCTATTATTCAGTCTCTGGACTCTGCTAATTCAGTGCTAAATATGTTATTGATTACATTTATTAAAATTGCTCAATCTAAATTCAGTGGGACTGCGAGCAAAGGATAGGCAGGATTGGAACTTTTTTTTTCTCTCTCTCTCTCTCTCTGCTCTTGCCACGCTGTTCGCTGTTGGTTAAGTTGTGGATTTTAATGGCATATGCTGGTATTTATTGTAGCCATTATTAATGCACTAAGCACTTTAGGGTCGGGCTTGTGTATTTTGTTTTGTTCTGCATTATGTGGAGTTCCGGGCTTGGTGGTTTATTCTATTTTTATATTTAGGACTGTTTTATATTTTTAGGTAGGAACGTTTCCTCTTTTAAATATATTATGTGTGTTCTAATCATGACGTGTTTTTAGCATGCATTTAGCTTTTGATTGTATTTGTAGTTCTTTTCTCTCTGTCTAATTGTATTGGATTTCATTATCTGTACAATAAATTATTCATTCATTACATTAATAAATGTTACTGGTGAGAATTAGTGGGAACTAGAGGCAAATAATAACTTAGTGAGGGAAAGATCCCTTTACATTTGAAATACTTTCTGAGGCTTCTTGGCCTTGATATGGCAGGAGGTGCAGTTTGCTAACTTTACAAAGTTATGTTTTCAGAGCTGAATCTCTTCTAGATTTGTCTGTGAGACTCTAATGTTATAAAAAGAGATTAATTCATGGGCTCTTCCAGGCTTTCTTTCTTAGCAGAGGGTTATAATTCCTGTATGGCAGGTTGTAATCAAGGAACAGAAAATAAACAAAAGACAAGACTGACTCCACCCCTCTTCCCTGACGCCATTCCTGCAGAGACCACCTCCAGTAGCTTGTGATCACTTTCCACATAGAACAGACAAAAATAAAGTAGGTGCAGGCTGGCCAGATATATGCCTGTTTTGAGGTTATACGCATATGCAACAAGTACTTACAATTAATATAAATAGAACTCATTTAAATAGTAAGTCATATAAATCTGGCATGATGTATTTCCTTTTGGACTTCTGTTGGGGCATCTTGATGCACAGCTTTAATCACATAATTCTGGCCATAATTGCACGGATGCTTCCTCTCTCTTAATGGGTTGTGAATCCAATCATTAAGCCAAATATATGTCTGATCACATTGCTCAGTGTTCTTTTCACATTTTAAAGCTTGAATACCTTGATTTCCACTGCCACAAGAGATTGTGACTGTTCTTCCAGTGACTGCAACAAAGGGATGGAAGGAATTATTGAACTGCTCTCAAACACTGATGATAGTTCGAGCCAAGTTCCATCCTATATTTGTTCACCCCACTGTGCTACTCTGGAAAACTATATGCAAAACAGTCTTGGTCCTGCTCCTTAGGCACAGACTGAATTGCCAAATCAGGTCCTATCAAAATGGGAACACAAGCAGCTCTTGGTCTAGTTTTAGCCTTCTCCTGCCTCCTTAGCTAGGTGCAGCTTAGCTCCGCTGGGGCAGTGAGTGCATGCCCACATCTGGGCATAGCAGTCTCACACAAGGCATCATCAGTGTGGTGTTGCTTGTGTTCCCATTCAGGAGAGGGTATGGTCGGGGAGTTTCAGATGGGCTGTTGATGTTGGAGCAGGACCAGAGCTGAACAACCAACGTTGGGCAAAAAAATGAAGGAAAGGAAAGTAGTTAGGGTAAACATACTTGAACCATCTACATCTGCATAGTGCTATCACACAGAAGACAGATCTTACCATTAATGCAGGCATTTTAGCCAGGGAATGCTTCACTCTCATTTCACCAGTGACACCACTCTCTGCCACAGCTTCTGCCTTAATTCTAGGGGTGTTCTATTCCTTCTACCTGTATTGATTCCTCAGGATCATATTTGCGCAGAATATCTTGAGATTAGGCACATCATTTGTTAGGCCTGGCATCCTTGACGTGGTTGTCCCTAACTTTTTTTCCTCTGACCTCCTGCTTTTCTGACTCATTTTTCCTGGCTTCTAAGATTCTGTGCACTTTACCAATGCTGACCAGTGCTAAAGTGCAGGTGCTCTGTACTCTAAAACATGGTAACATTGGATTCTCCACAACTGACGTATTTGATTTATCCTAAGTCCCTAATAAAGTACACTATGGCCCTCATTACAACCCTGGCGGTCGGTGTTAAAGTGGCGGTAATAACGCCAACAGGCAGGCAGTTAAAAAAAATGGAATCACGACCATGGCGGAAACCGGCAACACAGATAGCCACTTTAACGCTCCGACATCCATGGCGGTAGCAACAAACACCACAGCGGTAACCGCCAACAGACAGGCAGAAGACAATGTACCGCCCACACTATTACAAGGCACCAATCCGCCAGCTTTTCCGGGGCGGTACCAACGCCATCAAAAGCACGGCGGAAACAGTACACAGAAGGGAAACCACTCACCTTTCGACACTCAAGGAAGAACCAGGACGCCATGGAGCCGGAGTTACAGGTCCTGCCCATGTTGCTGCATCTATTAATACACAACGAAGTGGAAAGAAGGCGGCGACGACGACGGTGAGTACTGCACCTAGCACACAGGGAAGGGGAGGAGGGAAAAGAGAGTGACACACACACACACAAAATGCAAGACCCCCACACCTCACCCACAACAAAACACACACAAACACATATCCAATAACATCACAGATACACTGCATCACCCCCTGGAAGAACGCAAGGACAAAATGAAATGAGTTTAAATAGTGTAATATTCGAACAATCTGATAGCCCAAGAGAACAGCAAATAATCAGTATACACAAATATTTACAGCAAGTACACAAGTCCGTACACTGTCCCATGAAATGTCCGTGGACCAGTGGACCTAAAAAGCACGGGCAAATCCCACACATGACACCTGCCTCAAAACGGAGAGAACACTGCAGGGGCATCAGGTAAAAAAAAAAACATGCACCTCAGGGGGAAGGGGAGGGGGGGCACCTCAGCCGGATGATGGTACAGGTACAGAGAGTGGACAGACTATTAGGATCTAAAGTCAATGGAGGATGAGATGATTAAATAATCACCCCAAGACAGAATACGATGACTAACGGGTGCTGCCTATAGCAAACTAACAGTCCTGATGATGACACCGGATAGATTGAGCTACATAATTGGGGTCGAAACATCGACATTTTGATAGTGTGGATTCTTCTTGAGAGGCTAAAAAGTGACTTCTGGACCTCTGGAGTGATATGAGTCCGCTTATAGAAGATCACAAAGAAATTTTATGTTTTAACCACATTTTGTATATATTGTACAGGGCACATTTGCACAAACGACTTTTACCACATTCACTTTCACTGCACCATCACTATAGGAGCACCATAAGGATTGAATTCAAAATCAAGAATGACTGTGGTTTTTAGTAATAATATAATAAAATGTTAATTGTTGATAAAATTTGCACGTTTGGATATTGTTAAAAATTATTTACCAGGAAAACAAGGGTTTTACTTCCCCCTGTAGGACCATTGTTTAATTGCTTATTTATATACCCAGGTTCTAGGGCTACGGGGTACGCCCCATTTTCTCTAAATAGACAATGGAAGACAGACACATCATTATCACCTACAGACTTGATCGTTCCACAATCCAAGACCTGTGTGCCCAATTGTAGCCAGACCTGATGTCAGCTATCCGCCATCCCACAGGAATACCCCCTCTAGTGCAGGTCCTGTCAGTGCTCCATTTCCTGGCAAGTGGCTCCTTTCAAACTACAGTGGCCATGGCATCAGGGATGTCTCAGCCAATGTTTTCTAACATGTTAACCAGAGTGTTGTCAGCCCTGCTGAAACACATGCGCAGCTACGTCGTTTTCCCCCAGGTGGAGGATTTCCCCACAGTGAAAGCTAACTTTTATGCCCTGGGACATATCCCCAACATCATTGGTGCCATTGATAGTACACATGTGGCATTTGTCCCCCCCCCGCAGAAATGAACAAGTGTACAGAAATCGAAAAAGCTACCATTCTATGAATGTGCAGGTGGTGTGTTTGGCGGACCAGTACATCTCTCATGTGAATGCCAAGTATCCTGGCTCTGTGCATGACGCTTACATTTTGAGGAATCGAAATATGTGATGGGCCAACTCCAGGGGCACTGTTGTGGCTAATAGGTGAGCCCAAGGTCCCCACACAGTATGAATAGGTGTCTGGGTATGGGGTCATCCCTAAGGGTTAGTGTGTGTCTAACAGATATCCCTCAACATTTGCAGGTGACTCTGGTTACCCCAACCTCTCATGGCTACTGACCCCAGTGAGGAATCCCAGGGCAAGGTCAGAGGAATGCTACAATGAGGCACATGGGTGTGCCAGATAATCGTGGCATGTTGCATGTTGCATGTTGCACAACCTGGCATTGCGACACCAGGTGCCTTTTCTGCAGGAGGATGGGCCTGATTATGGTCTTGTGGCAGCTGTGGAGCCTGTGGACAGTGAGGAAGAGGAAGAAGATATTGACAACCGAACGAACATCATCATGCAGTACTTCCAGTGACACACAGGTAAGAGACTGGCACTTTACCTCTCATATCTGACTACTGTAGGACATTGTATAAGTCAGCCTCTTAACCTCTGTCAATGGACACTGACAGTTCACTTTGGCTTTCCATTTCACAGATCTGGGTCCCTCATTCTGCCTTTTGCTATATTTACTGCTGCCCAACAACTGTCATATAGTTGAGTGAATGAACATTTACATTGATGTTTGTGGATGATGTTGTAATTATACATTTTCAAAAGAAAAGACTGACTCCAGATTGGTTTGTGATTCAAGGGTGTTTATTTATGGGCTAATGTGTATAGGGGGATGTGGAAGGGGCTGGGGTGATGGTGGAGGAAGGTCCATAGTAGAGCCCAGTCTCTTGGTAGCACAGGTGCATTGTCCAAGGAGGCATAGGAAGGGGAGCAATGTCAGTTCAAGGTGGACATGGTGACAGAGTGGGACATGAGGGGGACATTCAGGAAAGTCTTATTTCCTGGCGGGGGTCTTGGTAATATTCTCTGGCTTCTGCCTGGATCGCAGGGACCGTTTGCAGGGTGATTCTCCTTCCGCAGGGGGGGTGCTGGTGGCCTGTTGTTCCTGTGACGGACCTCCTGTCCACTAGCGCCGGCGAAGGTGGAAGGCTGTTCATCAGTTGGGCTGGTGTCAGGGGCCCGGTGGTATGCCACTGTCTCCCTCATGGTGTTGGCCATGTCTGCCAGCACCCCTGCAATGGTGACCAGGGTAGTGTTAATGGACTTCAAGTCCTCCCTGATCCCCAGGTACTGTCCCTCCTGCAGCCGCTAGGTCTTCGGAAACTTGGCCAGTGCCCGTGCCCATGGTCTCCTGGGAATGGTCGTATGCTCCCATGATGTTTGAGAGTGCCTCATGGAGAGTGGGTTCCCTTGGCCTGTCCTCCCCCTGTCACACAGCAGCCCTCCAAGCATCCTTGTTGTTCTGTGCCTCCGCCCCCCGAACCGTGTGCCAACTGCCACTGACCCCAGGTCCCTGATTTTCTTGGGTTAGTGGGTTTGCCTGGGGTCCCTGTAGTGGTGGACACACTGCTGATTGACGTGTCCTGGGGACAGTGGCATGGGCCCGCTGAGTGGGTGCTGTGGTGGAGTTTCCTGAGGGGGAGGTTCTGTGGTGGGTTGGGACTGGGGAAGGGGAACCGACTGTCCAGAGGTCCCTGATGGGCCGGGCTGGTCATCTTGATCCAGGCGTGTAGAGCTGATGTCATCACTGTGGGCCTCTTCTGTGGGGGGACTGGATATGGCTGGCACCTCCTGTCCGGTGACGTTTGATAGGGGTCCTGTTGGGGTGTAAATACATTGTTATTTTATCTGTGTGTGCTATCTTGTGCAATAGGTGTGTTTCCCTCTATTACTGTGCTTGCAATATCTTGTTGGCCCTTGTGTGAGTGGTGATTGTGTGCCCTGGGTGAGTCTCTCTCTTGGACATGCTTTGGTGATGGGTGTCCATGCATGTCTGTGATGGGTGTCCATGCATTGTTGTTGTATGCAGGGCTTAGTATTGGGATGGGTGGGTTGTGATAGTGGGGTATATGTGAGGTGGTGGAGTGATGCGGTGAGGGTAGGAGTAGGAGTTTGTGATGGCATGCAGGTAGGGTGGGGAGATATAAGAGTAAAGATATGCCTTATCAGAGTCCAGACCTCCTGCTACTCCTGCGAGGCCCTCAGGATCCATAATTGCCAAGACTTGCTCCTCCCATGTTGTTAGTTGTGGGGGAGGAGGTGGGGGTCCATCGCCAGTCCTCTGTATGGCTACCGGCGGTCTGGATACCACAGAACGTACCTTCCCCCATAGGTCGTTCCACCTCTTCCTGATGTGATCCCATGTTCTTGGATGCTGTCCCACTGCATTGACCCTGTCGACAATTCCCCGCCATAGCTCCATCTTCCTAGCAATGGATGTCTGCTGCACCTGTGATCCGAATAGCTGTGGCTCTACCCGGATGATTTCCTCCACCATGACCCTGAGCTCCTCCTCAGAAAACCTGGGGTGTCTTTGAGGTGCCATGACGTGGTCTGAATGATGTGTGAGGTGATGTTAGATGTGATGTGTGGGGTGATGTTTTGGGGTGTGTTGTGTTTTGTGCGTGGATGGTGTAAAAGTGATGGTGTTGTGTGCCTCTGGATGCTGGTGTGGTCTTTGCTTTTCACTCTCTCTGCTTCTTCAACAAATTTCATTGTAAGGGGTTGTGGGTAATGTGGGTGTGTGTTTTATAGTGTTGTGAGTGTGTGGGTGTGGTGTGTTTATGTGTGTCAGGTGTGTGTATTTTGAATTGTCCAATGTGGTTGTGTTTTGTAAGTGTGTGTGTATTTTGAGCTCGGCGGTGTGTACCGCCAATGGTTTACCGCAGTTGGAAGACCGCTACGTTGATTTGTGGATCGTGAAAGTGTGGGCGTATTGCTGTTGGCGTGACGGTGTGGGTTTTGGTACCACCAGTTCATCACTGACTTTTGGTGTGGCGGACTTGTGTGGTTGTATGTATTGTGGAGGATTTCTCAGTGTGGGCCATAATACCCGTAGCGGATATCCGCCGTGGACACGGTATGTTGGCGGCCGTCGGCACGGCGGTGAGCGGGATTTACCGCCAGGGTTGTAATGAGGGCCTATAAGTGCTTAAGGCCTTCTAAGTACATCTGCAGCACTGATTGCGCTACCCACTACAGAGCCTTTCAAACATGTCTGAGGCCTGCCACTGAAGAGCCTGGCAACTGTACCCACTTCCCAGACCCAAACCTTCCTTTTTATTACATGTACATCACCCCTGAGGTAGGCCCTAGTTAGCCCCCAGGGCAGGGTGCAGCGTATTTAAAAAGTTGGACATGTACTTTTGAGTTTAACATGCCAAGGTAGTAAAAAACTGCTAAATTTGTTTTCCACTACTGCAGGACCGATCTCTCCCATTAACATAGTGGTTGCCTTGAAGCATCCTTCAAGTGTAACTTTCAATGTACAAAAATACAGTAATATGGAGTTTGGTGTCTCTAGACTCACAATTTAAAATCACAACTTATGGTGAAGTCGGATTTTAAATTGTAAGTCTTAAAATGCCACTTGTAGAAAGTTGGCATTTACTTACTTTAACCATTCTGTGCCTTTGCCTGTCTGTGGATAGATATCTGAGGTTGATGACAGCTGGGCTTTGTGCATCCCCCCTGGACAGTCACACACAAAGGGAGCTTTGGTGTGACATTTGTATCCTGATGGCCCATCACCAGGCTGATGGGTTTTCCTGGGCTAGATGGGTGGGAGGTGCTGACTCTGCCTCACCTCACACAAAGGGCTGCATAACCCCTGTGGAGAAAAGGAAGGAAGGGCAGGGACCTTGTAATCTTGAAAGGCCTATTTGAAGTCTCCCCTACTTCAAAGGCACATTTTGGTATAGGTACTGGACCCCAGACATCAACCAAATCAGAACTCTACTGGAAGCAAGGACACTGTGCCAGTGCCAGTGCTATGCTGCCAGGAAGGGCTGCCACTCTGCAACTGTATTGCTTAGTTGGCCTTCTACTTGATGTGTGCTGTAGATGGGACTGCCACTTTGTGATTTGCTTTGCTTTGTTGGCCTGCTGCTTGCTGCTTCTTGCCTGCAGCGAGAAGGACTGGACTTCTTATCTAAATCCTTGCACTCAAGAGTCTCTGAGGGTGTGTTGGCTTGTCCCTAATCTCCTGCAGTCTGAGAGACATTAAATACTACTTGCAACTCTCCTCATGCTGGTGGACTCTGCCATCTGTGAGAGTCCTACCCTTGCCTGAGGTACCCCCTCCAGTCCTGGGCCTCAAAACAAAACTGGGTTCTGATGCTTTTTGCAAAAAAGAGTGCATCGCCTCAAAGGCAAGAGAAATTCTGAAGCATCGCTCCCTTGATGCTGACACTGGTGCCGCTCGATTTACAGCCTGCGTCGCCTAATAATTACGCCCTACTCTGCCCGGCGACAACACATCACATTAACTTCAGTGGAGCCCAGCGACAACGCAGTGACCCACCTGGGTGGAAAATACCAGCACATCGTGCCCTTGATGTCGATGCTTTGCTCTATCAAAGGAACTGATTCAGCGGGCCCTGCATGTGTTCTGTAGCCAGACTACTCTCCCTTGCGGTTATCCTGGATTTTGGATTTGCACTGGACCATAGCTACCTCAAGTAATCTTTTGACCGCTAGTGACTTCTAAGCACTGTTTTCACATTTAATATTTTAAAAAATCATACCTCGACTTCTACTTATTGGAGTTTTGCTGTTTTGGTCTTGTTTTACTCCAATGAATATTCTCTATTTTTCTAATCTGGTGTGGATTCTTTCTGTAGTGTTTGTCACACTTTTACTGTAAATTAAGTGTTGCACAAATACTTTACATATTGTCTCTTAAGTTTAGCTTGACTACTCACTGCCAAGCTACCAAAGGGTGAGCACAGGAATTTAGGTTGTGTATTACCCTGACTAAGATTTTGGTCCCTACTTGGACAGGGTATATACATCTTGACCAGATGTAGGTAGGTAAAATTTTGCAAATCGGAAATAGCGACTCCATGCGAATCGCTATTTCCGACTCACAAAATCAAATGCAAGAAAGACTCGCAATACCAATTTGCGAGTCGCAGATGTGTCGCACCGCAATTTGCGACCTTCGCTTTTAGCGAGGTCGCAATTTGCATGAAGGGTGTCGCAAATTACGACTGACTTGCAAATTGCCTGCAGGTGCAGCACAACAGTTAGGAAACCCACTTCCTGGGGCCTGGTGATGACATCAGAACCAGGAAGTCATCAAATAGACCTGGGAGGAGGGAGGACCACACCCATTTCAAACTGCTGAGCCACACCCAGGGGAGAGGAGCTGCAGAAACCATGGAGGAGACAGGCAGTGCTGGCAGAAGGAGGAAAATGACATTTTCTGACAAGGAGTTGGAGGTGCTTACAGAAGAATGCTGCCTGCACCATGATGAACTTTTTGGAAAGGCAGCAATGACTGTCCCAGACACTCAGAAGAAACAATTATGGCAGCAGATACAGGAGAAAAACAATGCCATAGGGGTGAGCCACTGCACCCTCAAGGAAATCCGCAAAAGGTGGTATGACCTGCGCTCCAGGACCAAGGAGAGGGTTGCGGAGCGCATGAGGGAGATGAGGGGCACCGGAGGAGGCCCATCCACCGTACCACCACCCACAGCCCTGGAAAGCATGGTGGAGCAGACACTGGAGCCAGAGGCCGTACTGGACATGGGAGAACTGGACAGTTCAGCCCCTGGGACATCAAAAAGTGAGTACCATGAGATATGCTTTGACACCCACAAATGCAGTATACCCACTATCCCAGTACACAGCAGCAGGCACCACCAGACTAGCTCCATTCCAGTCTAGCAACCTCTAGAATAGTGCATTATGGGCAATGTAGTACAGTAGTCCAAATATAGGCAAATGTTTATTATGAAGCATAAAACAGATGTGCAAGACTGACAGTGTTTACCCTATGTCCCACAGGTCTCCCACAAGACACCCCCAGCAGCGACATAGAGCAGGGAGAGGAACATGGGCCAGACCCACTGCAGGAGGCTGCCGGTGACATTGCAGGGCCCAGCAGAACACCACCAGGGTCCATTAAAGATTAAACGCAGGACATGAGGGCAGCAGAAATAACACCAGGGCCCAGCCCCAGAGAGAGGCGCACAGAGCCAGCAGCTGGACCAGTGCGCAGACGCCGGCGCAGAGTTTAGTCGGTGCCCCAGGATGATGTAGGAGAAGCAGAGTTTGCGGGCTTGGAGGCATCGCTCATTCAGGGTCAGCGCCTGCAAATAAGACAATTAAGGTCATTAACAGAAACCTCAATAGACTGCAGACCACAATGACACATGGGATGGCAAATGTGGACAGTCAGTTCAACCACATGAATCAACATCTGGGGAACTTAACACAGGCCATTCAACATTTGGTGACTGAACTTGTGACAGACAGAGCACAGGCAAGGCGCAGGGAGCGCCACACTGCTGCACGCTTTGATCGCCTGGCAGCATCTATTGGGCGTCTTCCCACTAATACAACATGCCTGTCAAGGCATACAGTCAGCCTCCAGGTGGAACTTGGGCACTTCGCAGGGGATGTGGCGCGAGGACTTGGCCGCATCAGCCATGCGGTGGACCTTATGGAGCGCAGGCATGCTGCAAGGGGCACAGGGGAGACCCCTCAGGACACCGAGGAGGGGTCGACCATTAGTAGTGTTTCTGCCAGTGAGTCATGTGTGCTACGGAGTAACAGTGCACGGCAGGGGTCAGGGGACCCACCAGGGATGAGCCATGGTGGCCGCACTAGGAGGAGGGTCTGAGACACCAAACTGTACTGTGAATAAGGCACATAAATGTAATGTGTCTTAAATGAAAATGGACAATTCCAGACTGTGACATACAGCAATATTATTTCTTTTACATAGTTTAGAAATAAAAAGGTTTTGTTTGTTTCACTACATAACTGGGCTATGTGTGTCTGACATTAGTGAGTGTGGTGACGGTTGCCACGTACCTGCCAAAGTATTGGGTTGCAATGTGGTTCCGTCTCTGTCTGCCCTCATTTGCGATGCTTCTATCCCCAGGCTGTCGGTGTGGTAGCTCTTGCTCCTCATCCTCTGTGTCTATGTCTTCAGGGGTGAGATGTAGCCCACATCTGGTGGCAATGTTGTGTAGGATGGCACAGGCGGCAACGATCTTGCATGCTGTTTCTGGGGCATACTGGAGTGCACCTCCACTTTTGTGGAGTTATCTGAATCTTGCCTTTTACAAGCCAAAGGTCCTCTCCACAACAGTTCTGGTCTGCCAATGTGCACTGTTATATCGCCTCTTGTTCTGATTGGCAGGTGTTAGGTACGGGGTGAGTATCCATGGTCTCAGGACATATGCACTGTCACCTGTTTGACAAAAAAGGCAAATTTAGCAGGGCATGAATGGTTTACACAGTGACCTGTATGTATGGCTTCAGGGTGTAGTCAGCAATACCTAATAGATATCCGTCTCCAAACTCCCCACGTTCTAGGCGTTGGTGTATCCCACTGTGCCTGAATATGTATGAGTCATGTGTACTCCCTGGATATTTAGCTACAGTGTCAGTAATGACATTACGGGCGTCACATACCACCTGGATGTTTAGTGAGTGGGTACATTTCCTGTTGCGGAACACATATTCCAGATTTGCAGGAGGGCAAATTTGTATATGTGTCCTGTCCACACACCCTATTACATGAGGGAAGTTGGCAATTCTGTAGAAGTCCAACTTGGTGCTGTTAATTTCTGCCTCATTCCTGGGAAGGTATATATATCTGGACATGTGTGTGAGTATGGCATCTAGGAAACATCTGAAGAATCGTGAGAGTGCACTTTGGGATACCCCACCTGCCACAGCAATCACCCCCTGATAGCTACCCGAGGCCAAGAGGTGCCGTGAGCATAGCACTTGCACATGTGTAGGGATGGCGCTGCCGCGCATTGTCTGTCGTTCAAGCTGAGGATTCAGTAGTTCAATTAATTCTAGAATTGCAGCACTGCTCAGTCTATATTTGTCATATATCTCCTCCTCAGTTTGTTGAAATAGTGTCTGCCTGGCTCGGTATATCCTCTCCTGTCTCTGCCTCCTCCTCCTCTGCTGGGCAGCCAGTACTCTCCTCCTCCATCCTATCATGTACAGTTCAGCCATTTTGAGTCACCCATATGCCTTCTGGGTCTCCTTTTATACTTTGGTTCTGGTTAACACCTGCTCTGAATCAGTGGTAATCTGGATGTGCAAAATGGGCTTTTTGCTACTAGTCGCAATTTGTGACTGGCTTTTGCACATGGTTTGCGACTCGCAATTTGCGACTTCCTATTTGTGGGTCGCAAAATCAGGTCACAATTTTTGCGAGTCAGTAATGGGTCACATCGCTATTTGCATTTCGGAAATGGGATTTTTGCATCCCATTTCAGATTTTGCGATGTCGCAAACAGCGAATCGGGCCATTAGCGACTCACAAAACTTTGCTACATCTGGCCCCAAATTCCTAACATCATTCATAATGCCATATCCAGAAAATAAACTGGCCTACAGGTGCTTAAATAAGAGGAAGGTGTGGCAGTTACTTACTTTCCCCAGACATCCAGAGAGGTGTTGGATTCTAAAAAAGGGAACCTTGACTATCCAAGAGCTTCAGGCTGTGTTTTTGGAGAGTCTAGGCATAAGTCCAGTGCTCAATTTGTGCAGGCAGATGTGGGTGGTGGGTACCAACATTCAATTTTGGGCACCACAACTTATTTTTCATTATCAGACTTTAGCCCAGATCAAGTGACTTAAAGGCAGAAAAGAAAGAAGAATACAATAATAAGAAATTTGAGTCAAATGGAAAAAGGGGGATGGCATAGAGTGAGATTAAGTGCAGGTGCTCTTCCTTTCAAATTAAAGAAGTGCAGGTAATCAGTACCGGAGAGTACCTGCCCACTTAAAGCACTGGAAAGTTGCTGAAAATAGGATTCTGATCCATGCAGATTGCAGTAATGAACACAGAATACAGGCATCATAGAAAAGTGACACCTGGATATAATGACAATGCAGTATGATGATAAGACTGTTTAACACCATACTGCATCTCACAGTGCACCATGCACATACTCAGGTTTATTCACCGTGTGCAGACTGGGACAATACACCATATAATAACAGATTATCTGTCCCCACCAAAGCTGTAATTCCAGACCTAACCAGGTGTTTGAAATGACCCTTTTGCAGGGTTATCCCCAAACGTTTTGCCTGTGATTTCCTTTGTTTGGATGTGTGCTGAATTTTGTTTTTGCTGGCTTTAGGACTCTGGACACTCTACTACTGCTGACCAGTGCAAAAGTGCAAGTATGGGTGATTGGTTTCTCCATGATTGGCATATTTGTTTCACTAGTAAGTCCCTAATATAGTGCACCAGGTATGCCCAAGGCCTGTAAATCAAATGCTACTAGTGGGCCTGCAGCACTGATTGTGTCACCCTCATAATAGCCCTGTAAACGTCTCAGACCTACCATTGTAGTGTCTGTGCGTGCAGTTTTAGTTGCCACTTCGACTTCAAACCGTCTCTTTTACTACATGAAAGTCACCCCTAAAGTAGGCCCAAGGCAGCCCCATGGGCAGGGTGCAGTGTATTTAAAAGGTAGTACTTGTACTGGAGTTTTTTACATGTCCTGATAGTGAAATACTGCTAAATTCGTTTTTCACTATTGCAAGGCCCATCTTTCCCATAGTGTAACATAGGGATTGCTTTGACATATCTTTTAAGAGTAGTTTCTCATTGAGATCAGATAGAGATATGGAGCTTGGGGTCCCTGAACTCACAATTTAAAAATACATCTTTTGGTGAAGCTGTTTTCTTAAATTGTCGATTTGAAAATGCCACTTTTAGAAAGTGTGCATTTTCTTGCTTAACCTTTCTGTGCATCTGCCTGTCTGCTGAATACATGTCTGGTCAGGATGACAGGTGGGCTGTTTATACATGCACTCTAAACAGTCACGCACAAAGGGAGCTGAGGTGCGGCCTGCATATCCTGATAGTCCACCACCAGTCTAATGGGCCTTCTTGAGCTACAGTGGTGGGAGAGCTGACACCTGTACCTGAATACAGCTGTACCTGTCCTTACACCAAGCAGTTTCCCACCCCATGGAGTGTGCCTGGGGCCAGGGCAGGGAAAGGCAGGGTCTTGTGCACTACAAAGACTTCTCTTTGAAGGTTGCCTACTTCAAAGACAGAAATGGGTATAATACTGGACCTCTGACACCACTTAGTTAGAATCCTTCCGGACCAAGGAAAGTCTCTCAGGAAGAAGAGCTAGATGTTGTAGGAGGGTCTGCCACTCAGCCTGTTGCTTTGGTGTGCTGGCCTGCTGCTTTCTGCTTCTGTCCTGGGAGTGAAAGGACTAGCCTTGGCTTTCTACATCCTCCTTCCAGAGGTTCTCCAAGAGCCTGACTGAGCTTGCCTCCTGTTAAGAAGTCTGAGGGACATAAAAGACTTAATCTGCCAGTGCCTGAGCCCTTCTGCTGAGAGTACTAACTTGCCAAGCGGTGCTAACTGCAGTCCCTGGGCCCTTGGAAGTGCAAGCTGGCAATCTGAAGGAGAAAATCTCTGCATCGAATTTAGGCAATGCCTGTCCCGTGGCTGAAAATCAATGCAGTGACTGTCTTGTGGCTGACAAATCAATGCAGCTCCTGTCTCACAGCCGCAGAATCGACACAGCTCCTGTTTCACTGCAGTCCCATCAACAGAGCGCCTTTGGATTTTCCACACGTCATCGCTGGATGCCCATTTTTCATCGACCCTGCACTGCAGTAAGGAACCAAGGCTGCGTGTCTGGAAATCGACGCATCACCTTTCCTGTGAGGAAAAATCAACGCATCACCTCCCATGCCAGTGAGGAACTGATGCATCGTCTCACCTGCGAGGAGAGAATCGACACATCACTTCCCCTGCGCAGTAAGAAACCGACACATCGCTATGTTTTTACAGGGCCTCACCTCCCTGTGGCCTGCATCGTCTTTGTTTTTCATGCATCCCAGGTACTTTGTGCTAAAAAAAAATACATCCAATGATTCCTATGGATTAAGACTTGCTGAAAATTTTTAAAGGGGATATTTTGACTTATGTATGTTGGATTTGTGTTGTTTTGGTCTTGTTTTACTCAGATAAATATTGCCTATTTTTCTAAACTGGCATGGAGTTCTTTTGTAGTGTTTTTAATGTGTTACAGTGTGTGTGTGTATGAATACTTTAGATATTGCTTCTGAGATAAGCCGGACTGCTTATGTCAGTCTACCAAAGAGGTGAGCAGGGGTTATCTTAGCTGTGTGACTCCCTTACCTTGACCAGAGTGAGGGTCCATACTTGGACAGGGTGTAAATCACTACCGTCTAGAGGCCCCATTTTTAACACTGGTGATCAGCGGTGAGGATAGGACTTGTATATATATGTGACATATAGTGATTGGTGAACACTACTTCCATATCACAGACCATTGCACTCCAGCATACTAGTTTGATTTTTCTCTCTTTGCACCTTTTGTGTTTTATTCACAATGATGTCTCAGACTGGTGAGCCATCATTTGCAGCTACAGATTTGGTGTTTGAACAGGAGAGGTTGGAGTCCTATTCGGTACCACAGCTCAAAATGTTTTCAAGGAGCACAATTGTCCTATTAAAGGCCTCACTAGGAAGGAGGAGCTGCAAAAGGCGCTTAGGGCCTGGTTGGCAGCAAAGGAGGCTGGTGAGCATGAGGAGAATGCTTTTGTGCATAGAGAGGAGCAGAGCCTGCATGGTGATTTTGTAGATCAGAATCTGCCTGGGAGGAATACACCTTCAAGGGCAAGCAGCAGTGTTTCTTCAAGAGGTCTGTCCTCAGAGGAACTGGAGAACAGGCAGGAGGCTAGGGTGCACCAGTGGGAATTAGCCAAGAGCAAAAGAGAGGCATCCAAAGAAATAATTGCCATTGAGGAGAAGAAAATGATGTTAGCTCACACGCTGAGCTTGAAGGAGTTGGACTTAATAGGCAGGTCCACCACAGATGTTGGCAGAAGTTCTACAGTGCAGTCTGAGGGAAAGGTACATATACCCAAGGATGTGGTGAAGGATTTTGTTGTGGGGGATGACATGGAGCAGTGGTTTAGGTGTCATGAAATGGCAATGAGAATGAACAGGGTCCATGAGAGAGATTGGGGGGCAGTCCTGTGGAAGTTCTTCTCAGTAGAGGGGAGGGACACCTTACTGGATTTACAGATCAGATGAGGTACCCCACCATGAAAGAAGTCCTAACCAGGAGGTATGGTCTCACGCCAGAAAGTTTCAGGGTAAAGTTCAGGGATAGTACTAAACTTGATTCTCAATCTTGGGTGGAGTATGTTGAGTCCTTCTGCAGCGCACTGGATGGTTGGGTGAAGAGCAGCAAGGTAACAGACTATCAGGGGTTGTACAGCTTGATTGCAAGGGAGCTCTTGTCTAGTTGTTGCTTTCCAGAGCTGCACAGCACTTGATTGACAGCAAGCTTACTGACCCAGAAAGCTTGCCAAGGAGGCAGACTACTGGCTCAGCACCAGGCTCAAAAAAAGGTTGTGTACGCAAGACTCATCCAAGAGTGGGCAGGGTCCCCAACAGAATAAAGAGGGGGAAATCAAGGGAAACACAGACAGGTCCCAAGATAAGGGGGGAGAAAAAGGTTTCAATGTCCCTTTTGACAGGAGGGAGGGAGGTTCTGATGGGCGGTGGCCCGGAGTGCCCCATTTGCAACCCCATTGTTTTGACTGTTCCCAGCTAGGACACAAGAACATGGGGTCTGTCTGTGCTAAGAAAATCCCCACTCATGGCCCCTCTACAAGGGTGGCCAATGTGACCTTAGGAGGAGATAATCCCACAGGGCAGGTCATAGAACATGCTGTAATCTCCCTAGTTGAGAGGTGAACTCAGAGGGTAAGTTGGAGATCCCAGAGGGTGGGAGTCATCACTTCCACGAGGTGAAAGTGGAGGGGGTCCCAGTCACTGCTCTGAGGGACACTGGGGGCTAGCCAGACCATTGTTGTGGAAAGGCTAGTTTTCCCAGAACAGTATACCGGTCAGGTGTGTAGAGTGACCCCAGCCCATTGGCAGGACTCTTTCTGCTCTAAGGCTCTGGTGTTCCCACAGAGGGGTGGGGAGGTAACCCAGAGAAGGGTCATAAATAGTGCACAGATGCCAGTAGACTATATTCTGGGGAATGAGTTTCCCCCAATATCAGGGGAACTGGGAGGGGCAGCAGCCAAAGGCACACTAACAGTTCAGTTTTCTGGGGGTACCACTCTAAAGTAGAAGGTTCAGGACCCCAGCAAGAGGGACATGAGGAGGAAGAGCCCACCCCTGTCCCCTGCTCAGCCCATGGGTATAGACCCTAAGTTGAGTGACCAGTCTCAGGATACCACCGCTGAACTGGTGGGAGGTGAAGTGGAAAAAGGTTGCGAGCCACCTGGGGCTACTGCCCCCCACTTTTTGAAATCACAGAGGCTAGAGACCCTGTGATAGCCTGGGGCCTGGCTCTTAACACTGACAGCTGTCAGTGGTCTCTATTGCTTGTTCTCCCTATGATCAGAGTTTTCCCTGGGTTAGGGACCGAAGTCAAACCCAAGGGGTAAAATGGGCCACAACGCACTGTTGGCCATGGTTGTACTGCTTACCTACTGGGAGGCATCAGTGAGCAAGGTAAGGCTAGGTGCTGCACAGATAGTGTCCACAGGTGAGGGGATCGGTTCTCCTTGGGTTAGTTCAGTGGGCCCTGAGCGCTCAGACAGAGGGATCCACCTGGTGTTTCAAAGACGTGTAAAACTGGCAAGCACCCGTGCAGTAGCGGGCCATTGTCCAGGTTCTATAGCCCTAAACAGGGAAGTCCTGCAATGTATTTGTTGGCCTACCCTGGCTTTAAGCTGGGAGGGGGTTGTTTTGGAAATGGTCCTTTTTGCAGGGATATCCCTAAACATTTTCAACATTTTCCCTCTGACCTCCTGTTTTTGACTGTGTGCTGCATTTTGTTTTTGCTGGCTTTAGGACTCTGGGTCATTTACCATGGCTGACCAGTGCTAAAGTGCAAGTGCTCCCTCCCTAAATTGTATGCATGATTGGTTTCTCCATGATTGGCATATTTGATTTACAATTAAGTCTCCAGTGTAGCTCATCCAGTGTGCCCAGGCCCTATAAATCAAATGCTACTAATGGGCCTGCAGCACTAATTGTGCCACCCTCATGGATACCTGGTAAACATGTCTCAGACCTGCCACTGCAGCATCTGCGTGTGCAGTTTTAAGCTGCCATTCGACCTGGCAAGTGTACCCACTTCCTAGGGCCAAACCTTCCCTTTTACTACATATAAATCACCCCTTAAGTAGGCCAAAGTCAGCCCCATGGACAGGGCAGAGAGTATGTAAAAGGTAGGACATGTACTTGAGTTTTTTACATGTCCTGATAGTGAAATACTGCTAAATTTGGTTTTCACTATTGCAAGGCCTATCACTCCCATAGGGTAACATGGGGATTGCCTTGAAATATCTTTTGAGTGTCATTTTCCATTGGGATCAGATTGAGATATAGAGTAAAAAAGAATGACACTAATTTGGTGCAGAGTATAAATATGCCCCTCAGTGTTAAAACAATAAAGGATACTTTTTTGGTGACACAAATGCCAAAAATACATTAGAGACTATACTTCCTTAATAAGTAATATACACAGTATATACACTAGAATACAGAAATAGCTGTAAAAACTGTTAGAAAACAGTGCAAATAGTGAAAATCACAATAGGTAGAAATGGGTCTAGGGGAACACAAGCCATATACTAAAATAGTGGAATGGGACAGTCGCTTTCCCACCTAGGCAAGTGTAGTGTGTAGAGGGGCACTGGGAGTGTTTGAAAATACCAAAGGTAAGTAATAGACCCCACCCCAGAGTCCAGGAAAGCAGGAGTAAATTACAGTAACTTTCCTAGAATTCACATGATAGAAGATTTTGCAAGAACCAGAAGAGACTGCAAGACACCAACAATGGATTCCTGGACCTGAAGACCTCTGGAAGAAGGGGACCAAGTCCAAGAAGCACTGAAGAGTCCAAGGAGAACAGGAGCCCCTGCTAACCCAGATGAAGGTGCAAAAGAAGAACCACAGGTGAAGAAGAACACTTTGTACTGCACCCAAGAAGACAGCTGCGGGTTCCTGGTTGGTGCATATGATGTCCCACACCGGATGGATGATTGTAGTCTGGTTTGCGTCACTCGATTCCTCCAACAAGCCTTTGCACATGCATAGCTCGCGGTTAGCGGTAAATGGCACTGCCCGGGACCAAGATGGACCTGGTGGCCTCTTCCCAGGAAGGGGAGACAGAGGGGGCTCTAAGCAACTCAGAGAGTCCTCAGGAGACCATGCAACTCACATGGGAGTCCCAAAGCATGGGGACAAAGAAGGTGCAAAAGGAGGCCCATGCAGCACTACACCAAGGGATCCCATGCCACCGGAGAACCGCACAGGAGGCTGTGTGTCGCAGGGAGGAGTGCTGGGGGCTAGAGCTGCACGGTGCACAAAGAACTTTGTGGAAGGATGCCAACAAGCCTTGGCAACTGCAAAACATGCAGTGCATGGGGTACTGTCTTGCATGGGGGGGCAAGCTCTTACCCCCGTCAAAGTTGGACAACTGGACTTCAGGACTGTCGGGACGACTTCAGTCTATCCCTCGTGTTGCTGGCTCAACGCACTGGATTCAGGCACTTCTTCAGGGGAGGGAACCCAAGCAACCAGTCGTCGCTGTAGGGGGGTGCCTGCTGAAGCAGAAAAGTGACTCCTTCACTTCAAGGGAGATTCCTTCTTTCTTCTGGTGCAGGCTGAAGACTGGCTGTCCTCTGAGGGTGCTCAACCGGCAAACAGTTGCAGTAGCTGGCAGCAGCTGAAGATACAATGCTGCCTTTGCTTCTTTGTTGCAGTTGTAGAGTTCCTGGAGGGTCCAGATGCAGTTTCTTTGATAAGAAGGTGAAGTAAAGGATGCAGAGGATTCCTGCTGGAGTCTTGTAATCCGAATCTGAGGAAACAACCAGGAGAGAGACCCTGAGTACCCCTGAAAGGGGGATTGGTCAGCTAACAGGTAAGCACCTATCAGGGGAGGGCTCAGACGTCACCTGCTAGTACTGGCCACCCAGATGCTTCCAGAGTGCCCTGCAAACTTGGAATCCAAGATGGCAATACCCTGGGACACTCTGGAGGAGCTCTGAACACCACCCTTAGGGTGGTAATGGACATGGGAGTGGTCACTCCCCTTTCCTTTGTCCAGTTTTGCGCCAGAGCAGGGACTGGGTTTCCTGAACTGGTATAGACCGGATTAAGCAATGAGGGCACCATCTGTGCCCTTCAAAGCATTTCCAGAGGCTCTGAGATGCTACCCTTCTCATGCCTGTAGCACCTATTTCCAAGGAGTAGAGGGTGTAACATCTCTCTCCCACCGGAAATCCTTTATTCTGCCTTCCTGGGCTTGAGTTGCTCAAGCAACAGGAGGGCTGTCTGTGAGGTGGCAGCAGCTGAGGCTGCCTGGAAAACCTCAGAAGGCTGTAGTGGCAGTACTGGGAGTCCTCTAAGGAGCCCCCATAGTGCATGTAATCATACAACTAATGTTTGTAAAAGCCTTGGGGTATGATTCCAATAGGTTTCATCACAAACATGGCCATATATGTGGAGTTACCATTGTGAAGCTGTACATAGGTAGTGACCTATGTATAGTGCATGCGTAAAATGGCATCCCCGCACTCAAGAAGTCTAGGAAAATGGTCCTGAACAACATGGGGCCACCTCTGCTAGTACAGGGGTGACCTCACACACAGGTACTCTGCACCCAGCCTTCAGGGTTGGAAGACCTGGTATATGGGTGACTTATAAGTGACCTGGTGCAGTGTAAATGGCAGTGAATGGGTGCTGGAACTCCAATGCCCTAGGTACCTAGTTACAATATACTAGGGACCTTTAAGGGGGGGCCAGTATGCCGATTTGGGATGAAATACTGAGTTATCAGTATGCAGTGACAACATTTAGAGGAGAGAGAGCATAAGCACTGGCTTCCTGGTTAGCAAGATCCCAGTGACACAGTCAAAACACTGACATCAGGCAGAAATTGGGGGTAACATGCCCAAAAGAGGGTACTTTCCTACAGGAACTGCTACTTGCACCTGAATAAGGCTGTGCCTGTCCTCACACAAAAAAGTGGCGCCACCCCCTGGAGTGTGCCTAGGCCAGGTCAGGGAAAGACAGGGTCTTGTGCACAATAAAGTCTTCTCTTTGAAGTTTGCCTAATTCGAAGACAGAAATGTCTATAAGTACTAGACCTTTGACACTACATAGTTAGAATAGTTCTGGACTGAGGACATTCTGCCAGGAAGAAGAACTGGATGCTGTAGGAACGACTGCTACTCTGCCTGTTGCTTTTTTGTGCTGGCCTGCTTCTTGCTGCCTCTATCCTGGGAGTGAACGGACTAAACTTGGCTTTCTACATCCTCCTTCCAAATGTTCTCCAAGGGCTTGGACAGAGCTTGCCTCCAGTTAAGAAGTCTCAGGGACATCAAAGACTTCATCTACCAGTGCCTGGGCTCTTATGCCGAGAGTCCTAACTTGCCAAGTGGTGCCAACTTCAGTTCCTGGGCCCTTGGAAGTGCAAGCTGGTGATCTGAATGAGAAAATCTCCATATCACTGTGCCAAGTCACAAGAATCGAGGCAGCGCCTGTCTAGTGGCTAAAAAATCGACATAGGGTCTGTCTTGTTGCTGCAGAATCAATTCAGCACCTGTTTCACCATGGTCCCATCAACACAGCACCTCTGGATTTAGCATGCATTATCCCTAGTTGCCAATTTTTCATCAACCCTACACCGTAGTAAGGAACCAAGCCTGCATGTCTGGAAATTGACGAATCACCTTTCCTGCAAGGTTAAAATCAACACATCATCTCCCCTGCCAGTAAAGAACCGATGCATTGTCTCACCTGTAAGGAAAGAATCCACGCATAACTTCCCCTGCGCAGTAAGGAACCAATGCATCGCTTTGGTTTTCCGGCACCTCACCTCCCCTGTGGCCCGCATCACTTTTGTTTGTGACACATCCCTTGTATCCCTTTTTGAAAAAAGCGATACATCCACTGAGTCCTATGCATTGATGCTTGCTTAAACTTTTAAAAGGAGATATTTTGACTTGTTATTTTGTTTTCCTTATCTTATGACCGAGCTTAGAAAACTTCTCTGGAATGCACTTCTTAGTTTAAAGAAGACATTTATTATTATTACTTCACCACGAGGTTCCTGAGAGACGAGATTAGTAGGTTGGAAGCACACGTTTAAGTCGCAGCAATGAAAGCAAAATATATCAAAGTACTTCTCAATTGCAATGTACACAGCAAATACATGTGATTATATGATAGCATAACTTCAAAGCAAAGAATAAAAGTCAAAATGTTATCACCGTAAGGCCTATCACTGCTTGTCATCTTTCTCATGCCAGCAAGTTGATGACTCCTGTTCAACTGCGAGAAAGAGATTTTCCACCCAAACGGGAGGCCAGGCAGCTGACGTCCGCTCCTGACTGAAGTCCTGGAAAATCTCCCCCAGGGCCACCGTAAAAAGCCTGCTAACAGGCCCCTTAGTCTAAACATGTTAGCTCAGTGAGGGAACCAAACAAGTTTGGAGAGTGGCGAGGTCTCCAAACTTCACTCGTTCCCAGGCTGGATTGAGAGGTAAACACAAAATATACGCTCTCTTATCACATCTTGGTCTATCATGTGGCAAAACACAGCTCATCTGCAATGTCTCAACTACAAGTTCGAACTCCACTTTAAAGCCAATAGGTAGTTAACCTAAATACCAAATGTAATGTCTAATGCCATGTTAAAGCCAATAGGCAGCTAAACTGAATACAACATGTAATGTGCTACTGGTGAACATTGAACAACTAATATGCGCAGTGGTGAATTACAAAGTCATTGGTCAAACACAATTAATGACATAACACTTGTGTATGTTGGATTTTTGTCATTTTGGTCTTGTTTTAAACAGATGAATATTGCCTATTTTTTTTAATGGGTGTGGAGTCCTTTTTGTAGTGTTTTCACTGTGTTACTGCATGTGTACAATTATTTTACACATTGCCTCTGAGATAAGCCGGACTGCTCATGCCAAGCTACCAAGAGACGGAGCAGGGGTTATCCTAGCTGTGTGACTCCCTTACCCTGACTAGAATGAGGGTCCCTACTTGGCCAGGGTATAAACCGCTGCCAACTAGAGACCCCATTTCTAACAGCAGGGAACAGTGATTCAGTGAAAGACAGTCTGGCTGTTGGAGCCCACCTGTCCTCCTTTCATTATGCAAGCAGCAACACTGGATGTTTTTGAAAGGGGGTCCGAGAGTACACAGCACTCTGGTGCAGTGAGTAACTGCACCTGTCTGCAGGAGGATTCCAGAGGGGGGGTGTGGAACCCACTTTCCTACCTTCCAAGGGGTGTCCTCTTACATTTCCTTTATCTCTGTGCCCACTTCTGTAACGCAGCACAGTCGCAGAGGCTATGGGGCATATTTATACTTCTTTTGCACAGAATTTGCGTAATTTTTTTAGAAGCAAATTTGGTGCAAAACTAACTCCATATTTATACTTTGACGCTAGACCCGTCTAGCGCCACATTTATGGAGTTAAAGTCATTTTTGGAACGTGGAAACCTACTTTTCGTCAATGAGATGCAAAGTAGGCATTCCCATACAAAAAATGACTCTCTGGCCTTAGAGCCATAGTTATCCCCCTGTGCTAAAATCACACATCGGCGAGTAGAGGTCAAATAATGGTGTCAAGCTTCCTTTGCACCATTATTCAACGCCTGGGTCAGGGTAGGTGTTAGGGGACCTGTGGGCCTATTTCCATGGTGGAAAACCATGGAATTAGCCGACGGATGCCCTCCACAGGCCCCAGCGAGACCCCCACCACACCAGAGAGACAGTGAAGGATGGGGGACCCCCATCCCAGGCAATTATAGGTAAGTACAGGTAGTATATATATTTTTTTTAAGTGCCATTGGGGACCCTGAAGTGGGCCCCCCTACGTGGCACTGGGTGTAATGTTCATGCCCAGGGGACCCTAGTCCCCTGTGCTGGCCATTGGGATGGTGGGCATGACTCCTGTCTTTTCTAAGACGGGAGTCATGTGGTATGGATGGTTTTGCGTCAGAAAATGACGCTAGGCTAGTTAGAGTCATTTTTTTTTTTTTTACTCTAACCTGCCTAACGTAATGTTTTGGTACAAAACCCCCTTCTTCCATACCGCCAGCCCCACCCAGCTAACCTCATTTTTTTACGCTAGCCTACCATTTGCACCGCCTTGCACCATTCCATATATATGGTGCCTGGCTAGTGCTAAAAAATGGTGCAAGCGGTGCTAAACTTTCTGGTGCAAAACTGCATTGGTACAGCGATTCATTGACTGCAACATACAATACGTAATAACTGCCTAATGCAATAAGAAGCGTTGAACGGTGGTTAAAGCTAACAGTAGACCTGTTCTGAGGAAATCTACCTGCCAGTGGGCAGGAGCACATATTTTCACTAAAATTATTTTCACTCCTATTTCTTGTTTGACAACATTATCTTGGCCTTTGAAGATAAAACACTTATCAGTTATTCGTTTTCTTAAATCATTATTAAATAACAGGGAGAAATTACTCGTTGTAATCACCTCACAGTCCATAACTCTTATCAAAAGCTTAATTGAAAGCGAGACTGGTGATAGGGAAGACTGTTATATTGATGGCAGATGTGCAGATCTTTTTCATAATTTGTATGGATATTGCTGTATTAACTGTAAGGTAACACATAATATGCATATGTGCTACACTTCAATTAAAAGCAGCACATTGGGTTACAAAAGCGACATTTAATAGAAATTGTTTTCCTAAAATGTTTACATGACCAAAACAACAGAAAATGACAGTACAGGACAAAAGCTGTTTCAAACATTTTTAATATCAAACATTGCTCTCACTTGAAAACACAGGTTTTCTTTTAGTACAACTCTCTGCCTGGCTTTCTTTTTGTAAACAGATTTCATTGAACATTTTGTCATCACATGCATAGTGCAGTTGTAAGTATATACAGGCATTTGCATTATGTCATTATTTGACTTGTCTTGCAGACCAGTAACCCCTGCATCTCTGTCTCGCTCTTTACCTCTTTTTCCATTTTTACCTTCTGTTCCAGGGCTATGTCTACTAATTCCGTCTCTTTATGGCATGCTTTAAACTAAACTCGTGTCAGACCTTTTAAAGAAAACTTTTGGCATGACCTACTTAGGGTTCTAAAATAAGCCATCGGTATGTCAGGTAATGTACTCCAACTAAAAAACAACTCTACTGCAACTACAACACTTGGCCTGTAGGACGCTAGTATTAAGGAACTTAGGGCCAGATGTAGCAAAGCTTTAGCGACTCGAGTCGCTAAAAACACTTTGCTATGTGAAATGCATTTTGCGAGTCGGAACCGACTCGCAAAATGCATTTCCGAGTCGCAAATAGGAAGGGGTGTTCCCTTCCTATTTGCGAGTCGCACTGGTATGCAATTTCATTTACGACCGCGATTGCGGTCGCAAATGAAAGCGCAGTTACCATCCACTTGAAGTGGATGGTAACCCAGTCGCAAACGGGAAGGGGTCCCCATGGGACCCCTTCCCCTTTGTGTCTGGACCAAAAAATAATTTTTCAGAGCAGGCAGTGGTCCAAGGGACCACTACCTGCCCTGAAAAATACCGAAACAAAAGGTTTCGGTTTATTTTTCAAAGTGCAGCTCGTTTTCCTTTAAGGAAAACGGGTTGCACTTTGAAAAAAAAATAACTGCTTTATTTAAAAGCAGTCACGGACATGGAGGTCTGCTGACTACAGCAGGCTTCCATCCCCGTGAGTGCCCTGAATCGCTATGGGGTCGCAAATTGCGACCCACCTCATTAATATTAATGAGGTGGGTCTTTGCAACCCCATAGCAATTTGCAGAAGGTGTCTGAGACACCTTTCTGCATCCCAAATTGCGACTTGCAATTTGCGAGTCACAGGGACTCGCAAATTGCAAGTCACAATTTGGGAATTTGCTACATCTGGCCCTAGAACGAGAACGCTACAACGTCACGATACTACTACAGCTAAGATATTTAAGATATTAGAAACGCTTTCCTTTGTTGTTTTTGTTTTTGTGAACTCACCACAAAACGTTGCTATTTTCTAGCAGGCAAATAACAACCCAGTGTAATAGTTCTTCATATTTTCACCTTAAAACGGTAACGGGTGAGGTGCATCTTCTCAAGATCCCGTAAATTGCAGCACTAAAAGCTTTGGGGCATATTTATACTTTTTGGAACAAAACTGCACTAACGCAGTATTGCACCAAAAAGTTTTGCACTGGCTTGCACCATTTCTGAGTACCTGCCGGGCACCATATTTATGGAATGGTGCAAGCCGGTGCAAAGGGTAGCCTAGCATAAAAAAAATTACGCTAGCAACGTGGGGCTGGCGGTATCGGAGAAGGGGGTTTTGCACCAAAAAATGACATTAGGCATCTTAGAGTAAAAAAAATTACTCTAGCCAGTCTAGTGTCATTTTCTGACGCAAAACCATCCGTACCACATGGATCCTGTCTTAGAAAAGACAGGAGTCATGCCCACCACCCCATTGGCCAACACACAGGACCAGGGTCCCCTCGGCATGGCCATTGCACCCAGTGCCATGGAAAGGCTGTCAGAAAGGGGAGTGGCGGGGCCCCTGGGGGCCCCTGCACTGCCCATGCCTTTGGAATGGGCAGTGCAGGGGCCCCCTTGCACAGCCCCACACAGCTTTTCACTGTCTGCACAGCAGAAAGTGAAAAGCACAACGGGTGCAACTGCAACCATCGCACGACCGCAATACCTCTGGCTCCATTTGGAGCCAGCTCTCATGTTGCGGCCGATATCCCCGCTGGGCCGGCAGGCGGAAACTCGGTTTCCGCCCGCCGGCCCATCGGGGATGTCATAATGGCCACCGCAGGAGTGTGCCCGCATTGGCGGCCGCACGGCGGTTACAACTTGGCAGGCGGCGTTTGCCACCCGCCAAAGTTGAAATGAGGGCCATAGTGTGTAGTAAAGCAGAGAAAGGGCCATGGGTCAGCAAGACACAGTGTGAATGCATTTAGAATGGATTTACGCTCTTTGGGGGACATCAGGAAAATTAGCAGGCTGGGAGGAGGTGAGTGAAGGAAACATTTGCCCAGAAAGAGGTGATGGACCCAGATCGATCACGCTTCCATTTCTCCTGCTTGTGGAGCATATCTTCTCCACCATGCTTCCTTGCCTGCTGTAATGTCTAATTTTCTAAGAGAACCTCAACATCATGTCTCATAATAATAACAGATGTCTGCATTTCACCCAACAATTGACTCAAAATCAAGTCAACATGTCCATAAACATACCTCCCACACATGCCATTGCCACACCAACTTTAATCCCTAACACTTGTATAGAAATGTCCAGAAATACTTATGTTGAACTGTTATACCTAAGTTACCTAAGGCCAGTGAGTGTTAAATTGCAAACAACAGCAGCACCAACAGCACTTAGACCTGTGGCAGGGTCACAACAAGAACTGACACCACCACATATTCCTGTATCCTGCTCGGTATGTGTCACTCTATGACTGTTACAATCACCCATCCTGGTGTGAGAGATATGTACATATGGAATCACCACAAAATTATCAAATTTTGGGTGCCCAATAAGAATGTCCAGAGATGTGTATCAACACAGGCAATTCAAAAAATTGCAAGGAGAACCCTCACACACCTGTCCAGTTGTCATGCTTTATCCTCAGGTCTCCTCATTAGTCAATAATAATCTTATAAAGATGAATGAGCTTTCTATGTGAATAGGTGGCACTCACAGGAGGTAAAAAGGAAAAGGGAATATTTCACAATGAGATAAAAACTCCTAGGTATTGTAAGTACCCTTTTACTACTATTGGATCTTAGGGGGTGTCTATGCCGATATGCAATGGGTGGCATCAAAGTGATATCACATCACTTAGGGGTGCTTGATTCGTGATAAAGCTGTACATTCTAAAATTCAAAGGTAGAAGAGATATTTAATTCCATCAAAGCCCCTGTGAATTATGCTTCTGATTATAATGCCATTCTATCCTCAGTGAAGGGTAGCCAGCAATCCTGTGAGGCCTCCAGAACTGAATAAGATGATGAGATTCTTGGTGCCACATAGGATTTCAGTTCATGCACCCTCAAATTATTGGTCAGCAGCCTCTCTTGTTGGAACATCACCCAAGGTGCAAGAATCAAGGCCACTGGGCTCACCTCAGTCCATCCTTCAGCTAGCTATTGTGAATCCCCTATTCCCCCTTCCAACCTAGGTGCAACTTTTGTCTTCTCACCATCATCTCACATAGAGGAACCCATTGGTGAAGGAGGGACCACTTTCATTCAATAATTCTTTAGCTATCCCTTCACGTGTTTCAATGTATTGCACTGAGAACATTTCCAGTTGTCAAGGGAGGGGGATGCAAAGCAACACTCTGAGATCATGTGGATCGCATAAGCCTTTAATAACACCGCAAGTTGCAGGGCCAATTCTTGTGTCTCAGACAACTGGTGGTCAACATCCACCTCTAGCGCCCACCAACTCCACTAATCCACCTGCTCCCAGTGCACAAGCTGATTCTGATCTCAACAGAGGTCCACCTCGGCGTAGAAGGGTTTATGTACAACCCTCCTCTTGGCTTGAAATGTAAACACCACCAGCTGAACAATTCACAGAACAATCTCTACTCCTACACAGCACATAGCTACAACTGTGTTTCTTTATCTGACAACTTCAAATGTATATTTCTTGAACTTGCTAAAGCAATAAACACCTTTTAATTTTAACATGATTTTGTATTCTGATTCTGTATTTTGTGTGCCACATTATGTATCCGTGTACCTAAAAATGGGATCACGCTACAAATGAAATTTGTGGGCCTTTCTTAATTATGTGCAAATATCACCTGGATACCACATACACAGATGTGTCAACAGGTATATTCACAGTGAATGCAGAAAATGAAAACATAGGGGAATGGAATCCAGGGGTATCTGGCAGATGCTGGGCTAGACACATCCAGAAAGAGAAAATAACAAACTTAGGGCCTTATTTATACTTTTTGCCACAAAAGTGTGCAAACACAGTTTTGAGGCAAAACGTATAGCGCCGGCTTGCGCCATCCCACAGCGACAGCCATATTAAAGAAATGGCACAAGCCGGCGCAAAACTTGGGCTAGAGTCTTAAAAGAAGATGCTAGACAGGTGCTGGTGGCGCTAGGAAAGGATGGGGTTGTGCATCAAAAAATGATGCTAGTCTGGTTAGAGGCAAAAAAAATGCTTCTAACCAGAGTAGCGCCATTGCCTGGTGCACAACCACCAAAAACATGACTCCTGTCTTAGGAAAGACAGGAGTCATGCCATCCACCCCTATTGCCAGCACAGGGGACAAGTGTCCTCTGGCCATGGCCATTGTACCCTGTGCCATGCAGGGGACCCCAAGTTAGGGCCTGATGGCAAAAAATTATTATTATTAAAAATGCGTACCCAGACTTACCTGGGATGGGGTCCCCCATCCTCCAGTGTCCCTCTGGTGGGGGTGTTGCTGGGGTTTGGGGAGGGCGTCTGTGGACCCATTCCATTGTGTTTAACCATGGAAATGAGTCGACAGGTCCCCTAACGCCTGGTCTGACCTAGGCATTAAATATTGATGCGAAGCAAGCTTTGCACCATTATTTGGCCCCTCCTCCCACCCGTGCATCATTTTAGCATGAGGGATAAGTATGGGGCTACGGGGATAGCACAATTTTTTAGATGGGAACGCCTACCTTGCATCTCATTGATGCAAGGTAGGTGCACGCATCCAAAAAATGATGCAAACTCCTATATTTTTACGTTAGACATGTCTAACGTCAAAATATCAATATGGAGTTAGGTTTGTGCGAATGTGCATTATGCAAATTCAGCACAAACTAAGTATAAATATGCCCCTAAAATGTTTCCTAGGTCCAGGAAGGGTGTCTAAATTTGGAGACGGTGAGCAAAGCAATATAAAAGTTAAAATGCCCAGGGAAAGTTTAGAATCAATGTCTAAATGGGAAAAGATAATAAAACACAATCAAAAATCCAAATGGCATTTCCAAACAGATATCCAAATGTTCTAAATAAAAGTTCATGGCAAACAAAAGACCAAAATGTAAAAACAAATGAAAAGTCAATCCCCAAACTACACATGTTTTTCTCCTAGTGGAAACCAAGAGTTGGAGCCAGAAGCTCCTGTTCTGAGCCCGTATTCAGGTCGGAGTTGAGTGTCACTTCCATTACCTCCTCAACTATGGTCATTTCGAACCATGGGGAAGTAGCTGACATCACTTGAGGATCCAGACACACTGGGAGAGTGCCAGGGCAAGTGGTGGTGGAGGAACAGGGGTTGACAAAGACAGTGGAGAGAGAGAGGTGGGTGGGGTAGAGAAGGATATGACAGCAGTCCAGGAGAACAGTAAGCAGGTGTGTTTCCTGTGCTAGGCAGCCTACATATCATGTACCTGCTTTAGTGCATCCATAGTGTTTTTGCGCCTAGTGCCCTGCAAAATGGGCCTGCTGCCCAGCATCCACCCACCTCATTCATGGCTTCCTGTAATTCTTCCTGAAACATACTTGTAAAAGGAGGGGAGGCTCATGAGGGCTCATGGATGTCTGGGGAAAAGTGCAGCCTCAGCCACTGTTGCCCTAGTTGGGCCCTGTCTTTGGGAGGAGAGATTATTGGAAAGATCGCCTCAGGCCCCACTGTTTGTGGGGCTCCATGAATTTCTTCCTGGCCAGGAGGAGTTCAATCATCAGACTCATCCCAGCATTAGGGGTTAATTAGGACCATCCTCTCTTCAATCATTGTGGCCTCACCTCAAGTCTCTTTGAATGTGACCATATCCATCTCAGAGTGGACACACTCTCCCCCTTCTCTTACTCAGTGGTATTGTTGTCCTGTGTCCACATTGTGCTGAGGTCCTTCTCTTCTGGATTGGGTGCTTTTACTCCTTACCTTGCTCCTGCTGCCTACTGCAATGTCAAATACTAACCTGAATTGTTGATGACTGGTTGAGGCAAAAACAATGTGGATCCACCCTTTCTGTATCAGTGCCAGCTATAGTGGAAGTTCAACAAATCATGTACTAAACACTGAAGGCAAAGCAGTAGCAAGAGGGTTGTGAATTTTGTAGAGAATGAAGACACAACAAACGCTGTCTGAGAATGATGTCTTCTAGCATTCTGATGTGCAAAGATTTGCACTATGACAGGAATGCTCGCTGCAAATAGGGACAAATTACTAAGATTATTACACATTTATAGTCTATAATACAACACCATAATCATACACATAACACTTTTCTACTCCTCACCAGTGGCATCAATACTTATAAGCATAAGGTCCTACTCTTCTGTAGAGAGTTGAAACTACGCAACTCCTGTGGATCCCTTGTTGAGTCACAAGAGATTCCATTGCTTTTTCTTAGAATCCCAACTTTGAGTTACAGTGTATTCAAGTGGTCTTCTTTAAGACCCCCTGTTGAGTCACAAGAGCTGTCCAAAGTTTCCAATGCTGTTGTATTAGTCTTTCTTACAATTTGGCAGTCATCAAGCATCCTTAGCATTGTCTTAGTTCTATTGCACCTTTCAGCTTTTTCATGCATGTGCAACTGTTAACTAACCTTAATTATGTTGTTTTTTCCTATTTAAATGATTTCCAAGTGTCAAGTACATCGAAAAGAGGTAACCAAAAGAGAAGTTAATTTAAAGTTTCTTTCCAGGAACACCAGTTTGGGTGTTTTTATATACGCCACACCCGTTCATTTAAGATTTTGATATTGCAAGAACCTGCAAGAACTCAAAGGAGGATTCCATGGAAGCAATACACAACCTGGGCTGGGATGTGGTGCCAGTGCTCAGCCTGGGCTGTCTAGGTATTGTCTCAAGTAGCTAGGGACCTTTGGGGGTTGTCAGAGGAGGACCCACAGGAGATCTGCTGTAATATTTGGAGCAGAGACTGAACTGAGAGTTTAAGGCATGGGCACATCTCTCCTATGATTTCCACTGGACTGAAATAATAAGGTTATCCATGGTGACAAAAGGAGACTGTGTCAATCTAGACTAATGCCTGTAGCCACCGCCCAAGCCATGCCCCTCACCTTTTTGCCCTCAAGAAGGTTGTCTGTCAGGCTGAGCAAAGGTCAGTCTGACAGACACTCTTCATTTTCAGGTCAGGTAGCCAGTGGCTAGGCACGTGCTCTTTGTGCAAGCTTCTGGCTGCCTGAGCTGAAATTTGCTGGGTTGTTGATTCCACAGCTCCTATGGGCGTGACCTCCTTAGCTCAACAAAGGTCCTTGAGGCCCTTCTCCTCGGTTACCAGGGGTAGTGTCACACATTGGCTCTAACCTGGGTGTTTCAGTTCTAAGCCCTGAAGTGTCCAGGCCGAGTGTCAATTAGTTACACATTGTCATAGATTGGGGTGAAGTCAACAGTCTCATTGACCCCATCCCATTCTTTCACGATGTTGGGGCTGCTGCCTTCCCTCATTGGCTGACCTAAGGTTAGCCAAAGATGGAAGGCAGCTGTCTCAACCCACCGGGGACCGGGGAGATTTGGGACTGCTGTCTTCCCTCTTTGATTGACCTAAGGACATCCAATGAAGGAAGACAGCAGTCCTAACCCTCCTTGGACCTCCGAGGCTAAGCTGCAGGTAAGTGTGTGTGTGTGTGTGTTTTTTTTTTTTTAAATGAATGTTTGATACATACATGCGTGCATGGTTGAATGCTTAGTAATGACTATTGTGCGTGTGTGAATGTGCATGTGTGCTTGTGTGTCCTGTCCATCCCCTCCCTCCTAAAATTACCAGCTGCCACTGAATGCCTGTCTGCTGTGTGCCAATATATAAGGAGTATCATGTAGCTAGATGAATTGGACAAATGTAAGTACAGATCATACATTGTTTGGTAACTACATGGTTATTGTGACACGTCATGCATTACAACATGGATATAGCAGTCATAACTCAACAACATGTGGCGCAACAATACTTGCAATCTACAGGTAGGGAATTTGTAGAGGTGTGTACAGCACTTACTGCTAAACCTCTGCTGATGTGGTTCTAGGTGGCAATGGAGTATCAGAAAAATTGATCTTTAGGTCTATGTTCTGCAGAAAGATCAGCTGGGCATGCCGGGTATGGGGCTGGGGAAACCATCTTAATATGCCCTTGGTCTTTAGCCAGGCTCAGCACTGGAAGTCTTCCCAATGCTGTGTTACACCTGGCAATATACTCCTAGATTGTCTTGCATGCCGTCTTCACCAGCTGGCACTCAGACCCCCTCCCTTATAGCCAGACTTCCTTTAGAACAAGATGGGAGGTCCTTTCTCCTCAGCCATTTTGGGGACACTGGATGTTTCTTGATCAACAAAATGGAACTGAGTTGTGTTCTTTTTGGAAGATGTCACAGGAATGGCCTTATTGCACTTCCCCTGCGTGACTACCTGTTAATCATGGTTGGTGCAGTTTTGGCTAACTAGCGCCAATGCAGAAACCCTTGCACTATGGCATAAGGGTGCCTGCAATGTAAGGAGGATTGTTTTTGTCCAGGAAGGGGCACCTTCCTGCACCAAAACAACCCCTTTAGGCATTTCCCTCTTCCCATGTGTGCTGCAGAACGCAGTACACATAGAAAGGTGAAGTAACAAGGAGAAATAAAGATATTGCTGCTAGTTGCGCCTCATCTAGGGAGGCATAGCATTTTAGTGCATGTTAGACCTGGCGTCCTTGGCATGGTTTCTCCTGTCTTTTGCCTCTGCTTCTTATATTTTGGACTGTGTGCTGGAATTCGTTATTGCTGGTTTTGGTACTCTGGGCACTTTACCACTGCTGACTAATGCTAAAGTGCAAGTGCTCTCTGTGTAAATTGTAACTCTAATTGGCCTTTCCATAAATAGCATATTTAATTTACTAGTAAGTCCCTAGTAGAGTCCACTAGAGCTGCCCAGGGCCTGTAAATTAAATGCTACCAGTGGGTCTGCAGCACTGATTGTGCACCCACATTAGTAGCCCTGTAAGCATGGCTCAGATCTGCCTCTGCAGTGTCTGTGTGTGCAGTTTTTAACTGCCCCTTTGACCTGGCAAATGTACCCACTTGCCAGTCCCAAACCTTCCCTTTTTGTACATGTCAGGCACCCCTAATGTAGGCCCACAGGATGCCGTGTATTTAAAAGATAGGACATGTACTAATGTGTTTTACATGTCCTGATAGTGGAATACAACCAAATTCATTTTTCACTATTGCAAGGCCTATCTCTCCCACAGGTTAACATGGGGACTGCCTATAGATATATTTTAAGTGCAGTTTTCCCTTTATGGAGTTTGAGGTCTCTGAACTCACAATTTAAAAATACATCTTTTGGTAAAGTTGTTTTTTAGATTGTCAGTTTGAAAATGTGGGCATTTTCTTTCTTAACCATTCTGTGCCTCTGCCTGCCTGTGGAATCCACGTCCGGGTCAGACAGACAGTTGGGCTGTTTGTGAATTCCCTCTAAGCAGTGACCCAAAGGGAGCTGAGGAGTGTCCTGCATATCCTGATGAATCTCCTAGGCTAAAGCGGGGAGGAAGGAGCTGACACTTAGGCCCTCATCACAACCTTGGCGGTTCAACGTGGCCGACCTCCAAGGTTGTACCACCCGCCCGCCGCATTTGGACATCCCCGCTGGGATGCAGCTCCTCCTGTGGGATGCAGCTCCCTCTGTCACCAGTGCCCCTGCTCCTCCGCCAGATGATGCTAATGCACACCAGGACAGGATGACAAAACAAGAAAGGTAGGGGAGACAAAGGATACACTGGGTCAACGACTGCACCAACACCACTATTGGCATGCATATCACCATCACACACAGGTAACCAGCTTAAGCACTATGCATTGCACTACCAGTGATATGGCTAGTCACTAAGGCAAGATGAGGACAACACACTGCCAACTGCAGCTCTCCTGGGACCCACGATGCCCTGGCTGACATGGACTACTAACAAGCTAGGTTATCTGTATTTGCCATGCACCCATTACCCTTCAGTTGACCCACACTGCAATGTCTGGCCCGGCCTTAGGGGCACCCACTAACACACATCCACCACCCAGATACGACCTCACCAGCCAAAATATGTAATGATACCCACTGTACTCACCCTGTTGTGGCTGCTGTGATTCCCTCAAGCGCCCATCCAGCTCAGGGTAGGCCACCAGTTGCTCCAACTCCTCAGAAGGGAAGGCTGGGGCCCTTTCTCCTGTCACACAGGCCATGGGAGGTTCCAGACACAGGTCATAGCAGCACATGCAGTGTAGGTGTTCTCCTGTTCAAGGTCAGGAAACAAGTGAGGAATCAGATAGAAAATGACGGTCACGTCCACGGCTGTGTACACCGTCACCGCCAGCGTAAATCCCCATTGGCCACTGTACTCTATAGAGCCCCATATTATCCAATGAGGAATTGCATGGCAGTGCAAGACCGCCTTGCGCCACGACAGCCAATGTCGGTGTAATTACCTCACTTCCATCTGTCCTTCCATACAGGACAGGCGGTCGCCATTTCAGGAGGGGGGGGAACAGGCTTATCGACAATTACTGCATCACAGATTAGATTGGCACATACTTCACCATGTACACTGTCCCAATACATAGGTGCACCATGTGGACTGCAGTTGTGGTTTTGTTGTTCCAATTGTGACACCCCACTCACTCTTGTGTCCCTTAAATAACTACCACTGCGGATGAATAGGAGGTAGAGACATACCCCTGTGTACAGACCTCTGGTGAACTTGGCTACACTGGAGTACAGGCACATAATACTCACCTATAGACTGGCCAGGGCCACAGTCACAGAGCTGTGTGCCCAGTTGGAGCCTGACATGATATGAGCTATCCGTCATCCCACTGGGAATTCCCCCCTTGTGCAAATTCTATCAGTGCTCCATTTTCTGGCAACTGGTTCTTTCCAAGTGGCAGTGGGCAGCAGGAATGTCACAGACAATGTTCTCAATCGTGCAGCAAGAGTGCTGTCTGCCCTGGTAAAACACATGTGCAGCTACATTTCATTCCCCCAGGTGGAAGATTTGGCCACTGTGAAGGCCAGATTCTATGCAATGGGACATGTCTCCAATATTATTGGGGCGATTGATGGGACACATATTGCGTTAGTGTCAGGAATAGGGCCATGCGCGGTCCAGGTCCCACCCGAAACTCCGCTGCGCGGCTCTGCTTCTCTTTCTGCACACCACTTGTCATCCCCTCTTGCTCCAAAGGTGGCCATCAGCGTCATCTGCCCTGTGGCAAAGATCATAGAGCTGCAGGTTCAGGACATTGGTGGACAAGATGCAATTATCAGTGCTATTCCATGAAGGGACTACAATTCTCATGTTTTTAGAGGCAGCAGCCATCTTGGAGTGTGGCAGGACTATAAAGCCCAGCCACACCCAAGTACGTTGCTCACTATTTTGAAGACTTCGATGCAGTCAGACCTCGTGGGGGATTCTCTGAAGAAGAGCAGAGTTCCTGCATGGCAGAGTGGCATCCAATCGAAGTATCCTTGTTTCCATGGTGAATTAAAAAACGAGTAGGTCATACTCGTAGCGGTAAGGCCTTGATGACTTACATTTTGGAGGAAGTCATTACTTCCAGAAGTAAAGCATGCCCCTTAGCACAACGAGCAAAGTGTTTTCAGTTTCCAGAGTACAGCGGCCTTGGCGCGACGACCAATGGCGTTTCAGAGCACAGTTGTAAAGCGCTCACTGCACGACAATTCAAGTGCTTCAGTTCACAGATGTAAAGTGCTCTAGGCACGCCAATTCAAGTGCTTCAGTCCACAGGGGTAAAGCGCTCTTGGCACGGCAATTCAATCGCTTCAGTCCACAGGTGTAAAGCGATCTTGACACGGCAGTTCAAGCACTTCAGTCCACAGTTGTAAAGCGCTCTTGGCACGGCAAATCAAGTGCTTCAGTCCACAGGTGCAAAGCACTCTTGGCACGGCAATTCAAGTGCTTCAGTCCACAGATGTAAAGCACTCTTAGCACGGCAATTCAAGCGCTTTAGTCCATAGGTGTAAAGCGCTCTTGGCACGGCAATTCAAGCGCTTCAGTCCACAGATGTAAAGCGCTCTTGGCAAGGCAATCAAAGCGCTTCAATCCACAGAAGTAAAAGGCTCTTGGCACAACAATCAAAGTGATTCAGGCCACATGAGTAAAGCGCCCCCTCAGCATAACGAGCGTAGTGCTTCAGGCAAGACAAGTAAAAGTTCTTCCTGGTATTATAAGTAAAGTGCTTCCAGTTCAATTAGTAAAACCTTTCGGCCTTTACAGTTGTGAATGTGAAAGCATTTTTTGGAGATAAGCAAATCATAGTTTTCATTGTTTTTTGGAAAGCATAATATGTGAAAAGCACATTTAATTCTTTGAGATTTTCTAGGTCATGATCAAAGGTTTTTGTTATGAATGCATAAATGTTACAGGATTGATATTCTGAGTATAATCATAGTCCAAAGCTCTTGCCATCTCTTGGTTCTGAGGTCGTAGTTTATTCTTGTTCCATGATGATCATAGTCCAAAGCTTTTGCCATCTCTTGGTTCTGAGGTCGTAGTTTATTCTTGTTCCATGATTCAAAGAAGGGGCTTTGCCCTCATTTAAAAAGGGGTCTCCATCTGATATCGGAGACGCATTTAGTCAAGAGTCTATTGATGAGTTATATTTCTATGAATGAGTAAATGCATATTTGTTCTAACCTTTTCTTTTCAGATCTCTCTCCGTGTTGTTCCCTACCCTAATTCCCTTCCCCCCGACTGGCTTCATCATACCTCTGTGCTATAATAGCTTTCTGAGTTGGTGACGCTGGAAGGTGGGCCTTTTGTTCAGCAACGTGCAGATCCCGAGGAAAGGACACTGTGACAGTTAGTCCCCCCCACCAGAATGAACAAGTGTGCAGGAATCGTAAGAGTTTCCACTCAATGAATGTGCAGATGGTGTGCCCAGCGGTCCAGTACATCTTCCACATCAGTGCTAAGTATCCTGGGTTGGTGCATGATGCCTTTGGTCTGAGGAATAGCAGCATCCCAAAGATGATGGGCCAACTACAGAGGCACAGGGTGTGGCTAATAGGTGAGCCTTGGTCCCCACCCACTGTATGTTAGTGTATGCCACTGGTGTCAAACCCATAGGATTGTGTGTTGCTAAATGTTGTCCCTCAATACCTGCAGTTGACTCTGGCTACCCAAACCTATCATGGCTGCTGACCCCTGTGTAGAATGCCAGGACAAGGGCTGAAGAACATTATAATGAGGCACATGGTCAAACCAGACAGATCATCGAGAGGACCTTCGGCCTCCCGAAGGGCAGGTTCAGATGCATCCCTCTGACAGGTGGATACCTGTGCTACTCACCCGAGAAGGTCTGCCAGATAGTAGTGGCATGCTGCATGTTGCACAACCTGGCCCTCAGACGGCATTTACCTTTTCTGCAGGAGGAGACTGGAGATGCCCCTTTGACAGCAGTAGATCCTGATGACAGTGAGGATGAGGAGGCTGAGGCTTAGGACAAAAAAACATCAGTTATCCTTTAGTACTTCCAATGAAACACAGGTGAGACAGTGCAACTTCACATTTCTATGACTATTGGTGTATTCTGTGTGGCTGTGGCATGATAGCATTCACCTCCTTTTACCTGTACTTACTGTCACCTATGGTTTGTCATACAGATGTTGGTGATATAACAACTGTGTACTGATGTGCTGACTACAGCCAGCTACGGGTCATTTTTTTGTTATGCTCTCACAATATACAGTACATTTGCAATGGATGAAATTGTTTCCATGAATACACATTTTCTACACATGACATACAAGTAGTCGAGTTGTGTCCAAGGGTGTTTATTGTAGTGCTAAGAAATTGAGGGGAAAGTGCAATGGAATGGGGTGATGATGGAGGAAAGACCAGGGTATTGTTCCAGTCTGTTTGTAGCACAGGTCCAGTGTCCATGGGGCCATAGGAAGGGGAGCAACAGCAGTTCAAAGTGGACTAGGTGACAGTGTGGGACACAAGAGGGACAATCAAGAGAGTCTCATTTCCTGACGGTGGTCTTGCCAAGTTGTCTCCGGCTGCTGTCTGGTTCGCAGGGAATGTTTGGGGGTGGTTCACCTTCTGCAGGGGGAAGGGTGCTGGTGGCCTGTGGGTCCTGTGGTGGAGCATCCTGCCCACTAGCGGCGGTGGAAGTGGAGGGCTGGTCGATGGACTGGATACTGGTAGGGGCCCGCTGGTGTGCTGTTGTTTCCTCATGATGTTGGCCATGTCTGCCAGCACCCCTGCTATGGAGATCAGGGTGGTGTTGATGGCCTGCAAGTCCTCCCTGATCCCCTGATTCTGTCCCTCCTGCAGCCACCTGTTCTCCCGTACGTTGTCTAGGATCTGGCCCATTGTGTCCTGGGAATGTCGGTAGGCTCCCAGGATCTCGGAGAGTGCCTCCTGGAGAGTCGGTTCCTTAGTCCTGTCCTCACCCAGTGCACAGCGGTCCTCCCAGTGTCCCTGTTGGCCTGTGCCTCTGTCCCCTGAATGGTGTGCCCACTGCCACTGACCCCAGGTCCCTGATTGTCTTGGGGGCGAGGTGTGGCCTGGGGTCCCTGCACAGGTGGGCACACTGCTGATTGATGTGTCCTGGGGACAGATGTGTGGGTACACTGGGTGGGTACTGTGGTGTTGGATCCTGATGGGGGAGTTTATGTGGTGGTCTGTGAGTGAGCTTGGGTGACCGGCTGTTCAGTGGTCCCTGATGGGCCAGGTAGGTAATCCAGATTCTGAAGTCCAGAGTTACTGTCATCACTGGGGGCATCTTCTGTTGGGGGACTGGATAGCCGTGGCACCTCCTCTCCACTGACATTGGCTGGGGTACCTGTGGGGATGTAAGTGATGTATTATGTTTCATGTGTATGACATATTGTACATCCCTGCCTTCCCCTCTATGGTTGCTGTTGCCATGCCACCTTTTGTTTGTGTATAGGGATGCATTGTGGGATTGTTAGTTTCCCTATGCTATGCAAGCTTTGGTGATGGGTGTCCATGCAGGGCTGGGAGGGCTGTTCATGCATTGGTACAGCATGCAGGGGTTGGTATTGGGGTTAGTCATATGTGTAGGTGCAGTGCATGGGATGGAGTGGGGTGATGGGAATTAGGGTGAGGGTGTGAGATTGCATGCAGTTATGGGTGGGGTGATAGGCAGTAAATGTTGACTTACCAGTGTCCAGTCCTCCGGCTACTCCAGCGCGTCCCTCAGGATGCAGTAATGCCAGTACTTGCTCCTCCCATGCTGTGAGCTGTGGGGGAGGAGGTTGGGGACCACCACCAGTCCTCTGTATGGCAAGCTGGTGCCTTGCTGCTATGGAACGTTCCTTCCCTCGTAGGTGATTCCACCTCTTCCTGATGTTGTCCCTTGTTCTTGGGAGTTGGCCCACGGCGTTCACCCTGTCCACAATTCTCCACCATAGCTCAATCTTCCAGACAATGGAAATCTGCTGTACCTGTGCGCCAAACAGCTGTGACTAGACCCTGACAATTTCCTCCACCATGACCTTTAACTCCTCCTCAGTGAAAAGGGGTGCCTTTGTGGGGCCATGGGTGTTGTATGTTGTGTGTTGATGAGAGTGTGTTGAATAATGTGGTGGGTTGTGTGACGTGGGGTGTGTGAGCGATGTATGGGTGTAAGTGGTGTGTGTGTAGTTGTCTCTGTGATGTTGAAGGCTAACTCTTGCAGTCTTTTGGTGTTGGCAAAGAGTTATGGGTAATGTGGGTGGGTGTTTTATAGTGGTGTGGGTGTGTGCGTGTGTGGGTGTGTGGGTGTGATGTGTGAGGGCCTATGTGATAAACCAATAGAATGCAGCTCACTTGCAAAGAGGATAGAAACTGGAAACTGGAAGTGCCATGAAACTATCATCTGAAAACTTGAATGCATGTTTGATCTGTCATTGTACAGGTCGAGTAACGTGGATATTTGCAGTGTTCAGGTGATGAGCCTCAGGTGAAAGATATATTACTTGTACAGTGAGCCGTCAGCCCAAGCTAAACAAATTAGGCTTCTACGGTGATTGGAGTGGAAACTCTGACTAAAACCACATAAATGCACATAGTTTAGGTGGCAACCCAGCTGTTAGACTCTGCATCTGCTCTTCACAAACTAGGGCCCACACTTGCAAAGGTTTTGCACAGAGTTTGTGTTACTTTTTCAATGCAGACCCAATGTAAAATCCTGTTTGGGATTTACAAACCAAATCAAAATAAAACCCAATGCCTTGAATTACTTTGCCTCAGAGAGGCCTCCCGTGGATGGAGCCTGTGCATCCACGCATGGATTGTGAAGCAAATCTGTATCTTCATGGGCTTATAGACATGGAGTTATGACAAAATACTGCACATATGAGGTTGCCATCAATAAGTAGAAATATTTATATTTCTCCTAGCTTTTTTCCTCTTTGCATTTGAGCTGCATTCTTCCGCCACGCACATGGAAGAAATATACTTAAAGCATAGTTTTTGTGCAAGAAGGAACCCCGTCCTGCACAAAAAATATGCAATCCGCCAAGCAGTCACACTTGCACTTCGGCATAAAAGTGCCTGCATTGAAGCATTGCTGCACAAGTGTGCCACTACATGGAGAGACCAGAACTTAGCAATTTCTTTGTAGGTATAGCACAGTTCTGCTCGCTCCAGTTCACGCAATGCAGCAAGCAAATGTGCTTGTTCGCCTGGGTTGTGAGAAGTCTTAGTAAATCTGGGCCTCGATACTTAAAAGTTTATAGATACTTAGCAATTAGACGTAGATCCCTGTCTTTCTTCTGGAGTCTCTGTTTCTGAACCTCTAAAAGCCTGCCTTGCACAGGCTTGAAAAAAGATCAATGAGATTCTGCAACAAAGAAGCACTGACAGAGAGGATGTAGATTTGTCAAATCCAATGGATGTGAATGACTTGATATTGATAGGTTCTTTCTGTAAAGGTTGTCTTGAACTGAATAGTTTCTGTTTAGAGGATAGTTATATTACATTCTTTCTGTCAAAGGCATTATGCTATTGCAGCTATGTTGGAAAGATGTCTACGGAGAGCTGTCAATTTGGTTGGTGTCCTCTGAATCATTGCTTCATAGCTCAGCTAAGAACAAGTTCTCAAGGGGTAAATAAAACACCTTAGTGCGTGCCAGAAGCCAGATTGTAAAGCGCTTCATTCCAGTATAAAAACAACACATTTGGAAGTTATCAAAGAGGGCTGGATGAGTGTACAATATCCTGTTTCCTTCCCACCCCAGGAGGCTAGCGCCTTTGGCATTTGACCGGGCACAGATCTGTGGGTTCCCTTGAAGCCATTGCACCACTTGAGACATACCCTGATATAAACTATAGGGCATGTTTATCACACTTTCTCGCAGCTCAGACCAGTAAGCTCCTTACTTCACCGTGTGAAAGGACAGGAATGTGCTGTATTTAACATCATACTGTGCATTCCTGTCCTTTCCATGCACTGGTGCACTTTTGAGTTGTGGCTGTCTAGCACCAACGCAGGCACCCTTGCACCATGGTGCAAAGGTGCCTGCATTATAAGCAGGCTTTTTTATGTGTGGAAAGAGACACTTTCCTGCACAAAAAACAATCTCATAGGCTTTTTTCTCTATGTGTGCTGCAGAATACCTCACAGGTACAAAGAGTTAAAAACAAGGATAAATAAACATATTTCTCCTTGTTATGCCTCCCCTGGGGAGGCGTAGGATTTGGATGCATCCCAGGTCTACCACTAATGGTAAGTCTGGGAATGGGCCAAAGTACATTGGTGGATGCTTGGGAACGCCCACTCTCCACTCATGTAACATCTTCCTGGGGCAGAGTAATGCAAGGTAGTGATTTGCGCTGCCTTGATTTACTCCAGATGTATCAAGCCATGCAGAGCCATCGAAAGTGACCTTGCGTGGCCTGATAAATCTTTCTATCTAGAGGGAACTTGATCTGGTAGTTCCCGATGGATTTTCGGATTAAGGCAAAAGTAACACCAATTTACATTAAGCTTGTCTTTATAGGAAGTGCAATAATGGGTTGTAAACTGTAGGCTACGGCATCAAGAAATTACCAGTTGTTGTGATTAATTCGAATGTTCCACCCATTACTTTTTTGTTTTTCTAAATTTGTATGCTGAGTTACATAAGAGACACTCTTTTGAGATTCCATAACTGCTGCAAAGATGTGTTGTCCCTAACTTGTAGCCAGACATCCCTATTACAGCAATTCACCTCCAAGTGACAACCTCACTATATCACTGAAGCCGACACTCCCTATATGAATATATTGTTCTTTACAACACCACAGAAAAGTAGAATTGATGTTTCCCAACGCAAGATGAATGGCTTGAGGGAACTGTCCTCAGAGGCAGCATCTTTTCATTTTAGGATGATTCATCTTACCTCAGATGAGCCTTGTGTCCCCTAAGACACTTAATGGTGTGTGTCATATGCAGAGAAAACCCCCTCTTGCGCGTGTTCCATACCCTAGGGAAATGTTTGTTACTGAGTCACCAGTTTTGAAAGCAAGCACGTGACATTGGCCCTAACATAAATGACACTGCCATGGAAGGGCCCAGACGTGTTGACACCGATGTTTCTGTAATGACTTTCACATAACAATTCCCATCCAGGTTGAGGTTACCCGCATCGGCAATCGCTCCTTTTTTTTGTGAGCGCTACATCATTATGAATAATGTTTTGTTTCAGAGTATCCAAGGAACCTCACACGAAAGGTTAAAAAAACTGCGTGTTTTCTGCCAAAACTACTCTAAATATGTATCAGGAATTTCCAGTTGAATTCGGTCTCGGGTACGGTAAAGGTAGCGCTTCTTTTCCGTTTTAAAGTACTAAAAAACACATGATAGCAAAACTGAAAAAAATGGTAACTGGGTGGTGGCCTGCGACAGCCGTACCTGAGAAGGGACATGCAGATTTGCAGGTTCGTGACATGCAGGGGAGAAAGTAGCTCACTGTGCCCAGGTTTCACTTTGACCACATAATCAAAAGAGGAATCATGTGGCTGACAGTAAAGAGGAAAAAGAGAAACATGTTTCCTCTGGCCAACAGCCTTCTGCATTAGCAATCTATCCTTCACTGCAAATTAAGAGCAGGCAGGCTGAAATAGGCCAAAATGGAGACACTGCTCCCAAAGTCAAGCCCAAACGAGCAAAGTCTCAAGCGCACCTCCAGGCCCTGGATATTTTTATGAGGCAGGCTTTTCCAGCCGAGGGACAAAGTAACGTCCGAAATACTTGCTAGTAATCGACATTAATCCAAGTCCTATTTTACGTCGTCCTATCCTTACTTTATAAGTTAAACACAATCTCCTAACATAAATAAAAACACAAGAACCCCACCCACTAAATGAGCGGTAATAAATACCCGAGTGTTGGAAAATGGGTTATTGGTAAGGCCAGGTAAATACCTACACTTGGCAATAGGCCACTAACCTCAACTTAGGTCCAGTTAGGTCTCAGTAAATTAAGCCTAGCTCAACCCTTAATAGCTTGGCAAAGAGCGACAAGGCTTAACTTAGGAGACATATGTGTAAAGCATTTAAAGATCACAAAACAGTAAGTAAGTAAAGCACAAAACACAATAAAAATCCAACATTAATTTACAAACATAGTTTATATTTATATCTTTAAAATGACACCAAAATGATTAAAATCAGATAAGGGGAACCGGAGATATGATTTTTTTTTTAACGTAATGCTTTTTAGCACTTAGAAATGAATAGCGCCAATCTGGTCATCTGGTCGCAGCTCGACCAGGTCAAAGTCAAAGTTTGAGGCCAACTGAGATGGAGCCCTGCTCAGCTACAGCTCGCGGGAGGCCTCGGTCAAAAGTTTACCATTGGACTTAGTCGTTTTCTTGAAGATTTTCTTCAGCAGGACAAAGTCGCCAGTCCAATCCGACCTCCTGGAACTCTTCCTTGGATACGAGTTGCAGTAGCCCTCAGTGGAGATTTTTACCTTTGGACTTAGTCATTTTTTTGAGATGCGAATCTTTCATCCGGGGCAAACCTGAATCTTGATCCGACGTCCCTGAAGCCCTCTTTGGATACACTGCCTGGGAGGTCCCGGTCAACTTCCTACATTCGGACTTAATCACTTTTTCCGGAGATTTTCTTCACCGGGACGAACCTGCAAGTCAGGCCAGGTCACGGTTGAGGCAAGCCGGCTAGAATTGCCGCTGCGGGTCAGACCCTTAATGGAGCTTTTTTCCAAAAGTTCTCCTAACTTCTCCAAACTTATGGATCTTCTTCCAGATGTTCCTTTAAGTTTCTTTTGAGATCCACATCTCCCCCCAAGGTTCCAGAAGCTCTGAGATGCTCCTTGAGGGTGCAGACTACAACTCCGAGAATGCACCTGGCGCAAACTTCTTTTTGGCCACTGGACAGTGGTCAGCTGGTTGGTTTCTTCAGGAGTTGGAGCAGGGGACTCTGGTTAGCAAATTTTTACCTGTAGCAATGAGGGAGTCCCTCCTTCTACCAGTTGAAGTCAAGCAAAGTCCTTCTTGTGCCGAAGCCCAGGTGAGCAGCTGGTGCAGTCCTCCAGAGTGCAGTGTCCAGGTGCAGGTCAGTGGTCCAGCAGGGTAGTCCTTTTTCTTCTGTAGTTTTTCCTTGTTGGAATCTGGTAGGGATCAGAGGTGTGGGTGCAAGTCTCCCAGTTTTATCCTTGCCCCTGGGTGAAGAACGAGGGGGTCCTGGTTTTCCAATCAGGTGCAGGGTCCTTCCCCCTGTGATAACCACTTCCTGGGAAGTGTGGTAAAAATCAATCATGGCTGAAAGTGATTTTTGGAGGTTACATCTGGCTGAACCCACTCACTGGTGTGGCTAAACATCTTAAAGACACCCTTCTCCTGCTCTCTCCTAATCTGATCAAGGGGGAACCTAATTGTCTGGCTTTGCAGGATGTGAGGGAGGTGCTGGGTTGCTCCAAATGTCCTTCCCTGCCTTTGAAGACCAGTTTGGCAGCCCTCCCCCTTCCTGCCCCTCCATCTACTTAGGGAAGATCTCCTCCCCCAGGCACATCTCTTTGTGGTGAGCCAGGCCACTTCACACCTGGCCAGGCTGCCAGAGACTGGCCAATCAGAGTAAAGCAGCAAAAACACTGCAGCTGAAGTTGGAAACTTTTCAGGTAAAGTTTAAAACTTTTTACCTGAACAAGTTATATTAAATCCCACAACTGGAAGTTGTGGGATTTATCAGAACAATACATTTGATACCAAGGGGTGATACCTGGAAGTTGTGGGATTTATTATAACAATTAATTTGATATCAAAGGTTCCAGGATGCTTGTTTCTGGTCCAGGGAGGACCTGGCCTGGCAGTTCGGATTGGACTGTTCCCATGGGGAACAGGGTCAAGACTGATTTGCATATGGATGGGTCTAAACTGGAATGGCATGGTAAGCAACAAAACTGATGGATTAAACCCAGATCTGTGACTGGGGGTGAATGTTTGATTGGTTCTGCATTCCGTCCATCATCTGTTGTTTTTGCATTTGTTGCCACAAGTGGGAAGGGTTTGTCCAGACATGGGTCCCATGCTTGCTATGCCACCAGACCCAAGCTAGCTTGGCCGATGAAGGGTGATACCCTGAAACTGGTTATAGGGTGTTTTTTTGTGGTCCAGGGAGGACCTGGCCTGGCAGTTCGGACTGGACTGTTCCCATGGGGAACAGGGTCAAGACTGTTTTGCATGTGGGTGCATCCAAAACTGGAATGGCATGGCAAGCAAAAAAAAACGATGGATTAAATCGAGATCCATGACTGGGGTGAATGTTTGATTGGTTCTGCATTCTGTCCCTCATCTGTTTTTGCATTTGTTGCCTCAAGTGGGAAGGGTATGCCCAGATGTGGGTTCCATGCTTGCAATACCACTGGTTTCAAGCTAGCCTGGCTGATGAAGAGTGATACCCTGAAACCGGTTCCAGGATGCTTGTTTCTGGTCGAGGGAGGACCTGGCTTGGCAGTTCAGGCTGGACTGTTCCCATGGGGAAAGGGTCAAGACCAATTTGCATATGTTTGGGTCCAAACTGGAATGGCTTGGCAAGCAAAAAAAATGATGGATTAACTCCAGATCTGTGATTGGGGGTGAATGTTTGATTGGTTCTGGATTCTCTCCATCATCTGTCATTTTTACTTTTAAAAAGTAGGCATTTTCTTGCTTTAACTTTTCTGTGACTGCCTGTTTGTTGATTCCCTGTCTGGGTAAGACTGACAGTTGGGCTGTTTGTGAATCTCCTCTAGACAGTGACACAAAGGGAGCTGGGGTGTAACCTGCATAATCTAATGAGCCATCTGGGCTAGAGTGGAGGGAGGAGTGGTCACTCACACCTGAAAGGATTGTGACTGTCCTCACACAATGTAGTCTCCAACCCCTTGGTGTGTGTCTTGGGCCTGGCCTGAGCAAGGCAGGATCTTGTGAACACCAGAGACTTTCCTTTGAAGTTTGCCTACTTCAAAGGCAGAAAGGGGTATAGGTAGTGGATCCAAAACCCCAGACTTTAGATCACTTCTGGAATCAAGAGGAACCTCTGCCAAGAAGAAGAGCTGAAGAGCTGAGAAGAAGCGCTGCCCTGCCTGTGACTGTGCTTTGTTGGGCTATCCTGCAGTTGCTGCTTTTGCTTGAGAAAGGGGACAAAGACTGGACTTTGATCTGCATTCCTGCTTGAGAAGTATCTCCTAGGGCTTGGAGTTGAGCTTGCCTCCTATTTTGAACGCCTCAGGGACAGCAAAGGCTTCACCATCCAGTTTTGATTCTACCTGCTGTGGACTCTAGCTTGCCTGAGGGTGCCATTCCAGTTCCTGGGCCCCTAGGAGTGAATTACTGGTGAAATCCTGTGAAACGATGCCAGATGATGCCATGCGACTTCGCTAAGGATGCCGCTGCATGAAACCCACAATGCTACATGCACCGGAAGTCACAGAATCGCGACAACCCCAATGACTCTGCAGGCCTCCCATTGCCGCTGATCCCACATGAGTTCGCTGAGATCAGAGGGTCGTAGCACTGACATTCGTGACACCTGACTCCAACTCAGCACCTTTGAATCCGTGATATGAGTGCGACCCTGTAAGGTCGCCCTGCAACATCGTGACTTTGCCAGACTTCATGTCTGCTGGAGGTATCAAGGGACCGACATCTCGAAACCGACGCTGCCTCCCCTCCACCACTCTGCAGTAAGGACCCGCTGCCACTGCACGATGCCTCAGCTCCTCTGCCTCGTAACACCGGAACCGATGCCACATTCGATCCAGCGACACCTTGCTCCCCGTGCACCTGCCTGTTTTCTACTTGTTTTACAAAGGGACTGTACCTGGGGTCCGTACGACTCTGTAAACTGTGCCAGTGGTGTTGCGTTGTCGGAAACGACCCCGTCACAACGCCGCTTAATATCAACTTGTAGCATTTGTGCCTCTGGGCACTATTTTTGTGTTTTTAAGTGCTAAGATCATATTTGTAATGGTGTATTGTGGATTTTTATTGTATTTGGTTTTGTTTATCTAGATAAAATATTTACTATTTTTCTAAACCTGTGTGATGTCATTTTGTGGTGGTTCACTGTATTACTGTGTGTGTTGGTACAAATATTTAACCCCTTCGCTGCCAGGCCTTTTCCCCCTCCTGTGCCAGGCCTTTTTTTGCCTATTTGGGGCAGTTCGCGCTTAGGCCCTCATAACTTTTTGTCCACATAAGCTAACCAAGCCAAATTTGCGTCCTTTTTTTCCAACATCCTAGGGATTCTAGAGGTACCCAGACTTTGTGGGTTCCCCTGAAGGAGGCCAAGAAATTGGCCAAAATACAGTGAAAATTTCGTTTTTTTCAAAAAAATTGGAAAAAGTGGCTGCAGAAGAAGGCTTGTGGTTTTTCCCCTGAAAATGGCATCAACAAAGGGTTTGCGGTGCTAAACTCAGCAGCTTCCCAGCTTTCAGGAACAGGCAGACTTGAATCAGAAAACCCAATTTTTCAACACAATTTTGGCATTTTACTGGGGCATACCCCATTTGTGCAATTTTTTGTGCTTTCAGCCTCCTTCCAGTCAGTGACAGGAATGGTCATGAAACCAATGCTGGATCCCAGACACCTAAACATTTCTGAAAAGTAGACAACATTCTGAATTCAGCAAGGGGTCATTTGTGTAGATCCTACAAGGGTTTCCTACAGAAAATAACAGCTGAAAAAGAAACATATTGAAATTGAGGTGAAAAAACCATCAATTTTTCTCTACGTTTTACTCTGTAACTTTTCCCTGCAATGTCAGATTATCGAAAGCAATATACCGTTACGTCTGCTGGACTCCTCTGGTTGCGGGGATATATAGGGTTTGTAGGTTCATCAAGAACCCGAGGAACCCAGAGCCAATAAATGAGCTGCACCCTGCAGTGCGTTTTCATTCTATACCGGGTATACAGCAATTCATTTGCTGAAATATAAGGAGTAAAAAATTGCTATCAAGAAAACCTTTGCATTTCCAAAAAGGGTACAAGATAAGGTGTTGAGGAGCAGTGGTTATTTGCACATCTCTGAATTCCGGGGTGACCATAGTAGCACGTGAATTACAGGGAATTTCTCAAATAGATGTCTTTTTTACACACACTCCTATATTTGGAAGGAAAAAATGTAGAGAAAGACAAGGGGCAATAGTACTTGTTTTGCTAATCTATGTTCCCCCAAGTCTCCCGATATAAATGGTACCTCACTTGTGTGGGTAGGCCTAGCGCCCGCGACAGGATATGCCCCAAAACACAACGTGGACACATCACAGAAAACAGAGCTGTTTTTAGCAAAGTGACTACCTGTAGATTTTGGCCTCTAGCTCAGCCGCCACCTAGGGAAACCTACCAAACCTGTGCATTTCTGAAAACTAGAGACCTAGGGGAATCCAAGGACGGGTGACTTGTGTGGCTCGGACCAGGTTCTGTTACCCAGAATCCTTTGCAAACCTCAAAATTTGGCTAAAAAAACACATGTTCCTCACATTTCTGTGGCAGAAAGTTCTGGAATCTGAGAGGAGCCACAAATTTCCTTCCACCCAGCGTTCCCCCACGTCTCCCGATAAAAATGATACCTCACTTGTGTGGGTAGGCCTAGCACCCGCGACAGGATATCCCCCAAAACACAACGTGGACACATCACAGAAAACAGAGCTGTTTTTAGCAAAGTGACTACCTGTAGATTTTGGCCTCTAGCTCAGCCGCCACCTAGGGAAACCTACCAACCCTGTGCATTTCTGAAAACTAGAGACCTAGGGGAATCTAAGGAGGGGTGACTTGTGTGGCTCGGACCAGGTTCTGTTACCCAGAATCCTTTGCAAACCTCAAAATGTGGCTAAAAAAACACATGTTCCTCACATTTCTGTGGCAGAAAGTTCTGGAATCTGAGAGGAGCCACAAATTTCCTTCCACCCAGCGTTCCCCCACGTCTCCCGATAAAAATGATACCTCACTTGTGTGGGTAGGCCTAGCGCCCGCGACAGGATATGCCCCAAAACACAACGTGGACATATCACAGAAAACAGAGCTGTTTTTAGCAAAGTGACTACCTGTAGATTTTGGCCTCTAGCTCAGCCGGCACCTAGGGAAACCTACCAAACCTGTGCATTTCTGAAAACTAGAGACCTAGGGGAATCCAAGGAGGGGTGACTTGTGTGGCTCGGACCAGGTTCTGTTACCCAGAATCCTTTGCAAACCTCAAAATTTGGCTAAAAAAACACATGTTCCTCACATTTCTGTGGCAGAAAGTTCTGGAATCTGAGAGGAGCCACAAATTTCCTTCCACCCAGCGTTCCCCCACGTCTCCCGATAAAAATGATACCTCACTTGTGTGGGTAGGCCTAGCGCCCGCGACAGGATATGCCCCAAAACACAACGTGGACATATCACAGAAAACAGAGCTGTTTTTAGCAAAGTGACTACCTGTAGATTTTGGCCTCTAGCTCAGCCGGCACCTAGGGAAACCTACCAAACCTGTGCATTTCTGAAAACTAGAGACCTAGGGGAATCCAAGGAGGGGTGACTTGTGTGGCTCGGACCAGGTTCTGTTACCCAGAATCCTTTGCAAACCTCAAAATTTGGCTAAAAAAACACATGTTCCTCACATTTCTGTGGCAGAAAGTTCTGGAATCTGAGAGGAGCCACAAATTTCCTTCCACCCAGCGTTCCCCCACGTCTCCCGATAAAAATGATACCTCACTTGTGTGGGTAGGCCTAGGGCCCGCGACAGGATATGCCCCAAAACACAACGTGGACACATCACAGAAAACAGAGCTGTTTTTAGCAAAGTGACTACCTGTAGATTTTGGCCTCTAGCTCAGCCGCCACCTAGGGAAACCTACCAAACCTGTACATTTCTGAAAACTAGAGACCTAGGGGAATCCAAGGAGGGGTGACTTGTGTGGCTCGGACCAGGTTCTGTTACCCAGAATCCTTTGCAAACCTCAAAATTTGGCTAAAAAAACACATGTTCCTCACATTTCTGTGGCAGAAAGTTCTGGAATCTGAGAGGAGCCACAAATTTCCTTCCACCCAGCGTTCCCCCACGTCTCCCGATAAAAATGATACCTCACTTGTGTGGGTAGGCCTAGCGCCCGCGACAGGATATGCCCCAAAACACAACGTGGACACATCACAGAAAACAGAGCTGTTTTTAGCAAAGTGACTACCTGTAGATTTTGGCCTCTAGCTCAGCCGCCACCTAGGGAAACCTACCAAACCTGTACATTTCTGAAAACTAGAGACCTAGGGGAATCCAAGGAGGGGTGACTTGCGGGGCTCGGACCAGGTTCTGTTACCCAGAATCCTTTGCAAACCTCAAAATGTGGCTAAAAAAACACATGTTCCTCACATTTCTGTGGCAGAAAGTTCTGGAATCTGAGAGGAGCCACAAATTTCCTTCCACCCAGCGTTCCCCCACGTCTCCCGATAAAAATGATACCTCACTTGTGTGGGTAGGCCTAGGGCCCGCGACAGGATATGCCCCAAAACACAACGTGGACACATCACAGAAAACAGAGCTGTTTTTAGCAAAGTGACTACCTGTAGATTTTGGCCTCTAGCTCAGCCGCCACCTAGGGAAACCTACCAAACCTGTACATTTCTGAAAACTAGAGACCTAGGGGAATCCAAGGAGGGGTGACTTGTGTGGCTCGGACCAGGTTCTGTTACCCAGAATCCTTTGCAAACCTCAAAATTTGGCTAAAAAAACACATGTTCCTCACATTTCTGTGGCAGAAAGTTCTGGAATCTGAGAGGAGCCACAAATTTCCTTCCACCCAGCGTTCCCCCACGTCTCCCGATAAAAATGATACCTCACTTGTGTGGGTAGGCCTAGCGCCCGCGACAGGATATGCCCCAAAACACAACGTGGACACATCACAGAAAACAGAGCTGTTTTTAGCAAAGTGACTACCTGTAGATTTTGGCCTCTAGCTCAGCCGCCACCTAGGGAAACCTACCAAACCTGTACATTTCTGAAAACTAGAGACCTAGGGGAATCCAAGGAGGGGTGACTTGCGGGGCTCGGACCAGGTTCTGTTACCCAGAATCCTTTGCAAACCTCAAAATGTGGCTAAAAAAACACATGTTCCTCACATTTCTGTGGCAGAAAGTTCTGGAATCTGAGAGGAGCCACAAATTTCCTTCCACCCAGCGTTCCCCCAAGTCTCCCGATAAAAATGATACCTCACTTGCGTGGGTAGGACTAGCGCCCACGAAAGGAAAGGGCCCAAAACACAACGTGGACACATCACATTTTTTTATAAAAAGCAGTGCCTACCTGTGGATTTTGGCCTGTAGCTCAGCCCGCACCTGGGGAAACCTAGCAAACCAGCGCATTTTTGAAAACTAGAAACCCAGGGGAATCCAAGATGGGGTGACTTGCGGGGCTCTGACCAGGTTATGTTACCCAGAATCCTTTGCAAACATCAAAATGTGGCCCAAAAAACACTTTTTCCTCTCATTTCGGTGACAGAAAGTTCTGGAATCTGAGAGGAGCCACAAATTTCCTTCCACCCAGCGTTCCCCTAAGTCTCTCGATAAAAATGGTGCCTCACTTCTGTGGGTAGGCCTAGCGCCCACGAAAGGAAATGGCCCAAAACACAACATGGACACAACATATTTTTTCACAGAAAACAGAGGTGTTTTTTGCAAGGTGCCTACCTGTGGAGTTTGGCCTGTAGCTCAGCCGGCCCCAGGGGGGGGGGCAGAAATGGCCTAAAATAAATTTCTTGCCCCCAACCCCCACCCCCCCCCCGGAGCGACCCTTGCCTACGGGGTCGCTCCCCCCTGCGTGACATTGGCGCCAAAAAACAAATCCCAGGTGCCTAGTGGTTTCTGCCCCCTTGGGGGCAGATTGACCTAAAATCGGCCAATCTGCCCCCAAGGGGGGCAGAAATGGCCTAAATACAATTTGCCCCCCAGGGGAGCGACCCTTGCCTGATGGGTCGCTCCCCACCTCGAAAAAAACAAACAAACAAAAAAAAAAAAAACACAACAAAAAAATTTGCCCTGGTGCCCTGAGGGTTCTGCCCCCCCCCCCTGGGGGCAGTTCAGCCTAATAATAGGCCGATCTGCCCCCAGGGGGGGCAGAAATGGCCTAAAATAAATTTGCCCCCCCAGCCCCCACCCCTTCCCTGGAGCGACCCTTGCCTACGGGGTCGCTCCCCCTGCGTGACATTGGCGCCAAAAAACAAATCCCAGGTGCCTAGTGGTTTCTGCCCCCTTGGGGGCAGATTGACCTAAAATCGGCCAATCTGCCCCCAAGGGGGGCAGAAATGGCCTAAATACAAGTTGCCCCCCAGGGGAGCGACCCTTGCCTGATGGGTCGCTCCCCATCTCGAAAAAAACAAACAAACAAAAAAAAAACACAAAAAAACAAATTGCCCTGGTGCCCTGAGGGTTCTGCCCCCCTCTGGGGGCAGTTCGCCCTGATAATAGGCCGATCTGCCCGTAGGGAGGGCAGAAATGGCCTAAAATAAATTTGACCCCCCAACCCCCACCCCCCCCGGGAGCGACCCTTGCCTACGGGGTCGCTCCCCCTGCGTGACATTGGCGCCAAAAAACAAATCCCAGGTGCCTAGTGGTTTCTACCCCCTTGGGGGCAGATTGACCTAAAATCGGCCAATCTGCCCCCAAGGGGGGCAGAAATGGCCTAAATACAATTTGCCCCCCAGGGGAGCGACCCTTTCCTGATGGGTCGCTCCCCATCTCGAAAAAAAACAAACAAAAAAAAAAAAAACACACAAAAAAAATGTGCCCTGGTGCCTAGAGGGTTCTGCCCCCCCCTGGGGGCAGTTTGGCCTAATAATAGGCCGATCTGCCCCCAGGGGGGGCAGAAATGGCCTAAAATAAATTTGAACCCCCAACCCCCCCCCCCCCCCCGGGAGCGACCCTTGCCTACGGGGTCACTCCCCCTGCGTGACATTGGCGACAAAAAACAAATCCCCGGTGCCTAGTGGTTTCTGCCCCCTTGGGGGCAGATTGACCTAAAATCGGCCAATCTGCCCCCAAGGGGGGCAAAAATGGTGTAAATACAATTTCCCCCCCCCCAGGGGAGCGACCCTTGCCTGATGGGTCGCTCCCCATCTCTAAAAAAACAAACAAACAAAAAAAAAAACACAAAAAAAAACTTGCCCTAGCGCCTATAGGTTTCTGCCCCCCCTGGGGGCAGATCGGCCTAATAATAGGCCGATCTGCCCCCAGAGGGGGCAGAAATGGCCTAAAATAAATTGCCCTCCCCCCCAGGGAGCGACCCTTGCCTAAGGGGTCGCTCCCTTTGCGTGAAATTCACGCAAAGAAAAAACTCCCTGGTGTCTAGTGGTTTCTACCCCCCTTGGGGGCAGATTGGCCTCATTAAAATAGGCCAATCTGCCCCCAAGGGGGGCAGAAATGGCCAAAATATAATTTTACCCCAAGGGGAGCGACCCTTGCCTAAGGGGTCGCTCCCCACCCAAAAAAATAAAATAACGCATAAAAAAAAAAAAATAGTCCCTGGTGCCCTAGAGGTTTCTGCCACCCCTGGGGGCAGATCGGCCTAATAGTAGGCCGATCTGCCCCGGGGGGGGCAGAAAAGGCCTTCCAGAAAAAATGCCCCCCCATGGGAGCGACCCTTGCCCAAGGGGTCGCTCCCTTTTGTCAATATCATAAAAAAAAAAAAAATCCCTGGTGTCTAGTGGGGTTTCAAAAGCCGGATTGCAAGCAATCCGGCTTTTGAAACCCTCGGAGAGACTTCAAAGGGAAGGAAATACTTTTCCTTCCCTTTGAAGCCCCTCCGGGCCTCCCCGGTGATTGAAAGAGAAATGCTTTTGCATTTCTTTTTCAATCGCGCTGGAAGCAGAGCTTCCAGCGCGACGAGGGAGGCCCCTGTGACACAGGGGAACTGTAGCCTGTGACACAGGGGAACTGTAGCCTTGGACGAGATCATCTCGTCCAAGGCACCCAAGAGGTTAACACATTGTCTCTGAGTTAAGCCTGCCTGCTCGTGTCAAGCTACCAAGTGGGTAAGCTAGGGTTAAATGAGTGTGATCCTCCTTTACCCTGACTAGAGGGGCCAACCTGACTGCCAACCAAAGAACCCATTTCTAACATTGGTGATCAGTGGTGAGGATTGGACTTGTATTTGTACTTGACACACAGTGATTTAGGGGCATATTTATACTCTGTTTGTGCCGAATTTGCGTAAAAATGTTTGACTCAAATTCGACGCAAATCTAACACCATATTTATACTTTGACGCCCGACCCTGCGAACAGCAATATTCAGCAGTGTGCATCATTTTCTGGATGCGTGAAACCGCCTTGCGTTAATGACATGCACGTTAGGCGTTCCCGTCCCAAAAATAACTTTAAGGCATGTGCGCCTTATTCATACTCCCGCATCATTTTGATGCACAGGAGGGGCGGGCCTTAAAAAATGGCACATAGCCTGATTTTCGCCATTTTTTAATGCCTGGGTGAGGGCAGGCGTTAAGGGACCTGTGGGCTCATTTCCATGGTCTCTGACCATGGAAGCAATCCACAGGTGCCTTTCCCTGCCCCCAGGGACACCCCCTGCCACCCTTGTCCATCCCTGGAGGACACCCATGGATGGAGGACCCATCCCAGGTAAGTATAGGTAAGTTGAGGTAAGTACTTTTTTTTTCTTTAGGTGGCATTTGGGCCTAACTTGGGCCCCCATACATGCCATTGTGCCCAATGACCATGCACAGGGGACCAAAGTCCCCTGGGCATGGCCATTGGGCAGGGGATAATGACTCCTGTCTTTCCTAAGACAGGAGTCATTTCAATGGGGGTTGTGCATCAAAAAATGGCGCAAGTCCGGTTAGAGCCATGATTTTTTACTCTAACCTGACTTGCACCATTTTTTGACGCACAACCCCATTCTTCCCTACGCCTGCGTTGCCCGGTTAGAGTCATTTTTTTTTACACTAACCAGGCCGCAGTGCCGGCCAACGTCTATCCATAAATAAGGCGCCTGCCTGGTGTGTTGGAATGGCGTTAGCCTGCGGTAAAAAAATGTATGCATGCCAGCGCTGGTTTGCGTCAAAAAGTATAAATATGGGCCTAGATGTACACTACTAGTTTCAGTGCAGACCTTTACGTGACCACATACTACTTGTTTTTGCTTTTTCTCTTTTTGGACTTCACCTGCTTCCATTACTTTTGATATTTGAACTTCTCATTGGGAACTCTTTGTTGTCTTTGAACTTTGCACTTTTTTAATTTGCCATCATGTCTCAATCTGGAGATACATCAGCTGGAGCTGTTTTTGAGTTGGGGAAGCTGGAAAGTTATGCAGTTGCTCAACTGAAGCAGTTAAGTAAGCATCTTGCCTGTCCCATTAGGAGCTCCACCAGGAAGGAGGAGCTGCAAAAGGCACTGAGGGCCTGGGTGACTGCCAAGGAGGCTGAGGGGCACACAGAGGGCAAGGATGAGGGTGAGGATGTGCAGAGAGTCCATATTTGGGTATTGGGTGTACCTGTTATGCCTGGGTGGAGGTTCTCCAGGGCAGGTAGCAGTGTGTCATCCAAGGGTCTGACTCCTGAAGAATTGCAGGACAGACAGGCAGAGAGGGTTCACCAGTTGGAGATAAAGAAGTTGAGGATTAAATTTGAGGGGGAAATGGAAGAGAAGAATCTGGCCATAGAAGAGAAGAAGCTGCTCCTGGCTCATGAGCTCAGTTCGAGGGAACTAGATCAGAGGAGCCAATCTACAAAAGTTGGTGGGAGCCGCACCACAGTGCAGTCTGAGATGAGGGTGCACATTCCTAAAGACCTAGTGAAGGGTTCTAAGAGGGAGAACAGCATATATATGTGGTGTAAGGGATTTGAGTCTGCTCTCCACATGAATCTGGTCCCTGAAGCACATTGTGGGGCGGGTCTGTGGAAATATTTTGAGGTAGAGGTGAGGGATACTCTGACATCCTTAGGGGATCCTCAGGGGCTCACTTACTCTATCATGAAGGATGCTTTACTCACAAGGTGTGGTCTTAACCATGAGCAACATAAGAACAAGGTTAGGTCCTACAAAAAGAAAGAACCCCAAACTTGGCTGGAATGTGCTGACTCTTTCTGAAGGTCACTGGATGGGTGGGTGAAGGGCAGTAAGGTGACAACTTATGAGGGGCTTTACAACTTGGGAGTAGTTGTACAGTCTTTGTTTTCCAGAGCTGCACCAGCACCTGATTGACAGGAAGCTGACTGACCCCAGGAAGTTTGTGCATGAAGAGGACTACTGGGAGAGCACCAGGGTCCAAAATAGGTATGGGGGAGACCATGCCAAGGGTGCTCAGGGTCTCTCTCCAAAGACGTTTGGGGTAAGGGTAAATAGGGGAAGTTCTCTAAAGGGCCCCAACCTAGTTCCCCGGGTAAGGATTTCCAGCCCCAGCTGAGAAGAATCCCTGGTTTTCTAAAGGGAAACCTGCAGAAGGGGGTCCCCGCAAGTGTTATGCATGTGACCAGGTGGGTCATATGAGGGGGGATCCCAAATATCCCAAGGGGCCCAAGGCACCCATTGGTGCTCAGGCACAGGGTTTGGCCAGTGTAGTGCTAGGGGGGGAGTTGGTTCCAGGTGGGTGGGAACCGCCTGAGATGACCCTTGTCTCAATAGGCGGAAGTGCCTGAGAACACCAAGAAGTAGAGGCAGTGGGTGACCATCAATGGACATAGGGGAGAGGCTCTGAGAGACACAGGAGCCACTGTGCAATTCATCTGGTGTCTGAGGAGCAGATAGATCCTGTAGGAAAGTACCATCTTGCCTGGCATGTTACCCCCATTTTTACTTGTGTGTCAGTTTGTTTTTGCCTGTGTCACTGGGATCCTGCTAGCCAGGACCCCAGTGCTCATAGTTTGTGACCTATATGTGTACCCTGTGTGGTGCCTAACTGTATCACTGAGGCTCTACTAACCAGAACCTCAGTGTTTATGCTCTCTCTGCTTTTAAAATTGTCACTACAGGCTAGTGACCATTTTCACCAATTTTGATTGGCATACTGGAACACCCATATAATTCCCTAGGATATGGTACCTAGTGGCCAGTGGAGCGCTTGGGAGGAGTTGGTTCCAGGTGGGCGGGAACCGCCTGAGATGACCTTTGTCTCAATAGGCGGAAGTGTGATGGTCCAGAGAACCCATGTGCCTGAGAACACCAAGAAGTAGAGGCAGTGGGTGACCATCAATGGACAGAGGGGAGAGGCTCTGAGAGACACAGGAGCCAGTGTGACTACTGTGCAAGTCATCTGGTGTCTGAGGACAGATAGATCCCCATGTACTTCACTAAGAAATTGCGGTAGACAACTCAGAGCACCTGTGCAGAGTGGCGCAGGTTCCCTTTGAATGGGGAGGGGTGGAGGGGTTGCAGGTGCCCTGAGATAAGCTGTGAGTCCAACTACGCCTGTAGATTGTCTGCTTGGTAATGGCCTGGAGGATTCCCCTTGGACGGAGATGAAACACAGGTCTCACTTGGAGATGTTGGATCCGCCTGGGTGGATGTGTGTGTCCACCAAGTCTATGGCAGCCCGCCAGGGTGATCAGGAGACCCTGGAGCCTGAAAAAGTGACCCAGGTGTCTGTCAGAAGGAGGAAGAGCAAGGGGTGTGGGAATCCAGCCCCAGAAGTTCCCACAGTCAGGTAGCTGAGCTAGGGGAGGTCCCTGAGTTGATGCACTGGTAGCAGGAAGGGGTACACACAAGGGAATCATTCCGTGAGGCACAGAGAACATGCCCTACTCTGGAGGGTTTGCGGCGACAGGCTGCAGACCACACATCTGGCAGAGAGTCTGGATCACACTTGATCTACTGGGAAGATGGCCTCCTGTATAGTGAGCCTAAGGTTGCTGAACCTGGGTCAGCCCATGTGCTGGTGGTACCCCGGTGCTTCAGAGCCTTCTTACTGGGTCTGGCTCATGATGTGCCTGGACATTTGGGGCAGGACAATACATTTAAATGGCTTGTCACCCACTTTAACTGGCCCCAAATGTGGAGGCACTCAGATGCACACTGTTGGTCTTGACAAACTTGCCAGACAAGTGGCAAGAGTGGGGAGAAATGTAAGGCTCCTCTCCAGCCTTTTCCTGTAGTCAGCACCCATTTGAAAGGGTCGGTATTGACATTGTGGGGTCTCTTTATCCCAAGACAGCCATGGGCAACAGGTTTATCCTGGTCTTGGTGGACCATGCCACCCGGCACCCAGAAGCCATTCCTTTATCATCAATCACCTCCCCTGTGGTGGGACGTGCACTGATGGGGGTTTTTACCGGCATGGGGTTCCCCAAGTAAGTGGTGTCCGATAGGGGTAACAGCTTCATATCAACCTATGTGAAGTCTCTGTGGAAGGAGTGTGGGGTAACCTACAAGTTTACAACTCCTTACCACCTCCAAGGAAACGGTCTGTGTTAGACTTTTCATCCTTGGTGTGGTCTCCCTTAACTTTTTGCCCCTGTTTCCCAGGTTGTTGATGTGTGCTTGACTCTGATTTTGTTGTTTTTGTTACTCTGGGCACTTTACCACTGCTATCCAGTGCTAAAGTGCAAGTGCTCCTTTACAAAATGTGTATGTAATTGGTTTATCCATGATTGGCTTATTTGGTTTACTAGTAAGTCCCTAGTAAAGTGCACTAGAGGTGCCAGGGCCTGTAAACCAAATGCTACTAGTGGGCCTGCAGCACTGGTTGTGCCCCCCACATAAGTAGGTCTGTAATCATGACTCAGACCTGCCATTGCAGTGTCTTTGTGTGCAGTTTTACCTGTAAATTCGACTTGGCAAGTGTACCCACTTGCCACGCCTAAACCTTCCCTTTTCTTGCATGTCAGACACCCCTAAGGTAGGCCCTAGGTAGCCCCAAGGGCAGGGTGCAGTGTATGGTTAAGGTAGGACATATAGTAATGTGTTTTATATGTCCTGACAGTGAAATATTGCTAAATTCATTTTTCACTGTTGCAAGGCCTGTCCCTCTCATAGGTTAACATGGGGGCTACCTTTAAATCGTATTAAAGTGTATATTCCCTCTGGGAGCAGATGGACATGTGGAGTTTGGGGTCTCTGAGCTCACAATTAAAAATACATCTTTTAGTAAAGTTGATTTTAAGATTGTGCGTTTGAAAATTCCAGTTTTAGAAAGTGAGCATTTTCTTGCTTTTTACCATTTCTGTGACTCTGCCTGTTTGTGGATTCCCTGTCTGGGTCAGTTTGACAGTTGGGCTGGTTGCACCTCACACTAAACAGTGACACAAAGGGAGCTGGGGTGTAGCCTGCATATCCTGATGAGCCATCTGTGCTAGGAGGGAGGGGAGGAGTGGTCACTCGCACCTGAAAGGGCTGTGCCTCCCCTCACACAATGCAGTCTCCAATCCCCTGGTGAGTGTCTGGGGCCAGGCCTGGGCAAGGCAGGATTTCACATTCCAAAGAGACTTTACTTTGAAGTAGGCCTACTTCAAAGGAAAAACTGGGTATAGGAAGGGCACCCCAAACCACAGACTTTAGAACACTTCTGGAAACAAGAGGAACCTCTACCTGGAGAAGAGCTGAGGAGAAGTGCTGCCCTGCCTGTGACTGTGCTTTGTGGAGCTATCCTGCAGTTGCTGCTTCTGCCAGAGTAAGAGGGAAAAGACTGGACTTTGTGTGCCTTCCATCTTGTGAAGAAATCTCCAAGGACTTGATTTAGAGCTTGCCTCCTGTTGTTTGAAGTCTCAGGGACAGCAAAGACTTCTCTCTGCCAGCACCTGGAGTCTCTGGAGAGACTCCTGCTCTGACAAGTGGTGCCCTATCCAGTCCCTGGGCCCTTGAAAGGAAAGCTGGTAGAAATCCAAGGAAATCGACTTCGGAAGACTTCGGACCGACGCCACTGCTGAATCCGGTGACGCCACCTGCACCCGACGCCGTGACCTTTGCTGGAACGCAACGCTCTTCGCAGGCCTGATGCCGCTGCAGCCCCGCTGAAGTCTGTGACTCCGTGGAAGTTGCCACTCCACGTCATGACCGACGCCCGACCCCGCGATCCCCGACTTCGCGCATCGACTTGTTTTCACTCTTCACCAAAGGTACTGTACTTGGGGGTCTACGCGACTCCGTGTCTGGCGCCGCTGGTGTCGGCTTGTTGGGAACGACTCTTTCACGACACCGTGTGAACACCTCATCGAAGCATTTTTGTCTCTAAGCGCTATTTTTGAGTTTAATCTTTAAAAATTAATAACTTGACTTGTGTATGTCAGATTTTTGCCGTTTTGGTCTTGTTTTGTTTAGATAAATATTTCCTATTTTTCTAAACTGGTGTCATTTTGTAGTGTTTTCATTAAGTTACTGTGTGTGTTGGTACAAATACTTTACACCTAGCACTCTAAAGTTCAGCCTACTGCTCTGCCAAGCTACCAAGGGGGTAAGCAGGGGTTAGCTGAGGGTGATTCTCTTTCACCCTGACTAGAGTGAGTGTCCTTACTTGAACCGGGGGTAACCTGACTGTCAACCAAAGACCCCATTTCTAACAGTCCAGTTGAGAGATTCATCCACACCTTGAAAGGCATAATCATGGTCCTGTCAGAGCCCTTGAGGCATAAGTGGGACTTCCTCTTGCATTGCCTTCTGTTTGCCTACAGGGAGATGCAACAAAAGGGTCTTGGATTTAGCCCTTTTGAGTTGTTATATGGCCATTCAGTCAGGGGACTGTTAAGTTTGGTTAGGGAGGGCTTAGAGAAAGCCTCTAGTAAGCCCCCCAGGATGTATTCAGTTACATGCTTGCCTTCATAAAGCTTGCTCGAGAACCTGGAAACATGCCAGGAAGACATGAAATGCTGGTATGACCAGAGCCCTTCAGGGCAAGTGGACTGAGCCTTTTGAGGTGATGGAGCGCAAGAGTGATGTCATTTATCTGGTCAACTTCACTATTGTCCTTAAAGGGACCCTGTGTTTTCATGGCTTCAACTCAGAACAACTTCACAGGAAAGCACCCAGTACTCAACCTATCAATGGGAGATCACCAGGCCACATTTATCGTTGGCAGTGGGTCATTACTAAACTACATATGTGCCACAGCATACAAGAAGATGAAACCTACGAATATGAGAGTGTATAACTGCAAGCCTAAAAAAAGCTAACCTGACTCATGACAACACTCACCTCAAATGGCAGGGCAATGGAAATTGGCATTCAGGTCATAGATAGTCCTATGCTATCTGACCTTCTCCTCAGTTTTCATAGGGAAGAACAAATGAAGCTGGATGCTATTTTGTACACCATCCAGGATGAACCATCCATTATCCAGAAGCATCATAAACTATACACTGTGTTAGGAAAGATGAAGAGCTGTCAAGAATGGCTTCACACAAAGGAAAGCATCAACCTTGTAGCTCAACATCACCATGAGATTTCATCTAATTTATAGTGAGCGGTAGAAGACGAACTCCAAGACTTCTTGGCCACTGATATCTTTGAGGAATTAAAAGAACCAACTCAATTGATGTCCTGACTGGTTGTAGTGGTTACAGTGTCCATTCACAACACAGAGAGCAATGCAAGCCTGTGCTTTGACATGAGACAATAAAGCAAAGCCATAAAGAAAGCCTTGCAGAAAGCCAGCTTAACACTAAACACTGACAAATGTGAGTTCCACAGACATTCAAGGTTGTATAGACATACCTTTTTGGATAAAGGCATGAGGCATGTTGATGCAGATATGCTAATTAGAAATTATTAATGAATGTTTATGTGTTTTGATTAACAAAAAGTTCATAGAAAAATAATTGTAGAGAATTTATTTTTAATATGCATGTTTGGAAAATGTGCCCACAGGGTATGTCAGCCACTTATATGGATTTGTATTAAAATGACTAAAAATGTGTGAAATAATGAAAATGTGTAATTATAATGTAATGATGTGCAATAATGAGATGTATAACCTATGTTTTGCATTATATCGTAGAATCTAACTTAGCTGAAGTCGCGGCCTACTTGCCTAGCCTCATGCAAAAGCAGAATTAATAAACGCACAAAGTAGAAGTTACTGATGCCTATGAACTGACCGTGAACCGTGTGCTTAGCTAGAATTTTCTGCAATGTACTGACATACAGGAGATGATGAAGTCAATTTGATCCAAATATGTTTAGAGTAGGCTGAATGTACTTTCCCAGTATTGAAACAATTAAAGCACTGACTGAAGAGGAAGATGCAACATTTTCGATACATAAAGAGCCAGATGATGAGGACATCGGACAGTGGACCAAACCATGAACTGGGAACGGCAAAATCTTAGAACTTATAGATTTGTAAAATAAACGTTATTGGTTAGGGTCGTAACTGCTGATTAGTGAACCAATTAGGAATTAGGGGATGGACTGAAAAACTCTAATAAAAAGTCATGGCAAGGGGCTAAAACTTCAGATTAGATGCAGGCGATGCAAGGGGAGAATTGATGATGTCAGGAGACGTGGTTCAAGATTCTGTCATTGGGCTCAATTTCTTGAGAGCCTGATCTGTTACTGATTAATTTATGACCTGAAGACGAAGACTGCCTTTGTTGCTGATCCATTCCGTGGATAGGTAGCTTTGACAATGTGACTGATTAACTTTGTGCCTTTCTTATAGGTACCAGCTGCGCTGTTTTAAAATTTTCTCTTAGATGTTTTTCCAAATTCATGTTTTTTTAAATTGTTTTTGCATGAACTCCCACATGCTAATGCTACTCTGGGTTAGGTAAGGTTCCTTTGGGTGACATGACAGTGACAAATAATTGACAAACTGATTGCTGAACTCTGCTGTTAATGTTGTTATAGTAATCTTTGTTAGTTTATTCTGAAGCATTAGAGCATAGGTTTTTCTCAAGATCCGATTAAATTATGTATTGGTGGTCACTAACAAATTAATTCTGAGCTGATTGAATAAAGTTTGATTAACCATATGGATTAGTATTGCAACCAATAGGGAAATAAAAATTGTTAAAATGTATAGTGAGCTGTGGTTATTCATGAAATGATGATATAATAGACTAATGATTAATGATTTTCTTAGTGGTTATTGATTGGTTATATTGAATATTTGATAACACTGGTCACTACATGACTAGGATACGCCATGCGATTCAAAAGGTTCATCGGCTTATACGCGTCCCCTTGTAAGTTTACTTACTAAGGAGCAGACGCACTAGCAATTTTTGGTAGTAGCTTGATGGTTAGTTTCCTTGAAGAACAAGTTATGTGGTGATTGGTGGTTATGGTGGTAGTTTAAGTTAGGGTTAGTTGTTCATTTTTATGAGATTTGAATTTTGTTTTTCTGAAATGGCAATTGTAGCAAAGATTATGTCCCCTTAAGCCCAGAAATGACTTTCCCAGATCCAGCATCCCGCTAGTAAGGTTGGGTATGTTCTCTTCCCGGGGATCCTCATCAATAGTCATAAACACTGAATATTCCCGCCCACATGCGGGGACCCCGGAGCACATACAAACACACATGTATATGAATGAAATATCTATGAAAAAAGAACATTTACGTAGAGAATTTCAATACCAACATAATATATACAAGTGCAACAGTCAATGCAGCCTATTTAGGGAAGCAGGCTAAAAATGCTTTATTTCTTGGAGTTTTTTTTTTTAAACATACATTGAAAACTTCAAATGAAGGTGAAAACTTCCCGCAGTCTAAATAGAAGACAGAGAAAATGTAAGCACTCTATATTAAAAGACAAAAAACTACATTGAAAATAAATGAGCATTATTAGCCAATTGGATGCATGCAGGTTAACACAGCAGAACTGTCTGTTCACCGTCGACGTCATCCCTTCCATTGTCGCATCACCGGGTGTCGAAGAGCACACCGCCATCGACGGCGACTTATGCGACGTTGAAAGAAAAGAAGTCAAGGCTTCAACTCCCTCATCAGGGTAGTTCTCCATCGAGGGTTGCATACCGATCAACGTCGAGCAGGTACATCAGTACTCACACGCCGTCAAAGGCTAATCAAGACATTCAACGTCGAGGCATATTCCTGCTGTGGTCCACCGCTCGCTGTCGAAGCATTCAGCGTCGACCTCCAGACCTGAGAAGACGGGAAGGTCTTGCTCGACAGCAGGATCTCATGGATCCCCGTTGACGGCAGCACAACGTTGATCAACGTCGAGACAACCTTCTCCTGTAATATATGTCTTGCAAAGGGTTTCTCTGTATACCAGCCACGATCAAAAGTCACCTACAAATCCTGAGACTGGCCTTCTCCACCAAGACCCGGTAGTCACTGTTCAGAATGACTCTTCAGGGGCATCTAGAGCTTCATCAGCAGGACATATACCACCTATAAACCTGTCTCCAAGGTGGTTGGAAAGCCTGAATAAAATACCGGCTTCTCCAGATTCTCAATACTCGAGACTTTACTCACCATCGGCTTCTTTGCCTTGTACGCCCACACCAACAACGCTCTCTGAACGAGCAAGACCTACTACTGACCAGCCCACTCCTAGACGTCAGCGCAGCCAGTCTAGGGCATCTACAAGAAGTAGGTCACGATCCAGGAGAAGGTCTAGTTCTAGATCCTCTAGATCAAAGCAAAGGCAGCGCAGATTTCCTTCATGGTCTACGGCATCGGAGTCTTCCATCAGAGACTACTCACCTACCTTGACTAACTTCCCTCCAGCAAGAGTATTGCCAATTGACGATATTACAACTTTCAACGAGGTTTTGGTCAGAGGGGCCTAGAAACTGAACATAGATATTCCGGAGCCAACTACATCATCGTCTGTGATTTTTGAGACCCTACTTCAGCGTGCCTCCTCCAGGCAATTATTGCTTCTGGTTCCTGGTCTTTTACAACCGGCTATGGATACATTTCTCACTCCGGCTAGCCTACGCTCAGCCCCGGCTCAGATACTAAAGAAATAGAAAGCCCCAGACCAGGATCCTTTGTTCCTTAGAGTCGACCCACCTCCAGACTCTGTGATGTTAGCTGCTGCCCGTAAAACTCATTTTGTGGCGTCACCATCTACGGTCCCTCCAGATAAGGAAAGTAAACATTTGGATTCATTGGGAAGGAAAATGTGTGGCACTTCAGCAGCATACATGAAGGTCTCCAGTGCATCTGCGCTTTTGAGAATGTACGACCATTCTTTGTGGGACTCTCTGAACATTTTCATTGATAAATTGCCTAGGGAAGATAGGAAAGATTTTCAGGAGATCCTGCAGGAGGGGAGTTTAGTATTCAACCAAGATATTAGTGCTGCAGCAGACGGAGCAGATTTGGCGGCTCATGGCTACACGCATGGCATTTGTGCAAGGAGGTCCTCATGGCTTCGCCTCACAGGGTTGAAGAAGGAGGCACAGCACCACATCTTGAACCTTCCGTTTAATGGAAACTCATTATTTGGATCTCACACTGACGATGAGATGGCGAAGATTAAATCAGAGGTAGACACTATGAAAGCGGTGGGCCTAGATGGGCGAAGAGAGTATAGGAGGTACAGCCATTATGACAAGTGCCCTTTTCAGCAGATGGCTCAAGCCCCTCATTGGTCCCAGAGGCCTCAACAGAAACAAGGGCGACCTTAATTTCAATCACGCAAAACTGCGAGAGACCGCTCTCCAAGTAGACCACATCAGTCTACCCCCAAGACAGCGGGAAAACAATGAGGATTTGCTTCCCCTAACCCTGTCCACCACTCCAATGAGGGGAAGTATTACAAATTACACACACAAGTGGCACACAGTTACAAAAGACAAATGGGTGCTAAACATTGTAGAGAATGGTTACTCTCTTCGGTTCAAATCTCCTCCACCTCCTCTGCCACCAACGAGGTCAGTGCCTGCTCACCACTCGGTCCTACGAAAAGAAGTTTGCATCCTGTTGCAGAAAAGAGCGACAGAAAAGGTTCCATCCGCTCAATGAGGAAAAGGAGTGTATTCCCGATATTTTCCGGTAAAAAAAGAAAGGCCAAGAAGGGGTCTTCAGACCCATTCTAGATCTGAGGCATCTGAACAGATGCATCTGGAAAGAAAATTTCAGAATGTTGCCCTTCATCAGATTTTCCCTCAGCTACATCGAGGAGACTGGATGTGTTCCATAGATCTACATGATGCATACTTTCACATTCCAATCGTACCAAAACATAAAAAATTTATTCGGTTCGTAGTGGCATCACAACACTACTAGCTCAAGGTGCTGCCCTTCTGCCTAAAATCAGCCCCTCAGACATTCTTCACATGTGTGGCAACAATAGCGGCACACTTGAGAACAAGAAATATCTTTATTTATCCATACCTAGATGACTGGCTGTTCAAAGCCACCACCGCAGAGCAGACTGTTAACCATCTCAACCTGATTCTGAACATTTTCAGCTCTCTGGGTCTGCAGATCAATTTCCAAGGGTCCACTCTCATTCTAACTCATACGCTCCATTATCTGGGGGCAATACTAGACACCAAGCTAGAAAGAGTGTGCCCTTCGTAGGAACGACTATCATCAATAACGAAGAAGTGTCACACTCTTCTCCACACTCGGAGGCCTACGGTCCGTCAAGTAGCGCCTCTGTTGGGCTCCATGGCCTCCTGCATTTTCATTGTCCCAAACGCCAGGCTGCATATGAGTCCTCTTTAGGAAACTCTAGAGGATCAGTGGAATCAACACACAGCCAAATGGGAGGACAGAATAACTCTTTCAACCCGGGCTCTAGCATCATTGTAGTGGTGGATGCGCAGACATCACCTGTTGGTGGGGGCTCCTTTTCACCAGATCACTCCTTCCAACACCCTGGTAATTAATGCATCATTACAGGGCTGGGGAGCTCATATGGGCTCCCTCCAAGCTCAGGGCCTATGGTCCAGCAAGGAACAGAGTTACCACATCAACCTGCTGGAACTGAGAGCGGTCCATCTTGCTCTCAAGTCGTTTGCCCCATCTATCAAAGGAAAGTCCCTTCTGGTCCAGACGGACTATACAACCTTAATGTATTATCTCAACAGGTAGGGGGGCACAAGATCTCGTTCTCTGTCTCGAGAGTCTCAAACCATCTGCCACTGGCTAATAGCGAGGGGAATGTCTCTCATGGCGGTCCGTCTTCTGGGACAGCAAAACCCAGGAGCAGATTTCCTAAGCTGAAGTCTAATAGACTCCCATGACTGGGTCCTTCACAACGATGTCATAGCAGACATCTTCCAACGGTGGGGTCAGCCTCAATTAGATCTGTTTGTAGATGATGTCAACAAAAAATGCCCAGACTTCGCATCCAGGTTCTACCGTCCGGGGCCGCAAGGGAATGCCCTGTTGATAGACTGGTCAGGGATATTTCTCTACGCCTTTCCACTGATTCCCCTGATACCTGCTGTAATCAACAAGTTCTACAGGTCCAAAACCAGGATGATACTAATAGCCCCACAATGGCCTCGACAATACTGGTACACAGATCTCCTCCAGTTGTCAGAGCAACCTCACAAGAGGCTGCCGTGCAGACCAGATCTCCTCCACAGATTAGGGGGCAAAATTCTACATCCCAACCTTACCTCTCTGAGCTTGACAGTATGGCTCCTGAATTCCTGCAATATGGACATCTAGGACTCTCGCAGGAATGTATGACTATTTTAAAGGAGTCTAAAAGACCATCTAAATGACGCTCCTATGCGTTCAAGTGGAAAAGGTTTTACATGTGGTATCGGCAGCACGATTACAGTCCTATTTTGGCCCAGGAGGAGGTTATCTTGCCTTACCTGTTACATCTTGTGAAGTCAGGACTGCAGTTTTCCTCTATTAAGGTACATTTATATGCCATTAAAGCTTATCGTAAGTCACATTCTCAAAAATCTTTCTTTACTATGCCAGTCGTTAAGGATTTCTTAGAGGGCTTGAAGAAAGTCTTTCCACTGATTCAGAAACCCTCTCCTCCATGGAAATTGAATGTGGTCTTGTCTAAACTTATGGCCTCTCCTTTTGAGCCCATCCACAAAGCTTCTTTACAACACCTTACGTGGAAGACAGCTTTTCTGGTAGCCATTACCTCTGCTAGAAGGGTCAGCGAGATTCAGGCTCTATGTTTGAGGGAACCCTTCACGGTTTTCCATGATAACAGGGTGGTTCTGAGAACACATCCATCGTTCTTGCCTAAGGTGGTGTCGGACTTCCACATTAACCAGACGATATCTCTTCCAATGTTTTTCCCTAAACCTGTTACTCTAGTGGAGAACGTCTTGCACTCCCTGGACCTTCAGAGGGTGCTCAAATTTTCCCTTGATAAGACTAAGTCAGTCAGACAATCTGATCATCTGTTTGTTAACAATGGACCAATGAGGACAGGGGAAGCTGCTTCGAAACAAACTATTTCTAGATGGATAGTTCCATGTATTTTGACTGCTTACCAATTGGCTAACAAGCAATTATCAGCTAAACCTAAGGCTCACTCCACGAGAGGGAAAGCGGCGACTGCACCCCATTTTAAGAATGTACCCATCACTGAGATTCGCAAGGCTGACACATGGACATCTGTACATACTTTTAGCAGGCACTACTGTATAGATTCAGATTCCAAAACAGACACTCAAGTGGGTCAGGCTTCTCTAAGAACTTTATTTGCATAGAATATAGTTTTTCCTGCGCTTCTATCATTCCGTCCACAAGAGTTTGGGAAGGGCTTGCTCATCTATTCAGTGTTTATGACTACTGATGAGGATCCCCTGGAAGAGAAGGATAAGTTACTTACCTGTAAATCCTAGTTCTCTTCCAGGGGTATCCTCATCAAAGTCAAAAACAACCCACCCTCCTCCCCGAGCGTGATTTTTAGAAGTGCAGGACTACTTACTGGTCTATTCTATTTCTCCTATCCACCGAAAAAAGTAGTGACCTAACTGTGAACCAACTGTGACCTCACTCTCACCCCTGAGGTATGGTGGGATACTGGAGGTGCTCAGGGTCTTAAAGGCACAGTGCCAAATTTTTAGTTCTGCTGTGTTAACCTGCATGCATCCTATTGGCTAATAATGTTCCTTTATTTCCAATGTAGTTTTTTCTCTTTTAATATAGAGTGCTTACATTTTCTATGTCTTCTATTTCGACTGCAGGAAGTTTGCACCGTTATTTGCAGTTTTCAATGTATGTTTAAAAAAAAAACTCCACGAAATCTAACATTTTTAGCTTGCTTCTCTAAATAGGCTGCATTGACTGTTGCACATGTATATATTATGTTGGTATTGAAATTCTCTTCTTAAATGTTATTTTTTCATAGATATTTCATATATATACATGTGTGTTTGTATGTGCTCCAGAATCCCCGCACGTGGTCGGGAATATTCAGTGTTTATGACTTTGATGAGGATACCCCTGGAAGAGAAGTAGGATTTACAGGTAAGTAACTGTGGGGTTGGGCTCAGTGGTACAGAGGACACGGACTCAGAATTCAGAGCCCTAGCAGGGCGTATAAGTGGTTTATTTATGATAGGATAGCTTTTTATAATAATAAAGGTGCCCAGTCGTCTAGAGTTTTCTTTGTGAAGTTCTCTGTTATTTGCGAGGGTTGTCTTGTAAGAGTCCTTTAACGGTCTTCCTTTCTTCTTTTTAGGTGGCGCTCTTCTAGTGGCTTCTTCTGGATCTCACAGTTTCTCGGAAGAATAAGAGAATAGGTCCAGGTAAGAGGGACAGTAGTTTATAATCTCTATTGGTTTGTTAGTATTGGGGAGTGTGGGGCAGGAATTATAGGAGGTGTTGTTTAGCTGGGGGTTAGGGCGAAAGTAGCAGGCTATTATTGTGATTTAGTCAAGCTCGTGATAGGGTGGGAGGTTGGTCTTGTGACTCCTCAGTCCCTGGTGCCCAGGATAGCCTTTCCTTAGACCCTTTTTGCCCTCCCCAGTCCCCCTTTTCCTCCCTCCAGCTCCCCTTTCTTTTCCCTTTTATTGGTATTATCCCTGAATAGGGTTCGTACCTTGTATAGCCACGACCCTCCTGGGACGTGGCAGGACGTCTCTCTTCCTCTCAGCGGTTCTTTGCCGCTAACGCCAGGACTGTGCTCCGTCTCAGCAGTTGACTCTGGTCTAATGGCGTTCGTCTCCTCTCGTTCCGCGTTTTTGTTCTTCTCCTCCTCCGGGTCGGCTGCTCTGCTTGCTTCCTGCTCCTCCCGTTCTGCGCGCCGCTCATCTGTGGCGTCCTCTTTTAGTGGAGACGCGGCAACCCGGAAGTCCGGGGCCGATTGACGTCTCCACCCCCACGCGTCTCCATGACGACGCGTAAGGGAAGCAGAGGAGGTGTGCGGCAGCCGCCATGGTTGTTCGGCGGTAGGCGAGGTGAACGGCACCCGCCTACATACCCCATCCCATGAACGGGACTGGTAGAGGACCGTGGAATCCGGGCAGCAGGAGAGAAAGTCAGCGGGACATTGACGGACCCGGGGATGTGACGGACCTGAAAGGTAAAGGGCTGCAGTTCAAGGAACCAGCGCAATACTCGGGCATTAGTGTCCTTATAGGAGGCCAACCAGGTCAAAGGCGCATGATCGGTATAGAGGACGAAAGGGCGACCTAAGAGATAATATTGGAGGCACTCAATTGCCCATATCATGGCAAGGCATTCCTTCTTGATAGTGGGATAGTTCTTTTCCCTAGGTAATAACTTACGGCTGATATATACAATGGGGTGATCATGTCCTTGATCGTCAGGTTGTGCTAAGACGGCTCCTAGGCCGACATTGGAAGCGTCTGCAAAAAGGTGAAAAGGTCTGGAAAAGTCAGGACATTTCAACACAGGTTCGGTTGAGAGAGCTTCTTTGAGAAATTGAAAACCTTGAAGTTGCGAGGGAGAGAAAGAAGGAAGGGTGTTAGAATATTGCTTCTTTAACAGGTCAGTGAGGGGGGCGGTAATGGTAGAATATTGTGGTGTGAATCGGCGGTAATACCCTACCAGCCCCAAGAAGGACCGGAGTTCTTTCTTTGTTTTGGGGAGAGGTATCTGTCTAATAGTGTCCACCTTATCTTTCTGAGGACGCAACACTCCTATACCGATGACATATCCAAGATATGCAATTTGGGTCTGCCCTAGGATACATTTTGTAGGATTGGCGGTGAGACCTGCGGTTGCTAAGATCGAGAACACTTTTTCTAGGTGGAGGAGATGGTCTGCCCAGGTTGAACTAAATATGACAATTTCATCGAGATAGGCAGCAGTAAAGTCTTGAAAGGGCCGTAGGAGTCGGTCCATCAAGCGTTGGAATGTCGCAGGGGCACCGTGAAGTCCAAAGGGAAGAACGGTAAACTGGTATAAGCCCGAAGGGGTTGCGAACGCTGTCTTCTCCTTATCTTGTGGGGCTAAGGGAATTTGCCAATATCCATTTGTCAGATCGATAGTAGACATGAAACGCGCCTGCCCTATCTTCTCTAGCACCTTGTCTACCCGGGGAATAGGATAAGTATCGAAGAGTGATATCTCATTGAGTTTTCTGAAATCGATACAGAACCGGACCGATCCATCCGGTTTAGGCACTAGAACGACAGGGGAACACCATGGACTCGTGGATGGTTCAATTACTTCTAGAGATAACATCTTTGTTATCTCTTCTTCTATAAGAATCTTTCTGGCTTCGGGGATTCGATAGGGCCGTAGTCGGACAGTTTGGCCCTCAGGTGTTCTAATATGATGCTGGACCAAAGACGTTCGTCCGGGAAGCTCTGAAAAGAATGTGGTATAATTCTGAATTAACTCAATTAACTGCTGTTTCTCTATCTCAGATAGGGAATCATTGATACAGGGGGTTTTAGGTTTGTCTGGTGGGATCGTGGGGCATAGTTCTAACCCTAGTGAGTTTGTCGGGGTTATTAAATATACCCTAGCCGAAGCATCACTGTCATTCACCGGATTTTCCCATTTCTTTAACAGATTGATGTGGTAAATTTGGGTCCGTCTCGGTTGGTCACTGAGTTCAATCAAATACGTAACGGGGGTGACCGTTTTTATCACCCGATACGGACCTTGCCATTTAGCCAGTAGCTTATGTTCAGAGGTGGGTCGCAAGATTAATACCTTATCATTGGGCTGAAGTACCCGCAGTTTGGTGCCCTGATCGTGATAATTTTTTTGAACTTCTTGTGCTTTTTCTAAGTGTTGCCTTACATCCTCCCAAACCATCTGGAGGTGCGACTTTAAGTTGTGGATATATTCTAGGGTGGGTCTCTCCTCGTTATTCTCCTCTTCCCACAATTCCGCCGCCATGTCTAGTAAATTACAGGGTTGTCTCCCGAATACGAGTTCAAACGGACTATGCCCAGTGGAGGACTGTTCATGCGTCCTTATGGCATACAACACTAGGGGAAGTTTCTGATCCCAGTCTTTTCCCGAATCGTTCACTATTTTCCTCAAAAGGGTTTTGATGGTGCGGTTCTATCGCTCCACTAAACCATCCGTTTGTGGATGATACACTGCCGTCTTTATTTGAGTAATGCCTAGGGTCTTGCATATCTGTTTCATAAAACTAGATATAAAGGGCGTCCCCTGATCGGTAAGAATTTCTTCGGGGAAACCAACCTGGGAAAAAAATGTTATCATGGCTTGTGCCACCGCCCGGGTAGTGGTACTGGTAAGGGGAATTGCCTCTGGATACCTGCTCGCATAATCGACTAGGACGAGGATATGGGTGTGTCCTTTGGTAGATGGTAAAAGTGGTCCCACTAAGTCCATGCCTACTCGTTTGAAGGGTGTATCTATAATAGGTAATGGACGTAACGGGGCTCTTCTGATGGTTCCTGGTTCTACTAGTTGGCACTTTGGGCAGTGGGTACAGTACCTTCTAATATGGGCATATACTCCTGGCCAGTAGAACCGTCTCAGTAAGTATTCCTCTGTTTTCTCACGTCCACAATGACCTCCCCGGCTGGTTGTGAGCTAGGAATAGTACCTGGGTCCGGTAAGGCTCGGGAACAACTAGTTGTCTCTTCTCGCCATTTCCTGTCGTGGTTACTCTATACAATAAATCCTTGTGTACTATAAAGTGGGGACCTACCTCTCCGGTAAAGTCATTTTTGGCAGTCCTCCAGTCGTGCTCAAGAGTGGGATCTTCGCCTTGGCTTATTCTAAATGACACTGGAGCGCTGGCTATATTGGCCACCGTTTTCCCTGCTTCTCTCTGTCCTTGTTGAGCAGTAAATTTCAGTTTTTCTGCTCTCTTCTCTTTTCGGGTTAACTTTTTTCGTTCGGGGGGCTATAGATGGGGGTATCCCGAAAGGGAACAGCAACCCACCAATCATCGATAGGATTGTGTTGTCGTGTTTGGTCCAATATATAATTGAATCGCTGGTAATCGGTCCCAATGACGCATTCTTCTATTAAGTTATCCATAAGTCCCATGGGGAGGAAGTCATGGTAGGTTTTCCATTCTACTTTTACTCTTTCAAGGGGATACTGAGCTCGGTCCCCATGGATGCAACATATCGTCACCCATTGATCGGGATTGGGATTGCCAGATTTGACTATACCGCGACGGATCACAGATTGACTACATCCGGAGTCAATCAGGGCCATGACCAATTGTCCATTTATCCGAAGGGGGTATTTGAAGACGCATCACTTTTCCCCAGGCACAGGACTCTCCCTCGAGTAACCCCTATCTCCATTGGTTCTACTCCCTCATGTTTTTTGGGACATCCTCGGGCTATGTGGCCCCACTCCCCACAGGTGAAACACTGAGGCTGTTGCATGTGATTTCTCTCGGTGCTCCGGGAGGTTCCGGGCTCCTCAGTGGTTCGTCTTGTGGTATATTGAGGTGGAGTCATAGGCATTTTACCCAGGGGTCTGATGTTTTGGCTCTTCGCGTCAACTGACCTGTGATACGCGCATGCCAGGTCAACAGCTAGGTCGGTGTCTATTTTAGGATGCTGCCTTATCCAGTTCCGGGTGCTCGTAGGGAGGGAATCTAGATACTGTTCTAAAATGATGGCCTTAATAACATCTTCACGGTCAGTCCCTAAGGGCCCCAGCCACTTCAGTCCTAAGTCCTTCACCCTGTAATAAAATGTACGTGTGTCTTCATTTGATCCCCATTTCACTTTGCGAAATTTTGTCCTGTAGTACTCAGTGTCATGTCCCACTCGCTCCAAAATACTTTTCTTAATATCAGAATATGGGGTGGTGCCACCCGGATTTGCAGCCTGATAAGCGGACTGAAGAGTGCCTGTCAAGAGGGGAGAGATGTATTGGCCCCACTGGTTTTCAGGCCATTGAGCCGATGAAGCTACTCTTTCAAAGTTCGTAAAAAAAGAATCGGGATCCTCTCCCTCCTGATATTTTTGTAATACCGAACTTGGCACATTCGGGTGCACTTTACTGGCAGCAATTGCGTTGGTCACTTTTAAAAGAGCGGTCTCATGAACCAGTTGATTATTGGCCATTATAGTGGCCTGACTTTTCAAGGCGGCCTGGAGGGCTTCCCTGTCTTCTTTGGCCTCCCTTTGCTGTGCCTCCCACACTAATTGGAGGTGACGTTGACCCTCGGCCAGTTGTTTTATCATGTCCTCGAGAGTGGGTTTCTCCTCCATATTTTCAACACCTCTGTACGCCCGGTATGGAGTGTTTAGACCAACTTTGATCCCACTTCTGACACCACTGTGGGGTTGGGCTCAGTAGTACAGAGGACACAGACTCAGAATTCAGAGCCCTAGCAGGGCGTATACGTGGTTTATTTATGATATGATAGCTTTTTATAATAATAAAGGTGGCCAGTCGTCTAGAGTTTTCTTCGTGAAGTTCTCTGTTATTTGTGAGGGTGGTCTTGTAAGAGTCCTTTAATGGTCTTCCTTTCTTCTTTTTAGGTGGCGCTCTTCTAGTGGCTTCTTCTGGATCTCACAGTTTCTCGGAAGAATAAGAGAATAGGTCCAGGTAAGTGGGACAGTAGTTTATAATCTCTATTGGTTTGTTAGTATTGGGGAGTGTGGGGCAGGAATTATAGGAGGCGTTGTTCAGCTGGGGGTTAGGGCGAAAGTAGCAGGCTATTATTGTGATTTAGTCAAGCTCGTAATAGGGTGGGAGGTTGGTCTTGTGACTCCTCAGTCCCTGGTGCCCAGGATAGCCTTTCCTTAGACCCTTCTTGCCCTCCCCAGTCCCCCTTTTCCTCCCTCCAGCTCCCCTTTCTTTTCCCTTTTATTGGTATTATCCCTGAATAGGGTTCGTACCTTGTATAGCCACGACCCTCCTGGGTCGTGGCAGGACGTCTCTCTTCCTCTCGGCGGTTCTTTGCCACTAACGCCAGGACTGTGCTCCGTCTCAGCAGTTGACTCTGGTCTAATGGCGTTCGTCTCCTCTCGTTCCGCGTTTTCGTTCTTCTCCTCCTCCGGGTCGGCTGCTCTGCTTGCTTCCTGCTCCTCCCGTTCCGCGCGCCGCTCGTCTGTGGCGTCCTCTTTTAGTGGAGACGCGGCAACCCGGAAGTCCGGGGCCGATTGACGTCTCCACCCCCACGCGTCTCCATGACGACGCGTAAGAGAAGCGGAGGAGGTGTGCGGCAGCCGCCAAGGTTGTTCGGAGGTAGGCGAGGTGAACGGCACCCGCCTACAGTAACTTATCCTTCTCTGCGTATTTGTGATAGTATGAAAGTGGTAGGATTGCACTTGCAAAGGCTTAAGCAAATCGCAGGACAATTGTGGCATATGAGAGGTAAAGAAGCGAGTTTGCATACTCCAGTCGAGGTTTAGTAGGAGTGTGTGTACTTCGCAGTGTGAGAGTAGGGAAGTCGTCGAACTTCATATGTGTGTGGCACTTTGTGCTCAAAAATTGTCCGCGTGGTTGTTGGTGATGGACGGACCCTGCGTGGTCTAAGACTCCGGAGTATATGGACAAGTGTAGGAGACACTTGGTTATATGTTGTAATCTGTCTGGTTTAGTAGGTTGATCGGGCGTGGTCAACAAGTCGGAGAGTAAGTTAAGCGAGTAAAAGAAAATTTCGACTGAGATTTGGCGAGTTCTGTGTGCACCAGGAAAGACCCATTGATCAATTGAGAGTGAAATTTGCGGGTCAAATTTTACCTGCAAATGTGGGAGACTGAGAAAGAGGAATAGCTGCATGAGCAAAAGTGCCATCAGTGAAAATCCATAAGGTCTCTGAACAGGTACCTTCCTGTAGTAAACCAGCTGATTTGTTTTGGTTATTGGTTTTTGGTTAGTGCTCGCAATAATTTTGCATTAGTTTCTGTGTGAACTGGAGATTAGGAGGACAAGCTGCAAGACTTTGTCAGCTGCAGTATGTGAGTGTGACGTCAGAGTGAGCTGCGCTGGGATAGGTTGGTTAGTAAGAAGAGTCGCGAGCGGATTGGCAGTCGTCCGTAAGAGGCAATTGGTTGAGTAAGCGGGTGAAAGGAATCTTGGGAGTAAAGGTCATTTCCTTATTGAATCGAATACACAAAAGATAGCAAAAATTAAGTTTTTCAAAGCATTCGGGAGTGCCATGAAGGGTGATTCTTACAGCAAGGCGACAGTTGGGGAGCCAATCCCACCGGAAAATTCTCCGGCATATATTGTAATGGAGGAGGGAGGTGTCGCGCCATGTCTTTTTATTAAAGCAGTGGTGTAAATTGACAGAGAAACAGGGAGCTGTAGCGTTCCCAGAGCATGGAACTTTTAATTTGAGAATTTTTAATTAGTTGCGAATTACATTATATGAGACAAAGCCACTTACGAGACCAGCACAGTTTGAGGCTTTAGCAGTTTGGGAGCTTGTAGCCAGACAGCAACAAGAGATGACATTCCAAAGGAGAATAAGGAAGGTAGAGAAATCCCTATCAGAAGCAAGGTGGGATTGGCAACAGAATAGGTGGAGAATGGAGACGTTAAAGGGTGTTAAGTTGTTTCCTGCTATTGCAGAGGAAGATGAGTCAGAAAAAGAAAATGCAGACAAGAGTGATAAGAGTTCAGGGAGTAAGAGGAAGAAAAAAGACCTATGTAGAAGAAGAAGATTCTGATGTTGAGGATCTTATAACACAATTGTTGAGGGACCGACCTCCACCATATGCAGCGCATGTAGGGGTTTCAAGTACTAGTTCTGCCCCAACTGTGACAGCACAAGTGTCGGGACAGTGGGACCAGTGCAGACCTGATAATGGACAGATACAAGGGGTAGTGCAGAGTACTCCTAATGCAGTGACTACTTCGGTGGTCCAAGCGCAGACGCACCCACCATTGATACAGAGGATTTATCCAGATGTACCAGTCCTTGAGACAACTTCGAACTTGGTAGTGCCATCAGAGAAAGTGCTTCCGAGGCCAATGCTAGTTCAGACTGAGCCGACTCCAATGTTATTGCCTCAGGCACAGGGTTAGCCGAAGTTTACACCAATGACAAGGACACAGTCAGATGTGACACCAGTGATGAATCAGAGTATAGGAGTAGCCCTTTCACAAAATGCGAGTGTTAGTACAGCACCAGATGCAATATTGCTGCCGATTACTGTTGGTACAGCAGTACCATTGTTTGCATAGAAGAAATCGAATGCAGGAGAACAGGGTGAAATGTCACAGAGCCTTGTGAGGTACTGGGTTTTTCAGAACCGGTACTGATCCGGTAACCCAGTGGTGCCAGGGTACACCCAAAGACCTCGGGTACTTTCCTGATTCAGACCACAGAAACTCAGAGTCTTCTAGGTGAAGTCAAAGATCGAATTTATTGGCTGCAACCAAGTAACAAGCGTCCTAGAAGTACAACAGCACGGTTTGTATGTTCTCAGGAGACTGTGTGTCAATGCAAAGTCAGGTTTCCTTATATACAGTTTTTTAAGCTTCAGGCAAACATTCTTGACATTTTGGTTGGTCATTCACATGTTTTCACTACAAAGGAAAAAACAGTGTCATGATGAAACCTCATATTTCATGTCATCCAACCCATAATAAATTACCCGGCGAGGCCTAGTTTTTTACATCAGATAAGTGTGGACCCCCAATAAAAACGGGCACCTCCCCCTCGTAAAGTAAGAAGAAGAAAAGAGCAGGTGCAGGTGTGAGCAAGATTAGGCAGGGTGTGTGAGCGATAATAAGGGTTTTATGGCATGGTGTGCCTTGATGCTATCTGATTCGGCCACTGGCAGAGGGACTGACCAAACAGGTTTGGCCTGAGGCAATGGTTCCAGCTTGCCCAGGTCAGAGAAAAGTCAATCAAGGTGTACGTGTCCTTGGAATCAAATCTGACTGTATTATAAGCCTATGTGAGGGCAACTTTTAAAATGGCTGCCGTGTATAAAATGGGAGCCACGAGTGCAGGACGAAAATGGCGATTTCGAGGTGAAAACGCTGCTGGAATTGAGCGAAAATGCTCATGCTTAGTGTACTAGTCATTATCGGTCTTTTGATACTAAAATCGTACTGCTGTGGCAAAGTAAATTACATGGGTCCAGAATTTTTAGAACCACACTTGTGAGGAGGGGAGTGAGTGATCATGTGCAGGTGATATCGTCTGTGGGTCAGACCTTTGATGAGTCTAGTCCTTCAATGGACCTTAGTCCATTTGCTGCACTTCCAGATGCGGTAAATGGCCTGAGTGCAAGTCAGAGCCTCAAGCTTTTGACACCGCAGATTCCAGGTGCTGTGGTACAGCAGGTACCATTGCCAAATGCAAGTAACATCTTGTTACAAGGATTGACAGCACAGCAATTGAGTGAGTGGTTGGAGAGTTTGAATACTCCTCGAAATACAACCAAGGGTGAAGAGCAGATAAGTTGTGTAAAACTAGCTACAGAAATAACTGAGCTAGTTAGGGAACGATGGGAGTGAACAGGTTAGAATCCTACACAGAAGAAGAGCTGAGGTATTTGTGTCAAAGGATCACAAGGGAAGTGAGCAAGATACATCAGAAATTGGCAGATCTGGCAGACAAACATGAAATAGAGATTGACAGAACAAGCACTTGAAACAAAGCTACAGGTTAGATTTCTGAGGCAAAAGATTTTGAGCACATGAGGTCAGCAGGAATGAAGGCGCATCTAAAAGAATTATTGCAGAGTGCTCAGATTTGGGGATCATTAGAGAAATGGGATGACAGCTAGGCAAAGAATAAGGATAAATGGAAATGAGATTCACAAGAAGGGTCTGAAGGTGTTCAGAAAGAAAAGGATCCAGTAAAGATTTTACCGATGAGGGAAATTCCCAGTGGGCAGTTTGTTCATGTTCCATTGCACAGGAGTGATATTCTGTCATTTACGAATGATTATCCAAAACTAAGAGAGAAACCGGTTGAGTGGTACCAGCAGACAGATAGATTTGTGAACCTTTCTAAATGTCTGTGGGAAGACTTGAATACCTTGTTGGAAATAGTGGCTCCAACTGACTTATGGGTTGAGTGCAAGAGAGCAGTGAATTGGCCGACGAGTGAACCAGAAAGGGATAACGTTACAGGTGCACCATCACCTGAGGTAATGAAACATTACTATAAGGTGATTGAGTTTCTGAAGATGATAATTTCTCCTAAAAATATTGACTGGCAGAGGATTGACAGGACAGTGTAGAAGGCGGAAGAGTCAATGCACACCTATTATGAGAAATTGCTGAAAGCATTCAAGGAGTACAGTGGTAAAGAAGCAATTGAGCCGAAAGACATGTTGCACTTTGTGTTCAGGTTCGTCAAAGAATTGAGACCTGAAATAGGGCAGATGATTAAAAGTGATTTGATTTGCTGGCATGCGGAGCCGATTGATGAGGTGTTGCAGTATGCGAAATACTGTAGTGATGAGATTGAGTTGAAACAGAAAAAGTTGAAGGAGAAGGCAATGGTGTTGCAAATTAAGGCAGCTCAAAATGGAGTGCAAGGAGCTTTGGTACAGCAGATGCTGCAGCAGCAGGGAACTGTCATGTTCCAACCTCAGATGAGAGGTAGGGGTAGTCGAGTCAATATGACTTGTGGTCTGGATTTGAGTGTTGTAGTGGTTCAAAATGATGTGCAAGGGATGAAAAAGATGTTGCCGTGTCATCTGTGCAGAAACTTAGGACACTGGAAGCGGGAGTGTCCGTTGATGGTGCAGGATGGTGTTGTTCAGCAAGGTGGTGATGTCAATACATTTCAAACTGTAAAAGTCCCTAGATTAAGAGGACTTAATCCGAATGTTCAGAATCAAGTGCAGAATTTCCAACCCATGCAGCAGGTGCAAGTGCCTTGTGCACAATTGACTCAGTTACAACTAATGCAGCAGCAGGTTTCCATGGTACCTAGACAGTAAACGCAGATACCCCAAGCCCCAATGGAACAGCAACAGATGATGCTTACTCAGCAGGTCACAGGTCAGAGACAAGACAGAAATAATGACACAGTGCACCAATTCCCATTACATAGTGAGAATAAAATAAACCATGAATGGATGAGTATTAGTTCAGATGAAGAGCCATGTATTCTTGCAGCCTCATTAGAAGTAGATCAGAGAGGACCTTTTGTGAAGGGAAAGGTGATGGGTCACAGAGTCTCATTTCAAATGGACACAGGAGCTACACGCTCTACAGTGAGAAGTGCAGAAGTTCGGAACTTACCTCTTACTGGCGGAACAGTTCAAGTTGTGGGAGTAGCAAACAGACAGCTGACAAATCCGATTACAGATTCAGTGCTGGCTGAGATTGGCAACTTCCAGGGACTGCATAAGTTTGTAGTTTGCGATTCAAGGCCAGTGTCTTTACTGGGAAGGGATTTTTTGTGCAAGACCAAATGTTCCATTAGTTGTTCGAATGCAGGAATAGAGGTTCAGACTAATAGTGATGATGAGGAAGAACAGACACCTGAAACTGAGAATGAAACAATTAATGAAGAGTACCCGTTGATTGAGTTTTTCCAGATGTTTACTTTGAAAGAATTGCATGTGGATTTACAGAGAACAGTGCAGGAAAATGTGTGGGACCTGACAGGTAAAGAAGTGGGTTTAATCAAGGGAGTGGAACCAATTAACGATTACTCTGAAGCCGAATGCAGTGTTTCCGCAGCTTCATCAGTATAACATGGCACAAGATGTTCTGATGAAAGTGGCGCAGATAATTGGAGATTTTCTGAAACAAGGCATTTTGAAAGAATTGTTGAGCAGTCAGTGTAATTCACCAATAATGGGTTTGAAGAAGCCATGTGGGAAAGTATGCATTGTGCAGGACTTGCGAAAAGTGAATGATATGGTTGGCAAGTGTTGTCCTGTAGTACCAAATCCAGCAGTGATACTGATTCAGATTCCATGCAATGCAGAGTGGTTCACAGGGGTTGACTTGTCACAAGATTTCTTTTCTGTACCGCTTCAGTTTCTTTTTAGTTTCAAATTCCTAGACAGAGTCTACAGCTGGTGCAGACTTCCACAAGGGTATACAGAGTCACCGTCTCTGTTCAATCAAATCCTGAAAAAGAATTTGGAGTCATTGGAACTACCGTACCAATCGACTCTAGTGTAATACATTGATGATTTGCTAATTGCATCCAGGACAAGGGACGAGTGTAAATATTACTTGATTGCCCTGTTGAATCATTTGGGAAAGTTTAGACATAAAGTGTCACCTTTGAAATTGCAGTACTGTCAGAAATTAGTGAAATACTTGGGACATCAGATTGAGAAAGGTTCAAGGAGAATCTCTTTGGAGAGGATTACAATGATTTTGCAGAGTAGTCCACCGACTTCACACAGAGATGTCAGAATGTTTCTGGGAATGGTAGGATAATGTCTACAGTGGATTCCAAATTTAGCTGAGATTGCCAAAGCGTTGCAGCAGCTGACACACAAGCATGTCTCAGATCCCATTACGCTACATGAAGATGAAAGTGTTTACTGAGTTGAGAGAGAGTCTGTGCAGAGCTCCAGCGTTGGGAATGCCTGATTACACAAAGCCATTCACACTGTTTCGTTATGAACGCGATGCTTGTTCTTTGTATGTTTTGACACAGGTCCATGGAGGTGCTTATCGCCCAGTAGCCTATTTTCCAGCTACCTTGGACCCAGTCACAGCAGCTTCACCAAGTTGTCTGCGTGCAGTTGCCACAGTTAGCAAAGCCTTTCACAATGTGAGGGTGTAGTGATGGGATACCTTTTGGCAGTAATGGTACCTCACTTAGTTGAGATTTTACTGACAAGGACGAAAACACAATATTTGACTGGTGCAAGACTGACAAGGTATGAGACAAGCATATTAGGTGCTCCAAATGTAACACTGAAGAGATGTACAGTGTTGAATCTGGCAACATTACTTCCAAGTGATACTGTTAAAATTGAAAAAGAGGAAGACGTCGAGCATGATTGTCTTGAGGTAACTGAACTATGTACAAAACCAAGGCCTGGTATCAGGGATACTCGATTGCAAGAAAATGACCAAATTGTCTTTGTTGATGGCTCATGTCTCAGAGATGGTACAGGGACATTGAGAGCAGAATATGCTGTATGCACAATCACAGGTACATTAGAAGCTTCCTGGCTTTGAGGTGTATATTCTGCACAAGTGGCATAACTGGTAGCTCTTACTAGGGCATGCCATGTTTCTGCGAGACTGAGAGTCACAATTTATACTGATAGCCAATATGGATTTGGAATTGTTCATGATTTTTGGTCAATTGTGATCGCAAAGGGGTTTCCTGACCTCTACTGGTACACCAGTAAGAAATGATGACAAGATAAATGAGTTGCTGTATGCAATACAGTTACCTGAAGAAATTGCCATGGTGAAATGCAGTGTTCACCAAAAGACACAGGATTACATCTCATTGGGAAATGGATATGCAGATCAAGTCGAAAGGTTTTGTGCATTGAACTGTATATCATTCAAGGACAAGTGGGAATTAATGCCAGAAGAAGACAACACATGTGCAAGTTTTGCATTAAAAGTGATTGATACTCTGGAAGAATTGAAAACATTGCAAAGTAATGTTGACAAGGAAGAGAAACGTCTCTGGGTTAAATTGAGATGCGTTCAACGACCTGATGAGATTTGGGTTTCTGAAGAGGGTCAGATGGTTCTGCCCAATAGTTTATTGTCGTAAATGGCCTGTTATTATCATGGCCGGGCGCACATTGGAAGGGATGCCATGGTTAGATTGTTCAAGATTGACTGGTTCAACCCTAAGTTCAGGCAGGCAGCAGAGGCAGTATGTCATCGATGTATAATTTGTCAGCAACTAAACATGGAAAAAGGGACAGTGGTGATTTTGAGCCACATTGGAACAACTGGAGGTCCATTCAGCAGAATGCAATTGGATTTCATTGAAATGCCTGCGTGTAGAGGTTTGAAGTACGCGTTGTTGATTGTGTGTGTCTTTATTCACTGGATTGAAGCATATCCTACAAGAAGGAATGACAGTCTCACAATAGCAAAGTTGTTGCTTAGGGAGTTGATACCAAGTTGGGGTTCCCGATCTCTTTAGAATCAGATAGGGGAACTCACTTCAATAACGAGGTAATAAAACTCTTATGTGCAGCACTGAACATCGAACAGCTACGAATCTGAAATGGCCAGATGCATTTTCTTTGGTGTTGATGTCAATGAGAAACACACCTGACAGGAAGACAGGGCTGTCACCCCATGAGATCCTCATAGGCAGAGCAATGAGATTGCCAGCAGTTCCAGCCAATGCACTTGTAAATATTAGGATGATATGGTGTTGGATACTGCAAAGGTCTGGCTGATGTGGTTCGCTTTTTCCCTCAGCAGGTGCAGGCCACCACCCTGCCACCCATTCACGATCCAGGGAACAGCCTGACAGCTGGTGACTGGGTTGTTGCCAGTAAGCATGTTCGCAAGACTTGTTTGGAGCCGCGTTGGGGGGTCCTTACCAGGTGGTGTTAACAACTACGACAGCTGTGAAGTGTGCAGGACTTCCGAACTGGATACACACGAGCCATACAAAGAGAGTGGTATGTCCCCCAGATCATGAAGAAGCATTGTTGAGAGCACCAACAACAGCGAAACAAGTTGCCGCACATGGACCAGAAAAGGAGCCAAGAGAGCCTGAAGTCGAAAAAGCGCTTGCGGAAGATGGATCTATTACCCCTGTAAGAGACGAGAGTGAAGAATTACAGGAGGGTGTGCAAGAATCAATCTCGACGGAAACAGCAGGCGAGCCTAGCTTAGCAGAGGTTCTCCCAGAGGCAGACAGTGCTTAAAAGCAAACAGAGCAAGAGTCAGACCAAGAGGGGTAAGAGTTGAGATGGATCAAAGTCAAAGTGATACAACTCTTTCTGAGCCCGTTGCAGGTCCGTCAAGAGAAAACACCATAGAGAAAGAGAAGGAGAAGAGTCCAATCCTGAGAAGATTGTTGACAGAAGGAACAAGAAAAGAAGATAGTTGGCCTGAATTGCAGAAAGGGAAGAAAAAGGAAGTGGTCATAAATGAAAATAGAGAAGAAGAAGTGGACACTATGAGAAAGGAAGAATGAAGAGAAGGAGAATTAAGTGGCGATCGAAGGTTGAAAAGAAAGAGAATAGCAAGTCGACAGTACTCAGGTCCTGAATGGGCGTATGCAACTACTAATGAATGGCAACACGAGTTTATGTCTTTTTGTTTTGATAGAGGTGTTCCGAGTCAGTACTTTGATGTAACCTGAGGGTGAGCAAGAAGCTGAATTGTTGAACTATTCTGAAAAACCTAAGAGACTGTTTAAAAAAAAACTGGAAAAGACATTGGTAGCCTGATTTGACATTGAAAACCGCATGTGACAATTTGCTAATCAATTGTTACAAAGTAAAAGGGTTCCTGAATGTGAAACTGAACTGTGAGAAAAATAATTTTTCTTTACTGCACTTTATTCTATGAGTTACTTCTGCTTTCTGATTCTTTACAGATCATGGCTCAGCTGAATAATCATGATAGAAATATTAGGCTTTGTAGATAACTAAGTGTTGGATTGGCGGTTATGTGTGGAATCTTGTTTATAGTGATGATTGTGGGAATGTCTGTTCATGATAGTTCTGGTCCTGAAACAACTACATTAACAGCTTTAGAGAAATTTAAGTTAGATGAGAAGTATCTGTATGACTATACTAATGCTCAAGGAGAGCTTTCTTCTAATGTTTTCTATTGCTTATTGAGTGAGTATGTTGAGACAATGGATGCGAGAAATTGTCTTGTGTATACACAGATTCCTTCATCAGTAGAGGAAGGGGTTACATACCATAGTCTTCCATTAACTTATGGCATAAGCTGTAGCTTGCTACTAACAAAGTTCTATAACCAAGAGTACATACAGTATTTTTATTCAAACTATGACGTTGTGTTTTCATTTGTTCCTATTATTAGATATCTGAGTAGAATAGCTAAAGAGCATGATATAGTGCTAATGTAGAGGATTCTTTGAGCCTACATTAACATTTGGGACTGCTTACGCGCACATAAATAACCTCACATGTTTGCTTACACCTCTAGAGAAGAGCTTTATAGGGCATACTGATGACAGGAGAAGAGCATTAAAAGAGAAATTAGAAAAGGGTTTAGAGAAAAGGACTTAGAAGAATGATTATGCTGACACTGCGATTAAAATGCAAGGGAAATTAGCATTAGATGCATTACACATAGGGAAGCTTTGTATATATATATAGGCCAAAATCAGACACTGACACTTTATTTGTGGGAACGAGTGAATGTAGGCATGCGTGTTTGTTTCAGAGTAAGTGGACTTTTATGTTGAATGGCCAGGATCCTGCAATTCCTGGGATCTATTAGATTTGTGGACTTAATGCAAATTACTGTCTTCCAAGAGGATGGTATGGGACATGTTATTTGGGGATAGTTTTCCATAAAATTTACCAGATAGACTACTTGAAGAAGTTTCTGAAATTGACTGAAGTACATCATAAGCGACAGAGGAGGGAAACCTCTTCTGCAATTGTGGGAGATATTTTTGGTGCAGTGATTCCTCCAGTGAGACTCATTCTGAATTTGATCAAGATACGCAAGTTGTCTACTATTGTGGATAACATGCTCCCTGATTTTACAGGGGCAATACTCCTAATAGATACTGAATTAGCCGTGGATAGAGCTATAACGCTTCAAAATAGGCTTGCTTTAGACATTCTTTTAGCAAAAGACGGCAGAGTCTGTAGGATGATTAATGCTAGGCATTGTTGTTTGTATATTACGAACAACGATAGGGAGATAAAGGACTTAGAGGTAGATGTAGCAAAAGAAAATTATGCGAGTTGCAAATTGCGAGTCAGACCGACTTGCAATTTGCAACTCGCAAAATTGTATGCAGAAAGGTGTCTCAGACACCTTCTGCGACTCGCTATGTGGTCGCAAAGACCCACCTCATGAATATTAATGATGTGGGTCGCATTTTGCGACCCCATAGCGAGTCCCTGCACTCACAGGGATGGTGGCCTATAGGAGACAGCAGACCTCCATGTCTGTGACTGCTTTTGTAATAAAGCATTTTTTTTTTTTTTTTTATTGCAGCCCGTTTTCCTTAAAGGAAAACGAGTTGCAATACAAAAAAATAATGAAACCATTTGTTTTCATTTTTTCAGAGTAGGCAGTGGTCCATTGGACCACTGCCTGCTCGCAAAAAATAATTTTTAGGGACATTCACAAAGGGGAAGGGGTCCCATGGAGACCCCTTCCCGTTTGCGAATGAGTTACCATCCACTTCAAGTGGGTGTTAACTGTGAATTGCTTTGCGACCGCTTTCGCGGTCACAAAGCAATTCTGCATCGCGGTGCGAGTCGCAAATAGGAAGCGAACACCCCTTTCTATTTGCGAGTCGGATTCACATTTTGCGAGTTGGTACCGACTCGCAAAATGTGAATCAGCATCGCGATGGCCGTTTTGCATAGCGCAAACTGCATTTTTCGCAGTTTGCGACATGCAAAACGGTTCCTACATCTGGCCCATACTTGCTAATCTGACTAACTCAAGTAAGGATTTGAAGGAACTGAAGGAACTAGGTGTTTGGGAAAAGGTTGGAAAAGGATTTGCTACAGTGGGAAATTGGCTTAGTCAAATTTGGAATGGGGTGATATTAAAGATCATGCAGGGAATATTAATTGTGATTGCTTACATATTAGGACTATGGGGTACATGTAAATTATGTCAAAAGATAAAATTGAAAAGATCTAAAAATAATCAGAGGAGGGAAGAGCGAAACAGGGAAAGAATTTATAGGGAGGACTTAAGAAGAAGGCAAAATACAACTGAAACAGAGTTATGAAATTATGGTAAAAAGAGAGGTGTGATGACATATTTAGTCATCAGAGGAGGGACTGTTGACGCAGATATGCTAATTAGAAATTATTAACAAATGTTTATGTGTTTTGATTAATGAAAGTTCATAGAGAAATTATTGTAGAGAAAATAATGTGCATGTTTGGAAAATGTGCCCATGGGGTATATCAGCTACTTATATGGATTTGTATTAAAATGACTAAAAATGTGTGAAATAATGAAAATGAGATGTATAACCTATGTTTTGCATTATATCGTAGAAGCTAACTTAGCTGAAGTCACGGCCTTCTTGCCAGGCCTCAGGCAGAAGCAGAATTAATAAACGCACGAAGTAGAAGTTACTGATGCGTATGAACTGACCATGAACCGTGTGCTTAGCTAGAAATTTCTGCAATGTACCGACATACAGGAGATGATGAAGTCAATTTGATCCAAATATGTTTAGAGTAGGCTGAATGTACTTTCCCAGGACTGAAACAATTAAAGCACTGACTGAAGACGAAGATGCAACATTTTCGATACATAAAGAGCTAGATGATGAGGACATCGGACAGTGGACCAATCCATGAACTGGGAACAGCAAAATCTTAGAACTTATAGATTTGTAAAATAAACGTTATTGGTTAGGGTCGTAACTGCTGATTAGTGAACCAATTAGGAATTAGGGGATGGACTGAAAAACTCTAATAAAAAGGCATGACAAGGGGCTAAAACTTCAGATTAGACACAGGAGATGTGAGGGGAGAATTGATGATGTCAGGAGACACGGTTCGAGATTCTGTCATTGGGCTCAAGTTCTTGAGAGCCTGATGTGTTACTGATCGATTGATGACCCGAAGACTTACTTTGTTGCTGATCCATTCCATGGATAGGTAGCTATGACAATGTGACTGATTAACTTTGTGCCTTTCTTCTAGGTACCAACTGCGCTGTTTTATAATTTCCTCTTATTTAGATGTTTTTCAAAATTCATGTTTTTTAAAATTGTTTTCGCATGGAATCCCACATGCTAATGCTCATCTGGGTTAGGTAAGGTTCCTTTGGGTGACATGACAGTGACAAATAATTGACAAACTGATTGCTGAACTCTGCTATTAATGTTGTTATATTCATCTTTGTTAGTTTATGCTGAAGCATTAGAGCATAGGTTTTTCTCAAGATCCGAGTAGATTATGTATTGGTGGTTACTAACAAATGAATTCTGAACTGATTGAATAAAGTTTGATTAACCACATGGATTAGTATTGTAACCAATAGGGAAATAAAAACTGTTAAAACGTATATTGATACTATTCTATGAGTGATGTTAGGATGGTTATGGCTCATTGAAAATGTGAAAGAAACATGGTGTACAGTCCCATCACGGTGGTATCAATATAGTAAATATTCATTTGAGAATTGCAGAAGAGAATCATAGTTGCGTAATTAGATAGTTCATAAACATAGTATTTAATGTAAAAATAGAAAATTATGTTACAATAATCTTTGAAACAAGTCTTGAACAATATCACTCAAATACCATAACAGATAGCCTATTTGTAGATGTATACAGTCCCATAGATTGATGAAATACATAAGATTATCCAATTAACAAATTGAAAAACTGAAAGATAGTGTCTTCATCCAATTGAAAAATGATAATTCAATTCATCCGGGTTCAGCAGACACGTGTTTCGTCCTCTAAGGGACTTTTTCAAGGCTTCAGGTTTCCAATGCTTTTAAAATGTCTTAGTAGTCTTCATAGTTTTAGGTAGAGAATGTAAGTCAAAAGTTGTTGATAAATCGCTGAAATTCTGTGATAAAGATCTCTGTCCGGCGATGATCACTGCCACCGAAGGATTAATTGCCGGACAGCGTACCGTTCACGCAGGCACCACATTCTAGGATGCCGGGACTACCATGAAACCCTATTTCATGACTTTCAATTCAAGAGATTACGCAACTATGATTCTCTTCTGCAATTCTCAAATGAATATTTACTATATTGATACCACCGTGATGGGACTGTACACCATGTTTCTTTCACATTTTCAATGAGCCATAACCATCCTAACATCACTCATAGAATAGTATCACTATCTGTGTGCTCCATTCTCTCTTTGAATAGAAGTAACTTGCTGGTACAAGGTCTCTTGTTCCAATACACATGCCTGACAACGGACATGTTTTGAATGTTTGAGCACCCCAACAACACTCTTAAATATAGGAATGTGCGGTAGTCTTTTGGTTTTTCTGTTGTCAACATATTCAAAAAGAATAAAACGTATACTGAGCTGTGGTTATTCACGAAATGATGATCTAATATACTAATGGTTAATGATTCTCTTAGTGGTTATTGATTGGTTATATTGAATATTTGATAACACTGATCACTACATGGCTAGGATACTCCATGCGATCCAAAAGGTTAATCGGCCTAGAGGACCAGGCGCGCTTGCAGGCCTGAACCTCAAAAGATCTAACCGCTAAACATGTCAGCCCCTCACAACGTCAGCAATGCTCAATCTTTTCTTGGAATAGCCACGTACTCTGTACAGTATGTCAAGGACTATGCCTCAATCAGTACAACAAAGCGTTTAAAATGATCAAGAAGAGAGTCAGTAGGGCCGAAACATGGAATACTTAAGTCCAAGGCCCATATTTATACTTTTTCAGTGCCGCTTTTGCACCGCTTTATTACGCAAAAGCCGCGCAAACTTACAAAATACAATTGTAAAAAAGTTTGCGCCACTTTTGCGTTAAAAAGCAGCGCAAGTGCGGCTGGCTCCAGTAGATGCCAGGGCATTGTAGGCTTCAGGACCATTCTACTTCAATGTCAGAAAGGAAACAACTGACGTCATAATGTGTGATAGTCTAACAGAAGCCTGACTGAGATCAAAAGAGCATACTCGCAATCTGAGGAAGAACGTTCGTCAGTCATGAGGGCATATGAAAATTATTATTTTTCCATTTATGGAAAGAAGGTCATAATTGTGACATACCCCCAATCACTATTAAAGATGTTCAGCAATCATAAAGCAAAGACATCACCAGGAATTGAGAGTGGGTAGCACACATATGGCAGTGTACATAATCCAGAAATATAACAAATCACGCTCACTACATATCTTGACACCCTCTGATATCAAAAAAGTCAAATCTTTCCCTTGATGTAATGGAATGAGTGTCACCACTCTCTTTTCCCTTAAAATGTATCACTGTAGCAACACTAACTGACCCTCTGATCAAAAACATAACAAGAAAAGCAATCAAGCACCAATGGAGACACACTGAAGGTAACACAAATGATCCCGGAGTTGATGTCAAGGGGTGGTCATCATTCAGACTCATGATTAACAAACTGTCAGTGTGTCACACGCTTTTCATTTTCCTGCTTATGTGCTCCTTATTGTGTCTCATTTATTCATATGTCTATAAGCATATTTCTCATATATCAATGTATTTCATTTAGTTTTAATCAAACATGTTATATCATATAATGTTGCTTAAATGTGGGTTGATAGTACACCAATTTCTCATTTAGGGGCATATTTATACTCTGTTTGCACTGAATTAGCGCCATTTTTTTACTCTAATTCAGTGTAAAACTACCTCCATATTTATACTCTGGTGCTAGACCTGTCTAGCGCCAAATTTATGGAGTTAAAGTAATTTTTTGGAAGTGGAAACATACCTTGCCTTAATGAGATGCAAGGTACGCGTTGCCGTGTAAAAAATGATTCTATGGCCTTAACTCCATATTTATACCCCCATGCATAAATGGTGCTCAGGAAGGAGGACGGGTTAAAAAATGGGGCAAAGCTTGCTTTGCCCCATTTTTTAACGCCTGGGTCAGGGCAGGCATTAGGGGACCTGTGGACCTATTTCCATGGTGGAACAACATGGAATAAGCCCAGAGGTGCCCTCCCCAGGCTCCAGGGACACCCCCCGCCCACACCAGAGGGACCGCAGAGGATGGGGGACCCCATCCCAGGTAAGTATAGGTAAGTACAGGTAAGTGTTTTTTTTTAAAGTGTCATTGGGGACCCTGAAATGGGCCCCCCTACATGGCACTTGGTGCAAAGGCCATGCCCAGGGGACCCTGGGCATGGTGGTGGGCATGACTCCTGTCTTTTCTAAGACAGGAGTCATGTGGTATAGATGGTTTTCCATCAGAAAATGACTCTAGGTAGGGTAGGTCATTTTTTGGTGCAAAAACCCCTTCTTCCATATGGCCAGCCCAACCCAACTAAGTTCATCTTTTTGGGCGCTAGCCTACCCTTTGCACCGGCTTGCACCATTCCATAAATATGGTGCCCGGCTGGTGCACAGAAATGGTGCAAGCCGGTGCTAAACTTTTTGGTGCAAAACTGAGTTGGTGCAAAAAGTATAAATCAGGGCCTTAGTGTGCATCATTGTGGGAATTAATTCGTAGCAGAATTCAGTAAATGTGCAATAGGATTTATATGGTAATGTTTGACTTTCACATCATTAATCACAAAGTCTGACCTTTACATAACAATTAGAATAGAGTATTTAAGTACGCTACAAAGCCTTCTTAACAATGAGATTCTTCAGATTTTCCTAGGAGCTTGAAGAAGGACATGCTGTATCCTACAGACATCTTAGCAGAAGGCCCCAGGCTAGAGTTGTCAGTCGTATCTGTGTTTTCACAGTGCAGAGCCCCAAAATAGAGCTGGGTTACGAATGTTTCATGGCCAAGTAATAGATCACAAATAACCTTGTCATGTACCAAATAAATGTGTGTTGGAAGCTATCTGGGGAACTTGGATATTTACTTTGGTGCTTAGAAAGATTTAGACATTAGAAAGGGCGGGGCCATGCCACTATTTTACATTTTGCTTTATACAGTTTTAATCTTTGTGTTTTTTCTTGTTACGATTCATATAATCTGCATTATGCAAGGACATTAATTATTGAAAAATATTTTCAAATATATCGTGTGACTTTCTTGCGTGTCTTCTTTCAGAGAGAAAAGGGGCTGTAGAACTCACTAATATCTAATAAATAATCCTGTGGTAACACAGAACTGATAGTTACACTAGATGCACCATTGGCAAGTGGGAATTGGGAAGTGTGTGGGTTACAGTCCACCTGACGTCCTGACTTGAGATGGTAAGTTAACCAGAGCCTGTGCTTGCTAGAAGGTATTAGTGGTGTACATCTGGGCCATATTATCCGGCAAACCTCCAAATGCATTTCAAGTGACCACTGGTAAGGTTCTCTTCCAAGGAGGCAGAATAGGGCTTGCAGCAGCAGGTTATTGATTTGGCTCATGAAGGCAGCAGGGCTATAGAATCCACCAGGAGAGTTTGAGGGAGATAGAACCAGGCTGGAGAGGACACATAAGGTAAATGCCACAAATGTCAAATAACTAACCAAGGAGAAAAACTGCATCTGCTACTACTGGAAAGTACATGGGGTAACATTGTCATCACCTTCCTTGACCAGGCAAGATCCAGGAAATATATGATGGTTATCAAGTGAAAATGCTGGAGGTTTCTTCTGGTAAGGCATCTGTTTTCAACCAGTGTAACCACAATAATTCTGGTCTTAGATTAAACATTTGCAGCTTGAAGCACTTATGAAATAGTAAAAACTGACCATGGGCCTCCAATTCATTGTCCATTCCCTCATTCCAAACATAACATTGTGAGGGGGAGTCTGCCTTCAGAGACAGGCAATCCCCTTGTCCAAAACAAAACTCACTTCACCCAGGGAAGTATATCCAGATCACCAACACAGATGTCACCCTGGTTTTGTTTCTCTTCAGGGCAGATTATTCATTTCCCGGTAAATGGATCACCATTATACCATTTGCTATATGTTTTCTGGACTCATTGGGCCTGATTCACAATAATAGGTTACACTTTTGAGTAAGTCCTCACTGAGTAGTAGACAGTTTACTGCTACTTTTCTTGAAGGGACCCCTTCCTGCACATAAACAATCAGTCATGTCCTTTTGCTCTTTCTATGTGTTCTGCAGAAAGACGAGGAGGAATTAAGGTATTCCTCCTTGTTGTGCCATGCTAACACCACCCCTAGGGTAGCGTTAGTTTTTGGCACTGCCTCAGATTTACTCCTTCTTGTAAATCTGGGGCATGCTCAACAGCAATGGGTGAAACACCCACTGCAACATCCATTGCACGCCCCTCTGACAGAGAAAACTGCATCAGAGGGGCCCATATTTACGAGGCGTTAAGCCACAAAAAGTGGCTTATCGTCTACTTGTAAATACGGTGCAGTGAAAAGCCCCACCAGAGCGTCACCGAAAGTGACACTCCAGTGTCACTAGGGTTTTTTAAATCTGGCCCCATAGGTCATGCTATAGCAATATAAACCATTGAAAATACCAAATACTACTAATAAAGCATTTTAATTCAAAATAACCTTAAAAATGTGTGCCAGCGACTTTTATAACAGTCTACAAGCTACAGACATAAGATGAACCACAAGTGGTCCCACACTCCAGAGTCCAAGAGCAAATGCTCCAACTCTGAGGGATCTTAAATGAATGATTAACTTTTCCCGGGGACAGAGATGGGTCTGTGGACTTTGTGCTGTGTTACTTATACTCGCTGACATTTTTCCTCCTACACTTCAGTGCTTAATTAAACAGTGCTGCAGTTGTAGATGGTGAGATGACTGTGGGCAGGGCAGCAGGGGCATGAGGGGAATCCCACGGAAACAGAGACAATATATCAATCACAGCAGGGCAAACATAGGTGCTAAGAGAGTGTTGGTGTTTGTCCCTCAGCGAAATGTTCGCAAATCACAGAGATTTAATCCCCTGAGAGAGGTCTGGTTGCCTTTTATAAACCTTACTGAGGGGGGCCTGCTGCTCCCCCTGGAGACCCACAACACGTTGGGTAAATATTAGTGGTGCCTCTGCCCCTCCTTGTGGCATCACATAAACCAATGTTTCACTCAGTCCACTCAAGGGGCGTTGAGGGGGGCAATCTGCCAGGAATGTAATTTTTAATGAGCCAGTTGCCCCCTGTGTGTTGCAGCTTAGCACCGCATGTTTCATTCTTAATATTCTTTCTTCTAAAACACTCACTGCCCAGATTGTTGTGAGGGCATATTGGGGGGAGCAGTATATAGCCCCCAAGGTGCCACCAGCTCCACCATATGTGCTGGAGTTCAGCACATGGGAGCCAGCATCTTGGGATCTACTCCTGCCACAAGGGAGCAACTTTTCTGGTCTTTCCCCACCCACACTACTACTACAGTAGGGAGGGAAATCACAGCTTTCTCTTTCCCACATGGCTTTCTCTCTCCCAACTGAGTGCTTGCGGCCCTCCTCTCTTTTCATTGTGGTCTGAGGATCGGGTCCTGAATCCCAATCAATAATTCTGCGCTTCAGCCCCCAGAGGGATGGCAACCCCGGATTGCCCCAAAGGGGCAATGAAGGGAGGGGCCCCAAGCATGTCCTCTCCCTGGAGGGGAATCGTTCAATAAGTACCTGCACCCAGGGTTTTACAAAAAAAGAATGATAGAGAGCTATTCACCATTTTCCCAGTTTAAAAGATCAAATCTTTCAAGCTATATATCCCGGTCACTGTTAGGGTGATTTTCGTAATCTTTGACTCGCTTTGTTTCTGGTGGCCTAACTACCACAAGCATTTTTATCAGGTTCCTGGGCTGGCTAGTAGGTATGTGTGGATGTGGGACTGGTAAGCTGAAACAGCTGAAAAAGCAGGAACTACTTAAGAGCATTTTAAAAGAACGGGCACATTCCCTGCCCAATAAGAGAACATCTTCCTCATTGACTTCAAATTATTCAGGATGAGATTAAAACAAAGGTGCCCCATGCTCATCCTGATCATCAAGGGAAAATTCTTTCAACCTGGAGCAGAAAAAGTCATCTTCTGGTCAGACATCCGTACGTCAGAATAAGCAATAGCATTCCTGACTATTTATGTGGAGTGGAAAATATAGATCCAGTTGAAGGGCATATCCAAGGCTTTCTTGGGTAATGGACATTGTTTGGGACTGTAAATAATGGTCTTTGTCTTCACACTTCCAGAGTCAGGATGCATTATTACTTTCATTACCAGAAACAATGCCCGGTCTCAAGGAAGAAAGGAATATTTATTGTATGATTGCTAAAACGAGCAAATGTTCCTCGTTTCCAAAAAAGAATAGGTCCTGAGGAGCTATTTCATTCTATTGTTGGTAGAAAACATAACAACAGGCTTCACTCTGCTTTTGTTTTAAAGAGTGTCAACAAATGTGGAAGAATAACATATTTCAAGCCTTCAAAAGATAATTTCTTTGGTTCAACTCAGGAGGTTTTTGGTCACTCTAGATTTACAGATTCCATGGCCCGTATTTATACTTTTTGACGCTAAACTGCGCTAACGCAGTTTAGCGTCAAAAAAATTTGCGCCGGCTAACGCCATTCTGAAGCACCATGCGGGCGCCGTATTTATTGAATGGCGTTAGCCGGCGCAAGCAGACCGGCGCTGCCTGGTGTGCGTGGAAAAAAACCACGTACACCAGGCAGCGCCGGCATTGGGAAAAATGGCGCTAGGGCGTCTTAAAAATGGTGCAAGTCAGGTTGACGCAAAAAATCGCCTCCACCCGTTTTTAACGACGCCCAGACGCCATTTACATGACTCCTGTCTTAGTAAAGACAGGAGTCATGCCCCCTTGCCCAATGGCCATGCCCAGGGGACTTCTGTCCCCTGGGCATGGTCATTGGGCATTGTGGCATGTAGGGGGGCACAAATCAGGCCCCCCTATGCCAAAAAAAATATTTAAAAAAAAAAATTATACTTACCTGAATGTCCCTGGGGTGGGTCCCTCCAGCCTTGGGTGTCCTCCTGGGGTGGGCAAGGGTGGCAGGGGGGGTCCCTGGGGGCATGGGAGGGCAGCTGTGGGCTCATTTTGAGCCCACAGGTCCCTTAATGCCTGCCCTGACCCAGGCGTTAAAAAGAGGCGCAAATGCGGGGTTTTTTGCCCCGCCCACTCCCGGGCGTGATTTTTGCCCGGGAGTATAAATACGACGCATTTGCGTCGCAGTCATTTTTCTAGACGGGAACGCCTACCTTGCATCTCATTAACGCAAGGAAGGCGTTCACGCAAAAGAATGACGCTCATTCCTCATACTTTGGCGCTAGACGCGTCTAACGCCAAAGTATAAATATGGCGTTAGTTTTGCGCCGAATTTGCGTCGAAAAAAACGACGCAAATTCGGCGCAAACGGAGTATAAATATGCCCCCATATCTCCCTCAGCAGTATCAAACATATCTTAGATTTCAGATACAAGATCATTAGTTTTCAATTCTGTATTATACCCTCTAGCCTGAAGTCAGCTCGAAAGGTGTTTGTTGATGAAAGGGCAGGCACTACTGGGGGATATAGGAACGTGGACTATTATAAGGAATGGGCAGTTTCACACCTGAAGGAATATTAACACTAACCTGTCAGGCTGAACCCCCAAAGTTACTCAATTAACCTGATCTCAGCTACGGGACAGAGCAGGCAGGCTTTCCTTACGGCAGTGTGCAAAGTATTTAAGCAGTACTAACACATCAATAAAGTGAAAACACCAAACAATAAATCACATTTCAACTTGGAAAAATAGAGTACAGTGTAATCAACAAAATGACACCAAAACTAGGTTTTAAGTGAAAATATTGTCCAAAAGCACTAAGGGCCAGATGTAGCAAACTTCCAAATATCGACTTGCAATTTGCGAGTCCCAGCGACTCGCAAATTGCAACTCGCAATTTGGAATGCAGAAAGGTGTCTCAGACACCTTCTGCGAGTCGCTATGGGGTCGCAAAGACCCACCTCATTAATATTAATGAGGTGGGTCGCAATTTGCGAACCCATAGCGATTCAGGGCACTCACGGGGATGGTGGCCTGCTGGAGACAGCAGACCACCATGTCCGTGACTGCTTTTAAATAAAGCAGTCTTTTTTTTTCAAAGTGTAGCCCGTTTTCCTTAATGGAAAACGAGCTGCACTTTGAAAAAAAAAAAAAAAACCTTTAGTTTCGGTATTTTTCAGGGCAGGTAGTGGTCCCTTGGACCAGTGCCTGCTCTGAATTTTTTTTTTTTTTCCAGACACAAAGGGGATGGGGTCCCATGGGGACCCCTTCCCGTTTGCGCCTGGGTTACCAGCCACTTCAAGTGGATGGTAACTGCGCTTTCATTTGCGACCGCAATCGCGGTCGCTAATGAAAATGCATAGCATTGCGAGTCGCAAATAGGAAGGTTCCGACTCGCAAAATGCATTTCTACATAGCAATGAGGCTTTAGCGACTCGCAAACAGCGATTTTCGCCGTTTGCGACTCGCTAAACCCTTGCTACATCTGGCCCTAAGCCTCATTAATAATCAGTGTTCACAGTAGACCGGGAGCTTTGGTCTGCAAAATGGAGTAACATGTCTTCCAGTGGGGTGGGAAAGTCAGCTATAGCTGGTGGTTGCAGATGTGAAGTTGGATAACCAGAAGGCAAAAACCTGCTGAAGCCATTGGTTTAGGTGGGAAAAGCTCTGAGAAGGAGAAATTAAAATTTCCCACTCTGTGAGGGCTCACCGCTGATACTCCACATGCCTTTGCAGTGGGGCAAGGAAGCAGGTGGTATGTTCATGTAGTCACACAGGAGGTCAGTGGGTTGACCCTTGGAGTCCATTTCTTTGTCCTAGGTAGAAGACAGAGCAAATCCAGCCCTATAGGTTATGGCAGGCACGGTTCAATCCTACTCTTATCCTCTGAGGATCCAGATTATTTTTGAGGAGGGTTTCTTGAGATATCACATTTATGGCTGGCACTAGACATTAGGTGGGGATGAATCCTGGATCCTCCTTAACCAATGGAGTGAAGGTTGCTAAGGGTAACTCTACCCACTTTTCAGTAGTTCCTGTTTGCCTTACTGCACACAATTCCACAATGCATCTTACTCTTATAAGTCAAGATGGGGGCACACTTCCTCCCCCGTGTTCTGAGGTTGTGGCCACCCAAACTGAAGACATCTCAAATGACATCAATGATGACATCACTGATGACATCACACAATCATTATGAAAGTATCCTATCGACTTTCTGGACTTAAAGTACTTACACAGTACTTTACGTTCAAATAACTTTAACAGAAAATCTTCAGTGATTTTTCATTTTTTAAACATTAGAACACTACAACTATAACATCAACGTAACTTTAGTTTTTTTTGTGAATTTTTTGAATTTATTTAAATGCAGGCTAAGATTTTATTACCATAACTAACTATTACAGCATTTTAACCTTTGTTTTTTTAGTGAAGTTCTGTGTTTTTTGTGATAATATTCTTAGTTGAACCTATGTCCAAACCCCAGGGAAATCTGTGCCAGCCTCCTGGATAGTGGTCAACCCTTGAGTGCAGCCTTGCTTATAAGAGGTTGGCAGGTGGGGCTTGCCTTTTTACATACCTTGTACCTATCCCCCAGGGAGCAGCCAACACCCGCTACGCACGGTCATCAGTTGTGTGCAGCAGGTGTTGGCTGCAGGGCTCGGCCGTGCACACAACCCTCCCAGGTGCAGCCAACCATTGGTGCACACACTATTTATTTTATTATATTTATTTTGAGTACCACAGTACTGCTGTGGTACGGGGCTGCCACATGAGTACTACTGTACCACATGGAAGTCCGTTATGGGTCCTTTTGTAGTACTGCAGTGCTGATGACAAAATAGAGTCATGGGCCTAGGGATCACCTTGTGCTCACCCTTTCCCCTTATGAGCCCTTTTCAACTCTTTTTTAGGACACAAGGACCTAGTCCTGTCCAATAATGTATGAAACATCTATGGCTTACAATGAACCATTCCCAAAATCCAGAACTAAAGTTTGTATTGATGCTCTGCCCCGCATAGCATCCTGCTTCTAGAGAGAAACTGCTGTCACAAGTGCAAAAATTGCAAATAGTTCCACACTAGTAAAAAGTACACTAGGAAGCACTAAATGAGTCTTGAGTCATCCGATCATGTTAGTCCACAGATTTACCAACACTTCTTTATAGATTTGTGTCCTATATTTCATTTAAAAAAAACAGCCAACACATTTAATTCTCAATGGTTTTCAGGGCAATTCATCAATCTTTCAGTGAGATTGTTCATTAGTATATGAATAGAATATCATCAATCAGATTCAGCGGATATATTACTGCAAAGTCTCACACTTAATTAGTTTCTCATGTAACAGTGAGGGCACAGAGTTAACCGTAGTCAGTCCCCCCTCCATCTATTAGGGTTGGTGGAATGTTGGGTTAATGGCCCTGGAGAAAACTGTAGAGAATAAATGGCCAGTTTATAAAGGGTTTTCTGTTTGCAAATGGCCCGCTTCACAGAACCGGGCAGTTTGCGGCCAGAAAAAAAGCTTTTTTGAATGTACAAAACTACATTTTGCAATTCGGTAATGTACCAAATTGCAAAATGGGTAGCAAATCTGTATTAGGAAGAGATGCGCCAAGGGCGTCCTTTACTTACAGCAAGTTTCACTGGTTTGTAGGAATGTTTTGCGAACAGGAACCCAGTCCCTTTAGGACCCCTTCCCTTTGTGAATGGGAGTGCAAAAAAAATTAAAAGCAGGCAGTGGTTCCACGGACCATCACCCACTTTTCAAAAATGAGAAGACTTTTAATTTTTTTTTTTGTAATGCATCCCATTTTCCTTTAAGGAAAACAGGCTGCATTACAAAAAAATAGCTTTATTGTAAAAGCTATCACAGACATGGTGGTTTGCTGACCCCAACAGGCCACCATCCCTGTGATTGTAGACATTCACAATGGGTAGCAAATTGCAACCTGCCTCATGAATATGCGACCCACAGTGAATCGCTAACAGTGTCAAACACACTGTTGTAAATTTACAGGATTTCCTCATAGCGAATCACAAAAAAATGCTATTATGGAACACACAACTTTGGACATCTGACCCAAAATGCCTTAGCTGAGTCTCACCCAAAGTGGAATTATGTCTGAGTCGTCTTTTGGTGACTGCAATATTTTTTCTGATATTGTGGCCAGTCCCTGTAAAGCTGGGTCAGTATTGCAGTGCCAAAATGGTTGATAAGAGAAAAAGCTTCCTCAACTAATGAAAAGCTGCTATTTTATAAATCTTGGGCAAGGCAGGATTTGCGGTACTCTAGTATGACTATCCATCTAGATGTCTGTAACATTTTCTGATGGATAACCTATTCATGCCAAACATAAGCCACCCTTTAGGTACTACTTTGTCAAAAAAGGTAAAACACATTTACACCACATCACAAAAGCACACTTTTCAGTGTAATGTTCTAACTTTCTGCCAAATTTGGTGTGATTCTGTCCAGCATTTGTTTCTGCATCAGAAAACAAAGTTTCCAATGGAAATAAAAACAGGAACTTGAACTTTCAGGAACCTTCCTTTTTTCTTGAATCCCACTTTATGGATCAATGTGAAACTGTCCATGAAGGAGCCAAAGTGGACAAACTCTTTTTTGGATACTTTCATGCAAGTTTGTCAAATGGTGGTAACATTGTTAACAAATAGCCCATTAGCAGGGGGTTGGCCACAGCAGGTGAATGGATGAATATGGTCAAAATACCCAGAAATTCACTGAAAAAAGGTTTAAGAAACATTAGAATTAAGTATGGTTATAAGATCTTCCCTTATGTTAAAAACACTACAGAAATCCCCTGAAAAAAAACAAAGCTTAAACTGACATTATAGTTAGGTATGGTAATCAGAGCTTAGTTTACATTAAAAAAAAAGCCTAGAAATTGAGTGAAAAAAAGAAAAGGTTACATTGAAGTTATGGTTATGTCTTGAAATGAAATAAAAACTGAAGTTTAAAAAACAAAAAACACTAAAATTCACCAGCTATACCTTACAGAGCTCCTATGTTCCCACTATGCACTGCTTATGACCCCACATATTACATCACACATGGCATGTTAAATGACATCATTAATGACATCACTGATTAATTTTAAATAACATGACTGGTGACATCATCCAGTCATTCTAACACTATCCTTTAGGCTTAGCAGATTTGAACTAATTCAACACAGTACCTGTACGGCCAGTATTCTGTCATCAGTCATGTCACTTGAAATAACCTTTGACCATGTGCTGGATACATAACATGTCTAGCAAGTGGTCCACACTTAACAGATTGTTATCCTCTTTTTACGGTATTTACTTAGCTAAAAAACAAAGGGGTGTATTTACAAGCCCCTAGCACTCACTTTTTGTGGCTTAACGCTGCCTTGTAAATATGGGCCCTTCCGATGCAGTTTTCTGAAGCTGATGAGCGTGCAATGGGTGCTGCCGTGGGCGTTCCACCTCAACACCCATTGCTTTTGATGCTGCCCCAGATTTACAAGGAATTGTAAATCTGAGGCAGCTCCAAAAACTAACGCCAATGCAGGGGTGGCGTTGGCATCGTGCAAGGAGGAGAAATTCTTTTATTCCTCCTCCGTTTTGCTTTTTCCATGTATGCTGCATTCTGCAGCACACATAGTAAGAGCAAAATGCCATGAATGATTATGTGCAGGAAGGGACAACTTCCTGCACCTAAACAGTCATTCAATAATGACAATTTGCTACTTATATGTGTGCTGCATTCTGCAGCACATAGGAGTGCCAAATCGCCTACGGTAGATTGTTTATGTGCATGAAGGGACACCTTCCTACACATAAACAATCATTCCCTTCAACACAGACAACCTTTAGTACAAGGATGCCTGCATTGGCGCTGGCAGCTAAATCTAGCGCCGGCGCTAGGGGAAACACAGGGATGCTCCTTATTTTTGTAAAAACTGTGTATCCCTGAATTTCTAAAGTGATGCAGCGCTGCACTGCCTTTTTGGCTTAGCGCAGCACTGCGCCACTTTCTAGTAAATATGCCCCAAAATGTCTCCATAGACTTTAATGAGGGTCACTCCCCTTTTTTAATTCTTAAACGCCAAGCAAAAATGAGTTTGTATTCTACTTACCTTAATGGGATTACCCTCATATTGATTTCAAGGGGCCAGCAATTTTAAGTCAAGAAGTTGACACGTATGCATTTGCCACTGAAAAGACTCCTTCTGCCATGACTATTTGGACAACCATAGCTTGGTAAAATGTACCACTCAAATTCTGAGATGGGCACAATGGTATATAACCTTCAAGCCATTTTTACGACACCAGTGTGGGACAACCCTGATTCTATTTTATTGGTAATCTGCAGTGATTGAGCATTTGAAACATCCACATCTTATGAGTATACTTCTTCATTATGTAGAATTTGTCTATAGCACAGTGTTACAATTCTTTAACCACTCCCATGCCCTGGACGAGCTGGTCTTATCCAGGCACACGGTTGTCATGTGCCTTGGACGAGACCAGATCGTCCTGCACCCGGCCCAAGGGGCGAGCGCTAGCGCTCCCCCGTAGGCCTCCCTCCCACACCTCCCGGTCGGGGATGGAAGGGGAATCGCTTCCCCTACCACCCCCAACCCCCCTAGGCAATCTGATGACGTCAGTGAGCTCATAGTGCACCAACGTCGTCAGAAGCTGTTGAGGACGCTCTGGAAGCCATGTGCTTCCACCACGTGGAGAGAAAGAGCATCAAACAGGTGAGTCCTTCTCTTTTTGGGGGTTTTGGAAGGGGGGAACAGACACAGGGGGAAGGAAAGAGTTTTGTCTTTCCCCCTGTGCCTGTTTTCAATGGATTCACGCTCCACGATCACGCGATTGTACAGCAGGAATCCCCACTAGGCACCAGGGAATTGTGTGTAGTTTATTTTGGGGAACAACCCCTTGGGCAAGGGTTGCTCCCCTGGGGGCAATGATAAATCCATGTTTCGCCCCCCCCACCCCTTGCGGGGGCAGATCAGCTGTTTTTTCAGCCCCCAGGGGGGTCGGGACCCACTAGGGTCCAGGGATTGAATTTTTATTATGTTTTTGGGCAGCGATCCCTTAGGCAAGGGTCGCTGCCCGGGGGCAATATTTTTTTATATGTTTCGGCCACCCTTTGGCCAATCTCTCCACGGGGGGGTTGAAACCCACTAGTCCCCAGGGATTCTGTGTTGTGTGTTTTGTGTCTTGGGGGCACCCCTTGGGCAAGGGTCACCCCCCCAAAGGGGGGAAATTAGTGTTGCCATTTCTGCCCCCCTTGGGGGCAGATGGGCCTATTTCTTTCAGGCCCATCTGCCCCCAAGGAGGGCAGAAACCACCAATACGCCAGGGATTTCTTTTTGTTCCCCTTTATTTTTTTTGTGCTGGGGCTCCCCTGCTGTCAAGGGACGCCCCCCTAAAGGGGGCACAGAGCTATTAGCCATTTTTTCCCCCACTTGGGGGCAGATCAGCCTATTTTTTTTACACCCATCTGCCCACAAAGGGGGCAGAATCCACTTAGGCACCAGGGATCCTGTGTGTGTTTGTGTGTTTTGTGGGGGGGGGCGGCCCCTTTGGCAAGGGTCGCACCCCAAAGGGGGTACGTTACTGATGGCCATTTCTGGCCCATTGGGGGAAGATCGGCCTATTTTGTTAGGCCCATCTGCCTCCAAGGGGGGCAGAAGCCACCAAGAGGTCAGGGATTTTTTTTGTTCCCCTTAGTTTTTTTGTGCTGGGGGCACCCCCTTTCGCTCCCTTTGGGAAGAATCACCCACCCAAAGGGGGTACAGAACTGTTGGCCATTTCTGCCCCCTTTGGGGGCAGATCGGCCTATTTGTTTTAGGCCCATCTGCTCCCAAGGGGGGCAGAATCCACTTAGGCACCAGGGATCTTGTGTGTGTGTTTTGTGTGGGGGGCACATTAGTGATGGCCAATTCTGCTCCCCTTGGGGGCAGATTGGCCTATTTTTTTTTTGGGGCCTATCTGCCCTCAAGGGGGGGCGAAGCCACCAAGACGTGAGGGAATTCGTTTTTTTTGTTTCCCTTAGTTATTTTGTGCTGGGGGCGACGCTTTTCACCCCCTTTGGCAAGGGTCACCCCCGAAGGGGGTACAGAGCTGTTGGCCATTTCTGCCCCCGTTAGGGGCAGATCAGACTATTCTTTTTAGGCCCCTCTGCCCCCAAAGGTGGCAGAATCCACTTAAGCACCAGGGATCTTGTGTGTGTGTGTGTTTTGTGTGGGAGAGGCCCCTTTGGCAAGAGTTGCCCCCCAAAGGGGGGGCACATTACTGATGGCCACTTCTGCACTCCTTGGGGGCAGATCGGCGTATTTATTTTAGGCCCATCTGCCCCCAAGGGGGGCAGAAGCCACTTAGGCACCAAAGACAATTTCTAAGTTCTTGGTGGTGGAGTGTTTGTCAACTGGCAAAGTATTAGTGTTTGTGATTATAACAGTTTATGTCTTCTTTTTGTTCTAGTTCAAAGCTTTTGCTTCCTTTGCTGTGGATCCTTGCGGTTTTGGCAGTAGTTGTCCTGTGGTTTGCATAGTTGCATGTTTTAAGTGAGTAAAAGCAATTTACTCCAAAGGAGTATTGTTGACATGCATGAATGACATGTTTGTAGGTGGTGTACTAAATGCAGGAATGTGTGTGACATTGTCCTTAGATTTGTGCACAATGGTATTTGTGTTGTCATATGTCTCATTTTCTTTTTTCTTTTTAGTGGGTTATCATTGGTGATTGCTGTGTGTGCAGAGTAGTTGCTGGTGAGTAGCTTTTTCAGGCAAGTGAGTGGTATAGTTTTTTAGTACATAACTCTTTGTGATAAAGCTACACTTTCTTTATTACTTATTTTAGACAGTGCTGGTTGTTGCTGGCAATCCATTTGTTGTTAGAAAGGATCACGGCTAGCCACAGAGTGACCACTCAGCAGTTTGTTGGCATACTTTTTGAGTCGTCCTCTGACCATGATTATGAGGCTGACTGCATCTGAGGCGGAGGAGGAAGTGAGAGATTCTGGCAGTGAGTTTTCCGTCTGAGAGGATTCTTCTGATGAGGAAGCCATTCTCGGTGTAGAGTAAGGGCCTGTTTTAGAAGAGGACATTGATGTGCCAAGAGTGCAGTAGCTTGGGGCTTAATGGTTTTCCATTAGAAGACACCTTGATTGCCCCAGACATGGAGCAGCCACAGTTACCTGTATTTACTGGTCTCTCAGGGTGTAGAGTCAATACGGAAAACCTTTTGCCTGTCAATTTCTTTCACTTGTTTATGGACGATATATTTTTGGAAGAGATTGTTGAGCAGACTAATTTGTATGCAGAGCAATATTTGAGGGACAACACTGCCAGACTTAGGCCTCAGTCTAGAGCTAACCAGTGGGTTCCCACATATCTGGAAGATATGAAAAAGTTTTTAGGTTTGACTTCTTTGATTGCGTTGATAAGGAAGCCGTCACTGGCTTCTTATTGGTCTACTAGTCCCTTGATGGCAACAGCTATATTTCCTGCAACTATGACTCGTAATCGCTATTTGCTTCTTCTTTGTAGGCTGCATTTTGTAGACAATGCTTTAGCCTTGCCACGAGAATACCCTGATTGTGACCGTCTTTTCAAGATTAGGCCTGTCCTTGATCATTTTGTAGATCGGTTTTCAGAGGTATATGTTCCAGGCTAAGAGATAAGTGTGGACGAGTCTTTGGTCCTGTTCAAGGGGCGTTTGGTTTTAAAGCACTACATTCCTAGTAAGAGGGCATGGTATGGAATTAAATTGTACATGCTGTCAGAAAGTAGTACAGGATATGTGTATAATTTCCGGGTATACACTGGTAGGGATTCCAGTATTGACCCCCGCTGGTTGTCCGCCCACTTCTGGAGTTAGCAAGACAATTGTGTGAGAACTTGGTAGACGACTGTTTAACAAAGGTCACCATTTGTACGTAGATAATTTCTACACTGGAGTGCAGTTGTTCACGGAGTTGTTTAGAGTGGACACTGTTGCTTGTGGCACAATCTGTTCTAACCGGAAAGGCTATCCAAGAGAGCTTGTCTGTAAAAAACTTGAGAGGGGACACTGCAGTGCCTTGCAGAATATTGAGCTGTTAGCTCCAGAATTTTCAGACAGGAGGGAGGGGTGTGTGCTATCCACCATCCATGATGAGAGTACTTCCCCTGTGACTGTTTGGGGTCAGGTTGCCGAAGTGCGCAAACCTGCGTGCATTTTGGACTACAATAAGCACATGGGTTGTGTTGATAGAGTAGATCAGAGGTTGGAACCTTACACTGCTCTTCGTAAGTCTTACGTGTGGTATAAAAAGTTGGCCCTACATTTATTTCATTTGGCAACTTTTAATTATTTTATTGTGTTCAAGGACTTTTCACCTGAGTCAAGGATGAACTTTGTTAAATTTCAGAAGGCAGTGATAGAAAGCCTTATTCTGGTGGAACAGGCAAGAGTTCCTTGAGTAGCAGTGGTGGAAGATGTGGCTAGATTGAAAGATCACCACTTTCCAGATCACATTCCTCCCACTTCCAAAAAAGACTTGCCCACTAAGAAATGTAGAGTACGTGCCCAAAGAGGTATCCAGAGGGAGAGCCGGATGTACTGCCCCGATTGCCCTTCAAAGCCTAGGCTGTGTGTGGCCGGCTGTTTCAGGAGTTACCACACCAGAACACTTTTGGGGAAATACTGTGAGCGTAAGCTGCCTGTTTTATGTTTTCAGATGTCCAGTTTCACATTTCTGTCATGTTTTCAGTTACAGCTTTTTTGTTTGTAGTTTTGTACTTATTTTTTAATTAGTTAGTTAGTGGTTTCTTTGTTGCTTATAAACAAAAAAATGGTGTGCGTGGGGTGGTGCTTGGCTGGTGGTGTGTGTGGGGTGGCGCTTGGCTGGTGGTGTGAGTAGGGTGGCGCTTGGCTGGCAGTGTGTATGGGGTGGCGCTTGGCTGGCGGTGTGCGTGGAGTGGCGCTTGGCTGGCGGTGTGTGTGGGGTGGCGCTTGGCTGGCAGTGTCTGTGGAGTGGCGCTTGGCTGGCACTGTGTATGGAGTGCCAGCCAAACGTCAGTCCACACACTCCCATCACCTAGTGTGATTGCTGTATCAGGCATGTGGGCATATGTAAGTGATGGGCTCTTGAGTGGCGCCGTCTGTCGATGCGAGAGTTGTAATGTGCTGGGCCCGTGGCTGACGGCGTAAATGGTCTTGTGCATGTCATGTATAAAAGGTGTGTGAATGGACTGTAAAACAGTTGGTGCCTTGATGCTGCTTTACAGCTCACGAGGTGTGAGTCATTGGTTCCGTTTTTTGGGCCTTTCAGTTTTTAACAGTGCATTTCACTTTTGTGAAATCTCTTGTTAATAAAATCTGATCTACTGAACCATCACTCACCCTCGTGCCAAATCCAACCAGTATGTGTGGTAAACATGACAAAACCTACTCTGCTGTAATCAGGCGTCGCAGCACACCTGTGACACGATAGGTGTCTCAGGTGGGACCCAGATGATGAAGCATGCCACCAACTTGTTTTTTTAACATAACCTTAGTGTGTTTCCTTTCACAATTTTAGTATTTGGAACATCACAGAAGTACGTGGACACATCAAAATGATATATTACAAAACTACCTGTGTTTGGGGGGAGGGGGCACCTATGTTTTTGGTCCCGACTGCGGCCTTCATCTAGGGAAACCTACCAAACACAGACATTTTTTAAAACTAGACACCCCAAGGAGTCCAGGGCGGTGTGGCTTGCGTGGATACCCCAACATTTTCTTACCCAGACTCCTCTTTAAACCTCAAAATTTGCTTAAAAAAGCATATTTTCCAGACTTTTCTTTGTAGGATCACCGCTCCGGCACAAATTCCTACTCCCCAGCGTTCCCCTCAGTCTCCCAAGTAAAATGATACCTCACTTGTGTGGGTCCCCAAAGCGGAGTCAGCCTAAAAATTAATAAAAGAAAAATATGTGCTTATCAACTCGGGTGCTATCCCCTCAATCTGTACAGGTTTTTGGCCTTTTTCTGTTTCAGGCACCAGGGCCCCACAAAAGTGAGGTATCATTTTTATCTGGAGTCTTTGGAGAACGCTGGATGGAAGAAAATTTGTGGCTCCTCTCAGCTTTCAGAACTTTCTGTCACCGAAATGTGAAGAAAAAGTATTTTTTTAGCCAAATTTTGACTTTTGCAATGGATTCTGGGTTAGAAAACACTGGGGGATCAACGCAAGTCAAACCTCCCTGGACTCCCTCGGGAGTCTAGTTTTCAGAAATGTTTGGGTTTGTTAGGTTTCCCTATATTGCTACGAGCCCAGGCGAAAAACGCAGGCGCCCCCCCCAAAAACGTTTGTTTTGTTTTTGATAAATTTGATGTGTCCACGTTGTGTTTTGGGGCATTTCCTGCCACGGGCAGTAGGCCTACCCATACAAGTGAGGTATCATTTTTATTGGGAGACTTGGGGGAATGCTGGGTGGAACAAAATTTGTGGCTTCTCTCAGATTCCAGAACTTTCTATCACCGAAATGAGAGAAAAAAGTATTTCTTTAGCCAGATTTTGAGGTTTGCAAAAGATTCTGGGAAACAGAGCCTGGTGAGAGCCCCCCAAGTCACTCCATCCTGGATTCCCCTAGGTGTCTAGTTTTAAAAAATGCACAGGTTTGGTAGGTTTCCTTTGGCGCAGGCTGAGCTAGAGGCCAAAATCCACAGATAGGCACTTTGCAAAAAACAGCTCTGTTTTCTTTGGGAAAATGTGATGTGTCCACGTTGCGTTTTTGGGCATTTCCTGTCACGGGCACTAGGCCTACCACACAAGTGGGGTATTATTTTTATTGGGAGACTTGGGGGAACGCTGGGTGGAAGGAAATCTGTGGCTCCTCTCAGATCCCAGAATTTTCTGTCACTGAAATGTGAGGAGAAAGTGTTTTTTAGCCAAATTTTGAGGTTTGCAAAGGATTCTGGGCAACAGAACTTGGTGAGAGCCCCACAAGTCACCCCCTCTTGAATTCCCCTAGCTGCCTAGTTTCCAAGAATGCACCGATTAGGTAGGTGTCCCTAGCTGCTGCTCAGCTAGAGGCCAAAATCCACAGGTAGGCACAAAACAGCTCTGTTTTCTTTGGGAAAATGTGATTTGTCCACGTTGTGTTTTGGGGCATTTCCTGTCACGGACACTAGGCCTACCCACACAAGTGAGGTATCATTTTTATCGGGAGACTTGGGGGAACGCTGGGTGGAAGGAAATTTGTGGCTCCTCTCAGATTCCAGAACTTTCTCTCACTGAAATGTGAGAAAAATGTGATTTATTAGCCAAATGTTGAGGTTTGCCAAGGATTCTGGGCAACAGAACCTGGTGAGAGCCCCACAAGTCAACCCCTCTTGAATTCCCCTAGCTGTCTAGTTTCCAAAAATGCACAGATTAGGTAGGTGTCCCTAGCTGCTGGCTGAGCTAGAGGCCAAAATCCACAGGTAGACACAAAACAGCTCTGATATCTTTGAAAAAATTTGATTTGTCCAAGTTGTGTTTTGGGGCATTTCCTCTCACGTACGCTAGTTCTACCCACACAAGTGAGGTATCATTTTTATCGGGAGACTTGGGGGAACACTGGGTGGAAGGAAATTTGTGGCTCCTCTCAGATTCCAGAACTTTCTATCACCGAAATATGATGAAAAAGTATTTTTTTAGCCGAATTCTGGGGTTTGCAAAGGATTCTGGGTAACAGAACCTGGTGAGAGCCCCACAAGTCACCCCATCCTGGATTCCCCTAGGTATCTAGTTTTAAAAAATGCACAGGTTTGGTAAGTTTCCCTAGGTGCCAGCTGAGCTAGAGGCCAAAATCTACAAGTAGGCCCTTGCAAAAAACAGCTCTGTTTTCATTGGGAAAATGTGATGTGTCCACGTTGTGTTTTGGGGCATTTCCTGTCACAGGCACTAGCCTACCACACAAGTGAGGCATCATTTTTATCGGGAGACTTGGGGAAATGCTGGGTAGAAAGAAATTTGTGGCTCCTCTCAGATCCCAGAACTTTCTGTCACCGAAATGTGAGGAGAAAGGTTTTTGTTAGCCACATTTTGAGGTTTGCCAAGAATTCTGGGTAACAAAAACTGGTGAGAGTCCCACAAGTCACCTCATCTGGGATTCCCCTAGGTGTCTAGTTTAAAAAAATGCACAGGATTGGTAGGTTTCCCTAGGTGCTGGCTGAGGTAGAGGCCAAAATCCACAGGTAGGAACAAAACAGCTCTGTTTTCTTTGGGAAAAGGTGATTTGTCCACGTTGTTTTTTGGGGCATTTTCTGTCACAGGCACTAGGCCTACCCACACAAGTGGGGTATCATTTTTATCGGGAGATTTGAGGGAACAATGGGTGGAAAGAAATGTGTGGTTCCTCTCAGATTCCAGCACTTTCTATCACCACAATGTGAGGATAAAGTGTATTTTTTAGCCACACTTTGAGAATTGCAAAGGATTCTGGGCGACAGAACTTGGTGAGAGCCCCACAAGTCACCCCATCTTGCATTCCCCTAGGTGTCTAGTTTAAAAAAATGCACAGGTTTGGTAGGTTTCCCTAGGTGCCGGCGGAGCAAGAGGCCAAAATCCACAAGCAGGCACTTTGCAAAAAACAGCTCTGTTTTCTTTGGGAAAAAGTGATGTGTCAACGTGTTTTGGGGCATTTCCTGTCTCATGCACTAGGCCTACCCACACAACTGAGGTATCATTTTTATCGGGAGACTTGGGGGACTGCTGGGTAGAAGGACATTTGTGGCTCCTCTCAGATTCCAGAACTTTCTATCACCAAAATGTGAGGGAAAAGTGTTTTGTTAGCCAAATTTTGAGGTTTGCAAAGGATTCTTGGTAACAGAACCTGGTGAGAGCCCCACTAGTCACCCCATCCTGGATTCCCCTAGGTGTCTAGTTTAAAAAAATGCACAGGTTTGGTAGGTTTCCCTAGGTGCCAGCTGAGCTAGAGGCCAAAGTCCACAAGTAGGCACTTTGTAAAAAACAGCTCTGTTTTCTTTGGGAAAATGTGATGTCTCCTCGTTGTGTTTTTGGGCATTTCCTCTCACGGGCACTAGGCCTACCCACACAACTGAGGTATCATTTTTATTGGGAGACTTGGGGGACTGCTGGGTGGAAGGAAATTTGTGGCTCCTCTCAGATCCCAGAACTTTCTGTCACCGAAATGTGAGGAGAAAGTGTTTTTTTAGCCAAATGATGAGGTTTGCAAATAATTCTGGGTAACAGAACCTGGTGAGAGCCCCACAAGTCACCCCATCTTGAATACCCCTAGCTGTCTAGTTTCCACAAATGCACAGATTAGGTAGGTGTCCCTAGGTGACTGCTGAGTTAGAGGCCAAAATCCACAGGTAGGCACAAAACAGCTCTGTTTTCTTTGGGAAAATGTGATGTGTCCACGTTGAGTTTTGGGGTATTTCCTGTCACGGGCACTAGGCCTACCACACAAGTGAGGTATTATTTTTATTGGGAGACTTGGGGGAATGCTTGGTGGAAGGAAATTTGTGACTCCTCTCAGATCCCAGAACTTTCTGTCACCGAAATGTGAGGAGAAAGTGTTTTTTAGCCAGATTTTGAGGTTTGCAAAGGATTCTGGGCAACAGAACCTGGTGAGAGCCCCACAAGTCACCCCATCCTGGATTCCCCTAGGTGTCTAGTTTTAAAAAATGCACAGGTTTGGTAGGTTTCCCTACGTGCTGGCTGAGCTAGAGGCCAAAATTCACAAGTAGGCATTTTGCAAAAAACAGCTCTGTTTTCATAGGGAAAATGTGATGTGTCCATGTTGTGTTTTGGGGCATTTCCTGTCACGGGCACTAGGCCTACCACAAAGTGACGCATCATTTTTATCGGGAGACTTGGGGGAATGTCGGGTAGAAGGAAATTTGTGGCTCCTCTCAGATCCCAGAACTTTCTGTCACCGAAATGTGAGGAGAATGGTTTTTTTTAGCCACATTTTGAGGTTTGCCAAGGATTCTGGGTAAGGAAAACTGGTGAGAGCCACACAAGTCACCCCATCTAGGATTCCCCTAGGTGTCTAGTTTAAAAAAATGCACAGGTTTGGTAGGTTTCCCTAGGTGCTGCCTGAGCTAGAGGCCAAAATCCACAGGTAGGCACAAAATAGCTCTGTTTTCTTTGGGAAAAGGTGATTTGTCCACGTTGTTTTTTTGGGGCATTTTCTGTCACAGGCACGAGCCCTACCCACACAAGTGGGGTATAATTTTTATCAGGAGACTTGGGGGAACGCTGTGTGGAAAGAAATTTGTGGCTCCTCTCAGATTCCAGAACTTTCTATCACCGAAATGTGAGGATAAAGTGTTTTTTAAGCCACATTTTGAGGTTTGCAAAGGATTCTGGGTAACAGAACCTGGTGAAAGCCCCCCATGTCACCCCATCTTAGATTCCCCTAGGTGTCTAGTTTAAAAAATGCACAGGTTTGGTAGGTTTCCCTAGGTGCCGGCTGAGCAAGAGGCCAAAATCCACAAGTAGGCAATTTGCAAAAAACAGCTCTGTTTTCTTTGGGAAAATGTGATTTGTCCACATTGTGTTTTGGGGCATTTCCTGTCACGGGCACTAGGCCTACCCACACAAGTGAGGTACTATTTTTTTGGAAGACTTGCAGGAATGCTGGGTGGAAGGAAATTTGTTGCTCCTCTCAGATTCCAGAACTTTCTGTCACCGAAATGTGAGGAAAAAGTGTTTTTTTTGGCCACATTTTGAGGTTTGCAAAGGATTCTGGGTAACAGAACCTGGTAAGAGCCCCACATGTCACCCCATCTTGGATTCCCCTAGGTGTCTAGTTTTCAAAAATGTGCAGGTTTGGTAGGTTTCCCTAGGTGCTGGCTGAACTAGAGGCCAAAATCTACAGCTAGGCACTTTGCAAAAAACAGATCAGATTTCAACGCAAAGATGTGATGTGTCCCTGTTGCGTTTCCTGTCACGAGCATTAGGCCTACCCATGCAAGTGAGGTACCATTCGTATCTGGAGGCATGGGGGAACACAGAATAGCAAAACAAGTGTTATTGCACCTTGTCTTTCTCTAAATGTTTTCCTTCCAAATATAAGATAGTGTGTAAAAAATAAGTCTATTTGAGAAATGCCCTGTAATTCACATGCTAGTATGGGCACCCCGGAATTCATAAATGTGCAAATAACCACTACTTCTCAACACCTTACCTTGTGCCCATTTTGGAAATACAAAGGTTTTCTTGATACCTATTTTTCAAGGCTTTAGAGTTAAGTAATATTCTACTTAGGAAAACTACTCTGCAACCCACATTACATGCACTAAGCATTACATTGTTTAATATGGAGTACTAATTGCACCCATGCACCCTGAGCTTTATTAGGCCATGGAGACCCCATCCCCCAGGGCCCTTGTTATTAAGAGAGATGGGGTGCCCAGAGCCTAACAAGGCTCAGGGTGGGGCGCCATGTGGGCCATGTGCCCCCTCCCCTTTAATTAGAATAACATACCCTGGGAATGGGGTCCTCGGGGCCACTCGGTCCACCCCCAATTCTTATTAGGCCCTGGGGACCCTATCCACAGGTCCTTTTTTATACTAAAGGGGATGGGGGTCACTCGACACCAAAGCATCCCTGAACCAAGGTTCTGATTTCAGCGGGGCAAGGTTGGTCCCTGTATCCGACCCATGCTCCATTGTGATCAGCCTGGCTTTTCAGATTTAGCCCGGTCAAGCGCTACCATTAGCTCCAGTTGGCATTTATGTTTTTAAGTACTATATTTGCAGATATTCTTTAAAAATTCATATGTTGACTTCTACTTTTGTTGTTTTGGTCTTGTTTTGTTCATTAAACTAAGCTCTACTTGTCTTAGCAGGACTGGTATCTTTTCATGTGATGTTTTCACTGTTTTACTGTTTTGTGTGTTGCAAAAATACTTTCCGCATTGCCTCCTAGGTTAAGCCTGCCTGCTCAGTGCCAAGCTACCCAAGGGTAAGCACAGGTACATTTTTGATGTGCATCTGACTTACCATGACCAGGATTGTGGTTCCTGTTTGGACAGGGTGCATACCTCTGCCAAACAAAAAGCCAATATCTAATACCCATTATCTGACTGATAATCAGTGGTGAGGATAGGACTTCTGTTTGTGCAGTGGCTTACAGTAATTTGGTGTATACTACCAATCTATACCTAAGACCAATTCAAATCAATTCCTCTTGATTGGCATTTTCCCTACCTTTTCTAATTTGCATTTTTTATTTTTCTATTCTCCCTGATTGGTATTTTTGCTTTTTCCTAAAATCATATCTCTGACTAGAGGTCCTACGTCTGCACCTGCACCTGCAAAAATGGATTTTGACCTGGCCAAGGTTGAGAGCAACACTGTGGCAAGGGTTTGAGCCTTTTATTAAAGTCTTCATCAGGAAGGTGGAGCTGCAAAAGTCACTGAGGGCCTGGAAAGAAGCTTGTGATGCAGCAGCTGTGACCCCAGAGGAGGAGGAGGAGATACTGGATGAGGATGACAAGCTAGACCAGGATTCACAGGGGAATCTGGGACTGACTGTGGGACAGGGAGCCAATATCTTGCCAGGAGTAGTGGTTCCCACCACTACTCCTGGCAAGATATTGGCTATTGAATATTATTCCCAAAAAGTCAGTGAGCAGTTTGTCATCCAGAGGCCTGTCCTCAGATGAGCTGGAAAACAGGAGGGAGGGGAGAAATTTGAAACTGGAGCTGGTCAGGCTCAAATGAGGGAAAGACATGGAGGAAAAGAGGCTAAGCATAGAGGCAAAGCACAGAAAGACGAACCATGAGCTAAGCCTCAGACAGCTGGACATCAAGGGCATGGAAGTGGACTCCAGCAGTAATGATGGCAGCCTACCTGCATTTTCCACTGGTGAAGAAATGGTCCGTATGCCAAAATATTTAGTGCCCAGTTATGTGTTGAGGATGACATAGATGAGTGGTTCCCAGCCAATAAGGTGGCTCTAAGGGCACACAAAGTCACTGAAGAGTATTGTGGGGATAGTTTGTGGATATATATGCCTACAGTATGTAGGGACACCCTCTTGACATGAGAGGTGAGGGACGAAACACAATAAACTCCTATAAAGACCATACTCATCAGTTGGTTAGGGTTTACACATGATAAATACTGACAGGGGCTCAGAAGTAGCTACAAACCTCTCACGCATACCTGGGCTGATTTCCTTGATTATTTCAACAAGGCATTCAAGGGCTGGGTGAGGGGCAGCAAGGTAGATAATTGTAATGGCCTGTACTACCTAATTATGAGGGAGCACATGCTTGAAGTTTGTTCTCCAGAGCTGTCCCAGTACCTAATGGACAGAAGGCTGACTGACCAGAGGAAGCTTCTTGAAGAGGCGAACATCTGGGTCAGCACCAGAGAGTCCAAGAAGCCATTGGGTGGGTACTCCAAAAAGGGTGGCCAGGGTTCCCAGCAGAATCAGGGGAAGTTCAAAAAAGGAGTTTTCTCAAGGCCTCCAAAGCAGTTCAAGTTCACAGGGGAAAAGGTCCTATTCCCATTCTGGCTAACAGTTAAAGAGCTTCCCAGACAAGAGTCAGAACAAAAACCCTAAGTTCTATGCGTGTTTTGAGTATGGGCACTTTAAGGGGGATATCCCATGCTACAAGAGGGCACTGCATCTCACTGGAGGTAAGGCACCAGGGGTGGCAAGTATAGTGTGTGGGGAGGGGTCTGTCCCAGTTAGTGGGGGGGACTCAGTAAGGTTACCCTAATGTCCCTGGGCGATGTGGAAAAGGTCCCTAAAGCCCATGTGCCCTCCAATACTGCAAAGGGAATACCCAGCCTTGGAGGCAACAGGCCCAAGCCTAGGCACCAGGTGATGCCTCCATTAGTCACCGCATCTACTGGGAGGATAACCTCCAGTATACTGAATCTAAGGCACCGGTGCATGGGGCAACAAGGGTCCTGGTGGTCTCCTGATGCTAATGGTCCTTCCTACTGGGACTGGCTCATGACATTCCCCTGCCAGGATTTCTGAGCCAGGACAAATCCTTTGCCAGGCTTGTCCCCCACTTTTACTGTCACCCAGAAGAAGGTCTCTTCAGATATGTACTGTATTACTAGCTTGACCTGCCCAACCAGTGGGAAGACACTGGAAGAGACTGAAGGCTCCCCTGTCTCCCTCACCTGTCATTGGTACTCCCTTTAAGAGAGTGGGCATCGGCATTGCATGGCCCATGGAGCCCTAGACAACCTCTGGACACAGGTTTATTCTGGTTCTGGTGGATCATGCCACTAGGTACCCAGAGGCCATACCTCTGAGCTCTATTACTACACCTGCAATGGCTAGGGTCCTGATGGGGATTCTTCCCCGATTGGGTTTCCCCAAGGAAGTGGTGTTAGACAGGGGCACCAAATTTATGTCTGCTTACTTGCAGTCAATGTGGAATGGGTGTGGAGTTCTTTATAAGTTCTCTACTGCCTACCATCCACAGACCAATGGTTGAGAGATTCAACAAGATCCTGAAAGGCCTGATCAGGAGCCTGGCTGAGGCACTTGGGCTTCAGTGGGACATCCTCTTGCCAGTCCTACTCTCTGCTTACAGAGAAGTGCTACAGATGGGGGTTGTGTTTAGCCCCTTTGAGCTTCTGTATGGGCATCCTTTAAGAGGGGCTCTCAGTCTGGTGAAAGAAGAGTGGCAGCAGTCTCCAAGGAAACCTCCACAGGATGCAGTTAGTTAAACGCTGGCCTTCAGAAGCCAGATGGTCAAGGTATTGAAGCAAGCTTTAATGAACTTAGAGGCCAACCAGGAAGTGATGACGCAGTGGTATGACCAAACTGCTGCCCCTGTCGAATTGCAACCTGGGCAAAAAGTGTGGGTGAAAGCACCTGTGTAGCCTAGGCCCCACAAGATTGTTGAGAGGAAGAGCAAGGCCACCTACTTGGTGGACGACAAGACCTCCAGACACCCCCTCAGGTTTCTCTACCTAAACTGTCTCAAACCCCACTTTAGGAGGTCCAAGGTCACCATGTTGCTGGTGATAGATGGAGGGGAGGAGGAGAGGGAAGAGAAGGGTGGGTCAGTGAAAGGTGTGAGCCTTTCCCCTACCCTGACTGCTGAACAGCTGAGGGACTGTCACCAGTTGTTGGGTCAGTTCTCCTCTCTGATGGCATTGATAAAGGGGACAGCTTTCATATCAAGAATAACAACTGTAGGCTGTCCAACAAAGTGAGGACCAGCATTGAGAGGGAAGTTTCCAAAATGATGGATCTAGGAGTGACTGAATCTTCCAGAATCTTCCAGTAGCCCCTGGTCCAGCCCTGTGGCACTACACCTCAATTCAGTCACCAAAACTGATGCTCATCCCATCCCCAGTGCGGATAAACTAATTGACAGATTAGGGCTGCTCAGTTCCTAAATGCTTTTGACCTCACTTCAGGATACTGGCAGAGTGCCCTAACTGAAGAAGCCAAGGAGAGGCCACTATCAATTTAGAATGATGCCCTTTGGGATCAAGAATGCCCCTGCCAACTTCCAGAGGCTGGAGAACCAGGTTTTGGCTCGTATAGAGGCCATTAGAGCTGCTTACATCCATTACATAGCAGCTAGAAGGGCCACCTTTTTCACCTCAGGGAAACGCTTCAGGCTCTGACTATCAAGGTCAGTAAGTGTCAGATAGGGCAGAGGACTGTGGTGTACTTGGGACACCTGATAGGCGGGGGCAAGGGGCAGTCCCTCCAGGTCAAGACAGAAATCATCCATCATGTCCTGGGGGCACCCAAAGACTTAGATGGAGGTGAGAGCCTTCTTAGGCAGGTTTGTCAATGGGGATGCCACTATTGCTGCTCTCTTTGACAGAACTGACATCAAAGAAACAACCTAGAAATGTGATTTGGACAGCGGCATGTGAAAAACATGTAACTCCCTGAAAACAGGCCATGTGCACAGCCCCCGTGCTAAAAGCCTCTGACTTTTCTAAAGAATTCATAGTGCAAACCAATGTCTTAGAGCATGGAACAGGGGAAGTACTATCTGTCAGAATCAATGGAATGCTATTACCTGAGAGGAGAAGCCATTCCTTTTGGGTTGCATGAACGATAGGGACTCACCTCTTACTTTCTTGTTCTTTAGTTGGCCCTGTATCCAACTGAATATTTTCTTGTAGGGGGCATGACGGAAATTTGCTGGATATTATAAGATTGATAGGAAGAGTTGTGCTGGTAGTCATGAGGATGAGTGTTTCTAGGGACAGATACAGAATTCTGTTTTAGTACAAGAACTTATTATTCAAGGCGTGTCTCAGTGAACCAACTATGCATGCAAGAACATTTTCCCACTACTAACTTACTGGTACGCTATGAAAAGAATCTCACCTTTTGGCTTGAAGTGCCTCCTGATTTGACATGTATATGTAAATTGTGCTGTGTCCATCTGGTTTTTGGGTATTGTCGGCAAAATTGTTGACTTTTTCAAATTGGTTCCTTTCTGGAAGGCTCAGTGCACCCAATGCCACCCTGATGTTAGTGCACCCCAGTGGGGGGGGGCTTGCTGGTGTGATTTCTGTTTCTTATCAATGCATGCTGCGCTGCAATTAGTGTTTACCTTTTAATCTTGTCTTTCTTTGTTTCTGACAGGTGTCAAGCTGTCTGGGAGTCAAGGAAGAAGGTTCTGGTCTTTTGAAGAAGCTACTCGCACTAAGTAGATTGTCTGAACTTAGGCTCTTTGAGAGTCTGAGGAGGCTTGTGTTTGCCTCATTATGATGAGTCATTTTCAAACGCTTGTGGGGGAGCTCATTGTTCAGGCTTGATTGGTTCTGCACATGTTTCTTTCATGAGTCATCAGACTACTGTGTAACTGATCTAGCAGGTGCGCTAGGAACAAACAAGTTCCTTTATAATTATGTTCTGGAAAACAAACTCAAACAGAGTTCAAACAGGGTGCCATGTGAGAATGTATTCTGGTTATTAATGCGACCCATTAATTTTTGTGAAAATGTTCAAGCATGATTCCTGAAACTATCACAGCTTAATGACGAGTGCCTAGATCAACCTGTAGCTTTCATCTCCAGGAGGTTACTATCCCGGAAACAGAGGTGGAGTGCTATTGAGCAGGAAACCTTAGCTGTGGTCTGGGTACTGAAGAAATTGAAACCATACCTGTTTGGGACTTACTTCTGTATTTAGACAGACCACAGGCCACTCAGGTGGCTAATGCAAAAGAGGGGTGAGAATCCCTACAGGGAATTAACTTTGCAGTGGAACACAGACCTAGGTCAGATCCCCGCCAATGCTGGTGGTCTCTCTAGGTTCTTCCGCCTTAGTGATAAGATCTCCCAACAGGTTGGGTAGGTCTCCACACTTTCAGCTGGGGCATACATATGTTAGACCTGTCAGACTTAGGGTAGACCCTAGGTAGCCCACACTACAGGGAACCATGTCCTGGTAGTAAAATACTCCCAAATTCATTTTTCACTACTGTGAGGCCTACCCCTCTCATAGGTTAGTAATGGGGACTCCTCATTACAGATAATAAAGTGTAATTCCTGATTGAGAAGGAGTAGACCTATCTATGGAATTGTAATAATATAAGAACTGTACATATGACAATACCAAACAATACACTTCTGGACCTGTGAAGAACTGTGCCAGAAAGAGGGACTACTGTGCTCTCAGGGAGACAAAACACTTCCGACACCACCTGCAACTGCACTTGGAGTTTGCTTTCTGCCCTGGGAGATGGTGCTAACCTGGTCATGGGCCCTTAGAAGTGGATGTACAGTAATGCAACTATCAAAACCCACGTATCACCATCATTGCACCAGTTGGAATCAACGCGTCTCCATTGATGAAGACACATCACTGCTGTAGGAGACATTGTATCACCGGCTGTGAGGTTTGATAACGATGCATTACCTACGCCTAAGGGATTTAGCAGTGACACATCTTCGATTGAGGGGTTCAGAACTGATGAATCCCTTACATTGTCAGGATACAACACATCCACTCAGCTGCTCCTTACATCGCTCCTCGCAGCCTCCCTCAGCTCAACCCTGAACCAGGGTACTGATTTCAGTGGGACAAGGGTGAACCCTGTATCTGACCCATACACTGTCGTGGATGGCCTGACTTTTCAGATTTGACCCAGTCAAGCTTGACCATACAGCCTTGGTTGGTGTTTTAGAATTCTAAGCACAATATTTGCAGATATTTAAAAAAATTAATTTCTCAATTTCTACTTATTGCATTTTTGTCATTTTGGTCTTGTTTCGTTCATTAAACTAAACTCTATTTTTCTAACCAGGTATGGTATCTTTTTGCATGGTGTTTACTTTTTTTACTGTTTTAAGTCTTGCAAAAATACTTTACACTTTTCCTCCTAAGTTAAACCTTCCTGCTCTGTGCCAAGCTACCCAAGGGTGAGCACAGGTTAGGACTAGGATTGTCGTTCCTGCATGGACAGCGTGCATTCTTCTGCTAACCAGAAATCCAAATTCTAACAGTAGTTGAAGTGCACTTGGTTAGTAGTTGTTAAATTATAAGGCATTCAAAATTGGTGATAATGGGCCACGGTATACCGCAGTAATTTGGTGGTATGCAGCGGTACTTGACGATGACAAGGCAGTATAAGATTGTCTAATGGCTGCCTTTACAAAAGTAAAAGGCACCCATGTTGTATATACCACACTTAGGCTGTGTTCTGGATTAGGGGCTTAAATATACGGAAGAAGTAGATTTTATATGTTTTATATACCTATTACCACTTCATTAAAGTGGTACTAGATAAGGAAAATTATTTATATTTTTTTATTTTTTAAAACATTTACAGAGTGCTGTTGTACTACCTAGGAAGTACGATGATACTTATTTTTTTCTTTAATTAATTTGAATTTTTTTGAAACTACACTATATTTTAAAAAATATAGGCCCTCATTACAACCCAGGCGGTCAGTGATAAAGTGGTGGTAATACTGCCAACAGACCCCGTGCCCCTGAGGAATAATGCAAGGACAACAGGAATGTGCTAAAGTGAGTGTACTAATAACAACACAGTAGAAATATGAAATGCGCTGTAATGGTATATGCATATGTACAGTTCAAGGGACACTGCCCAGTCCTCATTGTGCGTGGGCCACAGGGCCACAGGCCAAAGTCCAAGGCCCCACTTTTCACCTGCACCAATATGGAGAGAACACTGCAGGGGCATCAGTTGGAAAATAGGCAGGCATCTCAGGGGGACGGGGAACGGGGGATCCTCAGCTGGCAGATGGAACAAGACCACTGGTTCTGTAGGGGGCAACATGCCCTTTGCTCGGTCCTTGGGACTGCAAGGCCACAGTCTCTCAAGTGGGTAACTTCCCCACATGCTCTGGAGGGGGCAACATGCCCTGTGCTCTGTCCTGGGGAGTGCAAGGCCACAGTCTCTCAAGTGGGTGACTTCCCCACATGCTCTGGAGGGGGCAACATGCACTGTGCTCTGTCCTGGGGAGTGCAAGGCCACAGTCTGTCAAGTGGGTGACTTTCCCACATGCTCTGGAGGGGGCAACATGTCCATTGCACTGTCCTGGGGAGTGCAATGCCTCAGTCTCTTAGGTGGGTGTCCTACCCACTGGTTCTGGAGGGGGCATTGTGCCCTGTGCTCTTGATCCTAGAGAGGCTGGAGTTGGTGGGTGTCTTACCCACTGATTCTGGAGGGGGCATAGTGTCCTGTGCTCTTGATCCTGTGGAGGCTGGGGTTGGTGGGTGTCTTACCCACTGGTTCTGGAGGGGGCATTGTGCCCTGTGCTCCTGATCCTGGGTAGGCTGGGGTCGGTGGGTGTCTTACCCACTAGATTATCAGGGGACAGGTCGCACAGCAGCCCATGGATGCAGGAATACATACTGTCCACCAACGGTGACGGCTGTTCAGTGGTGGTAAAGGTGCTGCTGCAGCTGCTGGTGGGGGGAGGCTCCAGCCCATCCCCTGCAGCCTCGGACGGCTGCCCACTGGTGGTGGTGGGGGGTAGCTACAGCCCATTCCCTGCAGCCTCAGATGTCTGCACAACCATGGTTCGTGGTGGGGGCTCCGTCTGAGTCCCTGCACCAGGCCCCTTGTCCTTCCTGCCTGCTGGTGCTGGCTCCTTGCCCTTCCTGGCAGCAGCTGGGGCTGGCTCCTTGCCCTTTTTGGCAGCAGCTGGGGCAGGTTCCTTACCCTTTCTGGCGGCAGCTGGGGCAGGATCCTTGCCCTTCCTGGAAGCAGCTGGGGCAGACTCCTTGGCCTTCCTGGCAGCAGCTGGGGCAGGCTCCTTGGTCTTCCTGCCCGCAGCTGGGACCCTTTCCTTGAGGCTGCCTGGTGCCCTGGATCCTTTCCCACCACAAGTGGGTGTGGAGACTTCTTTTGATGGGCGCTGACCTGAAATGGTATCAGTCAGACTGTCCTGCCTGTTACACTTATGGCCCACCATACCCCTTCACATCACCATTTGCACACACATGCCCCAGCACATCCACCCACCCCCCACATGAGGCCTTCACACACAGCACTCCATTCATTCATGCCACATGTATCGTGCCTACAATGTACTCACCTGTTGATCTGGAGGCCCATAAAGCAGTCCGTACTGGGGAAGGGCCCCATCCACCAGTCACTCCAACTCTGCCGAGGTGAAGGCAGGTGCCCTTTCCCCAGTCACACGGGCCATGGAAGGTTCCAGATACAGGTCACAGCAGCACATGCAGTGCAGTGCAGGTCCTCTCCTACTGAAGGTCATGTAGCAAGTGAGTGATCAGGTAGAAAAGTCAGTCACGTCTGTGGAGGAGCATACCGTCACCACTGGCGTACATCACCATTGGCCACTGTACCCCACAGGGCCCATTGTTAATCAATGAGGAGTTGCACAGTGGTTCCCGACCGCCTACTGCAACGGTGCAGAACGTCTGCGGAATTACCTGACATCCACCTGTCCCTCCACACAGGACTGATGGATGCCATTTCAGGGGGGGGGACAGGCCCTGGATAATAACTGCGTCACCGTTAAAAATAGGACACACAGGACAAATCCCACTTAACCATTAATAATTAACATCATGCGTTGTACTGTTGTGGCTCCAATGTTCAGTTTGTGACTGGCTCCTCACTCTTTTGTCCAATAGACTGCAACTGCTGCGGATGAATAGGAGATGGAGACATACCCCCATGTACAAACCCCTGGTGGACATGGCAACAATGGAGGACAGGTACATTATCCTCACCTATAGACTTGACAGGACCACAATCACAGAGCTGTGTGCTCAACTGTAACCTGACCTGATATCTGCTATCCGTCACCCCACTGGGATCCCCCCTATTGTGCAAGTCCTATCTGTGCTCCATTTCTTGGCAACTGGTTCTTTCCAAGTGGCAGTGGGCTTGGCAGCAGGAATGTCACAGCAAATGGTGACAAGAGTTTTGTCTGCCCTGATTAAACACATGTGCAGCTACATAGTTTTCCCCCAGGTATAGGATTTGGCCACAGTGAAGGTTGACTTCTATGCAATGAGACATATCCCCAACATAATTGGGGCGATTGATGGAACTCATATTGCATTTGTTCCCCCCTGGCAAAATGAACAGGTGTTCAGAAATCGTGTGAGTTTCCACTCCATAAATGTACAGATGGTGTCCTTGCAATGCTAAGTATCCAGGGTCAGTGCATGATGCCTTTGTCCTGAGGAATAGCAGCATCCCAAATGTGATGGCCCAACTACAGAGGTACCGGGTGTGGCTAATAGGTGAGCCCTGGTTCCCACCCAGTAGACGTTGGTGTATAGGTATGGTGTGGGCCATAAGGGTTAGTGTGTGTCTAACAGGTGTCCCTTGATATTTGCAGGTGACTCTGGTTACCCCAACCTATCATGGCTACTGACCCCAGTGAGCAATTCCAGGACAAGAGCAGAAGAACGTTACAATGAGGCACATGAGCAAACAAGAAGGATAATCAAACTGACACTTGGCCTCATGAAGGCCAGTTTCAGGTGCCTCCATCTAACTGGGGGATCCCTGTGCTACTCACTCAAGAAGGTCTGCCAGATAATTGTGGCATGCTGCATGTTGCACAACCTTGCCGTGAGACGCTATGTGCCTTTTCTGCAGGATGAGGAGGCTGGAGATGGCCGTGTGGCAGCAGTGGACCCTGTGGACAGTGAGGATGAGGAGGCAGAGGATGAGGACAACAGAACAGCTGTGATACGACAGTACTTCCAATGACACACAGGTAAGACAGTGTTACTTCACATTTCATTGTCATTATTTAGATTATCTTTGGCACAGGCATGCTGTTATTTCCCACTTCTATGCCCACTCACTGTACCCTTTGGCAATTCATTTTGCAGATGTTGGTGCCCCACTATCGCTCCTGGTGTGATCACTGCAGCCAACTACAGGTCTTTCCTATGTGAACATTACTGTATAGTTGAATTGCAATGTTTGAACCTGGTTAAACGAATACAAACTTAAAAAATTTGACATACTCCATACTTTTTTCAAAGGGTGTTTATTGAAATGCTAAAAAGAAGAGGGGCAAGTGCATTGGGATGGGGTGATAATGGAAGAAAGTCCAGGGGTATTGTTCCAGTCTATTTGGTGCACAGGTGCATAGTCCATGGGGACATAGGAAGGGGAGCAATGGCAGTTCAAGGTGGACAGGGTGACAGAGTGGGACACAAGGGTGACAATCAGGAGAATCTCATTTTGCTGCGGGCGTCTTGGCATTAGTCTCTGGCTGCTGCCTGGATTACAGGGAACGTTTGCGGGGTGGCTCACCTTCTGCAGGAGGAGGGGTGCTGGTGGCCTGTTGGTCCCGTGGCGGGGCCTCCTGTCCACTAGCGGCAGCGGAGGTGGAAGGCAGTTCAGATGTCTGGCTAGTGGCAGGGGCCCACTGTTGTGAGACTGCCTCCCTCATAAAGTTGGCCATGTCTGCCAGCACCCCTGCTATGGAGACCAGGGTGGTGTTGATGACCTGCAAGTCCTCCCTGATCCCCTGGTACTGTCCATCCTGCAGCCGCCTGTTCTCCTGCACGTTGTCCAGGATCTTGCCCAGCGTATCCTGGGAACTGTGGTCTGTTCCCTGGGCCTGTCCTCCCCCTGGGGCACAGCAGTCCTCCCAGTTTCCATGTTGTCCTGTGCGTCTGTCCCCTGAACAGTGTGCCCACTGCCACTGACCCCAGGTCCCCGATTGTCATGGGTATGAGGTGTGCCCTGGGATCCCTGTACTGGTGGAGACACTGGTGATTGATGGTTCCTGGGGACAGAGGTGTGGGTACGCTGGGTGGGTGCTGTGGTGGTGTTTCTAGGTTGGAGAGGCTCTGTGGTGGTGTGCAACTGTGCCTGGGTAACCGACTGTCCAGAGGTCCCTGATGGGCCAGGTTGGTCATCCAGATCCAGAGTTTCTGTCATCACTGTAGGCTTCTTCATTTGGGGGACTGGATAGTGCTGGCACCTCTTATCCACTGACATTGGCTGGGATACCTGTGGGGATGAAAATGCTGTGTTATTGTTTCTGTGTGTGACATTTTGTACATCAGTGGGTTGCCCTCTTTGTTTGTATTTGCCCTGGCAGCTTTCACTTGTGTATGTTGGTGTATGGTGGGATGATTAGTTCTCTTTAGTGTGCATGCTTTAGTGATAGGTGTCCAAGCAGGTCTGTGAGTGATGTCCATGCATTGGTATGGCATGCAGGGCTTGGCATTGGGATGAGTGAGATGTGATGGTGGGGGATGTGGGAGGTGGTGGAGTGATGGGAGTGAGGGTGGGGGTATGTGATGGCATGCAGGTAGAGGGGTGATAGTAGTAGAGAGTTGACTTACCAGAGTCCTGTCCTCCTGCTACTCTGGCCAGGCCCTCAGGATGCATGATTGCCAAGACTTGCTCCTCCCATGTTGTTGGTTGTGGGGGAGGAGGCGGGGGTCCACCGCCAGTCCTCTGTACAGCAAGTTGGTGTCTTGTTGCTATGGAACGCACCTTCCCCGTAGGTTGTTCCACCTCTTCCTGATGTCGTCCCTTGTTCTGGGGTGCTGTCCCACGGCATTGACCCTGTCCACGATCCTCCGCCATAGCGCCATTTTCCTAGCAATGGATATTTGCTACACCTGTGCTCCAATTAGCAGTGGCTCTACCCTTATGATTTCCTCCACCATGACCCTTAGCTCCTCCTCTGAGAATCTGGGGTGTCTTTGTGGTACCATGGGTGTTGTGTGAGTTGTGTAGGTGAGGGTGTGTAGGGTGATGTGTTGGGGTGGGTGATGTGGGGTGCATGGGTGGTGTATAGGTATAGGTGGTGTGTGGCTCTGGTTTTGTCTGTAGTCGTGGTGTCTGTCTCCTGCCAATGCTTTGTATTAGTAAGGGGTTGTGGGTAATGTGGGTGTGTGTTTTATAGTGGTATGGGTGTGGCGTGTGTATGGGTGTCAGGTGTGTGTTGTTGAATTGACCAATGTAATGTTTTGTATGTGTGTGTGTATTTTAAGTGGGGCGGTATGTACCGTCAATGGTTTACCACGATTGAATGTCCGCTGTGGTGATTCGTGGGTCATATTGTGATGGGCACAGTTCTGTTGGCGTAACGGTGTGGGTTTTGGTACTGCCAGTTTTTCACTGACCTTTGGTGTGGTGGACTTGTGTGTGTGGCTGAATAGTGACGGATTGGGGTGTGTGTGTCATAATATGGTGAACGGATATCCTCCGCCCCCAAGGTATGTTGGCGGCAGTCAGCATGGGGGTAAGTGGGATTTACCACCAATGTCATAATGAGGGACATAGTGTACCATAGTGTTATTTAGTGTTATTTCAATAATTTTTATATGATTTCAAATATATATATATTTGCAGAGTACTGTGGTTCTAGGTAGAAATTACCACTCTATTTACAAACGTTTTTTTAAAAATTAAATAGGTAAAAAATTATTTAAAAAACTAGTACATTATATTTAAGGGGAAATATATTTTGGTACAGTGTTCTCTGTTTTAAGGGGAAATATATATAGTGTAGTAGAGCATACTCAAAAAGGGTAAAAAGTATAGGAAAACCATTGTACTACTCTTTCTTTCCCCATAAACCACAGAATGCAGAATAAGAATGGTCCGAACTATATTTCACACTTTAATTTTGTAAGGCAACAAACTGCTTAGCCCACTCTTTCTCTGCATTCTGGGTTTTTTGGGAAAATATAGTGTACTACAGTGTACTTAAAAAAATAAAAATCTGGAAAATTATTTTAAAAAATACCTTACTACACTATATTTACCATTAAAACCCTGAATGCAAAATAAGTGCAATCTAAACAATATGCTAGTACAGCGGTGCTCCGCCAACTTTTTTAACATATGTAAATACAACAACTTTTACTTACCTTTACACACATACAAATTGACTCATCTCTTCCTATCCATGTATGAAACAATAGGACACTATATTAACACTTAAAATCCAGAACACAGCCAAGGTGTGGTCAAACAATAAGGCTGCTTTTGTAGGGATAGTCCTGAGTCAATCTTATACTGCTTTGTTATCAGCTGTACCGCAAAATGACCGCCTTGTACCACAGCCCAATATATCACTACGTTTTTCTGCCTTATGGGCCTAAGTCACAATGGGAAAGTTACACTTTTCTGTAAGTTTAACACTACCTGCTGTTCAGAAAGACATTTTAATGGTAACAGCCTTAGGTCTGCGGAGGCTCTGCATAAAAAAAATACAACTGTCAAATCTTTTTATGTACGGAGACCCCACAGTCTTCCACATTCTACTCATAAAATACCTTTGTCAATAGCAATCAATCAGACATTCACATGAAAGTGTACATTTACCTCATGTCCTATAACTTCAAAACTACACAAACAATGTAAGTCTACTACCAGAAAGGGCCCTCTACAACACACAATCTATATTCCTGACACATTCCATCTACATCCATCCAGACATTTTCCTACTAGGGGCCATATCTACTAACATTTTGTGTCATGGTTGCACTACTTTTGTGGTGCATTCATGACACAAAATGCTAGTAGATGTTTACAAAGGGGCTATTTGTGCCTCTTTGACTGCCATTGTAAAGAAAATGTAATGCAATGCAGTTGCCTGCTCCACTCCACTCTACAACATACCACTCTGCTGTCCCATACTCCACTCCACTCTAACATATGCCGTTCCACTGCACAACATGCCACTCTATAAATCTCCACGCCACTTGTCCCTACAACACACCACTCCGCATTACAACATGCAACTCCACTCTAGGTACTCCACTGTATGCTATTCCACTCTATGCCACTCCACTCTGTACTATTCCACTCTGCATCACTCCTATCTACATCACTCCACTGTACGCTATTCCACTGTATGCCACTCTACCATACATCATTCTAGTATACACCACTCAACTCTTTGCCTCTCCACTGTACACCACTCCACTATGCGCCACTCCACTCTATGCCACTCCACTCTGTGCCACCCCACTCTATGCTATTCTACTCAAACCTACACCACTCTATGCCACCCCAGTGTACACCACTCCATTCTACACCGCTCCACTGTTATTCTACTCCGGTACTTGACTCAATTCCACTCCACTCTATGCAATTCCACTGTATATCTCCTCTGTTTAAAACTCTGCTCTATGCCACTCCACCCTCTACCACTCTACTAAACACCACTCCACTCATAACTATTCCACTCTACACCACTACACTTTATGCCACTCTACTATATGCCACTCCTCTCTAAAACACTCCAGTCAACACCACTCTACTCTATGCTATTTCACCCTATGCCACTCTATACTATACAGTATATGGCACTCCACTCCACCTCATTCCACTCTATACTATTCCACTTCCTCTATGCCACTCAACTCTATGCCACACAACTATATGCCACTCCACTCTATGCTTTCGACTCTATGACACTTGACTCTTTGACACTCCACTCTACATCACTCTACTGTATGCCACTCCACTGTACAATATTCCACTCTACGCCACACCATTCTTTGGTACTCCGCTGTATGCAACCCACTCTATGGCACTCAACTCTACAGTGCTCCACTCTATACCACCCCAGTCTACGCCACTGCACTCTATGCCACTCCACTCTAGCCACTCCATGCCACTTCACTCTAGGCCACTCAAGTCCATGCAATTCCACTCTACACAATTGCACTCTACGCCACTCTACTCTATGATACTCCACTCTATGCCACTACACTCTACCCACTCCACACTGCTTCACTGTAGGCTATTCCATTCTGTGCCACTCCACTCTATGCCACTGTATTGTTTGCCACTCCACTGCATGCCTCTTCACTCCACTTTACACCACTCTACTCTATGCTATTCCACACTACACCCCTCAACTGTACACCACTCTACGTCACTCCACTCTACGATACTCCACTCTATGCCACTCAACTCTATACCACTCCACTCTACGCCACTCCTCTCTATGTTATTCCACTCTAAACCATTGCATTCTATGCCACTCCACTCCATGCCATTCAACTCTGTGCCACTCCACTGTACACTACTGTATGCCATTCAACTCTACTCCAATCCACTCTATGCCACGTTATTGTATGCCATTCCACTGTACGCTACTCCATGCTATTCCACTCTTCACCACTCTACATTACTTCACTCTATGGTATTTCACTCTATACCACTTGCCTGTACACCCCTCAACTCTACTCTATTCCACTCTATGCCACTCCACTCTATGCTTTTCCATTCTACGCAACTCCACTCTATGCCATTGTACTGTAACCCATTACACTGTTTGCCACTCCACTTTATACCACTCCACTGTATGCTTTTCCACTATAGGCCACTCCATTCTATGTCACTCCATTCCACTCTCTGCCACTTCACTGTATGCTATGCACTCTACATCACTTGACTCTATCTCCTCAAATCTACACTATTCCTCTCTACGCCACTCCACTCTATGCTTTTCCAATCTATGCCTCTCCACTGTGTGCCACTGTACCGTATGCCACTCCACTGTATGGCACCCCTGTATATGTTACTCCATTCTACACTATTTCACCCTATGGCATTCTGCTCTACGTCACTCCACTCTATACCACTCCACTCTACACCATTCAACTCAATGCCACTCCACTGTAAGCTATTCCATTCTATGACACTTCACTCTACTGTACCCCACACCACTCTACTCCACTCCTCTCCCCGTCACTCACTCTATGCTATTCCCCTCTACGTCACTTGACTCTATACCACTCTATGCTCCTCCACTCTAAACTCTTCCACTCTATCTCACTCAACTCTACGCTAGTCTACTCTACACCACTCCACTGTACGCCTCTCCACTCTACACCACTCCACTCTAAGGCAATCCAATTTAAGCTATTCCACTCTATAGCACTCAACTCTGTGACACTTCACTCTTCGTCACTCCACTCTATGTCACTCTAAGCCACTCCATTCTACGCTGTTCCACTCTACTCCACTTGACTCTACATCACTCTACGTCGCTACACTGTATTGTATTCCACTCTATGGCACTCTAACTATAACTTGTGCCTTTACGATGCACTACTCATACAGTTTCATAGTACATCACTTATGCTATGTGAAATCATCGCATTTCTAACAACACTTATGACATTTCAAATTACATCATTTGTGAGAACCCTGTGCATGGTAGAGTGACGAGTTACAGTTAATGTAGTCTGGCTAGCGAGTTTACAACACACAGAGGTGTGTGAGTTACACTAATTTGAAGGTGGTGCATACGTTATAAATCTAAGATATAACTATAACTTTAGAACTTGCAATGTTTGTGTGGTTTCAATTTGGTTTGTCTCAAAAGAATATCTAAAGTTTATAAAGTTTTCCTAAATATAAATAAGTATATGTATATTTAAATTACTGGCAGTGGCCAATAAGTGTTGTAGTTAGGACCTAGTTTCCCTTGAAAAAACATTTTTGACTTGGCTATACCTTTGGTGCAGTTTGACAAATATTCACAATATTTACCAAAAAGAAGTGTGCCCAAGTCTTGTTGTGCATGGAAAGTTTCGGGGAGCTACGTTAAGTGGGAGCCCAGAAAAATGGGGATTAAAAAAAAGTGTGTTTCTTATGACAATTACCGTAGACTCTTCAGACATGCCTGCAGCCCGAACACTAGATGGAACTACACCAAATTTGTCAGCAAGGTAGATTTTGGTCTGGAGAGGCTTTTATTTATTTGGTGTAAATCCATTCAGTAGTTTTGTAGATATTAAAGGAACACCAAATACTTCCAATGTCATGCAGAGACTTGATTGCCTGCCAACACTTCAACAAGGAACACTCAAAAACAAAACAAAAAAAGAAAAGAGGGGAGGGTGCATTCACCCTAACCTCATAGCCTTGGTGCAGGGGTCCCCCTGGGACCCTGCTAGAGCAAAAGAGCATTTAAAAAAAAAATCACTGTTAAATTTGTGAATATTCATGAACTTTGCTGTGATTTTTTTTTTTAAAAAGGAAACGCGGTCTCCTGTGCTTTCTCTTGATTGTGCCCCCGGGGGGGCAGGTCTCGGGAGCATACTTATTTTTATTATTGAGGAGGGGGTGCATGGGTCCCCTTTCCTAGGGCTGTTAAAAGCCTAAAGGACCACCACCTCCTTCAGGTTGAACTTTAAGTTATATTGGGTGCTGCGCGGGCTCCAAATGTCCCGGCACCACCACCTCCCCCATGCTACAATATTAAACTAAAACGGTTGGCCGTGCGGACGTCCCACCGGGCCCTGGAGACCACAACTTCTCGGGGGCTAGAAAAAATTATACGGGGCCATGTGGACCCCCCCATCACCAAGGACCGCCACCTTTCCGGGGCTACAATAATAAACTAAAGCGGGGAGCTGGGTGGACCCTCGGGCCACGGGGACCACCACCTCCTGGGGCCAATTTAGGTTTTAAAAAGGAGGGGGCCCACGCAGCACCCTAAAGGCCCAGGTACACCCCCGGGGACTACCACCTTCCTGGGGCCGGCCCTGTATTTAATAAAGGAATGGGGCTGCGTGGACTCCCTCCTGGAGCAATTAATGGCCCTGGGACTGCCACCCCCCAGGGCAAGCTCCTGCTACCTCCCAAGGTGCCCACCTTTGGGAGGTTGCTGTTTGCTTTTGCTTGGCGGGAGCTGTGACAGCTCCCACCAAGCAAATGCAAACATAAATCTGCTCCCAGCAAGCAGGTGCATTAAAACTGCTCACATTTGCTGTGTGCAATGTTTTAATCTCTTTTCCTGCTCACTGTCATGCGGGACAGGAAAAAAATGAAAAGATTGCTTCCGCTGCATTTCCAGCAGCTCCCTACATGCAGGAGCAATGCCGACTCCCTCAGGAGGTGGGGAGCCAGCAGGGACTACTGGAGCCTTTAGGCTCCCCCTACAGTCCGGTTAATTTATCTCTCTCTCTTCCCCATCTCATAATGGGATAGAAGAAAAAGGGAGATTGTTATTGCAATGGTCTGCTAAAATAAAATGACTGGAAAGCGTCACACTAGGATGATGTTTGATTAGAATGTTATAGTTAAGTTTTGATGCACAGTAGAAAAGAGCCTCTTCTGGCCTACTGTTAAAGCTCTTGAACTGTCATTCAAAAGATTGAAGGTTCAAAACCTGATATCACATTGCAGCATGTCTGTTTATTTACTCTATTTTGAATGTTAAACATTGCTTGTGATGGAACCTTTACGTTTTTGTCCCATCAACATATTTGGTTTGAATGTCATCAATATTTCTGGACAATGCACAGTAGGGAGTCACCTGTGGCCTAGTTGTTAATATCCCAAACCCTCACACAGAAGGTTGAGGGCTTCAATCTAGGTGTGTTGGTTGCCATTTCTCAGCTTTAATTTCTTTTCAACTTCAAATATTTAAAGTACATACAGAAAGGTGACCTCATTCTTTTTACTTGTCAAATAGGTTTATTTCAATTTGTCAGAACATTTCTCATTGTAAGTGGCGTGGGGATGGGTGGTCATAGGGGGTTGCCTGCCGGACATGGCCATAGGACTGGCCTTGCAGCCAACCCCGCCTCACACCGCTGAAGGCCGTGCATGGAAGTGGATGGATTAACGTACAGTAATTAAAATTACTTTATGTGAAAAAATGCATAGAAAATCACTGAAAAACTAAACGTTACAGGGACGTTAGAGTTAGGAAATAGATTTTTTTTAAAACAGAGATATTCAATTTAAAATCAAAGGTTACATGGGCGTTACATTTAGCCTTATATTTATACATACAATACCATAGAAATTCAGCTGTTATAGTTAGAGTTATTTCAAGTAACTATATCTCGTGGCCTAAGGTAACTATAACTCGTACCCCCGCCATGCACTGCTAATTAGCACAAATATTGCATCACTCATTACGTCTTCCATGACATCATTGATAATATCATCTCAACATTTACAATAGAATTATTGATGAGAAAACTGTGCTTGATGGGGCCGCAAATTATAGTTACCTTAGGGCATGAGCTATAGTTTCTCGAGATAAGTATAACTATAACAGTTGAATTTCAGTGGTTTTGTCCATGTAAAATCTGAACCTAACTATAACGTCCCTGTTACCTTTGGTTTTTCAGTGAACATATATATATGAGCAGAGAGAGAGATGTTATGAAATGTGATAACATTATTTGCCTTATTGGGAAATCTAGTCCAGCCATAAGATCATGCAATATTATAAAAGAAAAAACATCAGCGCCAAGTATATCATCTCTCTCTAATCCTTACATCATGTTCACAATTGCAGTGTCACAAATCATGTTAATGACTAGTTATGCCCTTGTGAAGAATTGTCAAGGAATATGATAATTATCATGGTTTTATATTTGTGGGAGAAAGCGTTGCTAGACTGACTATAACATGAACGTCAATTCACCAAAATACCAAGGGTTGCAGAAATTACATTACAGTCTTTGACTTTCAGTTTCACTCACGCAAACATGCTTACACATATAGACACATTCACATTCAAACATACTCGGTCTCTCATGTAAACACACACTTGCACGCAAGCACCCACACCAAATACATTTAAAAGTATGTTTTACTTACCTCAGGTGCCAGGAAAGGTCATGTTCCAGCGAATGTAGATTTTTTTGGCGTAAACAGTAGCATAGGATTCATAGATGTTTATCCTATTGTACCTGATGGCCAAGACCCTACCTGGAGTTGTGGTCTTGCTTGAAGGGTCCCAGTTACATTTAGACTCATATGTGGTGAAATTGAAAGGTCATTCGTCTACATGACTAAACATGCCAATTACCTGGTCACAACTGAAATGGAAAAACATTAATTTTGCAAAATGAAGCAAGCCAATGTCTACAGCTGAAAGTGATAACGCGTCCAGCCCTTATAAATTACTTGTGCTTGGACACGCTGGAGGTCGGTGAACCTTTTAGCCGAGTTGGGCTCTCTTCATCCTAGAATAGTCGGATCACTTAAATCAATAATCAATAACTATTGTAATCGATACCCAATACTCTATTACTAGATCAAAATAACACATTAGGAATCAATAACAGTCGGTATTTTGACGTAACGTGACCTTTCAATCATGAATAACCACACCAGTTTATTAAAAGTTAATGAGTTTATTTCCCTATATTAACAAAGCTAACACAATATATAGGAGTCTCAAAATCAAATGATATATGTATACGAACATTACTAGCTGTCCATAACGATGGAAGAAACGCAATCTACGCAAAATCTGAATTATAATGCACTCAGTTATAGCAATGTAAATCACTAATATGAGTAACTGAATTTGACTAATTGCATACATCGGTCAGCATAACAAGATTTAAATTCAACATGGTGTGTCAAGTGAATACCTCGACTTACCTATAATTAGCATTGGCATGTGGGGCTTCATGCAAAACGAATTTAGTCAACACAAATTTGGAAAACGACTAGCTTGGGCCTTATCAAAAAAGCAGTTGGTACCTAAAAGGAAAAACACCAGGCATAATACAATTATCCTTTCATAATTACCAAATACAATCAGCATTCAAGAAAGTCTTCATCCTTCAGGTACCGGTTCGATCAGCATGGGGCAGATTTCAAAGGGGCAGAGTTAAGGGCAAGTTTCATTGCCGCAGCAAGGACAATGGGGCAAAGTTACTGCATGGGCAAGACGGGGCAAATTAAAGTTAAAGTCTCTAGGGTGAGAATTCTTAAAGTCTCTTTCTCTGGAATAGCGAAAAGGGCATCAAGATGTCGTCCAAGATGGCATCTGGCATTTGGCTTCAAAATGGCATCAAGGAAAATGGCTGACTTCTCTTTGTCCGGTGGGTTTAAATAAGAAACATTCCAAATTCTTCAGGGTCTTCCATTGGAGGGTTCATAGGGTGGCTTCAATTTGACCAATCAATAGTGACTTTCTCCTAGTACTCATTTATGCATACATTGTCCTTGGAGCCTTGGAACACAAGTTGCAACAAAGTTTGCCGATTAATTTTATCTTAGGGCCTTTATGGTCTGCACCTGCAGGAGCTGACCTTGCATCAAAGAGGATGAAACCAGCCTAGCACGAAACCTTGGAGATAAGTGTATTAGTCATCTCTACTGGAAAAATACAGCTTTTGAATAAAATAATGTCTTTGATACTTCGAGTGAAACCACACAGTTAAAATTCGAGACCAGGCGACTAGGCCAAAGCCTCTGCTAAATTTAAGCTAAGCATATAACAGTTTCAACAAGAAAATCATAGAATACAATTGCAATTATGACGGATTACTACATTTGTCAATTCTTCATGATTAATTAAGCTTGTTTATAATAGTGGCGAACTACTCCGTGGGCACAATTTCCCACGTACATTATTTTCTTTGCTAAAATCATACTACCTTATACGATTTTGGTTACATGATATATGAATATATGTTGGTCCTTCTTTTTCTGCATCATCAATCCCTCCTCTGATGACTAATTATGTCATCACATCAAATCTTCCACCACAAATTTTATTCCATAAAAATTCTGTTTTAATAATTTGGCACTTCAGTCAATTCCCTCTTCCTTTTTGTTCCCTTTGATTTTTCTCTGTACATTTCTATCATTTTATTTTGTTCTTTCTCTTCTCGTTTCCTTTTGTTTCTTGTTTTTAATATTTTAATAGCTTTCCATATTCCCCAAATACCTAATAAACAAATTAATATTCCTTTTACTATTTTCAGTAACAATCCATTCCAAATGCTGCTGAGCCAATTTCCCATGGAAGCAAATCCTTTTCCAACCTTCTCCCATACTCCTGGTTCTTTCGTTCATTCATCAAACCTTTATTCGGCTATCAGCCATAAAAGGATAATACAATCAAAAGAAGCATTGTTAAATAGCAAGTAATCACATAAATACTAAAAACAGTTACATAAATGACAGATAGTGCTCCCAAGATCAATAAATAGCACATTTGCTGGAGGAGGAGGCGGCACCACTTGCACTAAGGGCAGGAGACCTTTAAACTAATCCTAGCGCTCCCGCCTCGCGGGACGCACGTTTGCTGGAGGAGGAGGCGGCACCACTTGCACTAAGGGCACTAAATTAATATGCTTGGAGGTGGCTGCAGGCAGCAGGAGCGGGACAAAAGCCCCTTCAAGATTTTTTTTGCCCCTGGTGAACCTCAGAGGAGACTGGGTTACACTATTCTTCTTTTGGTATCTGGGGTTGGAGATCAGCGGCCAAACCCACTGCAGACGTGAGGACAACATACCACCATAGGTGAGCCATATTTTGCACTATTCGTTCCCTTTTGTCGTTCCAGTCCTCCAAACAAGGCCCCAGTGGGGTGCAAATAGGGTGGAACAGGGGAGGCAAGTGCCCCGGTGCCTATAGTAAAAGACTGGCCAAGGAGATTAAAAAAATACCTGTAGGTTAAAGGGACACTAAGAACACAAGATGGGCAGAAGGAAGGGGGGGGCACCACTAGAAAAGGTAATTGAACTGGTGGAACGCCGTCTAACTGCCCCCCCATTGACGGTAGCTAATCGCCCATCCTTATCCCCACTGCAAGTTCCAACACAACCCCTTTATCCACCTGATTTTCAGTCTGCTCCGGCTATTCCACCTCCAACTTTCCAAGAGTTGACTGTGGAGATCCAGGGAAATGCCACCCAGCCACCTGATTTGACACAGCCACTTCCAGACAGGTCTGTACCTAACCCAGAGCATAATATAAAGGGCAAAAGAAAACGAGGCGAGGTAAATTTAAGGAACAAACGGGCCCGTATTCAGAGCTATCCCAACCATGGCATACCTAACGTATCAACTGGGAGCAAGGGTCACACACTAGCCCAAGCATCTATTGATGATCGTCCAGCAACTGACTATATAATAGAACGCATAAAAGACGAGTTTTCTAAAAGGTTACACCCTATAGTAGCTCACCTACAAGCCATTGAGGAGAAATTGGGAGGTCTTATTGAGTCCAAGCAATTGGCCACTTCTCCCTCGCCGGTCCTGCAGCTTACCTGCCAAATTCTCCCCTCGAGCATTCTGGGCAAAAGTGCCAGTAATCTTCCCTTGGCCTTGGGTATGGATCTCAACCCTTCAACGAACGGCCCAGATCCTCGGTAACAACCAGAGAGGGTTATAACTGGCAGGCTGGCTGCCGCAGCCAAGGTCAAGGGTCCCAAGACCGCCATTTCCCTACCGAGGGGGAATGAAGGAGCTGTTCCCTCCAACATTATGAGAACGAATTCCCATAAAGCCATTCCCAATCAGAACTATTCATCAATAGATCGGATGTATAGGGACAAAGGAACCAACCTGGGAACTTTACACCTACCGCCGGAATCCTGTCCATATGTTCTTGTCATCACAAGTGTCCCTAAACTTAAAACCAACACTTCTGAATCATATATAGAACTGAAAAACAAGGTTATACATTGGTTACACAATAACGCTAGATTTGCATTCCACATGGTATCTTCAATAATAATGGTGAGGAGGGTGGGTCGGGTGGGACCAACTAAGAACCCCGGTACGGGGGATTGTATTGTCATCAACTTCGATTCACCCACCCTTGTTCAGCAGCTCTCCTCGAATGTGTGCAAATCCAATCCTTTAGGAGAAGAAGTATCTTTGTGTAGACTCCAGGAATTCTTCCCTCACGTAGACACATCAGCAAGCAAGGGGGTGCTAATGCCACCCAGCGGTTACACTAGTTTCCAGAAGCAGTTTGTTCCCCAGATAGGATGTCGCCCCCTCTCAACCTCTCTTTCTGAAGTCGACTGACTAAAAGACAGCTCTGCCTGTGGCCCACCTAAGTCTCAAAGAACTAGAAACTGGGACAAGAATTTCCCTGTAACCAGAACTAGTGGAACACAAGGAATAGGTACAAGTAGTGCTGAGACTGATCAGATTTTTATTCTAGATATCAGGGACCCCACACCAACCTTTCACCAGCCCAGATTGAACTCTCCCGGATGGAAAATAGCCTCCCTCCTTCCTTTTATGGTCAGAGTGGGGTGATCTGTACTTGGGGAGTTAGTAAGGAGGGTGTGGCTCATGAGAGTAACCCAGGCCCGGAATCAACAGGTTCCAACAACCGTGGGCCTACCCAACTAGTCCGGGTACCTGAACTGACTACGCCAGGCCCCGTTTTAAGTGGGGCGAGCAACTCTTCGGGCGACAATGCAGTGGAAACTCTAACCAAGGCTAGTCCAGCTATGAACAAGAGGGGTACGAACCCTTCCCTAGGTACTTCACTCGCTAGAGGGTGTTTTACGGTTAAAACTCCACAAGGCAGAACAGATGGTTTAGACACAGTTCTTAGCTGGAATGTTGCAGGGCTGGAGAACAAAATGGGTATCCCTGAATGGGGCAAATTCATAGACGAACACAAATTATGCCTTTTTCAAGAAACGTGGGCATTGGAGCCCAAATATAGAATTGGCTTCAAAAGTTATTGGGTCCCAGCATCCAAGGTGACCTCCGGGAGACCATCAGGCGGGCTGCTCATTTGGCTTAGCTGCTCCCTCAAATATAGGGTTGAACCAGTAGATATGGGCTGTCCCGATCTGATGGGTCTGATCATACCATCCCTTAAGGAGAAACCGCTCCTAATAATTAACATCTATAATAGGAGCCTGGGCAGTAAATACGAGTCAGACGCTCTGACTATTTTGGATAGTTTTCTCTCCTGCAAAACCTCTTCCCATTATATTCTTATCGCAGGGGATTTCAATGTTACCTTTGAGCCCTACTCGCTGGCCCAGGAACTATATAAAGAAGAGGACGCATACTGGGGTATGCCTCAACTGGTGTCAAGCAAAAGACCGAGAATGAATAGATTATCACATCAAGTCGTTGACATCACACTGGCACATGGTCTCCGGTCCTGTAATGGTCGCTCCCGCTCGGATGTTGACCTCCATCCTACATTCAGGCGTGGAGCCCAGAAGAGCCAGATAGACTATATTTTGCTTGACATTCGGTTGTGGGGTCATATGGCTGGGATGAAGATTTTAGAACATGAGGAAAGTGATCATGATCCACTGATCTTAGTGGTCAGAGGTTTATTACCTCTACTTGATGCCCCTTGTCATAAGATTTACGAACAACAGCTTGCACTTACAAACACCAGACGGAATGTCAAATGGGAATCTGTGAACACCGACTTAGGTTCCATGACAACTCTGCACAGCCTGTTGGCTGATCAAATGGAGTGCATGTCCCTGCTTTTAGAAGATGGTGAAGGGCTCTTAGCAGCCCATACACAATTATTTAATTCCCTAGAACACCTTTTTACTAAAGAGATCGCCAGTAAATTAAAAAAGAAGTGTAGTGCAAGGTGGTTTAGTGTCGCATGCAGGGAAGCTCAGCACAAACTACTTAGAGCTCTTAGAGGGGGTCAGTCAGAGTTTATAAGGCAAGCAAGGAAAGATTATAAACAGGCACTTAGCAGGGCCCGCAGAGGATGGGATGAGTCTAGATGGGTTTCCCTCCTGGAGTCTGCAAAAGCTAATGATACCTCGAGATTTTGGAAACTGGTGGCTGACATCAGTAGGGAACGTAGCCATCTGCCTGGTGCCTCAATACTCCCCGTGGAGTGGACAGATCATTTTGGCCGATTATATTCAGGGCCTACAGATGTTACTTCTGGGGAACTGAACCATATTATGTCCGCCGAGACCCCCCCAATTAAATTCACTCTCGCAGAAACTAAGGCGGCAATTGTTGCACTGAAATGGTGAAAGGCCCCAGGTCTTGATAAAATTCCAGGTGACCTGTACAAGTCTAATCCAGATATATGGGCCACATACTTGAACTTGGTTTCTAATGCAGTTGCTGCAGGAGCGCCTGTTCCGAGCTCCTGGAAGGGAGCGGAGATAGTTCCTATTTTTAAAAAAGGCAGTCCCTCTGACCCTGCCAATTATCGCCCAATTTCCTTACTTGACAATTTTCAAAAAAAAATTGCAAAGCAAATCCTGTCTCATCTTAAAGAATGGATCCTAGAAACCAATGCCATCTCTAATTTGCAAGCAGGGTTTAGGCCAGCAATCAGTACCATAGATCAAGTTCTAAGATTTCTAACAATCAAATGGAAGACTGTGGAAGTAGGAGGGGGTAACCTGTTTGTGGTCTTCATTGATCTTAAAGCCGCATTCGATCTGGTCCCTAGGAACCAGCTATGGCTGACATTAGCCGATATGGGCATCCCCAGTGGTCTTCTGAAATTTATGGTCCAATTACATGAGAATACCTATGCACAAATTAGGAGTGGTAAGGATGGCGATTTAACTGATCCAGTCGCCATTGAAAGAGGAGTCAGACAGGGTTGCGTCCTAGCCCCTACCCTTTTCCTCCTATACATAAATAATTGCATCAACTATCTAGTTAACTGTACCAATGATTCTCCTAAATTGGCCGGGAATAAAGTGCCGTGCCTGCTCTATGTGGATGACACCATCCTGTTGGCCAAAACATCTATGGGAATCCAAAATTTGGTTAATCAGTTCTGTGTGTTTTGTAGAGATTATGGGCTGGATATCAATGCCAAGAAAACAAAACTTATGGTATACAGCACTTCGAATAAGAAGATAAAAGCAAATATAACAATGGATTCAGTCCTTCTGGAGAGGGTAACGAAGTACGATTATCTGGGTATTAGATTATCGGATAAGGGTACTTGGGATGCAGCCATAAGAAAAGGGGCACTTATTATCAGCCAAAGGGGTGGAGTGCTAGAACGAAAGGCTAACACTGCAGCAAGCCCCCCGCTGATCCCTATTTCCGAAATCTATAAAGTCCAAATCCGTGCAGCTGCCCTTTACGGTGCGGAACTCTGGGGTTCATATAGACAATTGGATATTCTCCAAATCAAAGAAAACAACTTTTTCAGACACATATCTAGACTAGGGAAGGGCACATCTATAATCCCTTTAAGATTAGACCTGGGTATAAACAGCATCAAAGATACAGCAAGTTTAAAGCCACTTCTATATTGGGCTCGATTATGGAAAACCGAAGAACTTGAACCCTTCAGGACAGCAATTAAAGATCTTATACCACCTTTCCATGGATGGGAAAAAGTTTGTTGGATGAGGGAGATTAAATCAGCCTGGGCTAAGCTGGGCTTCCCCCACTATTGGGAGAATCCCGAGACAATCCCTGCTAATGCTAGATTGTTGATCAAGGAGCGATATTGGGGAACAGTTTATGATGAGTTTTTCCATCGAAATGGGCTAGGTCGACTGACAGCTGATTTCTTTTTGGATCTCCCCATACCAGCACGTGCCCGAGCCCTATTCCTTCAGTTCAGATATGAAACATTAGCAAACAACAGCTACACTGCCCGTTGGTCGATCAACAGTCCCATGTCTGATAAATGCATAAATTGCCACCTATGCAAGGAGACTCCTGACCATGTTTTATTTTTCTGCCCCTTGTATAAATGCCCTCGAGGGAAGTGGATTATCCCTCTGTGCAAGGTACTGCTACTGCATGATCGAACCACCGCTTACAGACTATGCAAATATGATACTTCAACGTTGATAGTAGGGTCTGTCTCCAAATTTTTGTCAGCAGCATGGTCAATTCGTAGCAGGATTATTTTAGACCCCAGTCTAATTACTGAGGAGAGGACCAGCAGTTTGTGGAAGAGGACTTCAGACGATTAGGGCACCTAAACTTGATTATCTGTGCCGACTCACCTGTGTTATTAGATTTTATCTGTCTTTGCGTTTTTTACTGTTTTTTTTTTTACTTACCTGATTCTTAATAGCGTAGCGTATAGTTACTTGTAAATGGTAAGACTCTTTTCTTATGAATATTTGACCCAAGAACTGAGGTTAATATTATGACACCCTTTTAAATATTTGGTTTTTATCCTTTTATAAATTTGAAATACTTTATGGAGTACTGCGAATCACTGGTTATCTACAAATTGTTCCAGAATAGTTTTTATAAGTAATATTGGAAAAGATACAGTATGCCATCTGTTTCTCTTTTGAAAAATTGCCTTGGTAGATGGTATCCAATAAGCTAGGAGCCATCAACTAAGGAGTATCATTTAACTTTTTGGCTTATTGGACAAGGAGTGTATTAATTGTACTTTTGATTTTCTTTGGATGTATGGTTTGTTTTGATGCTTTTTAATGGTCTATTTTTAGACCGAATTAAAAAAAAAAAAAAAATAGCAAACAATTATAATCATTTCTTACACTGAAAAAGTTAAAAAAATCTAAAATTAGTGTCAGGCCCAATGGAATACCATTGTTCTATTAGCTTTCAAATAGAAAGCTATTTAACCATTTCATAAAAACAATTAATAGGTGTGGAGTAGTATTCATAAAATACAAAAATAACTATATTCTTCCTTTATATATAAAAACTAAAATTACATCTTGAGCAAAATAACTACCGGGGATCTATTAGCTTACAGGATGGGAAACCTATTAGCCATTTAAAACGTCATAAAATGTATCTGTGGGTATTTGTTAAATCTAAACTTACTAAAATCTCAGGCCCTCCTTGTCCCTAATGTATGATGTTGCTAGGAGAAAGTCAATTATTCCAAAAACAATAGATGGGATAGTGCTAGACCTTAACTGTCTAGCCGCTTCATTGTAATTTCTAATTCCTACATTTCTACAAATGGGTCGAATCCATTTTTTCCTTGGCTTATCGTAGGCTTTGCAGATTAACAAAACATGATCCACCGTTTCAATGGTCTCCATATTACACAACCCACACTTCGCCTCATGATTATTCTCGCTCTGGGGGCCCCATTTAATAGTAAATGCCTTGATCTGAAGGATCCCATATCGAAACTTCATAAATAGTGCTTTTGCTCGCCTAGGCTGGATTATATCTAGCCAATCCTCAGCTCTTGGTGTTGGTTTAATGTCCAAAAATCTCGAGGTCAGTCTACCCAGGTCCTTGCTGCGGAAAAGACTAATCGAAGAATACTCCCAGTATACTTGCTTTAATCGAATCTTGGATTGTAACGTAAGTGTATGGAGTTCATCCCAGTAAGATTTCAGCCCTAGGTTATAAAACCAGTACCTTATATGGTGGAGCCACGAAAGGGAGACTGATTTATCAAGGTCCATTATCTCAATTAGTGCTTGCCTATAATGAATCAGTTCAGGAGTTGTCCACAGCCTACACCAATAAAGCAGTGGTCTCAAAGCTGCCAAGTTACCTATTTGCTTCATGTTTAAATCATAAGTAAGAGGGTTCAATGGAGTAGATGGTGGCAATCCCAATACCCCCCTCATAAAACTCTTTTCTTGGGATACTAGTGAGGTTAGGTTTGCAATTCCCCAAAGTTCAGCACCATATAAAGCAGCAGCCTGCGCTTTTTGTACCTATAGACCGCGAACATTGGTGAAACAATTCCGGTTCTTGAACTTTTATAATTGTTATTTATCGCCGTGGAGTTGTGAACTAAAGAAGTTACAGCTTTGTTAACATGCGGCGTCCAGGACAACTTAGCATCCAACAATATCCCTAAGTAATTAAAGTTTTTTACTCGTTCCAGTTCGTGCCCCTTGATCAAAATGCTTCTTTTAAGTGCTTTATGGGGATTGACAATCAGATATTTTGTCTTATTTGTGTTTATTTCTAGCCCCTTCAAACTACAGTATTTACTAAATAATTCCTAGAAGGGTCTGTAGACCCATGGGAGTTTGGGATAGTAAGATGGTGTCATCTGCAAAAAGGAGAGCAGGAACTGCGTCTCCATTCAATCTTGGCGAGTTGTGATTGCTCCGTTTAAGATACTCTACCAGATCGTTGATGTATAGTGAAAAGAGGGATGGGGCAAGCACACAGCCCTGCCTCACTCCCCTCTTAATAGGTATTGGGTCAGTCAGCTCTCCATTTGGACCCCACCGTACCTTTGCGTATGTATTTTCGTGCAACCTCTTTATCTGGTGCAAGAGATTCCACGGCATACCCTGATTCCCTAACGCAGCCCATAGAGAGTCTCTTGGGACCAGATCGAAGGCCGTACGCAAATCCACAAACGCTATGTAAAGATGGCCTTCATTAATTTTGTGTATTTCCACATTATTGCTAGTAGCCTGAAGGCCTGGTCAATTGTGCTTGTCTGCTGCCTAAAACCTTCCTGGTATATTGTCAAAGTGTTATTTTCTTCTATCCAGCTGCCTAATCTATTCAGCAGCTGCCTAGCATACATTTTTTGAATGATATCAATAAGGCTAATTGGCCTGTAATTCCCAGGGTCCTCCCTAGATCCTTTTTTATAGACTGGGATTATTTCCGCTCATTTCCATGTCTCAGGAACTGGCTCTCCCCTTGCTATAGCATTGCTAAGTAGATTTACGTAGGGTGCCCAGAGTTCTATATTATGTTTAAACAGATCCCCAGGGATTTTATCCAAACCTGGGGCTTTGCCTATTTTGATTGCTTCTATGGCAGTCACCGTTTCTTCCAGGCTAAACTGTATATCAGGTAAAATGCCCCAGGAGGGTAGTTCTTTATACAGGGAAAGATGTGAATCAAGCTCGGAAAAATCTGAATAGAGGTACGTAAAATGGTTGACCCACGCACTGGGATCTATATGATGTTCGGTATTATATGTCCCCTCTTTTCTACCGTGAGGAACTATCTTCCAAAAAGCTACTGCATCGTTACATTTGGCTGCCTCTAAGAGGTCATGCCATTTTTGGTCCTCCCAGTTTTTCTGTGCTGTAGCCAGAATTTTCCTGTAACCGGCCCTTGCCTGTTGCACGGCTATTATGTTTTTCTGTTTTAAGGCCTCTACCAGTAATGTTTTTCCCTCTCTACATTCAGTGGTATACCAGGGGTTAGATGAAATAATTTGCACCTTGCCCTTTTTATACTTTTGTTGTATCTGTTTAGTAAAATAGGGTCTTAGTGCGGTACTCATTGATTGATGAATATCCATGATAGGAATGTCAGTACAATTTTTATGGGCATGGGGTTCCAGCAGTTCTGTACATATGTTATAGATGTTTGTCATGACACCCAAATTGCCCAATATTGCCGGCGATTTTACTGCCCTTCGATTGTTACTGACAATGGGTTGCAACTCCACCTTATCCTTTTTCATGCAGTCCAGGTCTATGAGGTAGCCCCTGAGTTCAATTACTAACGGAAAATGATCACTTTCCCTCCTCTTGTCTATTTTAAAAGTCACTATTCTCTCCCATGTAATTGTGCTATGCATATTATAGTCTAATTTTGAACCTGCATTACCTCTCTGGAAAGTGTCCATGTTAAGACCACCTTGGCCCACTCTACCGTTGCACGCCCTCAATCCGTGCTTTAGTGTGAGGCCCATGAGTTGCAGAGCAGCAACCGTGCCAGGGACAGACTCTTCAGTTGATAGGAGGGAGACTGCTCTTGCTAAGTCTTCATCATCTGCTAGATGTTCAAGATCAATTATGGGTTCGTAGTTGCAATTAAAATCTCCCCCTATCATGATTGTCTCTCCTACCGGGATTTTTTTAAGCATGTCATCTAATATTTCTATTTCATATGACTCCTGGTTTGATCTTCTGGGCCTTATATACACATTAAACAAGTGGGATAGCACCTTGTTTTTGTCCCCTAATTCCAACCACAGAATGTCAGCAGACCCTGTATCATGTTTACTTATCTCGGTATTAAGGGAAATTTTCACCCATACAACCAACCCCCCAGACGGCCTCCCTCTTGCTGCTGCATTAGCACTAATAAAAAAAGTTTTATAACCCAGTTTGTGTGGTGGATCCTTTAACCAGGTCTCTTGAAAGAGACAGACATGAAATTGTTCAATATAATCGTGCCAATCAGGGTCTATAAGCTTACTTTGTAGGCCTGCTACATTCCAGGAGACCATAGTGACTAATCCCCTTCCAGTTGAGATCATATCATTGGTAATAGGGCTCTGAGATATGATTGGCTCCTTTCTACGGGGCAAATGCCCCTCAATGCTCCCTACCCCTGTAACTTGGTGATTATATTCTTCCTGGGACTCTACTACTATTGGATCTCTAATCAGTCCCAAATATACTTAGTCTAGTTGAGTTAGTCAATCAACTATTTCAAGATCAAAATCTCCTTTTCTCATTTGCGCTCCCCCATTTCTGTGGTTACTCCTCTGAGCTATAAACTTGCAGGTAAGTGGATCCAGGCTAAACCTCATGGCATTTTTTTTGGGAGCACTGGCTCTCCGTTCCATAATAATCAGACCTTCAATTAGTCTTTCATCCCTTAGTGTCAGAGCAACAACATCTTGCTTCCCAGCCTCTCCCGGCATTCTTTCCGCCCTCATAATATCTGAGCGGATTAGGGATAAGCAATGTCGTTTATATCTGATCCAGTGTATAAGTTTGTTCCTTAGGGAGTCCCCGTCCTCCATACTATTTTGAGACAATTTCGGGACATTTAACAAACAAATAACATCAGCCCTAGGAGACCTTAGTTGTTCTTCAAGGTGTCTACTCCTTATAGTAGTGGGCACGCTATCATTATGTGATAGGGTATAGGGTTTCAACGTGCGTTCCACCTTCTCTTCTTGTAACCCTGTTTTCAGGCGGAACTCCCTTAGGGAGTTCCCGGTTTCTTGTCGTAGCTCTCCTACCTTAGCTACAGAATGATTGTGTGACCCAATATTGCACTCATTGTCCCCTTTTGCGCATCCTTGTGGTGCACATGCAGCACTAGCTATAGTTGAAGTAGGGTTGGGCTGGGCATTCAAACTTTGGGGGGATATGGGTCTACCTTGTAAGTGTAGTGATACTGTTAAAGCCTCCTCTGCACACTGATTTCTATGGGTTCCCATGCCCCCCCCTTTTCCACGAGAGCTGATAAAGTTCCTACTTCAAGTTTTAGCTCCCTGACTTCCTGCATTAATCTAATCATTAGATCATATTAATATTCCTTTTACTATTTTCAGTAACAATCCATTCCAAATGCTGCTGAGCCAATTTCCCACAGAAGCAAATCCTTTTCCAACCTTCTCCCATACTCCTGGTTCTTTCAATTCTTTCAAATCTGTACTTTCGTTAGTTAAATTTGTAAGCATTTTTCTAATTTGCCCGCTGTTGTCTTGAATATAAGAACAACAGTGACGTGCACCAAGCATTTTGCAAACGCTGTCATCCTTTGCTAAAAGAATGTCTAAAGCAAGCCGATTTTGAAGAGTCATAGCTCTTTCTGCAGCAAGTTCAGCATCCATCAGGATTATAGCTCCTGAGAATTTTGTCAGCATGTTATCCACAATAGTAGACAACTTTCGTATTTTAATTGAATTCAGTATGACTTCTACTGAAGGAATCATCGCTCCAAATATATCTCCTATCACACCAGAAGCTGTCTCCCTTTTCTGAACATGATGTGATTCAGAAAGCTTTGGAAAATTCTTTAAGTCGTCCAGTTGATAAATCTTTGGAAATACTATTCCCAAATAACATCTCCCATACCATCCTTTTGGAAGACGATAATAGGCTTTAAGTCCACAAATATAATATACCCCTGGAATAACTGGGTCTTGTCCATTCAGCATGAATGTCCATTTAGCTTGAAACAAAAACGTATGTTTACATTCACTCGTTCCCACAAAGATTGTGTCATAATATGATTTAGGTCTATGTACACAGAGCCTCCCTACATGTAATGCATCTAAAGCTAGTTTCCCTTGTGTCTTTATTGCGGCAAAAGCATAGTTATCTACAGATGTCCTTTTGTGTAATTTCCTTTCTAATTTCTCCTTCCCCGCTTTCCTCCTATTGTCAGTGTGATCTAAAAAACGTTTCTCCTTCGGTGAAAGCAAGCATGTAAGGTTTTCTCTGTGAGCGTAATCTGTGTGAAAAGGTGACAATGGCTCAAAGAAACCACTCATTAACTTTATATAATAATCTCTTGCTACTTTACTCAGGTATTCGATTATGGGGATATATTCAAATACAACATCCTAATTGGAATAAAAGTAGTGAATATACTCCTGGCCATAAAATCTGGTCATTATTAAACTATATGAAATTCCATACGTAAGAGGCATGTTATGATATGTCACTCCTTCCATTACTGAGGTAGGTATTTGTGTGCACACATAACAATCTTTTGCATCCATTGTCTCAACATACTCATTCAACAAGCGATAGAAAACGTTGGACGAAAGTTCCTTCTTATCATGCAAATGTCTTTCGTCTTGTTCGAGTTTCTTCAAAGGAGTTAGTTCAGTAGTAGGTTTAGAAGTAGAAGCATCATTCGCGTCTCTTTCATTCCCTCCATGCATTCCAAGAATTATTGCCATAACTGTTAGTACACATGCAGTTATTAGACCTATACACATGTATTTACAACACTTCATCTTATGTCCCTGTGTAGTGTAGCCTGTCATGATCTATATAGAATCAGAAAGTTGAAGACACTTGATCAAATCAGATTTGCAGATATATGTATAAAGCTGAAAGAGTTCAATGTTCACACGATTCTCTTTAGCAGCTTAGTCTCTTATCGGTTTAGCAGCTTTGTCTCAAGATCGGTTTCAAAGTCAATCAGGTTAGCAATGTCTCATCCGGTTCAAAAGTCAATCAGGTTATCAATGTCTTATTCAGTAATGTTCATGGGATTTCACTTTTCAGGTACCAAAGTGTCGTTCTGCGTCTTCGTTCTCAAGACTGAGAGATAGGAAGTCGTCTGACCAATCGATAGTGGCTATGTATGCCCACTCGGGGCCAGAATATCTTCTGCTCGGTATTCTTTTCCTTTTCAAATTTGCATCTCCTTTTGATTCTCTCTCACTGGTGCCTTGTTCCTTGGCTGGGTCTTTCTCTTCACTTGGTGTTGTTATTGCAACAGATATGTCATTTCTTTTCTCTTTCAACTTTGGCCCTTCACTTTCGTTTAATATTTCTCTAGTCCTTAATTTCACTGGCGATATGCTTTGTCTCAGTTTTGCACTGTTTTCACCTGATGGGCCTGCAACCGGTTCTGGAAGAGTTTGAACAGTTCCACTCTGTCCTGTCTTGTCTTCTCCCCCTAGGAGGTCAATCAGGTTTTCCTTTTCTTTTCCTGTATCGTCTGCTTCTGGGAAAGCCCTCCTCTGATCAGACTCTCCTGCTCCTTCACCTGTCTCAGGTTCTTTGTCACCTTCAGGATCTTTGTCACTTCCTGAGGCTTCTCCTTGGTCCTCCTCAAATGAATCAGTTGTTTCTTCCTCAGGAAATATCTCCCCTTCCTCTATTTCTGCTTGTTCGCCTCCTGGTTCTCTTTGACCTGTCTCGGTGCCTGGTGCTCTCTTGTCAGTCACTGGCGATTTCAGTGCTTCAACTTCCTCTTCTGTGGGGCATGTCACCCTTTTCATGTGACTGGCGTGAATCCAGTTGGGAACTCCTGCACACTTCACAACAGTGGTAGTTGTGAGAATCACTTGGAAAGGTCCTTTCCAACGGGGTTCCAGACACGACTTCCTCACGTGCTTCTTTATCACGACCCAGTCACCTGCTTTCAGGGCGTGTCCTGGACCTTGGATCGGTGGCAAGGTGGTTGCCTCCACCTGCTGAGAAAAAGAGCGCACCACATCAGCTAGACCTTTGCAGTAGTCCAACACCATATCATCTGTAATATTCAAAAGAGCATTTGCAGGAACTGCTGGAAGCCTCATGGCTCTGCCCATGAGGATCTCATGCGGTGACAGTCCAGTCTTTCTATCAGGGGTGTTTCTCATTGACATTAACACTAAGGGCAATGCGTCAGGCCATTTCAAGTTTGTTGATGCACTTATTTTCACCATCCTCGATTTCAATGTGCCATTCATTTGCTCCACTAGTCCTGATGCTTCAGGGCGGTAGCTACAATGCAATTTTTGCTCAATGTTCAGCGCTGCACACAGTAATTTTATTACTACGTTATTGAAGTGACTTCCCCTATCTGATTCTAAGGAGATTGGGAATCTGAAACGTGGTATTAGTTCTCTCAAGAGTAGTTTTGCAACTGTAAGGCTGTCATTTCTACGTGTGGGGTATGCTTCAATCCAGTGACTAAAAATGCACACAATCACCAACACATATTTCAAGCCTCCATGCACAGGCATCTCAATAAAATCCATTTGCATCCTGCTGAATGGACCACCTGCTCTTCCAATGTGGCTAAAATTTACTACTGTTCCCTTCCCTGCGTTCATTTGTTGGCAAATACCGCAACAATGGCAAACTGCTTCAGCAACTTGACGGAATTTGGGATTAAACCAATCAATTTTAAATAATCTAATCATGGCATCCCTCCCAAGGTGGGCTTGTCCATGATACAATCTGGCTAACTGCGTTAAAAGACTGTCTGGCAGAACCAATCTCCCTTCACTTGAAACCCACAAATCATCTGGTTTCTTTACGCACTGTAACTTGTTCCATGAAAGTTTCTCATCTTCACTGACATCATTCTGTAGGGATTTCAATTCTTCGATTGTATCTACAACCTTTAGAGCAAAGGCTTCACTTGGTTCAAATTCTGGCTCATTTATCAAGTTCCATTCGTCTCTGAGAAATCTACAGCTCCATGCGCAAAACCTTGCGACTTGATCTGCATACCCATTTCCCAAAGAAACATAGGTGGTCATTACAACATTGGCGGTAAAAGCCACTTACCGCCGTACAGAAGACCGGCAATACACCGCCGCGGCCGCGGAATTCCGCCATAGCTATTATGACCCACAGCACGGAATCCGCCGAAATTCAGACACCCACACAACTCCGCCACACCAAAGGCCAGTGATAAACTGGCGAAAACAATTCCTCCACCGTCACGCCAACAGAAACACGCCCATGCTATCACGACCCACGAATCCACGTTGCGGTCTTTCAACCGCGGTATTCCATTGGCAGTACACACCGCTGCGCTCAAAATACACACACATCTCCAAAACACCACCACATTGGACAATTCCAAATACACACACCTGATACACATACAAACACCACTCCCCCACACCCAGCACAATATAAAACACACACCCACATCACCCACAAACCCCAACGACCAAAAAATGTGAAAGAAGGCCAGAGAGAGACTACAGCAATAGACAACCCCACCACACAGAGGCACACAACACTATCACCCATACAACATCCACGCTCAAAACACCCCACACCACCACACATCACCACAGTCATCAACACATACACCACCCCACACATCACCTACACCACCCCATGTCACACCAAAGACACTTGTTGTTTTTGCATTTGTAGCCCTAAGTGAGAAGGGTATGCCCAGACGTGGGTCCCGTGCTTCCCATGCCACTGGATTCAAGCTAGCCTGGCTGATGAGGGGTGAAACCCCGAAACCGGTCCCAGGATGCTTGTTTCCAGTCCAGGGAAGACCTGGCCTAGCAGTTCGGGCTGGACTGTTCCCATGGGGAACAGGGTCAAGACTGATTTGCATATGGCTGGGTCCAAACTGGAATGGCATGGGCAGCAAAAAACGATGGATTAAACCCAGATCTGTGACTGGGGGTGAATGTTTGACAATGTTCAGCATTCCGTCCATCACTTGTTGTTTTTGTACACCAAAGACACCCCAGGTTTTCAGAGGAGGAGCTCAGGGTCATGGTGGAGGAAACCCTACGGGTAGAGCCACAGCTATTTGGAGCACAGGTGCAGCACACCTCTATAGCCAGGAAGATGGAGCTATGGCGAAGAATCGTCGACAGGGTCAACGCTGTGGGACAGCATCCAAGAAATCGGGAGGACATCCGGAAGAGGTGGAACGACCTACGGGGAAGGTGCGTTCAGTGGTTTCCAGGCACAACATCGCGATTCAGCGGACTGGCGGCGGACCCCCACCTCCTCCCCCACAACTAACAACATGGGAGGAGCAGGTCTTGACCATCATGCATCCTGAGGACCTCGGAGGAGTCGGTGGAGGAATGGACACTGGTAAGTCAAATCTTAACTATCATATCCCCCACCCTACCTGCATGCTATCACACACCCCCACCCTCACTCCCTCCCCTATCACTCCAACTCCTCACTAATGTACTTATAACACAAACCACCCATCCCAACACCAAGCCCTGCATGACACAACTAAGCATGGACACCCAGCACTAAAGCATGCTCACTGCACATACCCATAACAACCCCTAAACCATCATCATACAAGTCCCCACACAGGAATGCTTGCACTGGGGTACACGCACGCCCACCCATTGCACACCATGACACACACACATGCAATAATCGTGCTCTTATACCTCTGCAGGACCACTATATAACGTCACCAGACAGGAGGGTCCAGACATCTCCACTCCACCCACAGAAGAGGCCCACAGTGACGACAGCAGCTCTAGCCAACTGGATCCAGATGACCAGCCCGGACCATCGTGGGCCTCGGGACAGTCGGTTCCCCTTGCACAGGCACAGGCCAACACTGACCTTCCACCCTCTGGTAACACCAGCACAGCACCCACCCAGCGGGCCCATACCTCCGTCCCCAGGACACGTCAATCAGCTGTGTGTCCACCACTACAGGGAACCCAGGGTAACCCACCACCCTAACAACAACAGGGACCTGAGGGCAGTGGTAGTGGGCACACGGTCCAGGGGACGGAGGCACAGGAACACAGGGGAACTGCGAGGGCTGCTGTGCGACAGGTGGCGGACAGGCCAAGGGAACCCACCCTCCACGAGGCCCTCTCCTCCATCATGGGAGCATACCACCACTCCCAGGAGACGATGGCTACGGTCCTGGCCAAGTTTCAGGAGACCCAGCGCCTGCAGGACGAACAGTATTTGGGGTTCAGGGAGGAGCTTAGAACCATCAGCTCCGCCCTGGGCACCATCGTTGGAGTGCTGAAGGACATACAAAAGACCATGAGGGACTCCGTTGCACTCCAAGGGGCCCCTGACACTAGCATGGACGATGAACTGCCCACCACCTCCGCCGGCGCTAGTGGACAGGACGCCCCGCCACAGGACCACCACACCAACACCCCACCCCCTGCAGACAGAGAACCACCCCGAAAGCGGTCCCTGAGATCCAGTAACAGGACAGAGCAAGATGGCAAGACCCCCGCCAGGAAATTAGGCCACCCTGATTGTCCTCCCACTGTCCCACTTTGTTACCCTGTCCAGATTGGAACTGCACCAGCTCCACTTCCTATGCCCATATGGGCAAAGCACCTGTGAGACTAATAGACTGGACTCTGCCATGGACATTCCTCCACCATCACCATTTTGCCACCCCCTCCAATAATTAGCACTTCAATAAATACCCTTGAACCACAAAATAATCTGGAGTCAGTCTGTGATTTTGAAAATGTGTATTAGCAATGACAGTGACAAAATGCATTTTCAAATGTAATGCCAACATACCTATGTCACACATCACAAGCCCATGAAGGATGCAAGCAGATGACACACGTTGGTAACCACACCTGTGAAACCGTAATGGAAATGTACAACTCAGTTACCAAATACTGCTACTAATTGACAGACAGGATAGAGGTAGAAGTGTGAAAGAGAATGTGATAGTAAAAAAATTGTTCTCACCTGTGTGTCACTGGAAATATTACTGTATGACTGACTCCCTGTTGTCTATGTCTTCTTCCTCAGCTTCCTCCTCATCACTGTCCACAGGCTCCACAGGCTCCACAGCTGCCACAACACCGTCATCTGGACCATCCTCCTGCAAAAAAGGCACCTGGCGTCGCAAAGCAAGATTGTGAAGCATCGAGCAGGCGATGATGATCTGGCACACCTTCTTTGGTGAGTAGAATAGGGAACCACCTGTCATATGCAGGCACCTGAACCTGGCCTTCAAGAGGCTGAAGGTGCGTTCGATCACCCTCCTAATCCGCCCATGGGCCTCATTGTAGTGTTCCTCTGCCCTGGTCCTGTGATTCCTCACTGGGGTCAATAGCCAGGACAGGTTGGGGTAACCAAAGTCCCTTAATAGCCACACCCGGTGCCTCTGGAGTTGACCCATCACATACGGGATGCTGCTATTCCGCAGGATGTAGGCGTCATGCACAGAGCCAGGGAACATAGCATTCACCTGGGAGATGTACTGGTCTGCCAAACATACCTTCTGTACATTCATCGAATGATAACTCTTCCGGTTCCTGTACACCTGTTCACTCCTGAGTGGGGGGACCAGAGCTACATGGGTCCCATCAATAGCACCTATGATGTTGGGGATATGTCCAAGGGCATAGAAGTCACCTTTCACTGTAGCCAAATCCTCCACCTGAGGGAAAACGATGTAGCTCCTTACGTGTTTCAGCAGGGCAGACAACACTCTGGATAACACGTTGGAAAACATAGGCCTGGACATCCCTGATGCCATGGCCACTGTTGTTTGAAGTGATCCACTTGCAAGGAAATGGAGCACTGATAGCACCTGCACTTCAGAGGGTATTCCTGTGGGATGGCGGATTGGTGAGATCAGGTCTGGCTCCAACTGGGTACACAGTTCCTGGATTGTGGCACGGTCAAACCTGTAGTTGATGATCAAATGTCGCTCCTCCATTGTTAACAGGTCCACCAGCGGTCGGTACACCGGAGGATTCCGCCATCTCCTCAAATGTCCCAGCTGACGGTGCCTAAGAAGGACAACAGCGACCACAGAGTCAACAAGTTCCCAGGTATGTACCCACAGCTACACAGAACACGACACCAAATACAAAACGCTTCCTATTTGTGTGTTGAGTGTAGGCCTAGGTATGTGTGACGCAGTAGTAAATGAAGCCATGTGGGCCCCTGAAATGGCGGCTGCCTTACTTCTAAAGTGGGACAATGGGATGTGAGGTATCTGCGCTGGCGTTGTACACCGTCGCGGTAGGCGGTCGTAGACCGCGGCGCAATGCTGCATTGGTTAACATTGGACCCTATGGGTCCCAGGAGCCAATGATGAAGTGCGCCGGCGGTGATGATAAGCACAGCCGCCGACGTCACCGCCGCAGATGTGACCGCCATTTTCTATCTGTTCAATCACTCGATACCTGATCTTCGACAGGAGAGGACCTACACTGCAAGTGCTGCTGTGACCTCAGTCTGGAAGAGACAATGGCTGCTGCGTCTGGGGAAAGGGCCCCTGCCTTCACTGCTCAGGAGTTGGAGAAGCTAGTCGACGGGGCCCTCCCCCAGTACACGCTACTCTACGGTCCTCCAGACCAACAGGTAAGTACGCAGGGAGCACGTTGTATGGGCTATGCTGGGTGGAGAGGGCTGGATGTCAGTAGCAAGGGGGCAGAAGTCAGCGACCATGAAGGACTGTGAATGCATGTGCCACATGGCAAGGGTAGGGATGGGGACCACTCTCTTCGACGGTGCAGTTGTTAATGACTTCTCTTCTTCCCCTGTACATGTCATGTAGGTCAGCGCCCACCAGAAGAAGGACATTTGGCGTGCCATCGCCAAAGACGTCCGGACCCTGGGGGTCCACCAGAGACGGGACACCCACTGCTGTAAAAGATGGGAGGACATTCGCTGCTGGAGCAAGAAGACGGCGGAGGCTCAGCTGGGGATGGCCTCCCAACGTGGGAGGGGTGCCCGTCGCACCATGACCCCCCTGATGTTCTGGATCCTGGCGGTGGCCTACCCTGAGGATGGGCGCTTGAGGGCATCACAGCAGACACAAGGGGTGAGTACACTCTCATTCTGCGGACTTTGCGCACAGTGGAGGGGTCTGGGTGGGGGAGGAGGGCTGTGGGTTTCCCTAGGCCAGGGCGAGTTACGTAGGCTAGGCCCCTCCGGAATGCAGGCCTTGTGGCACTCCACCCCACCTCTGTAGAGTGCCAAGTACAGGTATATATGCCCCTGTGTCATTTATGTGTGCAGATGTCCACCATAGCCATGTAGGCCAGATCCCAGGAATTGCATCTGTAGAGGCCAAGAGCACGGCGTAGTGTAGGGGGCTGCTGTGTCTGTATTGTCCGCCAACGGTAGAGGTAAGCCATGCACTCAACCTGTCTTTCTTCTGTCGCCCCCCCCTTTTGTGCTCTCCCTGTTCTTTTGTGCATCAGCATCATCAGGCGGAGGTACAGTGGCACCGGAGCACGAAGGAGCTGCATCCCACATGGCCATGGAGGGCCACACCACAGACTCTGAATACACCAGTGGGACGGAGGGCGAGGGGAGCTTCACGTCATTCACCGGATCAGCAAACAGCGACACTGACTCGTCTGCCAATGGGAGCTCCCTTGTGGTGGCGGCACCATCTGTGCCCCCCACTTCTACGGGTACAGCCGCCACCTCCCCTACAAGCACTGCCCTCCCAGCAGCCCCTCAGCCTTCGCTCCGTGCCCGCTCACCCAGGAGGGTGGGCATCACCTCAGGCCCTGCCCCAGTCACCTCTGCTGCCCTCAGTGAGGAAGCCATTGACCTCCTCAGGTCACTCACTGTTGGGCAGTCTACCATTGTGAATGCCATCCAGGGTGTAGAAAGGGAGTTGCAACACGGTAATGCATTCCTGGAGGGCATTCATTCTGGTCAGGCTGCCCTTCATCGAACCCTGCAATCTCTGGCCTCAGCACTGATGGCAGCCATTGTCCCTGTGTCTAGCCTCCCCCCTCCAACTTCCTCCGCCCAGACCCAATTCCCTGTACCCCAGCCTATCCCAAGCACACCATCAGACAAGCATGCACACAGCCCAACACACAAAAGTAGCTCAGGAAAACATAAGCACCACACAACCCACAGGCACTCACACAAGCATCACCCACATACAGACACAGCAACATCCACTCCCTCCACTGTGTCCCCCTCCTCGTCGTCTCCCTCCTCCCTCCCAGTCTCGTCTACACTCTCACCTGCATGGACTACATCTACAGGCACTAGGACTCGCACCAGAACACCCAGCACCACACCCCGCTCACCTGCACTCACCACCCCCACTACCATTTACACGTCCCCTGTGTCCACTCCCAGTGTGTCTGTGACGCCCCCTCCCAAAGTACACAAACGCGGGCACCCACACACCCAACATCCATCCACCTCACGACAGCCTCCAGTACCTGCACCTGCACCCAAATCACCTAAAGTTACACCTCCTACAACCACCTCCTCTTCCTCCACTCCCAGACCCCCTCCAGCTACCCATCCCAGTGTTCGTCAGAAACTCTTCCTCAGCGACGTTGACCTCTTTCCCACCACCCCCACCCCTCCAATTCATAGGTCCGTAGTAGCACCTCAGCCCAAAAAAGTCAGGTACCAGTGGTGAGTGTTAAAGGTGTGTGGAGTGCACCGGCCACCAGGGCATGCAGTGTGACACAGAGCCAAAGCACTGCCAGTCCACCCCCTGTAAAGCACCTTAAGTTGGAAAGTGGCCGACGGGAGAGGGTGAGGACTCCTGCTGGCAAAACAGCTCACAAGGGTCCCGGGGGGAGTGCTCAGTCAGCTGTGACTCCTCCCAAGGTGGTGAAGGGGCAGAAGAAGTCTCCAAAGTCTGGGAAGAGCAGCACGGCGGAGAAGGCCGCCATCGTCCCTGCCGGCCAGGACGCCACCGCCAGCAGTATCGTCACTGGTCCGGAGACCACCGCCAGAGTCAGTGCCTTGGAGGGCAATAGTATCGTCACTGGTCTGGAGACCACCGCCAGAGTCAGTGCCCTGGAGGGCACCAGTATCGTCACTGGTCAGGAGACCACCGCCAGCGTCAGTGCCCTGGAGGGCCCCGGCAGCCACAGCCCCGCTGGGCACTGAGGGACCGTAATGCCACACACCACTGCACAGGTCAGAGACAGCAAAGGCAAGCACCGCTGAACAGGCCAAAGACCGCCATGGTGAAGAACGCTGAACAGAGCAAAGACCGCCATGGCGAAGCACCGCTGAACAGGCCAAAGACCGACATGGCAAAGCACCGCTGAACAGGCCAAAAACCGACATGGCAAAGCACAGCTAAACAGGGCAAAGACCGCCATGGCGAAGACCGCTGAACAGGGCAAAGCACCGCTGAACAGGGCAAAGACCGCCATGGTGAAGACCGCTGAACAGGGCAAAGACTGCCATGGCGAAGCACCGCTGAACAGGCCAAAGACTGACATGGCAAAGCACCGCTGAACAGGCCAAAGACCGACATGGCAAAGCACCGCTGAACAGGGCAAAGACCGTCATGGCGAAGCACCGCTGAACAGGCCAAAGACCGACATGGCAAAGCACCGCTGAACAGGCCAAAGACCGACATGGCAAAGAACCGCTGAACAGGGCAAAGACCGCCATGGCGAAGACCGCTGAACAGGGCAAAGCACCGCTGAACAGGGCAAAGACCGCCATGGTGAAGACCGCTGAACAGGCCAAAGACCGCCATGGCGAAGCACCGCTGAACAGGCCAAAGACCGACATGGCAAAGCACCGCTGAACAGGGCAAACACCGCCATGGTGAAGACCGCTGAACAGGGCAAAGCACCGCCATGGTGAAGACCGCTGAACAGGGCAAAGCACCGCCAAATCAAGCATCGTTAGCCCATGTGCAGCTAGGACAGTGACGGAACTGGGACCGTCACGGGGAGCGTGATGCACTCTGGGCACCAGTCCCCCTCCAGAACCAGTGGAGACCTGCATCCACTCTGTCTGTCCTTCACAGGATGAAGCACTCTGGGCACCAGTCCCCCTCCAGAACCAGTGGAGACCTGCATCCACTTAAAAGACTGTGGCTTTGCACTCCCTAGGATGTAACAGTGGGCAAACCACCCACTGTAGAGACTTGAGAGACTGTGGCTTTGCACTTCCCAGGATGTAACAGTGGGCAAACCACCCACTGTAGAGACTTGAGAGACTGTGGCTTTGCACTCCCCAGGATGTAACAGTGGGCAAATCACCCACTGTAGAGACTTGAGAGACTGTGGCTTTGCACTCCCCAGGATACATCAATGGGCATGGAGCCCAGTCGTGGATCTGGCGTGTTGCTGTAATCCGGCTGAGGTGCCCCCCTTCCCTTCCCCCTGAGGTGCCTGTTGTATTTCTATCTGATGCCCCTGCAGTGTTCTCTCCGTGTGTGGACAGGTATCTAGTGTGTGCCTCGCCCATGCATTTTGGGCCCAGTGGTCCACGGACATTGAAATGTGCATACCTGCACTACTAATCGTGATGTATATAATTGGAAAGTGTATATCTATCTGTATATATTTGGTTACTGTATTTTGATACATTACAATGTTTGAACTGATTTCCTTTTGTCTTTGCATTCTTCCAGGAGGGTTGTGGGTTGTTACTGTGCCGTTTGGAAATGCATTGGTGTGTGTGTTGTAGTGGGTGAGGGGGTGGTTGGGGGTGGGGGTGTTGCGTGTGTGTCCCCCTGACTTTTGCCTCCCCCCTCCCCTATGTCGTAGGTGCAGTACTCACCGTTGTCTTCAGCGCCTACGTTGCTGATGTTCGTAGAAGAGCAGGAAGACAAGCGCTGGGAGTATTTGTAGTTCCTGCTCCATGGTGGCCTCTTTCCTCGTGGAGTGTGTTAAGGTGAGCGTTTTTCCATTGCAAAAGCTGTTTCCGCTGTGTTTTTATCCACGGTGAATCTGCCTCGGAAAAGGTGGCGGATTGGCGGGTTGTGATACTGTGGGCGGTACATTGTCTTCCGCCTGTCTGTTGGCGGTGACCGCCGCGCTGCTTGTCTGTACCGCCGTGGCAGTCGGAGTGTTAAATTGGCTGTCTATGTTGCCGGTTTCCGCCACGGTCATAATTCCCTTTTTTTGTCCGCCAGACTGTTTGCAGTATTACCGCAGCTTTAACACCGTCCGCCAGGGTTGTAATGACCCCCATAGTCGTGTGAATTTGAGTGTGCACTGCATTTTACCACTGCTACTTCTCCTGGTAACTGGATGGCATGTAACAATTCTCTTATTCCTTCACCATTTTTCACTGGTGATCCTGAAAAGGTCATGAAGCCTCTTTGTGACCACAACTGTCCAAAGTCATGCACTATTCCAAATCCGCACTGACTGTCAGTGTAAATGGTGACTTTCATTAATGCAGAAAGTTGGCAAGCTCTAGTAAGTGCTACCAGTTCCGCTACTTGTGCAGAGTAAACTCCTTGAAGCCAAGATGCTTCCAGAACACCTGTTATTGTACATACACCATATCCTGCTTTCAATATTCCTAGTGCATCTCTTAAACATGAACCATCAACAAAAATAACTTGATCGTTTTCTTCCAATCGGGTGTCTTTGATGTCAGGTCTTGGTTTTGTACAAAATTCAGTCACCTGAAGACAGTCGTGCTCGATGTCTTCAGCGTTCTCAATTTCGACATTTTCACTGGGAAACAAGGTTGCTGGATTCAACGTAGTGCACCTGTTCAGCTGCACATTAGGTGAACCCAAAATTATTGTCTCATACCGTGTAAGCCTAGCACCGGTCATGTGCTGTGTTCGGGAACGTGTCAAAAGTATCTCGAAACAGTGAGGGACCATGACTGTTAAAGGATGTCCCATCACTATTCCTTCACTCTGATTTAGGCTGATACCAACTGCTGCTACGGCACACAAGCACCCTGCAGTGCTGCTGCGACTGGATCCAAAGTAGCTGAAAAATATGCTACTGGCCTGTTTATGCCACCATGGGCTTGAGTCAAGACAGACAAGGAACATGCATCACGTTCATGACAAAACAATGTAAAATGCTTTGTTTAATCAGGCATACCTAAAGCTGGAGCCCTGCACATGCAGTCCTTTAATTCAATAAGAGCATCCATCTCATATCTTTTCAACACTATTTCATCCAGCGCATCTTTCTGGGTCAGTTTCAGTAAAGGTTTTGCTAGAGTGGAGAAATTGGGAATCCATTGGCGCCAATAGCTCACCATTCCCAAAAGCATTCTCACCTCTCTTCTCTTCTTCGGTGGACTCATTTGAAGTACGCTTGTTATTCTCTCTTTCATAATTCTTCTCGACCCTTTCTCTATTTGGTGACCCAAATATTTCACTTTCTTCTGGCAGAGCTGTAATTTTGAAGGGGACACTTTGTGTCCGTTCCTCCCCAAATGGTTCAATGGGGCAATGGTGTCAGCTGTACAGTCATTTTCTGTCTTGGATGCGATCAGCAAATCGTCAATATACTGTACCAAGGTTGATTCAAATGGTAATTCCAATGAGTCCAAATCTTTCTTTCGAATCTGATTGAAAATTGATGGTGACTCCGAAAACCCTTGAGGAATTTGACACCAAATGTAGACTCTGTCCAAGAATTTGAAACAAAAGAGAAATTGGCTGTCCTCATGAAGAGGCACAGAAAAGAATGCTTGTGACAAGTCGATGACTGAGAACCACTCAGCATCACAGGGAATTTGAAACATTATCACAGCTGGATTTGGTACTACAGGACAACATTTGACTATTATGTCATTTATTTTCCTTAAATCCTGAACAATCCGGACCTTTCCACTCGGTTTTATTAGTCCCATGATTGGTGAATTACATGGACTACTTAGCATTTCTTTCAGCACTCCCTGTTTCACAAACTCATCAATGAGTTGGGCGACCTTCATGAGGGTGTCTTGCGACATGTGGTATTGTGGTGTCTGGGGAAAATTTACATTGGGTTTTACGGTCACTTTCACTGGTTCTACTCCTTTGACCAATCCTACTTCTTTCCCTGTCATATCCCACACTTCCTTTTCAACTGTTTCCTGTAATTCAGCAGGAATATCTGCTTCAGTGAGCATTGGATAAAGAGTAATCAGGGGATACTCTTCATCGACAGTTTCCACTTCGTCCCCTCCTAAACTGTCCTCTTCTTCCTCATCACTGTTTGTCTGAATTTTAATTCCATCATTTGAACACATAATCGAGCATCCCAATTTACACAATAAATCTCTCCCTAATAGTGATATCGGGCTTGAGTCACACACCACAAATTTATGTGACCCTTGATAGTTACCAATTCTGATTTGCACTGGATCTGTGATTAGGTTTGTCAGGTACCTATTTGCTACTCACACTACTTGAACTATTCTCCCTGAAAGTGGCAAATTTGGTACTTCGATGCTTCTAACTGTAGAACGTGTAGCTCCGGTGTCAACCAAGAACGAAACATGGTGACCCATAAATCTTCCTTCCACATACGGACCCTTTTGATCAACTTCCAAGGATGCTGCAAGCATACAATTTCCCTTCTCATATGAACTTTCACTCTCCCACGCATCATTTATTCTATTCTCACTGTGTAACGGGAATTGGTGCACCGTGTCATTTTGGTTCATCCCTTGACCCGCGACCTGTTGAGGAAGCATTACTTGTTGCTGATTCATTGGTGCTAAGGGTATTTGTATTTGCTGATTAGGTACCATAGGAAACTGCTGTTGCATTGGCTGCAACTGTGCCATTTGTGCACGGGGCATTTGCGCCTGCTGCGGTTGTATGGGTTGTAAACCCTGCATCTGATTTACTTTATTTTGAAAATTTTGATTTGGACCTCTCAATTTCAGTCCTCTCATATTCTGAAATGCATTGACATCATTGTTTTGCTGACCTACACCTTCCTGCACCATCATTGGGCACTCCCGTTTCCAATGCCCGACGATTCCGCACGTGTGACATGGCATCACCTTCTTCATTGCCTGTATAACATTTGGAATCATAACAGTATTTAAATCAGGACCATTATTCACAAAACCTCCTCGGCCTCTGCCTCTCATTTGTGGCTGAAACATAGCATTTCCCTACTGTTGCTGCTGCAGCAACTGTTGTTGAAAACCTTGTAAACCTTGCAAACCTGTCTGAGCTGCTCTAAGCTGCATCACCATCACTTTTTCTTTCAACCTTTTCTGCTTTGTCTCAATCTCATCACTGCAGTATTTTGCATAGTTCAACACTTCGTCGATCGATTTTGACTGCCAACAAATCAAAATCATTTTAATCATCTGACTGATCTCGGGTCTCAACCCTTCCACAAATCTAAACACAAAATGGAGCATGTTCTTTGCCTCAATCGTTTCCGTGCCACTGTAATTTTTAAACGCTTTCAACAATCTCTCATAGTACGCATGTATTGACTCTTTAACTTCTTGTGCCGTTCTGTCAATCCTCTGCCAATCCACATTTTTCGACGTAACCTTTGTTTTCAAGTGCTCAATCACCTTATGGTATAAACTCATTACCATAGGTGATGGTGCACCTGTGTCCCTATCTCTTTCTGGTTCACTTGTCGGCCAACCTACAGCCCTCTTACAATGTTCCCACAAATCTGCTGGAACCACAATTTTTAATAAGGTGTTCAGGTCTTCCCAAAGACATTTTGCGAGTTTTCACAAATCTATCTGTTTGTTGATACCATTCAATCGGTTTCTCTCTTAATTTAGGGAAATCATCCGTAAAGGATTGAATAACGCACCTGTGCCACGGTACATGTACAAGTTTTCCCCCTGCTGTTTCTCTCATTGGCAACATGGTTATCAGGTCGTCATTCTGTTGTGCTTTTTCATTCCGATCTGGGGTACTTTCTTTCTTTTTGTCCTTTTTCTTAACCGATCTACTTTCCCACTTGTCTAAACATCTCCAGACCTGCGCGCTCTGCAGTATCTCCTTAAGGTGTGTTTTCATCCCTGCAGATCTCATGTGTTCAAAGTCTTTTGTCTCAAAGTCTAGCCTGTAACTTCTGCTCAAGTGTTTAGTCTTACCTATATCGATCTCGTTTCTATCTACAATTTCTTGTAACTTCTTATGTACCCTCCTTACTTCTCTTGTAATCCTAGGGCACATGTATCTCAGCTCTTCTTCTGTGTATGATTCTAACCTGTTCAGACCCATCATTCCCTCTACTAGTTCATCTGCTTCCATGCCCAATCTTTTTTTATTTAGGTATTCTTCTCCCTTCCCGCTGGGTGTACTCTGTGGGGAGTTCAGACTGTTGAACCATTGTGTTAGCTGTTGTGCGTTCACTCCCATCAATGTAGCACTTACATCAACTGCTACTGATGGTTGCTGTAACACTTCAGTTTTTGAAGTTAGCAGTACTATTAGTGGTGGATTTGACCTTACCACAGTTGACAGAGCACAAATTCCGACAAAGACCCAGATCCATTTGGCAGTGTTCCTATCAGAGTCGTTTCTGGAGTGTTTTCTATGCATCTTCTCCCTGTCTCATTTTGTGTCATTACCCCTTGATCGCATACGTTTGGGTTTGTCTGTATATACAATGGCACTGGCGGACCTACAGTGATAGGCAGAGATATTGCATCTGGATTCTGTCTGTTCCCCAAATTCTGTGGCATGTTAATCCCCACATTATGGTTCATCATTGCTGGCATACCCAACTGGCTCTCTGTTACTCGAGTGTACCTCAGCACTTCTTGTACCTGCTTTTGAGGCATCAAAATTTATGTTGATTCGGCTTGAATCAATGTCGGTCTTTGATAATTCTGTCCTCCCTGCGCCATTAAATCAGAAGTCATTCCCGGATCGTGCTCATCACAGCAGCGCCTTTGAACCTGCGGCTGATAATTATCGACAAGTTTTAATTTAGGCACGTCAGAATATATACTCTGAATCTGTGGTATTTGTGGTGTAAAAGGCATATCAGAACTGCTCTGCCTCTGTGATATTCTCAAATTAGGTGTCACATTACCTTGTATTGGTTCTGGAGGGGCAGTACTACTGCTTGAGCCATTTTCGCTTTCCACATATGGTGGCGGGCGATCGTTTAGCAATTGCATAATGAACTCCTCATCGTCTGACTCATCTGACCTTTTCGAATTTCTGTTGTTTTCTCTATCTCTGGACTGACTCCTGTTTGTTTTATAGGTAGCTTTCCTTCCTTCCATCTCTGCTTCGTCAGTAATTGCTGGAAACAATTTAATTCCCTGCAATACGTCTGATCTCCAAACCTTTTGTGTGCTATCCCATCTAGCATCCGCTAGTGTCTTTTCTACTTTTCTCACTCTTGTCTCAAATTTCTTTTGTTGTTGGTTTCTAGCTATCAGCTCCCAAATTGCTAATGCCTCAAACTGTGCTGGTCTTGGAGGTACTTTCATGTCGTATAGCGCGAATCTTAAATTCTCCAAGACTCTTAGATTAAACGATCCATGGATAGGGAACGCTACACTTCCATGCTTTTCTGTTAATTTGCACCATTGCTGTAGCCAAAGACATTGTGCGACACCCTTTTCTTCAATCACGATGTAAGCTGGTGTACCCTCAGGCGGTGTTTCTTCTCCCACATTTGCTTTAATATATACATCTCCCCTCAAGGCACTCTTGAATGCTTTGAAAAATGTCATCTTTCCGTCTTTTATTTTTCTAAAATATGTAATCAATAAGTGACTTTTAATTCCCGGAATACTCTTCGCTTGCCTTTCCCCACCAATTGCGCTTCACGGACTGTGTCCAATCCGTGCGCGACCCTTCTCACCAACCAACCTATCCCAGTGCAGCTCCTAGTGACGTCACACTCACACACTGCGGCTGACAAAGTCCCGTGGCTTGTCCTCCTACATTCAGCTTCACTCAAAACTAATTTCCGCAATATATCGCGAGCACTAACAAAAAAGAAGAAAACAAATCTGTCGGTTTACTGCAGGAAGGGTAATACAATCGCTTTAGAAACCTTAGGGATTTTTCACTAGCCTCTGCAGTTATTCCATCTTTCTCGGTTTCCCGCTCTCGCAAGCAAAATTTGACTCGCAAACTTTACTCTCAACTGATCAATGAACTATTCTAGTGCACCTTAGAATTCGTCAAATCTCAAAGTCGAAAATTTTCTTTCATTCCTCAATATTCATACTGACTCGTTGACCACGCCCGATCTACCTATTAAACCGAACAGATTACAACATCAATCAAGTGTCTCACACACTTTTCAACATAGTCCGGAGTCTCTTGACCTCGCAGGGCCCGTCTCAACATCAACAACCACGTGGACAATTTTTCCTGCACAAAGCACTACACACATATGAAGTTCGACGACTTCCCTACTCTCACACTTTGGAGTAACACTCCTCTATAATCTTTTAATTGGAGTTCGTAACCCCCTAAAATCCTCACAAACTTCTCAATTAATCTGCGGCAATAAGCTGTGCAAGCGCAAAACCCTAACTTCTCTCATACCGTCACTAGAAACGCCGGAAACATTCTCACACCTCCATTTCCTCCATTCGCAAGCTCTGAGATTCCGGGAAAGTCATTGGGGATTTAGGGCATATTCATCTCTCCAACTTGTTTTATCAAAGAAAATTCTAACTTGACTCCGTCTATTGTTCGGATGGGGTCCCAAAGGGCGAAACCATCAATCTCTGCTACCATCTACTGATAACACGTTCGGCCCTTATAAATTACTTATGCTTGGACACGCTGGAGGTCGGTGAACCTTTTAGCTGAGTTGGGCTCTCTTCATCTTAGAATAGCCGGATCACTTAAATCAATAATCAATAACTATTGTAATCGCTACCCAATACTCTATTACTAGATCAAAATAAAACATTAGGAATCAATAACAGTCGGTATTTTGATGTAACGTGACCTTTCAATCATGAATAACCACACCAGTTTATTCAAAGTTAATGAGTTTATTTCCCTATATTAACAAAGCTAACACAATATATATGAGTCTCAAAATCAAATTATATATGTATACGAACATTACTAGCTGTCCATAACGACAGAAGAAACGCAATCTACGCAAAATCTGAATTATAATGCACTCGGTTATAGCAATGCAAATCACTAATATGAGTAATTGAATTTGACTAATTGCATACATCGGTCAGCATAACAAGATTTCAATTCAACATGGTGCGTCAAGTGAATACCTCGACTAACCTCTAATTAGCATTGGCATATGGGGCTTCATGCAAAACAAATTTAGTCAACACAAATTTGGAAAACTTCTAGCTTGGGCCTTATCAAAATAGCAGTTGGTACCTAAAAGGAAAAACACAATGCATAATACAATTATCCTTTCATAATTACCAAATACAATCAGCATTCAAGAAAGTCTTCGTCCTTCAGGTACCGGTTCGATCAGCATGGGGCAGATTTCAAAGGGGCAGAGTTAAGGGCAAGTTTCCATGCGGCAGCAAGGAGAATGGGGCAAAGTTACTGCATGGGCAAGACGGGGCAAATTAAAGTTAAAGTCTCTAGGGTGAGAATTCTTAAAGTCTCTTTCTCTGGAATAGAGAAAAGGGCATCAAGATGTCGTCCAAGATGGCGTCTGGCATTTGGCTTAAAAATGGCATCAAGGAAAATGGCTGACTTCTCTTTGTCCGGTGGGTTTAAGTAAGAAACATTCCAAATTCTTCAGGGTCTTCCATTGGAGGGTTCATAGGGTGGCTTCAATTTGACCAATGAATAGTGTCTTTCTCCTAGTACTCATTTATGCATACATTGTCCTTGGAGCCTTGGAACACAAGTTGCAACAAAGTTTGCCAATTAATTTTATCTTAGGGCCTTTCTTGTCTGCACCTGCAGGAGCTGACCTTGCATCAAAGAGGATGAAACCGGCCTAGCACGAAACCTTGGAGATAAGTGTATTAGTCATCTCTACTGGAAAAAAACAGCTTTTGAATAAAATAATGTCTTTGTTACTTCAAGTGAAACCACACAGTTAAAATTCGAGACCAGGCAACTAGGCCAAAGCCTCTGCTAAATTTAAGCTAAGCATATAACAGATTCAACAAGAAAATCATAGAATACAATTGCAATTATGACGGATTACTACATTAGTCAATTCTTCATGATTAATTAAGCTCGTTTATAATAATGGCGAACTACTCCGTGGGCACAATTTCCCACGGACATTATTTTCTTTGCTAAAATTAAACTACCTTATACGATTTTGGTTACATGATATATGAATATATGTTGGTCCTTCTTTTTCTGCGTCATCAAAAGCAGCACAAATAAAAATACATTTCATATTTTATCAAAGTCACCTTTCAGCACAGCTGCTGCTTAAAATGAAAGGACGCTAAAGCTTCTTTCTCCACCACAACGCTCCCAGTATAGGAATATTCTTTGAGGGAAGTAATCAATTTAGTTTATGATAAGCATTTTTACAATATTCCCACAAACCTTTACCAGCTTACCCCCAGAACTTCCAATTGTATTTGCACTCTCACAATCCTTTGCGCAATCACAATCATCTTTTTTTCAAGAGAAAAGAGCTGTTTATTCTCATTACCCTGTGACATATACACATTTCTTTTGGTCAGGGCCTCCTTAGTATATAGAACTAACAGAAAAAAGTGTTAATATTTACGACATTATTCAATGTACAGGGGTATTTAACTATGTGAACATCTAGCTGTATTTTAAGAGTCAAACAGTTTGGGCCACATGTCTGTAGGACGTATGCGGTAAACTGCTATACACTACTGCACTAATACGAATAAGAGAACACGTCTCTGCTTATGTAAAACACAATGAAAACAAATTGACTTTGCAGGACAAATTGGAACTGGCAGCGGCACAGCCAAAAAGTATGAAGATGGTTTGTCCACAACATCGCTCCAAAAGAACCTGTGCACTAACATTGTTTTTTTTATTATTCCTTTAAACGGACTTTAAAACTAAAATGTATGTTTCTATTCGAAGCACACGTTATAGGCAAATGAACCTCTTTAGTCCTTTATTAGTATTCCTGCAGCATACCCAACGTCCTTTGTTTTTTAAAATAAATGTATTTATAATTTCAAAAACAAGTACATTACAATAAAACAACAGCTGCAGCTCCAGAGAGAATACAAGCAGTAGCAAGGAATCAACCAGTTGTTAAATACATTTATAGTAAAATTATACTGAGATAATACATGGCATGCATATTAAAAGAAGTGTACCGGAAGGAAATAGAGCACAGGAGTGCAAAGGCCAAAGAGAATTCATATGAACAATGACATAATCAAAATACAATAGAAAGAGGTATAAGGGAAAGAATAAGGGAGGAAGGGCAAAGTACTTGGACAAGGACAAGGATAGAGGGCTCCAAAGGCATAATAAATGAATATGTGAGTTCATAAAGTTAAATTGAACGTTTATGTTAAAAGATACATGCTTGTTGCACAGCGGGACATTGTTAGATGCTGGGCGTCAAAGACCCCTCCCTCGCTACAACAATGGAGGAGGGGGATGGATTGGTGTGCTCAAATGGAATGATCAGTCTACCAGGCAAGGGGTTGTTAAAGCAAATACAATAAGATTTGGGATGTGTGGCTGGGCTCTACCTGCATATGAACATTCTAACTTACCCAAATGCCACATAGAACTGTTCATCTATGAGTCTGTAATCAAATGTGCTAATGTGATAATAAAATGTGCCTTCAACTTTGCAACTTGGTTTTACGTTTATAAATCAATAAACATTGGTTATCAAAAAAAAAATCTTAACGTTTGAAAGGGGCTCAAGATATTTTTGAGGCAAATAGAAAGGGGCATAGAGTCCTATTTATCCAATTACGTCTGATAGTGTGCCAAATTTACTAACAATGCTGGAGTAGAAGGTGCCCGCCTACATCCCCACATGCAGCCCACTAGGCGCTTAACAAGCAGTAGTGTTAAGACAATGAGGGGCAGATTTAAGAAAAGTGGTGCTACACCTACTACAGCGTCACTTTCCTTGTGCCCCTTAGTGCCCCCTCCCACCACCATGTATGCGCCATCTTTAAAATACGGTGCACCATGGAGCAGGGTAGGCTGCAATAGCGTATTTTTTTTTATGCTATTGAAGTACCCAGCAGGAGCAGCGCTTAAATTTTGGCGCTACTCCTGCAGCGTACATAGGGGCCTATTATAAATAATGGTATGCCCCTTTTAACGCCTGCTCTGAGCAGGCATTAAACGTGCTGAAAAAAATGGCGCAAGGAAATCTCTTAGATTTTCTTGCGCCATTTTTTCAGCCCCCCTAACAGGGGAATGCCCACTTGCATATATTATGCCTGGCGCAGGCATAATGTGGCACAAGGGTTTACAAAGGCGCAATGCATGCATTGTGCTACTTTGTAAATATGGCGTGCGAATAATGACACTTTAGCGCCGCCTTAGTGAAAAATAATGAAGCTATGGCAGAGGGAAGGTGACACTTGGGGCTCTTAATTCTTCCCCCAAGCTTTTTGTTTTCATCAGGCAGTTCCATCGGGAGGCATAAAAATGTCAATTTAGGAGATAAGAGCAATTGCCTCTGTAACACGTTTAAAAGGGTGAAGAATACAGACAAGTAGACCTCAATGGGAGGGCACGTCCAGGCAAATTGAAGAAAGTCTGCCTTTCTTCCATGGCATCTGACGCATTCATCGTGGGCACAAAGTTTATATCTGTAGAGTTTGAATGGGGTGTAGTAGGTTTGATGTGTGAAAGGGAAGTGAATAACTCGTAATTTGCCACTGGGAGAAAGGGACTAAGGGGCAGATGCGAATTGGTAAATCCCACAGTTTGCGAATGCAAAATCACCTTTCACGATGTATGAAAGGCATCCACAGTGCAATTCTAAGGAATCGCTAAATTAGCGATTTCTTGCAACTGTGACAAGATAATGAGAATTACATACTGCAATTCGCAAATAGTGATGTGAATTTGCGAATCGCATTCTGCAATTCGAAAATTCCGTATCGCAATGCAATGCATCAACAAGTCGCAAATTGTGAATATTCACAGATGGCTTTTTGCTTGTACAATTTACCACTAATTGAACTCAGGTGGTAAACAGGTGCAACCTATATAAAGAGGTCCAGAATGACTCAGCCTCCTTTCCACAATGGCTGCACTCTACATCATGGCAAGAAGGATGAGGATCCTGGCAGGTTTGAGGAGAGGGACCGCTTTTTCAGAGTGCGCATTACCGTTTTTGACCAGACAGGGGAGGAGATATATGATAAGTACAGGTTGAAGTCAGCCATGATACTTGACCTGATAGCTGATCTACAGCCCCTACTGCAGAGAAACACGCACAGGACCAATAGCATACCCACCACCCATGTACAGGTATTATGCTTCCTGCACCTCTTAGCCTCAGAGAGCTATCAAGGGGTCATAGCAGCAGCTGGAGGTGTTTCACAGAGTGCGCTTTCACGCTTCTTCAATGTATTCGTCAATGCCATGCTTAGCAAAATCCATCTACACATAAGATTCCCCAACACCCCACAGGAATTGCTACAAACCAAATACAATTTCTACCAGATTGCCCAATTCCCACATGTCATTGGCTGCATCAATGGGACACATGTAGCTATTTGTCCACTAGAGTATGTTTATCAGAACAGAAACAGTGCACATTCCATGAACATACAAGCCATAAGCAATGCCTCTAACATTATAACAGATCTTGTGGCCAGATACCCAGGTAGCACACATGACTCCTACATCTTCAGGCACAGTGGAATATACACAAGACTACTTGCTGGGGAGTTTGGCGAAGGATACCTACTTGGTAATGTAATAGTTGACAATGTCGCCTTGATGAATATGTGATGTCATGGATAACAAATACTCATTTTACTCTCCTGTCATTCTAGGAGACAGTGCATATGCAGTGCGGTGCTTCATACTTACACCCTATCTGAATCCTGTACGCCCGACGAAAGGAGGTACAATGCAGCACACAGGACAACACGCAGCATTGTAAAGAGGACCTTCAGCCTGCTGAAGAGCCATTTCAGATGCCTGCACAAGAGTGGTGGTGCACTGCAATACAGCCCCGAAAACACCTTCAAAATTGTGGCTACATGTGCCATGTTGCACAACATCCCAACAATGAGGGGCATACTAGTAGAGCCCACAGAGCCTGACTCCGATGAGGATGACAATCCCTTGTCACTCCTTCACTCAACAGACAGAAGCAGTGCAGCAGAGGGCAGACAAATATGTGCTGAGATCATGCGCAACTATTTTTTATGTAAGTAATGACAACCCCACGTCAACCTTTATGTATTCCTGTAGGTACCATCTTTATTGCCTTGATTTCAGGTAATATATGTGTGATCAGGACTTAGGTAAGCACTATACACAAACAGATGCTAGTTACAATGTCACACTATTAGCAACATAGTATCACTGCATTGCTACATGATATGCAAGTCCCCTGTACCTCTCAACATTACTTTCTACATCCACGCACTCCACTTGAGTGCTCAGTGGTCTCGGTGGCACCTCTTGTTGCGGGTTTCGAGACAGTACTGTGTCTGGTAATGCGATGCCAAGGATCCGTCACAGGGGCTGTGAGACTGCTGAGGCAAGAGAGCTCCTCACTATCCCCACCATCCAGTTCGCTGTTTGTAGCACTCCGTGCTGTCTGCATTGTCTCCAAAGCATTGGTGATTTGCACCAATCCTCGTGCAGCGTCCGAACTGCAATGTGCCATCTCCAATCGCATGCCCACAACACGTCGTGACACCAAAGCAGCTGTGGTAGTGAGCCGATCAACAGCTCTACAGAACCCATCCAACCTGCCCATCAATTTGTGATTGCGCCTACGGTGGCTGACATGCTTCTGCTGCATCACAGTGCAGAGTTCCCTAGGGGCATTTGTCATCTCCTTTGCATGTTCTACTTCTGGTTGCTGTCCTTCATGCAGCTTGCACATGTTTTCATTGAGAGTCTCCAACTGCTGGTGCATTGATCCCATGTTGTCATTGAGAAACTCCAACTGCTTGTGCATTGTTCGCATTTTGTCATTCTGAGACTCAAACTGCCTGTGCATTGCTCCCATGTAATGATGGATTGACATCAACTGCCTGTGCATTGACCTCATGTGTTTACATTGCAGTCGCTGCACTTTCAGCATGGAAGCCTCAAGGCCACCAAACAATGATGGGCCCTCACCTTCCTCTGTGCACTGCCTGCCTTCTTTGCGATGCCTCCTGAGAGGACTGGACTGACCCTGGGACAGGGACTGCTGTCTGTCAGTGCTTCTAGCCTCTGGGGGTGGTGTGGTTACTTCATCCGGCATTTCATCAGAGTCCAGGATATACTCAGGGAGGGGTAGCACTCTTGCCCTGCGTGTAGTTGGTGCTTGTATGAAGGACTCACTGGTGTTTGAGTCGTACTATGGCTGACTTTCACTATCCCCCACATTTCCACCTTGTGCTGCGTCAGAGCCCGGAACATCTGCAACAACAATGTGCAGCATGTCATTCTTGGATATGAACTCACACAGTTGCGTAATAGGATTAAATTTACCCTGGCAAAGTATCTCTGAAAGTCTTTTGTGCCGTGTATCTGTTTGGTTTTACAGTATTTCGCTATTTATGTGGTAGTTGCACTTTAGGGGTGTGAACTACTACTCCCATAATGCATTTTTGTGTTTTATGTAAGATGTGGCATGGACTACTTATCACACTGCATAGTGCCATAGCTAATTTCTAAGGGCCATTTGTACATGCACATATGGGGAAACACATCATTACTGCCCTTAACTTTGCTGGTGCTGGGTCTGCCTGAGGTGTCAACGTCAGTGACACCACTGACAGCTTCAGGAAGCAGTGTCGACTACACCATGTCTTCAATTGGTGTAAACGGTGTCTGGGTGGGTGGTCCTTCTCCGGTGCTCCTTGCCTTCTTCAGCCTGCTTGCTACCCTCTCTGTGGCACGTAATTGCAAGTCGTACCAGCGCTTGCGTATCTCCTCGATGGAGCGCAGCGCAGCACCCACTGCGCATATTTTGGTCTGGATGTCTGACCACAGTTTTCTCTTCTCACTTTCAGGTACCTGTAGTGAGTGTTTACCAAATGATTTGTTGTGGTTCCTGACCACCTCCTCAGTGACTACCTCCAGTTCCTGCTTACTGAATTTGAGTTTGTGCTTCCTCTCTCCTTTCTCCTTCACATTCCCATCAGTAGCCATTATTTTGTTTGGTCCTGGCTGACTCTCAAGACTGCCTTCCTGGTGCTTGGCTTGGTCTCTCTGCCTGGTCCTATGGCGGGGGCTTCTGGAAACAGCATGCACTGACTCACTTCCTGGTTGTGATGTCATCAGGCTGTTCCAGATTGCCGGATTCGCAATTTGGGATTTGCAAATACCAATTCGCTATTTTTGTGATTCAGTATTTTAAGAAATCACTATTACCGACTCGCAATTTTTATACATCCCATTTTGCATTTCTTAAATAGCGATTTCTTAAAATTCGCTATTTAAGAAATGCAAACCAGGAGCTTGATACATCTGGCCCTAAGAGCCTGATTTAGATTTCAGTGGAGGGGATACTCAGTCGCAAATGTGACGGATATCCTGTCCACCGTATTAGAATCCCCATAGGATATAATCGGATCGTAATACGGTGGACGGGATATCTGTCACGTTTGTGACAGGGTATTCCCCTCCGCTGCAATCTAAATCTAAACCACTAAAAAAACTGCCCATTGAGGAAAAAAACATTCATCTCTGCTATACCACATCACATCGCTCGTTGGGCAGCCAGTCCATCCGGCAACATGTAAAAGAGTGGGAGCTGTGAGACCCTCTGCACTTGAGAATATAGCACTTCGGAACCAAGTTGAAGCTTGAGTTGGATCCAAGCCTTTTGCGTACATGCTACTGTGTCAATATCGGAGCACGATTGGCATGGGGTTTGGCCAATAAGAACTGGGAGAGGAGTAGGGTCCACCTGGCCATGCACAGGAGCATAGTGAGCCAGGTATGGGGGAGGTTACAGCCAACAGTAGTCAAAGAAGGCCTGTGCACAGAGATAATAAAGTACAACATCAGGGGCCACAAGGCCACCTTGATCATATGGTAAGTTTAGTGTTTCCCATCAGAGACGAGGTTGATACCCCACCCATGCAAGTCACACCATAAGGGTGCATATGGTATGGAAAAAGCAGCGAAAGGGAGGAATAGGTATGTTTAAGCAAAGATAGAGTAACTGTGAAAGTACCCTTTGTACCGTCTAAACAAACCCACAATCCTTCAACATATGCATACCCCACTACTGCATCTACATACCCACAATTGTTATTTGCACAATGTTGTTTGTCAAGACATTTTCATGTTCTTGCTGACTATGTCACTCTAACTATATAGATATAAGCCCCCATTATGAGTTTGGCGGGCGGACAAACTTGTCCCGCCATCAGGCCGCCTGTGCGGCCTGAACACCACCCGCCTTACTAAGAGTTCACCAGAGGGCTGGCGGGCAGAAACAGCATTTCCACCCACCGGCCCTGTGGTAAACAGTGCCTTAACATTGATGCCTGCTCGTAATCGAGCCAGCGTCAATGTGGTAGTGCGGCGGGTGCAGCAGCACCGGTTGCGCTTTCCACTGTCCGTAATTCGGGTAGTGAAAAGCGCAATGGGGCTGTCCATGGGAGCCCCTGCACGCCCATGCCAAGTGTATGGGCAGTGCAGGGGCACCGTGGGGCCCCTGGCACGCCCTTTCCGCTAGTGTCGGCGGCAGTGTTGGCGGTCCGACCGTGGCGATTTCACCGCAGTCAAAATGTCACAACTAGACTCCAGCTTTGGCGGCTGTCCGTCCGCGACCGTGACCCTGGCGGTCTTGTGACTGCCAGTGTCATAATTAGGGCCATCGTCCTTTACAGCTCATTCTCAGTTGTAGCTGTGTATTTCTGCAATGTGCCACTTTTTGCCAATCATGTTGGAAAAATATTCTAAACTACAATATGTTTGAGAGCTGTCCCTAATATAAAAGACATTGCAATCATGCAATAATCCAACAAGACTATTCCAAAATGACCAGTGGATGAAAGAGTTGACCCAAAACCCCCTTTGGTATATGCTATTCTGAGCTCTTTGACTCCCTTCATCCTACCAATCCTGGCTAGTGTTGAAACAGCAATGGAAAAAAATAAATACATCGCAAAATGCTATAGTCTGGGTCAAAAACGTTATAGATAACCGATCAAGCCAGTGCCCGGAGGAGGAATCACCCTGACAAGAAGGCTGACCCAAGGTTCTTTACTGTGTGTTATGTGTTGTGTTTGCTATTAGTGTGTTGACATGATGACTTGTCAACAATTAAAGCAGTTTGTAAAATACTTAAAATGGGAAATGAGCCGTAGCAATTGCACAACAAGTAACACCAGCATTGGGAGCAATTTCTTCCATGTTTGAAAGATGGGCTCGTATTTCAGGGAATAACTAGTGGAAATATTACTTCTGCAAGTCATCAGTGCATACCAATAACAGCAGGAAAAAATATACGGATTATTTTGTAATAATTTGTTGTGGGAAAATGTCAAGTAAGCTGGTTATCTGGCCTGTGTACTGCGCCACACTATTTCCTCCTGGTTTGAAATGGCCACTATATTCAGCTATATTTTACAAGTGATAAGAGACTTTGATCTTAAAATGCAGAAGAACATTATATTAGGTGTGTACAGCTTTTCTGCTAGAAAATGCATACATTATTGGATTAATTTGGCTGGAACAAATGAGTCTTCCTTCTGTGCTCCTGGGGGCTATTATAGAGGTCCACACAGACACCTGTGTCAGCATTAAACTAGGAAATGGCAGCTCCCTTTCTAGGTTAATTTCCACCTTTCATGGTGTGATGCAGGGATGCATGCTTGCCCCCTTGCTTTTTAATTTGTTTTTTGCAGACCTGTCACCTACTCTTGACACTGTTAATTCTCACCCCCTTAAGATCGGTGGTCTTCAACTTAGTCATTTGCTCTATGTTGATGATTTGGCAATGTTCATCTATAACAGGGTAGGCCTACAACGGCTGCTTAACCAACTTGCACTTTAGACAGCTGTGAACTATTTGGAACTAAACTTGCTAAAAACAAAAGTGGTTTCTTTTGGCAGGAAAAGGCCTTTGGGAAGTAACTGGTATTAGAAGAGCATTAAACTTATTTCAGACCACTGTTATAAATACTTAGGGGTGCATTTTGATGCCATGGGTAGTTTTGTAAGCAAGAGGAAGAAGACTGAAGTTGAAGCTGTTGCTCTGCAGGTGTCTTTTTCAAAACTATTTAAAACCCTTAGGGGGCGCAATCTGTTCCCATTATTGGAAGTTATGAGAGCAAAGACTACTCCCTCATTGATCTAAGGCCGGGAAGTTATGTTGGATAGAGGCACATGTTTGCTAAATAGGTTGGTTATCAAGATAAATAAGAAGAATTGTAATTTACTGCAATCTGCTCCCCAGCGCAGGTTCGGCTGGAATTTGGCCTTTCAGACCGGCACACAATAGGTGCAGGTGCCTTCTTGAAACCCTGTCATAAGTGATGGCGGGCTAAAGCGGGGAGTCTGAAGCCACTTTTGTGGCTCAAAATGAGTACGACTGAAGCAAAAGAGTCTCACTCCCGTTTTTTGACTGATTGTAAACAGGTGTTGAGAGTTGAACATCTCTGGGCTAACAATCCCTCTCAGTCCCTCTTCAAACTTGGTACTAAAAAGAGTGTTCAGTATTGGTCCTACTATTCGGATCAAGCTCTCCTTGACAAGTGTAAACATGGCTGGGCGGTAATTAACTTGTTCCGGCCAACCACTCCAGCAAGCTATTTTTCCTGCTCTTATGGCATTCATTTGAAAGAGAAATTGATTGCCTTAAGGATGGGTGATTGGGCTTTTTTGAAGCAAGCATTTACCCACCTGGCTTCTCAACCCAGTGGAGGGTATATTGTTTAGGGGTTGTGGTAGCTGGGAAGATTTTTTTTACATGTGGTCTGTCTGTGTCCTACTTTGCTTAAGGAGCGTAGATCCTTGTTGCGGAACACGTGGAATGAACTGCAAGTCCGCTCCTGCCGGCAGGCCGTTTTTACGTCCTTCGATCCTGAGAACAGAATGCTGAATGTTTTGTTGACCATATTTATTAACGCCGCTCAAGCCAAGTTCATTAAGGGCACTGCAAGCAGTGATTAATGGTGTGTGAAAAATATCCTCTGTTCTTGCCCTTTTGGGTCTGAACCAACTTTGCACAGTCAATGTGTTTTTAAACCTTTTATTATGGTTCTTAACGTACCACAAGCTGCTATTCTATGATGGATTAATCAATGCACGTAAGCACTGTCAGGACCCAGATTATTGTTTGCTCCATGTTTATTGTTTATGGGGAGGGGGTACGGTTTGCAGGGAAGCCTTTTTTGGCACCTGAAAGTAATTTTAGTAACAATAATTTACGATTTTGCATTTCACAGTTAGATCCCTTGCTATTATTGGAATGTTCTCACTTTGATGTTAACATACATAAACTAAATGAGTATTTTACTGTGATTATAATATTTGATATTAGTATTGTGTTTTATTGGTAGCTTGGGGTTTTCTATTTGTGTACTGTATTATTTGATTGTTCTTGGTTTTAAATTGTAATGCATTTCAATATTTGCACAGTAAATTATACACACGAGTGCCTCTCGTGACTTGAAAGATGATTTATGTTGTGTGCACAGGCCTGCAGGGGTGTCTGCTACACAGCAGGACTCAATTACCAGTGCCCTGGACCCCAGCCATAAAATAAAGAGTCACAGACACTTTACTGCGTTACAGTGACCACGATGTCTGAGCCCTGGGCTTTCTTATTGATTAAAACCTGGCAGGTGACAATTGCAACGATCTCTTGCAAACACTGAGGGTTTCTCCAATAAACACCCCAACATATATCCCAATATAACATTTCTTCTTAACCTCAACAAACAAACCAACCAAACAAACAAATGCAGACTCGGACATAAGAAAAAACTTAGATGGTGGGTGATGAAACGCACACATAGGGCCTGATTTAGAGGTTGGCGGATGGATTACTCTGTCACAAACATGATGGATATCCAGTCCACTGTAATTCAATTCCCATAGGATTTAATGGGATCATAATACAGTGGATGGGATATCTATCACATTTGTAATGGGGTCACCCCGTCTGCCAAACTCTAAATCAGGTCCAAAGACATTTAGACAAAGAAGGCCAACAAAAATGCAACAACTCAAAAATTGACCGATCCCCAGCTCCCTGATTGGAACACCCTCAGTTCAGCACAAAGGGGGTCATTCTGACCCTGGCGGTCCAAGACCGCCAGGGCCACGGATGACTGAAGCACCGCCAACAGGCTGGCGGTGCTTCATTGCCCATTCCGACCGCGGCTGTAAAGCCACGGTCGGAAAACCGGGTCCGGCGGTTTCCCGCCGGATTTCCCCCGGCTGGGCGAATCCTCCATGGCGGCGCTGCAAGCAGCACCGCCATAGGGATTCTGACCCCCTTCCCGCCAGCCTGTTTCTGGCGGTTTTTACTGCCAGGAACAGGCTGGCGGGAACGGGTGTCCTGGGGCCCCTGGGGGCCCCTGCACTGCCCATGCCACTGGCATGGGCAGTGCAGGGGCCCCCTAACAGGGCCCCAGCCTGCTTTTCACTGTCTGCCTAGCAGACAGTGAAAAGCGCGACGGGTGCAACTGCACCCGTCGCACACCTTCAACACCGCCGGCTCCATTCGGAGCCGGCTTCTGTGTTGCAGGCCCCTTTCCCGCTGGGCCGGCGGGCGCTACCTTAGGTAGCGCCCGCCGGCCCAGCGGGAAAGTTAGAATGGCCCCAGCGGTCTTTTGACCGCGGGGCGGCCGAATGGCGGTTCCCTCTAGGCGGGCGGCGACCGCCGCCCGCCGGGGTCAGAATGACCCCCAAAGTCTTTTATTCTTGTGGAGCTAGCTGGATTGGGCAGAGATGGTACCTCGTCATCCCTTTCCACTGAACTGCTGGGTTGTCCTCAGGTTGTTCATCTCTTTGCCTCGAGACCCTGGTGGCTGAATCAACATCTGAGGTAACTCTAGTGTCATTACACAGGATTTCGGCAATGCTGGAGCTTGTTTATGCACATCCACCTCAGATGGCTGCATTGTGGATGGTCTGGGAGAGGTAATTGCAGCCTCATCCAGGAGGTTGCCATAACGCCCTACATTTTCCATGTTAGAGGACCTTAGGTCATCCTCAGCACTGAGGCTTGATGGTTTGTAGCATTTGAAGAACTCTGTGTTTCTGGTGACAGTCTCTTCACCTTTCATGGCTATGACCAAGGTTTCAGGAATATCACTGACCTTCCAGGGGTTGATCTGAAAAGGGAATGAAACTTGCTCACCCGGATGCCGATCTTGGAAGAGTACCAGATCACCAACTTGTAGATGTCTCTGTCGGGCTCTCCGACATTTTATAATTCTGTGCCTTACGTTGGCACAAAGCATCTGCAACCTCGTCACTAACATGAGGAATGGTGTCAACCATCAACCATTCTGTTCATGCACACTCCATATTACTAGGACTCACTCTGGTCATGGCATGTGGAGAAAATCTATATTCTCATAGGAATGAGTACAGGGCACACTCCATATTTTGGTCATTGACTAGTGCAATCCACAGGACTTTGTTCAGAGTTCTTAAATCGTTCAGCCTCCTCATTTGACTGTGGCCATCGGGGAGTAATTTTCCAGTGATAAATGCCTCTGGACTTCAAATAGTTAGCAAATTCTGGACTGGAATACAGGGTCCATTATCTTTGCAGAGCTCCCTCAGCATCCCATGGGTAGCTATAATCTTCTCCAGGTGAGGTATGGTATAACTGGAGATCAGGGTTTCAAGCATTTCAATCTCCGGATATTTTGAAAAGTAGTCGATGACCACCAGCATGTGCCAGCCACAAGGCTGTCTACCAAAATCAGCCCTGACTTAATGCCAGGGAAGTGGAGTAATGGCTTCTGTGAGGATAGGAGCAGGCAGTTCAGCTGAACCAATGGTCTGACACAACAGACACAACAGGCACTGGTGCACTGTTCGTTCTACTCAGTCATCAAGGCCAGGGAACCATACCGTACATCTGAGTCTGGATTTCATTTTGACCACCTCTTGGTGGGTGGTATAAGTTAACTCCACTACTTGCTTTTGTAGTCCTCTGGTTTTCACTACTCTAGGGCCTCCCAACAGGCAGCTTTCCTGAGGCACAGCCCGTTCACGACAAATGTGATCCAGCGATCTCAGGGTCTGTCTCTCCACCACAGTGCGATGGGACAAATTTTGAGTCATCATGTTCCAGTTCCCTGATGTCACAGCTGATAAAGCACTAGGAGGCACTGGTCCACTTTAGTGGCTTCCATAATCTTCTACAATGAAATGGGCAATGATCTGGACTGCTAAACTACAAACTTCAAATACTCTTCTTCTTCCTCAGCATCAGACTTCTTGCATACTGTAGCAGGTCCTGCATGCCTTGAGAGGTATTCCACGGGATTCTGAGTCCTGGACCGATGAACTACAGAGAAGCGGTGTTCCTGTAGGTGGAGAATCACCTTTACGGTTCGCGGGGCGGTTTCGAAGAGAAGCCAGTAAAAAGAGGAATGAGTGGTTTGTGGTCAGTATGGGCAGTAAAAGGGTGGCCATAAAGATAGATATGAAAATGATGACAGCCTCAATGAATTGCACTGGCTTCCTCGATGTGTGAGTAGTACTGCTCAGTGTCCATCAAAGTGCGACTGGCATACGCAGCTGGGGCCCATTCCTCTTTCTCGTGTATTTACAAGAGTACAGCCCACAGGCCAGTGGCGTTGGCATCCACTGAGAGTACGGTGTCATGGCAAGGGTCAAAGTAAGCCAGCATGGTGTGTTCAGGAAGTGCTTGTTTCGTCACCTGGAAAGCTTCTTTTTGGGAGACGGCATTGGCATTCATTTTTTTTGTGCAGGGTGCAGAGAGGGTGGTGAGATTCTAAATAAACTGACCACAATATATCACCCTCCCCAGAAAACTACGTACTCCCATGATACTGGTGGGAGCAGGTGTGGACTGAATGTCCTGGACTTTTGCCGCATCCAGCATGACACCATTTTTGGAGAAATGATAACCAAAGAAACAACTTTCCTTCTGAAGAAAAGACCATTTCTCCCTGTGCAAAGTAGGACAATTGTCCATTAATTGACGAAAAGTTGCCCTCAGTCTGTCAAGGTCTTTTTCGAGGGGGGGAGCGTGCACCAGTATGTCATCTCTGACATTGATGACCCAAGGCCTTTTTATTGATTACCTTCTACTATGTGACAGCCATAACCATCTGTTGTGAACACTGAGGGTTTCTCCAACAAACACGCCTCCCTCATTTCACCTATTGGAATCATCCATATCCCAACATAACAATTTATAGCCTTGATGCTTTAATACTAAACATCCACTAGAAAAGCCATTAGGTCTCAACAGTAAAAACGATGTTGTTTGTCAAGAATTTTTTGAGGCTTTTTGGGACAGTGAATTTGCACAAATCTGCAACCGCTGTCTTGGAAAAGGATTTATTAAAATATTATAAAAGCGTTCAAAGATGGCCACCATGGATGCACGCTGACTACATGTGCAATGTTTTTACAAATGCCCATGCATCCACAGATGCCTTCATTAAATGTATGTGAAATAGTTTAACAAACCCTTTCAAAGATGTCTGAAGTCTATGTGCTTGCATCCATGCCAGCCTTCTTAGAATGGGCTTTGTTAAAATTTTGCAAAGCCATTCCTCCATACATTTGTGAACAAACACACTCAAAGGCAGCAATCTTGAAATGTGTAAGACGGACCGCCTCTATTGGCACGGCAGGCAACAAAAGCAGGAAAAAGCAGCGAAAGGGAGGAATAGGTATGTTTACGCAAAGATAGAGTAACTATGAAAGTACCCTTTGTACCGTCTAAACAAACCCACAATCCTTCATCATATGCATACCCCACTACTGCATCTACGTACCCGCAATTGTTATTTGCACAATGTTGTTTGTCAAGACATTTTCATAGTCTTGCTGACTATGTCACTCTAACTTTATAGATATAGTTTGGCGGGCAGACAAACTTGTCCCACCATCAGGCTGCCTGTGCGGCCTGAACACCACCCGCCTTACTAAGAGTTCACCAGAGGGCTGGTGGGCAGAAACAGCATTTCCACTCACCGGCCCTGTGGTAAATAGGGCCTTAACATTAATGCCACTTCATAATCGAGCCAGCGTCAATGTGGCGGTGCGGTGGGTGCAGCAGCACTGGTTGCACTTTCCACTGCCCATAATTCGGGCAGTAAAAAGCGCGATGGGGCTGTACATGGGAGCCCCTGCACGCCCATGGCAAGTGCATGGGCAGTGCAGGGGGCACCGTGGGACCCCTGGCACACCCTTTCCGCTAGTGTCGGTGGCAGTGTTGGAGGTCCGACCGTGGTGATTTCACTGCAGTCAAAATGTCACAGCTAGACTCCAGCTTTGGCGGCTGTCCGGCCGCGACCGTGACCCTGGCGGTCTTGTGACCGCCAGTGTCATAATTAGGGCCATAGTCCTTTACAGCTCATTCTCAGTTGTAGCTGTGTATTTCTGCAATGTGCCACTTTTTGCCAATCATGTTGGAAAAATATTCTAAACTACAATATGTTTGAGAGCCGTCCCTAATATAAAAGACATTGCAATCATGCAATAATCAAACAAGACTATTCAAAATGACCAGTGGATGAAAGAGTTGACCCAAAACCCCCTTTGGTATATGCTATTCTGAGCTCTTTGACTCCTTTCATCCTACAAATCCTGGCTAGTGTTGAAACAGCAATGGAAAAAAAAAATACATCACAAAATGCTATAGTATGGGTCAAAAACGTTATAGATAACCGATCAAGCCAGTGCCCGGAGGAGGAATCACCCTGACAAGCCAGAAGGCTGACCCAAGGTTCTTTTCTGTGTGTTATGTGTTGTGTTTGCTATTAGTGTGTTGACATGATGACTTGTCAACAATTAAAGCAGTTTGTAAAATACTTAAAATGGGAAATGAGCCGTAGCAATTGCACAACAGGTAACACCAGCATTGGGAGCAATTTCTTCCATGTTTGAAAGATGGGCTCGTATTTCAGGGAATAACTAGTGGAAATATTCCTTCTGCAAGTCATCAGTGCATACCAATAACAGCAGGAAAAAATATACGGATTATTTTGTAATAATTTGTTGTGGGAAAATGTCAAGTAAGCTGGTTATCTGACCTGTGCACTGCGCCACACTATTTCCTCCTGGTTTGAAATGGCCACTATATTCAGCTATATTTTACAAGTGATAAGAGACTTTGATCTTAAAATGCAGAAGAACATTATATTAGGTGTGTACAGCCTTTCTGCTAGAAAATGCATACATTATTGGATTAATTTGGCTGGAACAGAGGAGTCTTCCTTCTGTGCTCCTGTGGGCTATTATAGAGGTCCACACAGACACCTGGGTCAGCATTAAACTAGGAAATGGCTGCTCCCTTTCTAGGTTAATTTCCACCATTCATGGTGTGAAGCAGGGATGCATGCTTGCCCCCTTGCTTTTTAATTTGTTTTTTGCATACCTCTCACCTACTCTTGACACTGTTAATTCTCACCCCCTTAAGATCGGTGGTCTTCAACTTAGTCATTTGCTCTATGTTGATGATTTGGCAATGTTCATCTATAACAGGGTAGGCCTACAACGGTTGCTTAACCAACTTGCACTTTAGACAGTTGTGAACTATTTGGAACTAAACCTGCTAAAAACAAAAGTGGTTTCTTTTGGCAGGAAAAGGCCTTTGGGAAGTAACTGGTATTAGAAGAGCATTAAACTTATTTCAGACCACTGTTATAAATACTTAGGGGTGCATTTTGATGCCATGGGTAGTTTTGTAAGCAAAAGGAAGAAGATTGAAGTTAAAGCTGTTGCTCTGCAGGTGTCTTTTTCAAAACTATTTAAAACCCTTAGGGGGTGCAATCTGTTCCCATTATTGGAAGTTATGAGAGCAAAGACTACTCCCTCATTGATCTAAGGCCGGGAAGTTATGTTGGATAGAGGCACATGTTTGCTAAATAGGTTGGTTATCAAGAAATATAAGAACATTTTTAATCTACTGCAATCTGCTCCCCCGCGCGGGTTCAGCTGGAATTTGGCCCTTCAGATCGGCGCACAGTAGGTGCAGGTGCCTTCTTGAAACCCTGTCATAAGTGATGGCGGGCTAAAGCGGGGAGTCTGAAGCCACTTTTGTGGCTCAAAATGAGTACGACTGAAGCAAAAGAGTCTCACTCCTGTTTTTTGACTGATTGTAAACAGGTGTTGAGAGTTGAGGATCTCTGGGCTAACAATCCCTCTCAGTCCCTCTTCAAACTTGGTACTAAAAAGAGTGTTCAGTATTGGTCCTACTATTCTGATCAAGCTCTCCTTGACAAGCGTAAACATGGCTGGGCGGTAATTAACTTGTTCCGGCCAACCACTCCAGCAAGCTATTTTTCCTGCTCTTATGGCATTCATTTGAAAGAGAAATTTATGGCCTTAAGGATGGGTGATTGGGCTTTTTTGAAGCAAGCATTTACCCACCTGGCTTCTCAACCCAGGGGAGGGTATATTGTTTAGGGGTTGTGGTAGCTGGGAAGAATTTTTTTAACATGTGGTCTGTCTGTGTCCTACTTTGCTTAAGGAGCGTAGATCCTTGTTGCGGAACACGTGGAATGAACTGGGAGTCCGCTCCTGCCGGCAGGCCGTTAATACGTCCTTCGATCCTGAGAACAGAATGCTGAATGTTTTGTTGACCAAATTTATTAGCGCCGCTCAGGCCAAGTTCATTAAGGGCACTGCGAGCAGTGATTAATGGTGTGTGAAAACTATCCTCTGTTCTTGCCCTTTTGGGTCTGAACCAACTTTGCACAGTCAATGAGTTTTTAATCCTTTTATTATGGTTCTTAACGTACCACAGGCTGCTACTCTATGATGGATTAATCAATGTACGTAAGCACTTTCAGGACCCAGATTATTGTCTGCTCCATGTTTATTGTTTATGGGGAGGGTGCACGGTTTGCAGGGAAGCATTTTTTGGCACCTGGAAGTCATTTTAGTAACAATAATTTACGATTTTGCATTTCACAGTTGGATCCCTTGTTATTATTGGAATGTTCTCACTTTGATGTTAACATACATAAACTAATTGAGTATTTTACTGTGATTATAATATTTGATATTAATATTGTGTTTTATTGGTAGCTTGGGGTTTTCTTTTTGTGTACTGTATTATTTGATTGTTCTTGGTTTTAAATTGTAATGGATTTTAATATTTGCACAATCAATTATACACACGAGTGCCTCTCATGACTTGGAAGATGATTTATGTTGTGGGCACAGGCCTGCGGGGGTGTCTGCTAGACAGCAGGACTCAATTAGCAGTGCCCTGGACCCCAGCCATAAAATAAAGAGTCACAGACACTTTACTGCGTTACAGTGACCACGATGTCTGAGCCCTGGGCTTTCTTATTGATTAAAACCTGGCAGGTGACAATTGCAACGATCTCTTGCAAACACTGAGGGTTTCTCCAATAAACACCCCAACATATATCCCAATATAACATTCCTTCTTAACCCCAACAAACAAACCAACCAACCAAACAAATGCAGAAACGGACATAAGAAAAAACTTAGATGGTGGATTACGAAACGCACACATAGGGCCTGATTTAGAGGTTGGCGGATGGATTACTCTGTCACAAACATGATGGATATCCAGTCCACTGTAATTCAATTCCCATAGGATTTAATGGGATCATAATACAGTGGATGGGATATCTATCACATTTGTGATGGGGTAACCCCGTCTGCCAAACTCTAAATCAGGTCCAAAGACATTTAGACAAAGAAGGCCAACAAAAATGCAACAACTCAAAAATTGACCGATCCCCAGCTCTCTGATTGGAACACCCTCAGTTCAGCACAAAGTCTTTTATTCTTGTAGAGGCAGCTGGATTGGGCAGAGATGGTACCTCGTCATCCCTTTCCACTGAACTGCTGGGTTGTCCTCAGTTTGTTCATCTCTTTGCCTCGAGACCCTGGTGGCTGAATCAACATCTGAGGTAACTCTAGTGTGATTACACAGGATTTAGGCAATGCTGGAGCTTGTTTATGCACATCCACCTCAGATGGCTGCATCGTGGATGGTCTGGGAGAGTTAATTGCAGCCTCATCCAGGAGGTTGCCATAACGCCCTAGAGTTTCCATTTTAGAGGACCTTAGGTCATCCTCAGCACTGAGGCTTGATGGTTTGTAGCATTTGAAGAACTCTATGTTTCTGGTGGCAGTCTCTTCACCTTTCATGGCTATGACCAAGGTTTCAGGAATATCACTGACCTTCCAGGGGTTGATCTCAAAAGGGAATGAAATTGCTCACCCGGATGCCGATCTTGGAAGAGTACCAGATCACCAACTTGTAGATGTCTCTGTCGGGCTCTCCGACATTTAAAAATTCTGTGCCTTACGTTGGCACAAAGCGTCTGGAACCTTGTCACTAACATGAGGAATGGTGTCAACCATCAGCCATTCTGTTCATGCACACTCCATATTACTAGGGCTCACTCTGGTCATGGCATGTGGAGAAAATCTATATTCACATAGGAATGAGTACAGGGCACACTCCATATTTTGGTCATTGACTAGTGCAATCCACAGGACTTTGTTCAGAGTTCGTAAATCGTTCAGCCTCCTCATTTGCCTGTGGCCATCGGGGAGTAATTTTCCAGTGACAAATGCCTCTGGACTTCAAATAGTTAGCAAATTCTGGACTGGAATACAGGGTCCATTATCTTTGCAGAGCTCCCTCAACACCCCATGGGTAGCTATAATCTTCTCCAGGTGAGGTATGGTATGACTGGAGATCAGTGTTTCAAGCATTTCAATCTCCGGATATTTTGAAAAGTAGTCGATGACCACCAGCATGTGCCAGCCACAAGGCTGTCTACCAAAATCAGCACTGACTTAATGCCAGGGAAGTGGAGTAATGGCTTCTGTGAGGATAGGCAGTTCAGCTGAAACAATGGTCTGACACAACAGACACAACAGGCACTGGTGCACTGTTTGTTCTACTCAGTCATCAAGGCCAGGGAACCATACCGTACATCTGAGTCTGGATTTCATTTTGACCACCTCTTGGGGGGTGGTATAAGTTAACTCCACTACTTGCTTTTGTAGTCCTCTGGTTATCACTTCTCTAGGGCCTCCCAACAGGCAGCTTTCCTGAGGCACAGCCCGTTCACGACAAATGTGATCCAGCGATCACAGGGTCTGTCTCGCCATCAAAGTGCGATGGGACAAATTTTGAGTCATCATGTTCCAGTTCCCTGATGTCACAGCTGATAAGCACTAGGAGGCACTGGTCCACTTTAGTGGTTTCCACAATCTTCTACAATGAAATGGGCAATGATCTGGACTGCTCAACTACAATCTTCAAATACTCTTCTTCTTTCTCAGCATCAGACTTCTTGCATACTGTAGCAGGTCTTGCATGCCTTGAAAGGTAGTCCATGGGATTCTGAGTCCTGGACCGATAAACTACAGAGAAGCGGCGTTCCTGTAGGTGGAGAATCAACTTTACGGTTCGCAGGGCCGTTTCGAGGAGAAGCCAGTAAAAAGAGGAATGAGTGGTTTGTGGTCAGTATGGGCAGTAAAAGGGTGGCCATAAAGATAGATATGAAAACGATGACAGCCTCAATGAATTGCACTGGCCTCCTCGATGTGTGTGTAGTACTGCTCAGTGTCCATCAAAGTGCGACTGGCATAAGCAGCTGGGGCCCATTCCTCTTTCTTGTGTATTTACAAGAGTACAGCCAACAGGCCAGTGGCGTTGGCATCCACTGAGAGTACGGTGTCATGGCAAGAGTCAAAGTAGGCCAGCCTGGTGTGTTCAGGAAGTGCTTGTTTCATCACCTGGAAAGCTTCTTCTTGGGAGACGGCATTGGCTTTAGTTTTTTTTTTGCAGGGTGCAGAGAGGGTGGTGAGATTCTAAATAAACTGACCACAATATATCACCCTCCCCAGAAAACTACGTACTCCCATGATACTGGTGGAAGCAGGAGTGGACTGAATGTCCTGGACTTTTGCAGCATCCAGCATGACACCATTTTTGGAGAAATGATAACCAAAGAAACAACTTTCCTTCTGAAGAAAAGCACATTTCTCCCTGTACAAAGTGAGACAATTGTCCATTAATTGCCTAAAAGTTGCCCTCAGTCTGTCAAGGTATTTTTCGGGGGTGGGAGCGTGCACCAGTATGTCATCGCTGACATTGATGACCCAAGGCCTTTTTATTGATTACCTTCTACTATGTGACAGCCATAACCATCTGTTGTGAACACTGAGGGTTTCTCCAACAAACACGCCTCCCTCATTTCACCTATTGGAATCATCCATATCCCAAAATAACAATTTATAGCCTTGATGCTTTAATACTAAACATCCACTAGAAAAGCCATTAGGTCTCAACAGTAAAAACTATGTTGTTTGCCAAGGCTTTTTTGAGGCTTTTTGGGACAGTGAATTTGCACAAATCTGCAACCGCCGTCTTGGAAAAGGATTTATTCAAATATTATAAAAGCGTTCAAAGATTGCCACCATGGATGCACGCTGACTACATGTGCAATGTTTTTACAAATGCCCATGCATCCACAGATGCCTTCATTAAATGTATGTGAAATAGTTCAACAATCCCTTTCAAAGATGTCTGAAGTCTATGTGCTTGCATCCATGCCAGCCTTCTTAGAATGGGCTTTGTTCAAATATTGCAAAGCCATTCCTCCATACATTTGTGAACAAACACACTCACAGGCAGCAATCTTGAAATGTGTAAGACGGACCGCCTCTATTGGCACATCAGGCAACAAAATGTAAAAAAAAAAAAGGAAAAAGTGAGAAAGATCACTAAGCTGAGGGAGCAGGAGAGCAACAAAGGAGTAGGGTGAGGACAATATTTTAAAGAATGGGTGGACCGGAGAGAGGTGGCAGAAGCTACAGACGAGCTATCATGGAGATCTTAAAGTAAAAGAAAATTATAGCTCTCTGAATGCAAACATTGCAGACAGTAGAAGGCTTAAAGTCAACCATTCATAACACTACGAGACTGGAATGGTTCTGGTCCTGGGAGAGCCAAACACATGAATAGGGAGGAATGCCATTGAATCAAGAGCAGACAACAGAGATAGACAACAAAACCATACAATCATGAGCAAGAGGCTGACCTAAAATCTATACTATGTATTTTGGAAACATCTGTGGGAAAATATATTGGTAAAATGCATGTGAACAGCCAAATGCTCTTCCAAAGCCATTGTGAACCAATAAAATGTTAGGCCTTTGTCCAGAAAAGAGGTGATAAGGCTCATTGCTGACTCCACGTTGAATGGTGGCCCTAGTTTACCGGCAGCGCTTTTTAAATTAGAGCCTGAGAGTTTTGGTACTTCCCTTGTGCATATTACATTATTTCTTGTTAGGTACAGGCTTAACGACAGACTCATGGAAAGGAGGTAACTTGTAGATGTAGGAAGCTGGATCTGTACATACTATACCAAAGTAAGGTATAGTGTGCACAGAATCCCATTAATCCCCAGAGGCTTTACAGAGGTTAACATAGATAATAGTAATGATCTCTTTTGAGGTAGTGTGTTTGAACATTTAGGCTTATCAGATGCTAGTGCTAAGCATTTGTTGTATACACACTCACAGTCAAGAAATTATGCACATACTCAATAACTAACTCCAGGCCAAAGTCTATGTATCAATAAATATACTCTAGAACCAAAAGGATCTTTGTTGCAGATAAGTACAGTTTCAAGAATGTATCACTTTCAACTGTTAAATGCACTTTGTTTGAAATTCAGAGATAAAACAGTTTTCAGGTAAGTAATACTTATCAGTTTCAAAAGTGGACACAGTGCAATTTTCATAGAAAGCAATGCAGTCCTAGGGGAGGAAAGGTATCAACACGGTTTGCAGATAAATAAGTACTTACGATCCTAGTCTTCCGGGGTTAAGGTGTCCATAGGCCAAAGTTTTGGAAGACACCGAGGGGCATATTTATACTTTGTTTGCACCAAATTAGCGTCATTTTTTTTTTACTCTAATTTGGTGCAAAACTAACTCCATATTTATACTTTGGCGCTAGACCCGTCTAGCGCCACATTTATGGAGTTAAAGTCATTTTTTGTGCATGGAAACCTGCCTTGCCTTAATGAGATGCAAGGTAGGCGTTCCTGTGCAAAAAATGACTCTATGGCCTTAATGCAAATGTAAAAAAATAATTGACAAAGTTAATAGAATTTCGTGGGCGAAACTGTGGGTCAAATGCTTTGGAATAAAAATTTTAAAATACTGTAAGGACCGTAAATTTAAGATCTCGTGTTTGCATTTCAAATTACAACTTGCAGTGGCAACAGTTCATCACACTGTGATCCATTGGATCTAATACATAAAAGTATGTTTTCAGTAAGAAAAAAAGTAAACAGCAGCCCACACAACGATTAAAACTAATAAGTTATGCATAAAAAGGGCCCGTACTACTATTAATACAAATAAGCTATTAGAAAGGGGCCACACTATTTAATCACATAAATGCATTTTTTAAACACTCTAAAAAAGGCGTGCAGATTACATGCATGCTGAATCCCAAAAACCAAAATAAATGCTGAGAAAGAACAAAGAAGTTCTTGAAAAGCATACAAAAACTATCTTCTTTCATGTTGACACAAGAGCACACAGTGCCTTCCATATTAATACATCACAAATTTACCACCTCAAAGTAAGAAGACGAAAACAAAACACTGTTCCAAGAATGTAGTTAGGTAATAAAAATAATAATGACAAAGGGCCAGATGTAGGTAAGTATGGTTTTGCGAGTTGCAATTTGCGAGTCATAGAGACTCGCAAATTGCAACTTGCAAAACCACATGCAGAAAGGTGTCTCAGACACCTTCTGCGAGTCGGTATGGGGTCGCAATGACCCACCTCATTAATATTAATGAGGTGGGTCGCAAATTGCGGCCCCATACCGACTATGGGCACTCGCAAACATGGAGGCCTGCTGTCGTCAGCAGACCTCCATGTTTGCGACTGCTTTTCAATAAAGCAGGTTTTTTTTTTCAAAGTGCAACCCGTTTTCCTTAAAGGAAAACGAGCTGCACTTTGAAAAATAAACCGAAACCTTTTGTTTCGGTATTTTTCAGGGCAGGTAGTGGTCCACCACTGCCTGCTCTGAAAAATTATTTTTGTGATCATTCACAAAGGGGAAGGGGTCCCATGGGGACCCCTTCCCGTTTGCGAATGAGTTACCATCCACTTCAAGTGGATGGTAACTGCGAGTTGATTTGTGACCGCTTTTGCGGTCACAAATCAACTTACATCGCGGTGCGAGTTGCAAATAGGAAGGGAACACCCCTTCCTATTTGCAAGTCGGAAACACATTTTGCGAGTCGGTTCCGACTCGCAAAATGTGTTTCTGCATCGCGCACAGGCATTAGCGCCTCGCAAACGGCGTTTTTCGCCGTTTGCGAGGCGCTAATGCCTTGCTACATCTGGCCCAAAGTATCTTAAAAGAGGAAATACAGCAGTAAACAAACAAGCTCGATTAGAAGCTTCGGCTAGGTTCAAAATAAAACAAATTAAATACAGTAGACAGACGAGGTGCATTACTATCTCCAGCTCCTAAGTACACGTCCACTTGACAATCAAGCTGGGTTAGAAAGAAAAAAGTGTCTCGTGGAAGGCGGATGAAATCTGCTAAAGGAAGGAGTACTTGGTCTACTCCACAGAACAAAAAATCTAACGAAAACCAGAAGACGAACAGGATATGATCCGGAAATAAAATATCCGCACACATAAAAGCAAAGAAAAACAGATTGACAGGCAGGAAAACAAATGAGAAGTTGGAAGTGGACAGAGGGGGAATGTAAGCCTCTTTGAAGATTTTTTTCAGCCACAAAAGACTTTGCAAGCACAGCCCAAGCGCTGCCCAGGCAGGACCTAGAAAGAAGGTACTCCAATGCCATCAAACTACTACATGATAGCTTTACTCAACATCAGCACTAAAAACTATGCTTCCCTTCTAAAGGAATAACAACAGAGGGTGGGTGATATACATTTACTTCCTTCTTTACAAATCAGTTTTTGACCCCAGTGTGGAGCTTTACATAATAACGTAACCATTCTTAGGCTCATGTACAGGTTTCCTGGTGACAAAAAATGTTACCGTTCGCTTAGTGGAGTTTAAAACAACATTGGAGTGAGTTTGTACAAACCGTTTTTGGTGTAAATTGCATAGCAGGGGAAACTAATGTACTCTACGAATGGCTATGATGTCAGTTATAAAAAAACACCTGGTCGCATGTACAATTGGGCAAAAGGAATGTCATTTCGCTTAAGGTGTATATAAATCACAGTTTGAAGTAAGGATTTTTTATCACTCTGGTTCTCTTTAGCCCACATACTGCCGATCTGGGAGAGTACTTTAAACAAGCTGTTATTTACATGCAAAGTTGTATAACACTTTGAAACCAGTGTTATAGTGCACGGATAATACTGTGTTACTAGATTTATTTTTATAGAAGGATACTACATTAGAAATTAATTTAACTAAAACCAAACCTCTTGTGTTTTGGTAAGAAAATGATAAGGCTGAGATGTTTGCAACTTGGCAGCAAAAAGATTATTAGGATTATTTAAAAGGAGCTTGTGTCATCTTTGCGTCCTTTTGCTAGCTACATTTTATTAAAGTGATGCGTTTGGCCAAATATGTCACTTTTCCTGTCCCTGCGTCAAAAAAACCTGCGCAGGATCCGGATGCGTCACGTATGCAAAGTGGGCATTTCATCAGAAAAAGTCACTTACGACTGATGCAGTGGTATTCACAACAATTTGCTTTTTTCACGCATCTTAAAGATGTGTCATGCATAGCCTGCAAAGCATCAGAATTCCTGCGCTACCAAAACTCAGGATGGGACTCTTGCAGTGGCTTTAAACAAGAATCTGGCCCTTTGAAGTCACTTCACACCCTGGTAGATGTCTGCTTTGCACCTTCGCACTGTTTGTAGTAGGTCTACACATGTGCTAATCATGTTGTAGGACCCCTTGACCAACCTGGGACCATGGCACCTATGATCCCACCATCCATTGCAGCATGGCAATGTGACGTTGTGTACTTTTAGCAAGGGACAGGCCTGGATTGTTACCTCTCCAAGGAGGAATGGTTCCCCAAGTCCAGGTCTGCGTACTCCAAAGGACAACAGGTAAGTACACACATAAGGTAGGTAACACATGTATTTCCACTATACATTCCAACATATTCTTATATTCACTAACATTACAGTCACTCACTATGTCACACATGCTCAGGTTTCTGCATATACATACTTAGACTATGCCCACTGTAATGTGACACAATGTCACACGTCATACATTAACTCTTACATCCAGAATCAATGTAAAAAGTGTAGATGATGATATTCCACCATTTTACAGTTGTTTACATTGGTCCTCACACATAAGGCTTTATGCTTCGATCTTAACTGAAGCATTGCCTCAATTTTTTAAGCACTGTCGTAGTTGCATCAGTTCTGATGCTACCTTAAGCAATGCATCAGCTTTTGATTGGATGCCTTGTGGCTTCCTTCCCTCAGATGCATCAGTATTTCTAATACATCCTAAGACCCTATGCCATGGAGCGCCATACTGTAAAAAAGATGCATCAATAATGTCATAAACTGTTTTGATGCAGCGTAAAAAGATTTTGGCGCATCTCTGCTACAGCCCAGCGATGCGTCAGTTCTTGTAAATGAGGCACTGAGTTGTTACTACTGGTGAAGCGTAAAAAAATTGTAATGCTTTTAGTGACCAATATGTCTGCATTAGGTGAATTTTACATTCAAGTTTTAAAAGCCTAACATAGAGAAAAACTGCATTGACACGCATTTTAAAAGTGCTCATATTTTATTTTGTGATGGAGATTGTGCCTGCAAGAACTGAAAATGTGATAACAATATTAGAATAATGTCGAAGTATATTTTAATCATTACAGTAACTGCTAGTAGAAATTAATTTCATTCATAATGTTTAATGTGATTTATTCATATAAAGTCATGTGCTCAGGAAAAAAATTTACTTCTCTTTCCTATCTAAGGTGATGTTTTAACAAAGTTTGCAGTTATTATTGAAATGCTTTTTTACACTCTAATGATATATTATTAAGGCTGAATTTATAAGTTTGATTATTATATGTGTTTATTAATAATGATATTAAGGCATTATGGCCCTCATTTTGACATTGGTGGTAAATCTCACTTACTGCCATGCCGACTGTTGCCAGCATACCGCGGCGGCGGCAGATATCCGCTAACCATATTATGACACACACAAATCTACCAGTCCAAAGGTCAGTGATAAAGTGGCGGTAGCAAAACCCACACCGTTACGCCAACAGAACCATGCCCACAACATTATGACCCATGAATCACCACGGCGGACATTCAATGGCGGTAAACCACTGGTGGTATATACCGCCGCGCTCAAAACACACACACACTAACAAAACAGCACCACAGTGGATAATTTAAACTACACACACCTGACACCCGTACACACACCACTCCCATACACACATACCACTATAAAACACCCACCCACAGTACCCACAAACTTTTATGACTACAACCATTGCCAACAGACTGACATCACAGATACTGACAAGACCAGACCCACACACCACCATCACCTATACACCACCCACTCACCTTACTACACACACCCCAACACATCACCCTACACACCCTCACACACACCACTCACACTACACTCATGGCACCACAGCGACACCCCAGATTCTCTGAGGAGGAGCTGAGGGTCATGGTGGAGGAAATCAGCCGGGTAGAGCCACAGCTCTTTGGATCACAGGTGCAGCAGATATCCATTGCTAGGAAGATGGAGCTATGGCAGAGAATCGTGGACAGGGTCAACGCCGTGGGACAGCACCCTAGAACAAGGGATGATATCAGGAAGAGGTGGAACGACCTACGGGGAAGGTACGTTCTATTGCAGCAAGACAAAAAACTCGCTGTACAGCGGACTGGTGGTGGTCCCCCACCTCGTCCCCCACAACATGGGAGGAGCAAGTCTTGGTAATCATGCATCCTGAGGGCCTGGCAGGAGTAGCAGGAGGACTGGACTCTGGTAAGTCAACTCTCCATTTCTATCACCCCCCTACCTGCATACCATCACATACCCCCACCTTCACACACACTCCCATCACTCCACCACTTCCCACACACCCAGCCATCACATCTCACTCACCCCAATGCCAAGCCTTGAATGCTCTACAAAAGCATGAACACCCCTCACAGCCCTGCATGGAAACTCATCACTAAAGCATGCACACTAGAGACAATCAGCTAGCTCGCCAAATAACAACTCACACAAGGCAAAGCTGCCAGGGCAATAACAAACATAGAGGGCAACCCACCCATGCACAAGATGTCACACACAGAAACAATAACACTGCATTTACATCCCCACAGGTATTCCAGCCAATGTCACCGGAGAAGCTGTGCAAGCAACATCCAGTCCCCCCACAGAAGAGGCCCACAGTGATGACAGCAGCTCTGGTCGCCTGGATCTGGATGAACAACCTGGCCCATTAGGGACCTCCGGACAGTCGGTTACCCAGCCACAGTGTCACACCATCCCAGATCCTCCACCCTCAGGAAACACCAGCACAGCACCCACCCAGTGGGCCCATACTTCTGTCCCCAGGACACGTCAAACAAGAGTGTGTCCACCACTACAAGGACCCCAGGGCACCACAGAAACCCAGGACAATCAGGGACCTGGGGTCAGTGGCAGTGGGCACTCGGTTCAGGGGACAGAGGCACAGGACAACATGGAAGCTGGGAGGACTGCTGTGCGACAGGGGGATGGCAGGCCCAGGGAACCGACCCTCCAGGAGGCACTCACCGCGATCCTGGCAGCCTACCACCATTCCCAGGATACACTGGGAAGGATTCTGGACAAGATGCAGGAGAACATGTCGCTGCAGGAAGGACAGTACCTGGGGATCAGGTAGGACTAGCAGTCCATTAACACCACCCTGGTCTCCATTGCAGGGGTGCTTGCAGACATGGCCAACAGTATGAGGGAGGCAGTGGCACACCACCGGGCCCCTGACACTAGCCTGACTACTGAACAGCCCTCCACCTCTGCCCGCGCTAGTGGACAGGAGGCCCCACCACAGGACCAACAGGCCACCAGCACCCCTCCTCCTGCAGAAGGAGAACCACCCCGCAAACGTTCCCTGTGATCCAGACAGAAGCCAGAGACTATTGCCAAGACCCCCGCCAGGAAATAAGACTCTACTGATTGTCACTCTTGTGTCCCACTCTGTCACCCTGTCCACCTTCAACTGCCTATGCTCCCCTTCCTACGCCCCCTTGGACACTGCACCTGTGATACAAATAGACTAGACTCTACCCTGGACTTTCCTCCATCATCAACCCAGCCCATTGCACTACCCCCTCTTCTTCAGAGCACTGCAAGAAACACACTTTGAAAAAATACGGTGTATGTCAAATGATTTAAAAATCTATTTGTTTAATAAGGTTCAAACATTGCAATTCAACTGTACAGTAAAGTTTACTGCACTGATCACATCAGGAGCAATATTGGGGCACCAACATCTGCAAACAGAGATGCCAAAGGGTATAGTGAGTGGGCATAGAAGTAGGAATTCACAGCCTGCCAGTGACAATGTCACATCAAACTGTAAATGAAATGTGAAGTTACACAGTCTTACCTTTGTGTCATTGGAAATATTGACGAATTACTGCACTTCTGTTGTCCTCATCCTCATGCTCTGCCTCCTCATCTTCACTGTCCACAGGGTCCATTGTTGCCACACGGTCATCTCCAGCCTCCTGCTCCCACAGAAAAGGCATATGGAGGCGCAAGGCAAGGTTGTGCAACTTACACCATGCCACGAAGATCTGGCAGACCTTCTTGGGTGAGTAACACAGCGATCCACCTGTTAGATGGAGGCAACGAAACCTGGCCTTCAGGAGGCTGAATGTCCTTTCTATTATCCTTCTTGTTCGCCCATGTGCCTCATTGTAACGTTCCTCTGCCTTTGTCCTGGCATTCCTCACAGGGTCAGTAGCCATGAGAGATTGGGGTAACTAGAGTCACCTGAAAATATCAAGGGACAACTGTTAGCCACACACTCACCCTTAGGGCCCACAACATACCCATGCACCAACATCCACAGGGTGGGAACCAGGGCTCACCTATTAGCCACACCCTATGCCTCTAGAGTTGGGCCATCACATTTGGGCTGCTGCTATTCCTTATGATAAAGGCATCATGCACAGACCCAGGATACTTAGCATAGACATGGGAGATGTACTGGTCCACCAGGTACACCATCTGGACATTCATGGTGTGAGAACTCTTTTGATATCTGAAGACCTGTTCATTCTGCTGTGAAGGAACAAATGCAATTTGTGTTCCATCAATTGCCCCAATGTTGTTGGGGATATGTCCCATTGCATAGAAGTCAGCTTTCACTGTGGCCAAATCCTCCACCTGGGGGAAAATGATGTAGCTGTATATGTGTTTAATCATGGCAGACAACACTCTGGCCAGCACTATTGAGAACATTGGCTGGGATATTCCTGCTGCCAAGCCCACTGTCACTCGGAAAGAACCAGTTGCCAGGAAATGGAGCACTGACAGAACTTGCACAAAAGGGGGGATCCCGGTGGGGTGAAGGATAGCAGATATTAGGTCAGGCTCCAATTGGGCACACAGCTCCCTGATTGTGGCCCTGTCAAGTCTTTAGGTGAGGATAATGTGCCTGTCCTCCATTGTTGCCAAGTCCATCAGGGGTCTGTACATGGCTGGACGTCTCCATCTCCTATTTATCCACAGAGGTTGCAATCTATGAGGCAAAAGAATGAGCAGCTGGTCATTATCTGCACATAGCAACCACTACAGTTCTATGCATATTGTGATTGTTACATTATTTAGGTGTGATAGGTCCAAAATGTGAATTTGTGTAATGTGACACAGTTAGGATCCATGGCCTGCATCCCCCCCCTGAAATGGTGTCCGACTGTCCATTAAGGAGGGAGAGGTGGAAGTGAGGTAATTCCGCTGACGTTGTGCGCCGTTGCGGGAGGCGGTCAAGAACCGCCGTGCAACTCCTCATTGGTTGTCATTGGGCCCTGTGGGGTACAGTGGCCAATGGTGATGTACGCCCGAGGTGACTGTACGCACCACTGCGGACGTGACCACCAATTTCTATCTGTTCACTTACAACCTGATCTTCAACAGGAGAGGACCTACACTGCATGTGCTGCTGTGACCTGTGCCTGGAACCGACTCAGGCTTGTGTGACTGGGGAAAGGGCCCCTGCCTTTACCTCAGTGGAGTTGGAGAGACTGGTGGATGGGGTCCTACCCCGGTACCGATTGCTGTATGGACCTCCGGACCAACAGCTGAGTACACTGTGCGTACGATGCATGGGCCATGAATGCATGGAGTGCTGTGTGTGAAGGCCTCGTGTAGGGAGGGTTGGTGGATGGGCCCTGGGCAGCGTGCATCATGTATGCTGGACCATGTCTGTGCTAATGGGGATGTGAAGGGGCATGGTGGGCCAGAAGTGTAACAGGCAAGACGGTGGGACTAATACCTTTCCCTGTGTGTATTTTCCTGCAGGTCAGCGCCCATCAAAAGAAGGGTATATGGTGTGCCATCACCAGAGACGTGCGGACCCTGGGGGTCCACGGCAGACGACGCACCCATTGTCGGAAATGGTGGGAGGACCTGAGACGCTGGGCACGGAAGATGACGGAGGCCTAGCTGGGGATGACCTCCCAACGAGGAAGGGTGCCCATCGAACCCTGACCCCCCTGATGGCCCGCATACTGATGGTGGCCTACCAGGAGCTGGTTGGGCACTTGTGGGCATCACAGCAGCAACAAGGGTGTGAGTACAGTGCCTTTAATTACAAAATACGTCTGGTGTGGTGGTATCCCGGTGGGGTGTTTGGGCCTTGTGGGTGCCTCTAGACCAGGCCTGATATTGCAGAGTAGGTTCCATGTTGGGCAGGGTTTTGATTTGAAGGTCCTCCAACACAGCTAGTAGGCATCCACTACTGGGCAGGGGTCTGTGTGTCTCAAGTATGCTGCAATTGTCGTTAGGTGTCCTTGTCCATGGGCTGGTGACTAGTATTGTCACTGATAGTGCATTCCCCAGTGCACAGGGCTATTCCCTGTGTGTTGTATATGCCAACGGTGTTGTTGGTGCCGCCATTGACCAAGTGTATCCTTTGTCTCTCCCCCCCTTTGTGCTTTGTCACCCTGTCCTTATGTGGATTAGCATCATCTGGCGAAGGAGCAGAGGCACCAGCGACGGAGGGAGCTGCATCCCACAGGACTCAGGGGGTTGATGGCACCAGTGGGATGGAGGGTGAGGGGAGCACCATGGCAGAGACTGGAGGGGACAGTTCAGACACGGATACCTCCTCTGATGGAAGCTCCCTGGTGGTGGCAGACACCTCTGTGACCACCCCAGCTACAGGTACAGCCACCAACCCTGTACCAGCAGCCCCTCAGCGAGTTTCCCGTGCCAACTCACCCAGTAGGGTGGGCATCTCCTTTGCCCCAGGCACCTCAGGCCCTGCCCAAGTCAGTCTTGCTTCCCTGAGTTAGGAGGCTATTGACCTCCTACGATCCATCTCTGTTGGGCAGTCAACCATTGTGAATGCCATCCAGGGGCTAGCAGCCCAAATGCAACAGTCTAATGCATTTCTGGAGGGCATTCACACTAGCTTGGCGGCCCAACAGAGATCAATCCACGCTCTGGCATCCTCTCTGATGGCAGCCATTGTCCCTGTTTCCACCCTCCCCCTCCAACTTCCTCCACCCAATCCATTCCCCTCAACCCCAACCTATCCCAAGCACACAGGCTGACGAGCATGCACACAGAACAACACACAAGAGTGGACATGGCAAACACAAGCACCACACTTCATCCCACAGGCACTCTCACAAACACCATCCAGATGCAGACATACCAACATCCACTGCCTCCACTGTGGCCTCCTCCTTGTCCACCTCCCTCCCAGTAGCGTCTCCACTCACACCTGCATGTACTACAGCCTCATCCATTACCACCATCACCAGCACACCTATCAGTACACACCCCTAACTGGAAGTCACCACCCCCACATCCATGCACACGTCCACTGTGTCCTCTCCCACTGTGTCTGTGCTCCCTCATCCCAAAGTACAGAAATGTAAGCACTCAGACACCCAATAGCCATCCACCCCTCAACAGCATCTACCCCATGCACCTGCACCCAAACACAGCAGACTGACACCTATTACAACCAATCCCTCTTCCTCCACTCCCAAACCTTCTCCCTCTTCCCACCCCAATGTCTCTAAGAAGCTTTTCCTCTCCATCCTTGACCTCTTCCCTACCCCTCCCCCTGTCCCTCACTTCAGGCCAGGGTGGTCAAAACCCAGTCAAGAACCTCCGCCACTCAGGCAACGGACACAGTAGTGTCCCTTGCAACTCTAGGTGGGAAAGAATCCTGGCCACCAGCCAGCAAGATGGAAAGGGTGCCTGCCCCAAGTGCTCCAAGGAAGGGCAAGGAGCCAGCCCCAGCTGCAGGAAGGAAGGGCAAGGAGCCATCCCCAGCTGCTGCCAGGAAGGGCAAGGGGCCTGCACCAGCAGGCAGTAAGGTCAAGGGGCCTGGTGCTGGACCTTAGTCAGAGCTCCCACCACCAACCATGGTGCTGCAGCCATCTGAGGCTGCAGGGGATGGGCTGGAACCTCCCCCCACAGCCACCAACACCACCACCAGCAGCAGCAGCCCCAGTGGGCAGCCGTCCGAGGTTGCAGAGGATGGGCTGGAGCCTCCCCCCACCACCACCAGCTCCACCAGCAGTACCGCCACCAGCATCACTACCAGCAGCAGCCCCAGTGGCAGCCATCGAAGGCTGCAGGAGATGGGCTGGAGCCTTCCCCCACCGCCACCAGCAGCACCACCAGCAGCAGCCCCAGTAGGCAGCCGTTCGAGGCTGCAGGTGATGGGCTGGGGCCTCCCCCCACCACCACCAGCAGCACCGCCAGCAGCACCATCACTGCCACCACTGAACAGCCATCTCCGCCGGCGGACAGTGTGTAGTCTTGCATCCATAGGATATTGTGCGACCTGGCCACTGCAAATCCTGTGGGTATGACACCCAGCTGAGAGATTATGACCTTGCATTCCCCAAGATCTGCATCACTGGGCACAATGCCCCCTCCAGAACCAGTGGAGAAGCCATCCACTCACCCCATCCTCCCCAGGATGGAGCTCACTGGTCACGATGCCCCCTCTAGAACCAGTGGAGAACCAATCCACTCACCCCATCCTCCCTAGGAGGAAGCTCACTGGGCACGATGCCCTCTCCAGAACCAGTGGAGAACCAATCCACTCATCCCATCCTCCCCAGGATGAAGCTCACTGGGCACGATGCCCCCTCCAGAACCAGTGGAGAAGTCATCCACTCGAAAGACTGTGGCCTTGCCCTTCCAGGACAGAGTAGTGGGCATGTTGCCCCCTCCAGAGCATGTGGGCAAGTCACCCACTTGAGAGACTGTGGCCTTGCACTCCCCAGGACAGAGCAATGGGCATGTTGCCCTCTCCAGAGCCAGTGAGCAAGTCACCCACTCAAGAGACTGTGGCCTTGCATTCCACAGGACAGAATAATGGGCATGTTGATCCCTCCAGAGCATGTGGGCAAGTCACCCACTTGGGAGACTGTGGCCTTGCACTTTCAGGACAGAGCACAAGGCATGTTGCCCCCTCCAGAGCCAGTGGAGAAGTCATCCACTCAAGAGACTGTGGCCTGTACTCCCCAGGACAGAGCAATGGGAATGTTGCCTCCTCCAGAGCCATCTTCCGGCTGAGGTGCCCTTTCCCCGTCCCCCTGAGGTGCCTGCCTATTTGTGACCTGATGCCCCTGCAGTGCTCTCTCTGTGTTGTTGCGGGAGTGAGATGGGGCCTTGGACTTTGTGATGTGGCCTTGTGGCCCACGAACATTGAGGACTGGGCAGTGTCCCTTGATTTGTATATATGTATATACTTTTTTATTTAGATGCACATATTCCTACAATATTTATCTTATTACACTCACTTTAATCTATTGTAATTGTCCTTGCATTATTCTTGAGGGGTAGGGGGTCAATATGTTATGTTACTGCATCTGCTTGTGTGTATGGTGTTGAGAGTGGGGGTGTTGCGCATTGCAAGTGTGTGTGTGTCACTCTCTTTTTCCTACCCCTCCCCTGTGTGCTAAGTGGCTGTACTCACTGTGGTTGTCTTCGCCGTCGTTGGTGTTCGTAGTGGAGCAGCACATAGAAGAGCATGGGGAAGACATGCAACTCGGGCTCCATGGCGGTGTGGTCCTTCCCAGAGTCTCCACAGGTGAGTCGTTTCCCTTCTGTGCAGTGTTTCCGCCAAGCTTTTGATGTCGTTGGTACCGCCCCGGAAAAGGTGGCGGATTGGCATTTCTTAATTCAGTGGGCGTAACATTGTTTTCCACCTGGCTGTAGGCATTTACCGCCGTGGTGCCTGTCGATATCGCCCTAGTGGTCAGTGTGTTAAAGTGTCTGTCTGTCTGAGCTGTTTCTGCCGTAGTCATAATTTGGCGCTAATTACCACCAGCCTGTTGGCGGTATTAGAGCCACTTTATCACCGACCGACAGGGTTGTAATGAGGGCCTATATTTCTTGTGTTAGAATAACTAGGCCTGAAGACATTGGCCTGCATTATGACCCTGGCGATCCGAAGACCAGCAGGGCCGTGGTGGAGGTCTCACCGCCGATGGGCCGGCGGTGAAGACTGCCACATTACGAGTGTGGCGGTTTTGCCTCCGCAAAACTGCCACATCTCTGCTGGTACTGCCAGGGTGGTAGGATAGCCGTCCCGGAAGACAGCACCTCTGGGCCGACAGCACCTCTGGGCCGGTGGTATCATGAGTCACCTTTCCACCAGGTTTCCTTGGCAGTAGCACCTCCACGAAAACCCTGGCGGAAAGGCTGCCAGCGACAGGAAATTCTTTTCCTGCTGCCAGAAGACAACTCCCCTAACCTCCCTCTTTGATTCCATGACCCCCCACCCTTTACATGACAGCACCACCCTCCCCCCCTACACACACACACACACCCACATGCACCCCGCATACATGCATTTACTAACACTGGCATACACGCATTCACCAACACTTACATATGCACATTCACCAACATGCATGCATACACTCATTCACTCGCACCAACAGACACGTATTCACGCAAACACACCAACATGCACTTAACAACATGCATACATACACTCATTCACATGCACCAACAGACACGCATTCACACTATTTATTATTGTGTTTGAAATGATTCGGTATGGTTAACCACAGTCTTCACTGGGTCCAAAGATCCCATCGACCTCTAGGAATCATTTTCATATCCTATGAAGGATGAGGAAAATGTATTAACACTACTTATAACGATATTGAACTATGGCTTGAGCAATGGGGTTGTATTAAACACTGTCTGTTAAAATTAAAACATTGACCCTCCGTTCTCAGTTTGCCATTCGTAAAATATATTCCCAACTGCCTAATCAATTTACACAACGTATTTTAGAACTCATTAGAGCTTACGGCAAAGAAGCATTTCCTGGGCAGGTTGGCAAAGTGGCTTGATTCTGCACAATGCTCATTTTAAAGACCAATGGGGCTGATATAAGAAAAGTGGCACTGCACCCACTGCAGCACCACTTTCCTTGTGCCCCTTAGCAGCACCTTACCACCACCATGTGTGCACCCTATTTAAAATATGACGCACCATGGGGCAAAATAGGGAGCAATAGCGCCAGAATTCCTGACACTATTGCTGACTATTGCACTATTTTGGCGATACTCCTGCAGAAGATAAGGGCCTCTTTTTACATCCTTCACGATTGTGTGCTGTGTTCCCTGCAAAACTCTGAACTATGTATTAGATTCTCTTTGTAAAAATTGTCATTTTAAGTTTTTGTGTCTGAGGTTTTTGCTTAAAATAGCAGATGAGTTTAGACATGGCTGGACTAGCTTAAAAACAAAAAGGGTAATCACAGTCTGTGTAATGGTATTCAGGAGGACATGTCCCACATTCTTTGTGGGCAGAAAAACGTTTTTGTCATGTGGGGCTCATTGAGAATAGTACCCACTTTGCTAATCTTTAATAAAATTCATATATACAAAAATATGAAAGAACACTGTTAAATTCCCATGGGTTGACAGTACATTAACCAGGTGTCATCAGAATACTGTATCAAGTTAAGCAAGTTTAAACCAGTATGAGTCTCCATAGAAAAACACAGAGAGGTGGTTGATGTTTCAACCCAAAGTAATTAGCCAGGTCTTTAGTCTAAGTGAACTATAACTAAGAGACAAGGAGCTACAGTAGATGACAGGCGATGTTCCTGATAGACGTTTCATCAGAGCCCATCATGGCTTCCCAGAGCCCAGACCCTCACAATTGCCCTGCTGAGTGAAACTCTGAATGGAGCCCGGAGCTTGTCCTCCCTCGGGAGACTTGAGACAAGCCTCAGGTTGAAGCTCAAGATCGCTGTACCAATTTTTGATTACACAGAAGCAATCCAATGGTTTAATGTAAATTGCCAGCCTAATCGCTAGAGCTGGTGCGGACGCTGAGGTGTGTGCGGGTAGTGTCTGCAAGTGGAGACCTAAAAGCAACTGAGACCTGAAAGCAAAAGTTGGGGAAGCTCAGCATGATGGTGAGTCTTTTCTGCCTGCTGCTTTGTTTTTAAACTGAACTGCTTGGCAGGGCATGGAGTGTATGAATTGCTTTGACTAGTTGTTTCATTTTTTTGGGGGGGGGAATGCCATGCTCTATGTCCACGAAGATATTTCCTTAGCTCTGCCTGTGCTCACACTAGCCCCCTCTGCCATTGTATAATTGCTTGCAACTATAGGATCCATTCCCCATGACAGCCTGCTGTACGGGAATAAATGGATCCATGTTAGAGTGTTTATGGACAGGGCCAGTTCTAGGACTTTTGGGGTCTTGGGCAGAAAGGGAGTGTGTGAGGCTCCTCTAAATGCATACAACGTGAAATCAGAGTCAATGGGATCACAGGAAGTTCCATCATTTGAGTATTGTTTACCAACTTTGCAAGAAGCAACTTCCATGTTGACGATATTAGTAAAACAATAAAAACAAAGATATTAACACTAATAAAATAAGTACATATATTTTACATTTCTATTAATTGGAAAAACATCAAATTAGTCACATTGGATGGAAAAGTTTGTTCTTGGTTGCTCCAAAACATATAAATGTAATCAAATGGTAACAATGTGTTTCTAGATTAGTGCATTAGATATGTATGCATGTAGGTAGTATGGTTTGTAGACTTTGACTTCATCATGATGTAGTTTTAAAAAAGCTGAGCATTCAGCTGTTTTCCAAATTGGACCTGGTTTCAGGTTGTCGTGTCTGGATGGATATGGGGATATAATTCCGGATCCTCTGTACATTGATGGGAAAGGCATTTTGCTTGTTTTATCTCTCTTTAGCACATCACGGTCTTCTGTATGAAGGACTCCTTGCTCCAAAGGTGTTGATAGCCACTGGAGATGGTGTGCTTTTCATCCAAGTGGGCAGGGGTGTCCATCGTATAGTGAAAACCTAGCCAAAAGGCAGCGGAGCACTCTGCAGGGTCAATGACGAGCATAAAGTCAAGGAATCATGAGAAAGGTAGCTGGTTTGTTGACTTTTAAAATATGTGATGGCTTTGCAGATAATGAAGCTGGGTTTGAAGATTGTGCGAGCTGACAAGGGGAAACAGTGGAGTTCAATCACAGTGGAATGATGTGGTCATATTTCTTCATACCCTAGTGGGGTGTACTGGAGCATGTAGAGTGCGCTTAAGAGAGGGTCCGGTGTGGATTACAATTTCAAAATGGGTTTCCAGGTACCCAGTGCAAGATAGGGTATGTGCAAGAAAGATATGAAAGCAAGTAACAGTTGAAAACAGCTTGACTTATATAAAAGGCATCCCCCAAGTCACTGTAAAATATTAGAAACTACTAGCATACAATCCTATTTGGGCTGTAAGGGTTCAATGTAATTTGCCATGAGTCATGGCTACAACACTTATATCGAAGTATTCAGAGTCCTTTAAATATTCTGATACTAATATTTAGTATACACTTAAAAGGTTCCAGAGTCCGTTTCTTTTTGTAAATTAGCATGATGCAGATTCAATTAACAGATTCGAGATACAGCTCCATTAATTTGATTTCTCTCAATTTTGAACAACAGCTGGAAATCACACATTCTAGTACAATTAAATATTACTGCAAGCCTGGCCCACTGACCATCTCATTTTCTTGAGCCCCACAGTGCTGGACTACGGCTATAAGGCCCTGTGCAGGGAGATCAGGCCTCTAGGCTTGTGCCTGGTCAGTATTTTACTATCATGGACAGTATTTTCATGCCTAAACCAGAGCAAAAGAGCAAACTTTCTCAACAGAACTTCTTGGGATATATTAATATAGAACAGCAAATCCTTGCCTCATCAACTAAGTAAAAAACTCTCAAAGTGAAAGTGGTGTAAGCAGAGGTCTTCAAATTGGAGGAGGTCCCCTGGTGGGCCTCAAGTGATCTCAGGGGTACACAGACTCAGAAGTGGCTGAGATTAATTCAGGCGTTCAATCCATCATTATTTTTAATACTTTAGTGTGTCACCCTAAGTGGGATGGGTATGCCCACATGTAGATGCCTTGCATGCTGTCACTGAAACCAAGCTGTACCTGACAGACGAGCCCTCCCTAAGGTGAAACCGGACCTGGGTAGCTTGTGTGACAGTTCAGGGAGGTCGTGGCCTGTGTAGGAAAGTACCATCTTGCCTGGCATGTTACCCCCATATTTCACTGTATATATGTTGTTTTAGTCTATGTGTCACTGGGACCGTGCCAGGCAGAGCCCCAGTGATCATAAGAATGTGCCCTGTATGTGTTCCCTGTGTGATGTCTAACTGTCTCACTGAGGCTCTGCTAATCAGAACCTCAGTGGTTATGCTCTCCCTGCTTTACTAATTTGTCACTAACAGGATAGTGACTAAATTTACCAATTCACATTGGCATACTGGTACACCCATATAATTCCCTAGTATATGGTACTGAGATACCCAGGGTATTGGGGTTCCAGGAGATCCCTATGGGCTCCAGCATTTCTTTTGCCACCCATAGGGAGCATTGACAATTCTTACACAGGCCTGCCACTGCAGCCTGCGTGAAATAACGTCCACGTTATTTCACAGCCATTTACCACTGCACTTAAGTAACTTATAGTCACCTATATGTATAACCTTCACCTAGTGAAGATTGGGTGCAAAGTTACTTAGTGTGTGGGCACCCTGGCGCTAGCCAAGATTCCCCCACATTGTTCAAGGCAAATTCCCCAGACTTTGTGAGTGCGGGGACACCATTACACATGTGCACTGTACATAGGTCACTACCTATGTACAGCGTCACAATGGTAACTCCGAACATGCCCATGTAACATGTCTAAGATCATGGAATTGTCACCCCAATGCCATTCTGGCATTGGAGGGACAATTCCATGATCCCCCGGGTCTCTAGCACAGAACCCGGGTACTGCCAAACTGCCTTTCCGGGGTCTCCACTGCAGCTGCTGCTGCTGCCAACCCCTCAGACAGGTTTCTGCCCTCCTGGGGTCCAGGCAGCCCTGCCCCAGGAAGGCAGAACAAAGGACTTCCTATGAGAGAGGGTGTAACACCCTCTCCCTTTGGAAATAGGTGTGAAGGCTGGGGAGGAGTAGCCTCCCCCAGCCTCTGGAAATGCTTTGATGGGCACAGATGGTGCCCATCACTGCATAAGCCAGTCTACACTGGTTCAGGGATCCCCCAGCCCTGCTCTGGCACAAAACTGGACAAAGGAAAGGGGAGTGACCACTCGCCTGACCTGCACCTCCCAGGGGAGGTGCTTAGGGCTCCTCCATTGTGTCCCAGACCTCTGCCGTCTTGGAAACAGAGGTGTCTGTGGCACACTGGACTGCTCTGAGTGGCCAGTGCCAGCAGGTGACGTCAGAGGCTCCTTCTGATAGGCTCATACCTCTCTTGGTAGCCAATCCTCCTTCTTAGGTAGCCAATCCTCCTTTTCTGGCTATTAAGGGTCTCTGCTTTGGGAATCTCACCAGATAATGAATGCAAAAGCTCACCAGAGTTCCTCTGCATCTCCCTCTTCACCTTCTGCCAAAGGATCGACCGCTGACTGCTCAGGACGCCTGCAAAACCGCAACAAAGTAGCAAGACGACTACTAGCAACCTTGTATCGCTTCATCCTGCTGGCTTTCTCAACAGTTTCCAGGTGGTGCATGCTCTGGGGGTAGCCTGCCTCCTCTCTGCACCAGGAGCTCTAAAGAAATCTCCCGTAGGTCAACGGAATCTTCCCCCTGCAACCGCAGGCACCAAAAGACTGCATCGATGGTCCTCTGGGTCCCCTCTAAGCACAACGAGCGTGGTCCCTGGAAGTCAGCAACTCTGTTCAAGTGACTCCCTCTACAGTCCAAGTTTGGTGGAGGTGAGTCCTTGCCTCCCCACGCTAGACTGCATTGCTGGGTACCGTGTGATTTGCAGCTGCTCCGGCTCCTGTACACTCTTCCAGGATTTCCTCCGTGCACAGCCAAGCCTGGGTCCCCGACACTCCTTCCTGCAGTGCGCAACCTTCTGAGTTGTCCTCCGGCGTCGTGGGACTCCCTTTTGTGACTTCGGGTGGACTCCGGTTTGCTTTTCTTCTAAGTGCCTGTTCAGGTACTTCTGCGGGTGCTGTCTGCTTCTGTGAGGGCTCCCTGAGTTGCTGGGCACCCCCTCTGTCTCCTCCTCCAAGTGGCGACATCCTGGTCCCTCCTGGGCCACAACAGCATCCAAAAACTTCTACTGCGACCATTGCAGCTAGCAAGGCTGGTTTGCGGTCTTTCTGTGTGGGAACACCTCTGCAAGCTTCATCGCGACATGGGACATCCGTGTTCCAAAGGAGAAGTCCCTAGCTCTCTTCTTTCTTGCAGAACTCCAAGCTTCTTCCATCCGGTGGCAGCTTCCTTGCACCCTCAGCTGGCATTTCCTGGGCTCCTGCCCACTCTCGACACTGTCGTGACTATTGGACTTGGTCCCCTTGTTTACAGGTACTCAGGTCTGGAAATCCACTGTTGTTGCATTGCTGGTGTTTGTTCTTCCTGCAGAATCCCCCTATCACGACTACTGTGCTCTCTGGGGATGGTAGGTGCACTTTACACCTACCTTTCAGGGTCTTGGGGTGGGCTATTTTTCTAACCCTCACTGTTTTCTTACAGCCCCAGTGACCCTCTACAAGCTCACATAGGTTTGGGGTCCACTCGTGGTTCGCATTCCACTTTTGGAGTATATGGTTTGTGTTGCCCCTATAACTATGTGTTCCTATTGCAATCTACTGTAACTTTACATTGCTTGCATTACTTTTCTTGCTATTACCTGCATAATTTTGGTTTGTGTAGATATATCTTGTGTATATATCGTATCCTCATACTGAGGGTACTCACTGAGATACTTTTGGCATATTGTCATAAAAATAAAGTACCTTTCTTTCTGGTACTTCTGTGTATTGTGTTTTCTTATGATATTGTGCATATGACACCAGTGGTATAGTAGGAGCTTTACATGTCTCCTAGTTCAGCCTAAGCTGCCTTGCCATAGCTACCTTCTATCAGCCTAAGCTGCTAGAAATACCTCTTCTACACTAATAAGGGAAAACTGGACCTGGCACAAGGTGTAAGTACCTCTGGTACCCACTACGAGCCAGGCCAGCCTCCTACAGCCTGGCATTTTGATCTGGGCTGTTCCTAATGCAGAAGGGTCAAGGCTGATTAGCATATGGTTGGGTCGAAACTGAGGTGGCAGAGTGTGCAAAATAATTATGGACTGGAATGCAGTCTGAGTAATTACCAGTTTCAGACATTAATTCAAGCATTCCAGCGATCACTTTTGGCATACTTTTTTGTGGCCAGTAAAATACATCCATAATTTGGGGGCATTGGACCCATGACCACACAAGCTTACAGTCCCACTGCAGTTGCTGCCCTATTGATAGCTATGCACTCCAGAGGGGCTTCTTGCTCTGAGCATTGCAGACATGGACCAGTGCTGCAAGGCCCAAGACAGAATGCTCCCTCCTTTGTTCCTCTCAGCACTAGACCATGGCTGCTAGGCCTAGGGGAGGATAACCCTTTCATGGACTTTGCAGATCTGGATCGTGGCTTTGAAGTGCATGGGAGAAGGGACCAGTGCCACAGTAATGTGACCATGGGCACTGATGTAATAAAATAATGCTGGACAGTAAAACAAAGCCATAGGGCCTGATTCTAACTTTGGAGGACGGTGTTAAACCGTCCCAAAAGTGGCGGATATACCACCTACCGTATTACGAGTCCATTATATCCTATGGAACTCGTAATACGGTAGGTGGTATATCCGCCACTTTTGGGACGGTTTAACACCGTCCTCCAAAGTTAGAATCAGGCCCATAATCTGGGTGCATTGAGTCCATAACATCCATGAGCCCTGGTGCCACTGTATAGGAAAGTACCATCTTGCCTGGCATGTTACCCCCATTTTTACTGTATGTATGTTTGTTTTTGCCTATTTCACTGGGATCCTGCTAGCCAGGACCCCAGTGTTCATAAAGTGTGCCCTATATGTGTTCCCTGTGTGGTGCCTAACTGTATCACTGAGGCTCTGCTAATCAGAACCATGGATCATGGAATTGTCACCCCAATACCATTCTGGTATTGGGGGGACAATTCCATGCATCCCCGGGACTCCAGCATAGAGCCCGGGTACTGCCAAACTGACTCTCTGGGGTTTTCTCTGCAGCTACCGCTGCTGCCAACCCTCAGACAGGTTTCTGCCTCCCTGGGACCTGGGTAGCCCAGTCCCAGGAAGGCAGAACAAAGGATTTCCTCTGAGAGAGGGTGTTATACCCTCTCCCTTTGGAAATAGGTGTGAAGGGCCTGAGAGGAGTAGCCTCTCCTGGCCTCTGGAAATGCTTTGAAAGGCACAAATGGTGCCCTCCTTGCATAAGCTAGTCTACACTGGTTCAGGGATCCCCCCAGCCCTGCTCTGAGGTGAAACTGAACAAAGGAAAGGGGAGTGACCACTCCCCTGACCAGCACCTCCCAGTGGAGGTGCCCAGAGCTCCTCCAGTGTGTCTCAGACCTCTGCCATCTTGAATGCAGAGGTGTGAGGGCACAATAGACAGCTCTGAGTGGCCAGTGCCAGCAGGTGACGTCAGAGACCCCTCCTGATAGGTGCTTACCTTTCTCTGTAGCCAGTCCTCCTCTGAGGGCTATTTAGGGTCTCTCCTGTGGGTCTCTCACCAGATAACGAATAGCCCACCAGAGTTCGTCTGCACTTCCCTCTATGACTTCTGCCAAGGATCGACCGCTGACTTCTCCAGGACACCTGCAAAACCGCAACAAAGTAGCAAGAAGGCTACCAGCAACATTGTAGCACCTCATCCTGCCGGCTTTCTCAACTGTATTCTGGTGGTGCATGCTCTGAGGGCTGTCTGCCTTCACCCTGCACTGGAAGCAAGAAGAAATCTCCCATGGGTCAACAGAATCTTCCCCCTGCCAACGCAGGCACCAAACTTCTGCATCACCAGTCCTTTGGGTCCCCTCTCATCTTGACGAGCGTGGTCCCTGGAACACAGGAGCTGGATCCAAGTGTCCCCAACAGTCCAGTGGCCCTTCTGTCCAAATTTGGTGGCGGTAAGTCCTTGCCTTCCCACACCAGACAGTAATCCTGTGTACTGTGTGAACTGCAGCTGCTAAGGCTTCTGTGCACTTTTGCAAGACTTCCTTTGTGCAAAGCCTAGCCCATGCCCCCAGCACTCTGTCCTGCATTGCCCAACTCACTGAGTTGGACTCTGACTTCGTGGGACCCTCTTTTGTTGTGCTGAGTCAACCGTTGTGCTCAGATCTTCTGAATACCGGTTCAGGTGTTTCTGTGGGTGCTGCCTGCTTCTCCGAGGGCTCTCCATGTTGCTGAGCGCTCCCTCTGTCTCCTCCTCCAAGGGGCGACCTCATGGTCCTTCCTTGGCCCTGGCAGCACCCAAAATCCTCAACCATGACTCCTGCAGATAGCAAGGCTTGTTTGAAGTCTTTCTGCATGGAAATAACTCTGCATTCTCCAGCACGCCTTGGGACATCTTCTGACCTGGGACCTTCCGTTGTTGCAGAATTGTTTACTTCTTCCACCCGGAGGCAGCCCTTTTGCACCTTTTGCTCCTGCCCCCCCCCCCTGGACACTTGCGTGACTCTTGGACTTGGTCTCCTTCCTTTACAAGTCCTCAGGTCCAGGAATACGTCTTCAGTGCTTTGCAGTCAATTGTTGTCCTTGCAGAATCCCCTATCTCGACTTTACTGTCTTTCTGGGGTAGTAGGGTAACTTTACTCCTACTTTTCAGGGTCTTGGGGTGGGGTATCTTGGACACGCTTAGTGTTTTCTTACACTCCCAGCGACCCTCTAAACACTACACTAGGCCTCATGTCCATTCGTGGTTCACATTCCACTTTTGGAGTATATGGTTTGTGTTGCCCCTAGGCCTATTGGCTCCTATTGCATTCTATTGTGTTCTACAGTGTTTGCACTACTTTTCTAACTGTTTACTTCCTGATTTTGGTTTGTGTGTATATTTTGTGTATATTACTTACCTCCTAAGGGAGTATATCCTCTGAGGTACTTTTGGCATATTGTCACAAAAATAAAGTACCTTTATTTTTAGTAACTCTTAGTATTGTGTTTTCTTATGGTATAGTGCTAAGTGATATAAGTGGTATAGTAGAAGCTTTGCATGTTTCCTAGTTCAGCCTAAGCTGCTAGAACACCTCTAATCTACTAATAAGGGATAACTGGACCTGGCACAAGGTGTAAGTACCACAAGGTACCCACTATAAGCCAGGCCAGCCTCCTACACACTGCACCTGCTGCACTACTGATTGCTAAACCCCTGAGAGAGGCCAACCATGAGTCTCACAGACATACTCCTACACCGCTAACTCATGGCCTGGTGCCACCTCCCCTGAGTGTCAAGTCGAGGCTGGCTATGAGTCCAAGGGGAGTAACGTCCTCACGTCCATGGGCCTCACAGCTCTGGAGCATAGCTGTGAGGCTCATGGAACAAAGAAAACTAGCACTGCAGTGGTGCCATGGGCCCTGATGCAAAGTAAAAATGTCACCTCAACCTTGTCCACTAGCTGCACAGTAAAATAAAGCCATCATTTGGGAACACTGGGAACTTAATACCCCTGGGACCAGTGGAACTGCACCTGCTGCACTACTGATGGATATGTCCCTGACCTGGTCCCATGCACAGAGCTGTGGTACAGAACTGTGAAACAGTTTCAACTGGGCCCAGGACACGGGGCCCACACAAGGCATCCCCCCTCCTGGGCCTATCCGACATGGTGAAGTGCTGAGAGGATTAGGGGAGGAAGCCCACTAACCCATGGGTCTCACAGCACATAAGCATGGAGAGAAGCCACCCCAAGGCCTTGTAATGCTTCACTGTGGCTATGAGGCGTAGGGGAGGGGTCCCCACTCCACTAGGTTTTGCAACAATGGACTAGTGTTGTGAGGGCCAGGAGAAGGGACCCAGAACAGGGGAGTCCTCTACCATAAATCCCACACCAATGGTGTAACGCTGTAAGGCCAGAGGGATTGCCACTTCCTCTGGACCACCCTACTCTATGAGGTGCAGGGGAGGGTGGTCCTATCCCCTGCGCTTCACAGAAAATGGTTTAGTGCTACGAGGCCCATGGGTTGTGGCCCCACTGCCCTGAGCCTCAGATCCATGGTCTGGTGCTACAAGGCCCGGGGGAGAATACCCTTCCCTCCTCTTTGCAGCTATGATCTCCAGACACCACTGCAAGGATGAAGTATGGTGGCCATTTTATATTATCACTTCACAGGACAATTTGTGCCTTTTGAGAAACACTTCACGTGTAGAGGCACATTGCGTGTGCAGAGACGTCTGAAGATGTTTATTGGGGAGCAGGGGTACTATGTGACACACAGCATATTTTTCATTTGAAATCCACCTCTCTAAAGTCAGCCAGGTCAAAATATAACTCAGGTACCACCTCCTGGAGTAAGCCTTGACTGCTCGTTATTGCAAATTTTGAGCAGCAAGTTTAGAAAAGGAACTATGTTATCCAAATAGGATGAAATAGTCTTAAGCTCTGAAACACTAGTGGTAAATATCAGTTTCTACAATGCATACTATCCAGTAAGTTCCCACTGCAACAGGTCCTGGTCCAACCGATACGTTTTAACTTGAAACTAGGATATTTAACAGCTAATCTCAGTATTATGATTGAAATAAAAACCATGTACTAAAGCTGGGCGGGCCCCATAACAAAGTGACTGTAACCTGGGAGGGGTAGCCCTTTTGCCTTGCCGTCAGAATCTCTGACACCCTAGTTTTGGTTTAGTGTACTAGCTGAAAATATGGAACTAAGAGTTTTTAATCCTTGCAGCTCATTCGGCCGAATTGTGTACTCTTGGGCAATCACCTTCCTGAGCTTATTGCCAGGGCCAGTGGACTAATGTGATAGTGCTGCTGTGGCATTTTTCTTATAATAATAGATTTGGAGCATTTGTCACATAATCCATCATCTGCTGCATAATCTGCAGATTTTAACCAAAAAATGGTTCAGCGCAAATGGATAAAAAAGTACTAAAAACGTTAGTGTGTTGCCACCCAGTCGAAGACCCTTTACAAAGCTTGACTGGTCACATTTCTGTTGGATGTTACACTGATACTAATGAGATGCAGTCAATGTCCAGGCAATGTTAACAAATGTACAAATGACAATATAGTGAAATAATACTATCATAAAATGTGCCACATTATGCTGCATAATTTGTCTTTCTTTGCTACATAATTTACTCAATTCTCCCACATAATTTGGCCCTCCCCTGCTGCATAATTCTGCTGCTCCTCCCTTTTTGGCAAGATTGGCAGTAGTTTGAGTCAGTGTAAAAACTAATAGTCATCTTATTTAAAAAGTGGACTAAATATTACCTGGGAGGAGAGACATGCCCATTCGCATGGTATAGCCATCTAAATGCAGTACAGTGGTGAATATATAGCCTTTACACCAAGTAGCAGGTTACTGCAGTCCTGGGTCCACTAATTAAAAAAACTGTTTGATCCTGGGCAAATAATACTCTGCCTGTGCCTCATCTGCTGATTTGACAATATGGTTGCACTTTGAAACAGCCGTAATGTGAGAAATAGGCACCAAGGGCATCCTCCTTGGCTCTGGCTCAGCTCATGATCCTGTTAGAACCTTGAGTCCATATAAGGGTCGACCTTATATGTGGCTTCTGCCTGCTACCCTCCCTTTAGCCAGGATGTGGTGTTATGGCTAGAGCTGCCAACTCTGGAACTGGGGAACCAGGTTCCAGTCTTGGCAGCAGCTCAACATCTTGGGATTTTGGGCATATCATTTAGGCCCATATGTACGAAACATCCAATTTCCATTTCCTCAATACCGAATCCTCAGAAATGGCTATGTAGGAAATGCAAATTGGAATGTACTAAAATGGAGATTTCTTTATAGTGATTCCTATGAGTCTCAATCACTATTATGAAGTTGCAAATTTGGAAATGCAACACCATTCCTAAGAATGGTTTTGCATTTCCAAATTTGCGATTTCCTAAAAGGAAATTGGAAATTTGGATGTGCAAACTTTCCCTTCCTATGGGCCTAAGGCTCCCCCTTAAATTTAAAGGAAGAAAAAGTGGTGCTCTTGTAAAGCACCCCATTCCCTCGGGTGAGTGCACGCCTGAAGGCACTGCAAAAAGTGCATTTTGTGTGCCTTTTAGGTCAACCTGTTGTAAGTATTGTGGGCTTTAAACCATGCCCATCACTTTCACTTGTTCGTGGGCGTGCCTTTAAAAAATCACTTGATGTCATTGATAATTGTTTCACGTTTGCCCCGCCTTGAGGCTGTTTTTGTCATGCTGTGCAGACTGCCCCTCTTACATGGATTATTGCAGGGTTACTGATATACTTCAGCATGGGCAAGCAATTTTTTTTCCTCTCCCCTTCGCGCTGCATGGCAGCCATGATGCTCGCAGCACAAACAGGCACAACAGAGTGAACTTGATCAGCAGTACTGAAGCGCTGGTCATATTGTTCACAGTTACCTAATCAGAGTCATTTCTTGTGGCTCTCCCCCTTAAAACACTTGAAATTGGTAAATGTTTTACATAAAACAGAAATCCTCAAAGTGGAAGCAGGTTTTCCAGCACAACGGGAGAGCCAATACTACAATATTTACTGCACTTGGGAAAACTCAACCCATAATACTTTGCAAGCATTCTTTTTCACAACATTTTTTGCCCATAACTCAGCCTGTGGTTGTCCTAGGAGAATGAGATCACCACCAAAACATTCAGCGCAACACGTTCTTCCTGTCTAGGTCATCTCTGGGTCCCCACACTATGATAATGGGGACCCCAAAATATTAACCAGTCCCACCATTCAGTGTCTTTTTAAGCATTCTCATGGATTGAACTTTTGTGTTCTAGCTGGGGGTAGCTTGTGTTTTAAGGGCCTTGTTTGTAAAATGTTTTTTATAGGCCTATTATTCTCAAAAATACATAATGTACTTTGTCTTGTAGGGGATACCTATATAACTACTGTGCATTATTTGTTGCTGTATTTTTTTGTGTGGATTGTTCTCTAGGGACTAACTATATAGTTACGTGACCATCTTTCTTACAAATGCTATTTTCTTTGTAGTGTTCTCTTGGGGCTGTTCAAACCATTATAGTCATATCAACATATTAAAATATTTGTGGCACAGCAACTTGCCCCATAACGTTTTGCAGGGCATTTACTTTTACAAAACATTTTTGCTCATAACTCAGCCTGTGGTGGTCCTAGGACAATGAGACAACCTTCAAAACATTGACCTCAATGTGCTCTTTCTGTCTACATCATCTCTGGGTCCCCACACTGTTAGCGGGGATTCCAAAATAATACCTCTCCAACCATTCAATGTCTTTTAAGCTTTTTCATAGCTAGAACTTTTGTTTTACACCTAGGAGACGTTTTGGTTTCATTACAATAGGCCTGCTAGTCCTAAAATGCTCTCTAGGGGCTAAGTACATGAGTACACTGCATTACTTCCTTCTGTTTTTTTCATGGGGTTTCGCCCTCTTGGGGCTAACAGTATGGGTACATGACCATATTTCTTACAAATGATATTTTTGCTATGGTGCTCTATAGGGGCTGTTTTGAGCATTACAGGCTAATGCCAAAAGTTTATTTCTGATAAAGGTTTAAATGATAATTGTATATGTTTTATTATAATTATGACCATTCAGGCCAACTTAACATCCTTATTACGCTATGACTGTTTGAACACTCTTGATATGTTTCAGTGACCCTTTTCATTTATTTTTCCTCTGTGGCTGTTAGCCAGCCAGCAACTCTGATGGTGGGGTGGTGAAAGTGGTATTCTATTGTAATTAGCATGTCAGATTTAAAATAGGATGCTAAATGGCAACATTTTCATTTTTTGCTGCAGATAGAGGAAGGAGGTAAATGGAGGTGCTTTAGTTATATGCAGGGCCACTAGAATTATATGGCAGGAAAAGACGAAATTATGAGGCAGGGTTGACCAATTTATGTGGATTGGATTAGATGGTAATAGCATTTCCTAAATGCCCATTTCCCATTTAGGAAATACTATGTACATGGAGTTTGGAAATCACAAATAGGAAATTCCCATTTGTGATTTCCTATTTTAGTAATTGCAAAATGTGATTTCTATTGGGTATAAATCGCAATTTCCGATGTCACAGAGCCCTTTGTACATTGGAAAAGGCCATTTTGCATTTCTTAATGGGCTAAAAATTGTGGTTTGGTCCATTAAGAAATGTAAAAAGCTTTTGTACTTATGGGCCTTAATCTCTCTATACCTAAAAAAGAATGTTTCCTTGTGTAATGTAACTGGTGCTCAGGTAAAGTGCTTCAATACCTTTGGTTCGGGTTAGCCCATTATAAAAGTGCATAAAGTGGTTTTATTCATTCAAAGTTGTTGGCATCTAAGGTTACCACCTGGCCGATTTTCTTAGGCAACACTGGTATTTTAATGCCCATGCCAGTACACACATAAGGAAGTCACCTAAAGTATTTTTAGCTCTTATCTGTATAAATTCAAACAGAAAACAGGTTTAAACACGTTCTAGAGCTGTGTTAACCACCCCTGACAAATAATTAAAGTAAACAAAAGGCAGAGAAGTAATGTCACAAAGTATACATATGATGTTTCTAGAGTCCTATTTAGTATCTGTCCTGGCATCTGCAGATGCTTAAAACAGCAACAAATAACTGGTGTTTTACTCTTGAAAGGTGGCAGCTCTATTTGTAGCCAAATAGTTGAAAGTGATCCTGAACCTGCATGGTGCAGGATCCCTCCTGTGCTGCAACGTGCCCCTCCCAGACAGTGACAAGCATCTGTTTCACAGCTCATCAAGAGTGAGAGTAACTTGTCCTTAGAAGACGCCCCTTTCCCTATTCTTGGTAGCACCGCATATGCCTGCGAGGCCCAGGACAGAGAGAGGGGCCGCTCCCCGTGTGCCGGGCAGTGCTGCAGAATAGGTGCGGGCGCGGGTCAGGGGAGACATTGGTGCGAGGTCCCATGTTGGTGGGCTGAGTGCAAGGCCTTGGGCAGCTGCCCATGCTGCCCACGCCTAGCGCTGGCCTTGTTTATAGGGGCTACTCAACTTGATCTATAATATCTAGCTATATTAATCCGCAAACTACAAGAACAATCTACTCATCCAAGAGGGACTGCTAGTGTCTCCTGTGCTCCTTTAAGAGGTAGCTTGGAAGCGGCAGCTGGCAGCTCATAATAAGGGGCACAGAGATGCAAGGCAAATTACTTGACAGCAAGGAGCAGCGCGGGATGCTTCTGTGTGTAAAATTTGCACAGTCCCTAAAGTCCTGTGAGAGGCAACTCTCAGTTTAATAGCACCTAGGTATCCTTGTTCGGCTGGTATTAATTTGCTTAGTTTTAACACTGTACAAAATCTGGAGATTTTGCCAGGTCTCTGGCTCGATTGAAGGATAAAAAGGTAAAACAGAAAAATTAATGAGTCCCATTGTGTCAAAAAGCCAAAGGGCTAGGGTGGGTTAAGACATAATTAGAGACTAAAAATCAATCCCAAACTCAGTTAATAATTGCTCTACTACCTAAAATAAGTGAATATTTACCTGCTACCCTCAATCAAAAAACAAATCAAAAACCCCTCAGTAAGAAAGCCAATATGTCTCAGGAAAGTTCACTGCTCACATCAAGGGCTCTTCAACAACCTGTAAAATTCAAGAATGAAATTCCTTCATTATCTGTCTCTTAAGAAATCGAAAACACTTAGGTGCTCATTCCGAGTTTGGCAGTAACCGAACCGCCAACGCCTATGGCAGTCTTGTGACCACCGGCAGGGTGGCGGTGCAGACCACCAAATAACAAGTAAGGCATTGAACCCAACGCAATACAGACAACTCGCCGCCAGCACCGCCACTGCTGACGAGCAGCATCTGCTGGCGGAAGACAACTTCAGGCAGGAGGCAGCCAACATCCCAACCACTCTGCCAGAATATATCCGGAGGGTCCTTACCACCATAAAAAACCTGTCAGAAACAGAAAATATAAAAGGAAACACCCATCTCCAGGTACAGAGACACCACCGCGGCCGCCATGGCAAATGAACTGCTAGTCTTCCCAGCATTGTATCTCGCCATACACCTTCAGGATCACCGATGATGATTAAGACAACAACCGTAAGTATACCTAGCAGAGAGGAGAGGGAAGTGGCAGTGATACACTCCCACACAGAACACACATACCCCACATACACAGGGAAGGCCACACACACGCACACACAACATACGTCAATGTCAAATACCCAATACATACACAAAGCGAACGCAGATACTTGCCAAACATACGCACAACGCACAACACCACCACCAACACACCTTATAACCACACAACAACAACTACCCCACAAACACCTCAAAGATGGCATAGACAGGCATGTTGTCCGACACCACACATACACACAGACACACCATGAACTCCATGTAGCAATGACACACAATCAATAGCTGTGAACACACATCCAGACAATCATACAGGTGACACAACACATACAATCAACAATCAAGGATATACACACATGCAGCCCTAGACACACAGACACACACAATACCACATACAAATACACGAGCAAGCAGACACACACAACAGAACATCCCCATGGCCCAAATCATCCACCAAGTGCATGCAACAACACAGACACAATCTACACACAGACCTCACATACCTTTGGACACAGATGTCACACCACCATGTAGAAGGAAACCAGGACAAGCATCTTATCTTGCCAAACACAACAATGTGGGCAGATGTATTCAAACAATGAATAAACTATATACAAAATGTGCCAATGGCAAGTCCAAATGTCCAATTCAGCAGGACACATAGGCCCTCATTCTGACCTTGGCGGGCGGCGGAGGCCGCCCGCCAAAGTCCCGCCGTCAGATTACCGTTCCGCGGTCGAAAGACCGCGGCGGTAATTCTGACTTTCCCACTGGGCTGGCGGGCGGTCGCCTTCAGACCGCCCGCCAGCCCAGCGGGAAAGAGGCTTCCACGATGAAGCCGGCTCGGAATCGAGCCGGCGGAGTGGAAGCTGTGCGACGGGTGCAGTTGCACCCGTCGCGTATTTCACTGTCTGCGCAGCAGACAGTGAAATACATGTAGGGGCCCTCTTACGGGGGCCCCTGCAATGCCCATGCCAGTGGCATGGGCACTGCAGGGGCCCCCAGGGGCCCCGCGACCCCCCCTACCGCCATCCGGATCCCGGCGGTCGGACCGCCGGGATCTGGATGGCAGTAGGGGGGGTCGGAATCCCCGCGGCGGTGCAGCAAGCTGCGCCGCCGTGGAGGATTCAATGGGGCGGCGGTACACTGGCGGGAGCCCGCCAGTGGTGCCGGTCCGACCGCGGCTTTACCGCCGCGGTCGGAATCCCCATTGGAGCACCGCCGGCCTGTCGGCGGTGCTCCCGCGGTCCTCCGCCCTGGCGGTCAAAGACCGCCAGGGTCAGAATGACCACCATTGTCCGTAAATATGGGCCAAACTTGACTCCTGATTGAGAATATGCCTCCGTTTCATAGGGGCAGTAATATGACAGGCAGGCACCTCAGGAGTGTGGGGGTGGTGGGGGAGGCTTGTATGTGGAAGGGGCATGTTTCGGCTTTGGCTTGGGAGGGGTGACCTTGGCACTGGGAGGGGTGGCTTTTTTGCTGGGTGGAGGAGCAGGGGAAACACCAGAGGGGGGACCCAAGAATGGGAGGTTGAAGAGCCTGAGAGGGGCAGGGGGACACGCTGTTTACAGGGAAGATGGGGTGGGAGAGGTGTAGGGACGAGGTCAAGGGCGACAAGGAAAACTCTCTTAGGTACACGGGGCAGTCACATGATTGAGGGTTGGGAGTGGAGGTAGAGGGAGTGCTTGTCGGTCATGTCTGTATGCTGTACGTGGATGCTGGTGTGTGCAGGGTCTGGATGTGTGGGGTGGCTGAATGTTGGGTGGGTGAATGGGTACGTATGCATTTCTTGGGAGGAGGGGGCAGAGATGCAGGGAGAGGGAGTGGGTGATGTGTGAGTGAATGTTGTGGTGGTGTGTGCAAGTGAGGTGGATGTGCTGCAGGTGGCAGAGACAGTAGTCATGGTGAGTGTGGATGTGGTATGTGGGGTGTGTGACTGTGAGTTTGTTGTTGTGGAGATTGAGGGGATGACAGGAATGACTGGATGGCATTCACGATCGCTGTCTGCCTCACAGAGATGGACCTCAGGAGGTCAATAGCCTCCTCATTGAGGGCAGCAGGGCTGACTGGGGCTGGGGCAGAGGTGCCTGCAGTGAAGGAGATGCCCAGCCTCATGGGTGAGCGGGCACGGGCAACTGGGTTGGGTGCTACAGGGAGGGCGGTGCTGGAAAGGGGGTGGTGGACAACAATGGTGTTGGTGTGGTACCAGAAGGGTCCGTCACTGCCAGGGAGCCGCCATCGGAGGAGGTATCTGAATCAGATGTTTCAGATGTTGTGGTGGCTCCAGTCTCCCTGTGATGTTCCCCTCGACCTCAGTTCCACTGGTCCCCTCGGCTTCACTGCTGGCTGCCTCCTGGGTCCCGTGGGCTGCAGCATTCCCACTCACTGGTGCCCTTCCTCCCTCGCCAGATGATGCTAACACACACATAGACAGAGGAGGAGAGAAAAAAGAAGGGTGGCAGAAACATAAAGGGAGGAAAATATTAGAAACCACACATCTACTTCACGTACGCACACTGCTGATAACAGTCGCTGCATGCAAAACAATAGACCAGTTAGCAGTCATTCTCAAATAGAGTCATGCAAGCTATGTCCAAACCCATCTCAACCCTGCAGACCAAACTCCTGCATGAAGACAACTACATGCCCATTAATGCCAAAATGACTACTCCTAGAATCAAGCCCAGGACTATACCCAATCACATGTCATCCATTACAGGATGATACTAATCGAAGCAGAGAGGGACTCAGGACACTAGCTAACGGATAGGAAGGTGCGGAGTACATGTGGTACAGAGGATCCACTGATGTAGGAAGCGATGCAACTGCAACATTCACCTAACATGCCTGTCATTACCCATATACAGTGCCATCATGACCACTTTGTACTACTACAGTACACGCAGAGATGAAAGATGCAGCAATTGACATGATAGCAGACTTGAGAGACCCATACCTACAGCTGAACATGTGTCACTGTACCACCACTTCTCATCCTACAGGGCTCAACATGGCAACCGTCACACAATCCTACTTGATGGGTGTGGCAACCAGGACTGTACATTCCCTAAATCACATCTGACTACGTTCATCCCAAGGAGGGTGACAGTGCACAACCATTCAGTAGTGACCTGACAGTCAACACTTTCCCCCTTGTGGCTGCTGTGGTGCCTTCAAGCGCCCATCCAAATCAGTGAACGCCACTGCCAGTATGCCGGCCATTAGGGGGATCAAGTCTGAGGTGCACCCCTCCCACATTGGGAGGCCGTCCCCAGCTGGGCTTCTGCGGCCTTCCGGGCCCAGCATCGCAGGTCCTCCCACCGCTTCCTGCAGTGGGTGGTCCACCGGCAATGGACCCCAACGGTCCGCACTTCCTTGGCAATGGCTCGCCACAACCCTTTCTTCTGGTGGGCGTTGACCTGATTGGGAAACAGTGAGGAAAGGGGTGACAAGATGTAAATGATACCAATCCAGCAGTAAGCTTTGGCAACACACAACGAACACTGCTCATGCACACTGGCAATATCCCACACATATCATGTGCATGTTACAGACCTGATCAGTCATGACATGTCAATGTGCACATACATACGTCATCAAACACCACCCAACTTGTGGGACAAGGGAGGTTGTACTGACCTCTTGTCCTGGAGCTCCGTGTACAACCGCCCATACAGGGGTAAGACCCCTTCCTCTACTTTTTCCAGCTCCTCTGTTGAGAAGGCTAGGGCCCTTTCTCCTGCAGTGCGTGCCATCATGGCTCCAAGAGACAGGACACAGCAGCACACAAAGTAGAGGTCTGTGTAGCCCGAATGCCAGGAGGGAAATCAGCTGTCCCATACAAAAAAGCAGTTACGACTGCAGCGGGAATGACCGTCACCACCGGCGTTGATCGTCATTGGTCAAAGTCTCCCTTTAACATCAATGTTAACCAATGAGGAGTTGCACGGCAGTTCTGACCGCACTCACTCTGTCATGCCGACTTCTGCCGTTGGAACAAGGTCACTTTCTGCAGTCCAATGCATGCCGGACACGCAGATGCCATTTTAGTCTGTGACATTACTGTCCTGAGTTTACACAGCATAACTACCTGCCTGTCGTCATAAATACATACTTCAGGTCTGTCATGGTGAATATAGACTCATATAGTGCGAGTCTAGTGACATTTACAGACTTGCCAAAACAATTGTCAGTATATTTGATCAGTATAGTAAAACACAGGGAAGGTGTAGGTGTACATGTCCTGTATACGTCCATTCACACAGGAATCATGTGCCATCGTCTGGTTAGATACGGAGGGTAGAGTAATGTGTACTCCCACATTACAGGCAGCTTGCATGACTATTACATAATGACTGTTGTGTGTCATACTCAATAGCCTACATTGTGACAGATTGTTGTTTGTATCCCCGCACAGATTTGGCCACAATGGAGTGATGAGGAATGCACCAATTTACCGGCCACTCGTAGATCTTGAAACCATGGAGGAGCGCAACATCATCCTGACCTATTGACTTAACCGTGCATCAGGGAACTGGTCGTCTAGTTGAAGGCAGACCTTCTGCCTGGTTTGAGGAATCCCCATGCCATCCCTACAACAGTCCAGGTATTGTCAGTCCTGCATTTCCTGGCGAGTGGCTCTTTTCAGAGCACAGTGGGACTGGCTGCAGGCTTTTGGCAGCCCAAGTTCTGTAAGGTGTTGCAGGATGTGCTGGATGCCCTATTCAAGCATGTGCACAGGTACATTAGGTTCCCACTACCTCTATATTTTCCCACTGTGAAAGCAGCGTTCTACAACATCTCAAATGTCTCACATGTAATTGGGGCCATTGATGGGACTCACATTGCCCTGGTACCTCCGAGGAGCAATGAACAGGTCTACGGAAACAGGAAAAGTACATATTCACTCAATGTACAAGTGGTGTGCCTTGCAGACGAATACATTCCACATGTGAATGCTAAATTCCCAGGATCAGTACATGATTCCTACATCCTGAGGAACAGCAGTGTCCCTTCAATGATGTCAGAGCTACAGGGAAAAATGGCCTGGCTCATATGTATGTGTACTGCTCTTCATGTCAGACGTCTATACCCCTCGTGACACAGTCAGCACTCCGCCTAGCAATGTTACCCATGGCCATGTTTCCTTTTCCACACAGGTGACTCCGGATACCCCAACCTGCCCTGGCTCCTGACACCTGTGAGACATTCAACTACATTAGGGTATAACAGGTACGATGAGGCACATGGCTGGACGAGGCGGTGACTGAACGTACTTTCGGTCTCTTGAAAGCCAGATTTCGTTGTCTTCATGTGTCTGGCGGTGCTCTACAGTATAATTCAGGGAAAGTCTGCAAAATCATTGTTGCATGCTGCATGCTCCATAATCTGGCCCTCAGAAGGCACATCCCACTTTTGGAGGAGGGGGATGTTAATGCTGGAGCAGTGTTTGTGGCCGGTGATTCTGATGCTGAGGGGGGGGGCTGACGAGGATGAGGCACATTACAACAGGACTGACATGATTCGTCACTGTTTTCCTTGTTATACAGGTATGTCTGCATTACATATCATCTGCGCATGGGAGATGTATTGCTGAAGCCAATCTGTGACCATTATTTGCATGCATCAAGGTATGTGTGGGGAATGGAGCCTTACACATTGGGTAACGACCTTAAAGGGTAGGTGACTCACCATGAGAGGTAGTGGAAATGCACAGCTGCTAAGTTCATTTGTAGAATGCTGGTGCCAGTGCGGTACAGCCTCCTAGTTGTACTAAAGGTTTGGGGTCCTCAGGCTGCCTATTTGGGTATATGTTAGGGGGACTTATCAGTCTTGTCCTGCTGCATAGGTATGTCAAGTACCTGTTCATGACTATGCAGGGAGTTGTGTAATTGAGAATGGTATCTATGCTTCATCTTTCCTGTCCCACACATGTGTGAATGCCAATGTAGACCCTTACATATGGTGTAACATAGCTGCTTGGACCCTCAGCCTGTGTTTGTGTTCAACTGCTATTGATGTATGACTGTTGATTACATTCCTTACAACCTTGTATCTCATTCCATTTATTTATCCCTCTTTAGGTGACATTTCTGTTTGCGGTCTGCTTGCTGATTTGCCTGTTGGCATAGTTGTCAGTGGATGTTAAAACAAAATGGATGTACTTATACACCTGCTGGAGTATCCCACTACATCTGTAACTTGGACATCTAGGTTGTGTAGACCTGTGTTTTCTTTCGTTGTTGTTCAACATGTTTGTCAATATTAACAATAAAGAGACATGCACAATGACTTGTGATAGTAGGTGTTTATTTAGTGTTGTATTTCACAGTCCAGAGGAGTGTTGTAGTGCTCTAGGTGATGAACAGAGTGGGTGGTCCAGCTGTTAGGTTTATAGGTCCTGTGTCTATTTGCCTCGGAATGATGTGACCTTGGCATTGGACAGCCAACAGGGTGTAACAGTGGCACACAAGGGTGCCATTTCAGAAGAGGGATAACTTCCTGGTGGGGGATTAATCTTGCTCTGGGGTCCTGCAGGATGTCTGGATGGGTGACCTCTTTTATGGGGGGTTCCTCAGCTGCAGGGGTAGGGGTGCTGCTCTCCTCTGGGTCCTCCTGCTATGCCTCCATTCCAGTAGCAGGTGCTGATGTTGAGGGCAGTGGTGTTGACTGACTACTGGATGGGGCCTGCTGTTGGCTGGAGAATGTCCGCAGGGTGCAGTTGAGTTCCTTGAACTCCCCTAATATGGAGGCCATGGTGGCATTGTGTGCCTGCCACTGCTGCCTGGCCTTCTGGTGGTATTCCTCCTGCAGCCTTTGTGTTTCTTGCAAGGTGGTGAGTATCTGGCCCAACTGGTCCTGGGCTTGCTGGTAGGCTCCCAGGATCTTGGAGACAGCCTCCTGGCCAGTCTTGTCCTTTACCTGCCTCATCCCTTGTCCCACGATTGGCCTCCCACTGGCCCTTGCCCCCTGTGCCTGTGCTCCTGGTGCTGTGTGCCCCCTCAGACTGACACCAGGACCGTCATTGTCTTGGGTTTGCACCATTGACTCCTGCCCCTGTCACACTGATGATTGATGTGACCTTGGGACACAGGTATGGGAAGGTGGGCACTCCTGTGCACTGGCTCCCACAGGGGAGGGGGTTTGAGTTGTGGGCAGGGTGAGGCTGGTGGTGGTGGACTGACCACTCATGCCTGATGGGCCAGGTTCATTGCCCTAAACCAGACTTGCGTGTGAATCCTACCCTATTGGTGCTGCATCCAGGCCTGGGCTTCCTGTCACTGGGCTCCTCTGCTGTGTGCCAGTACTTGGGAGACTTCTGAGACGAGAGGTATTGTGTCAGATGATGTTATTTTTGTAGTGACACACATGATTGTATTCCCTCATTCACTGTATTTGCAGGGCAGTAATGGCATTGACAGTTTCCAGTCCACTGATTGTCTTCCCATCAATGAAAGATTGCAATGGCCCTACTTTGCAGTACAGTTTACATTTGTCTTGCTACTGTCATTGCCATGTACTGATGTGCATTCCTACCAAATGGACATAGCAGTTAGGCAAGGGTAGGCATTGTTGCACTGTGGTAGTTGTGGTACTTTCTGCTGTGTGAGGCATACATGCATTAGGTTGGGCTGTGAGGGAATGGCGTCAGTGGGGAGATCTGGCATGCAAATGTGGGTATAGGGCCAATGATGGGATTGTGCACGTTCAGGTGGGTTGAGGGGGTGAGAAGTCGGAGGGGGTACATGCTCTGCCCAGGGTCACGGTGGTCAGTGAGTACAGTGGACTTACCAGTGTCCAGTCCAGTAGCAATTCCCATCAGCCCTTCCGGATGTAGGATGGCCAGGACCATCTCTTCCCACAATGCCATTTCTGGGGGCGGTGGTGGGGGTCTGCCACCAGTCCTCATGATGGCCACTTGGTGCCTGGAAGCCATGGCCCGTACCTTCCCCCTAAGGTTGTTCCAACTCTTCCTAATGTCCTCCCTTGTGCGTGGATGGTTCCCCACTGCATTCACCCTGTTGACTATCCTCTGCCATAAGTCCTTCTCCCGGACTATGGATGTCTGCTGGACCAGTGCTAGAAACAGTCGCGGCTCCACTTTTACTATTTCTTCCACCATTACCCTGAGCTCCTCTTCTGTGAATCTTTTTTTTTTTATTGTGGTGCCATGGTGGTTGTGTTGTAGGTGGGGGTGTATGGTGTGCAGAGATTCTGGTTGTGCTGTTTATAGTTGTGATTATGTGTAATGGTATGTGCATGTGCTCGGTGGTGTTTGTGTGCAGTGGTGTGTTTTGTGATGCGTGCTTAGTATGATGGTGCCTGTGGTATCTAGGTGCAGTGCCTTCTTTCAGCGTGCTCTTCTCTCGCTCTGTCAGGGTTTCTAGTTGCAAAGGGTTCTGGGTATGTGTGGTGGTGTGTTTTGTAGTGCTGTGTACAGGTGTGTGTATGTGTTTCAGGTGTTGCTATTGGTGTTATCCTATCTGGTGCAGTGTTGCTGCGGTGGTGGCTACTTTTTTCCTGCGGCGGTTTGGACCGTCAATGGATTACCGCTGTGTTGGTTTCTGCAATGCTGATTTGTGACTAGGAATTTGGCAGGTGGCATTTTCTTGGAGTGGCGGTGGTGGTGGAGCAACCACCTCCTTCATACCAGTGTTTGGGCTGACTGTGTTGTTGCTTCTGTCTAATTTGGCGGTGTTGTGTTGGTCACTCGTAATGCGGCGGGCTTCACTCCGCCATCGCTGGTGGTGTATCGGCTGCCGTTTGCACAGCGTCTTCGGTAATGACCGCCAAACTCAGAATGAGCACCTTAGTGAAACAGCATCAGAGGAGCAATCAATCTACAACTCACTGGATAGACTGAATATAATGGGAGTAGATGTCTTATAACTCCCATGGCAGCAGGCAAGACATCAGAGGATGATGTGATTGATGGATCTAATATTTCTGGCCAGGCATTAAACATTGCCACCTCACAAAAGGTTCTCCCTCCATGACCGGAGGGGAGTATGAAAGTCATAAATCCCACAGTGATTACAGGAGACAGTGTAGAAAAGGACTCCAGTGAGTCTGCCACGCTGTTTCCTCTGGCCACTAATTAAACACATTATAGACAGGCCCTCATTCTTCAAACCCTATTTTCAACAAGGAAGATTCGACTATGGCACTGATTTACAGTTTGGTGGATGGGTTACCCTGTCACAAAGTGACGGTTATTCCGTCCGCCGTATTACAATTTCCATAGGATATAATGGAATGGGAATACAGCGGACAGGATATCAGTCACGTTTGCGACAGAGTAACCCGGACTGCCAAACTCTAAATCAGGCCCTATATCTCAAGGGGGAGATGAGGGTTCCAAGCATCAGAATATCACTGTTGTGAGACATGATATGTATGTTGGGGGCAAAGACACAAAACCAAAAACAAAATAACTAAAAGCAAGATGTCCCTCCAATAAGGATAGCAATACTAGGGAAATATTTAAGGAATACATTTGTACAGAGACAAAGGACATTAACAAAGTCTTGGCAGAACCAGTAAAGCTGGCAGCAGCTCCACGGGAAAATTCTGAGGCCCTAAATATTGCTAGCCAAAGTAATTTTTTAATAGATCCGGTGGAAACCAACACATCCAACACCAAGGTCCTGTAAATACTCCAGCAGGTAAGTTCAGGAATTGAACACAGCACAATCAGAGGCAGCTGATAAAATAGAAACTATATTGAATGTAATAGATCAGAGGTTACTAGATCTTAATTTTAGATGTGAAGAAGTCAAACGGAAGATCTCTGTAATCGAAGATGAGCACCATTAATCACCATTAGTCTGAACCTTGATCTTAAAAATATAGTGCATGTGGCAGCATTTGGATCTCTTTCTTACTGGATTTGAGACAATCCTTTCTTGATGTAATTGTTCTTGATACTAAAGGGTGTGTACGCTGGGTCAAATATGTTAAAAAATGGTTGTCTAGACTGGGTATGAGTGATCTTTGGTCTAACCTAGGTTGTGTACAGAAACATACTTTGAGTGCCTCAAAAAGAGATATTGGCTTCACATTAGTGACCTTTGGCTTAACCACAGTACTGCTGGGGTGCTAAATGGGAGGCTAATGGATTTTAAAGACCAAAGACACTGTGAGGATTTTCTGAACCAAACTAAACTCCCTCAAGCAAAATCAATGTACCTGGAATTTCGATATTGCATTCTGCCAGTGAATGGTTTTAGCAGTAGATGGAATAGATGTAACATCTCCCCAAACTGTCCATTTTGTTTGGCTAGCTTTGAAACAGAAGAACACTTTTTATTCTTCTGTACTAGGTACATTAATATCAGGAGAATTTGGCTAATCCTAATTTGTTGCACTCTATCTATGAGACAGTTGAGTGGTAGCATTAGAATTCTTCGAAGTGACCGCACAGAATCTTCGAATTGTCTAAATATTTGTTATAGCCCTGGTGCCTGCGATGTAAGAATATGTAAATTACCTGTCAGGATATTAAATTAATTCTCAGCCGCTAATGAACTGTATTCTAATTCTTAATCTTTTATTTTTGATCGAAGAGCAGTATTGTCTACTGATAATGCACAGTACTTTAGAAAACCTAAAGTATTGATTAACATGAATGATGCTTGTTTCTTAGATCCTGATTATACAGTGATTCCACAGACAGTGTTCTCTAAAACTGTTGCACTTGCACTTTAGAAAAATATTGCTAATATGCCTTTCTCTGCCATTTTCAATGAACAGTATCTTTAATTTGTTTAGCTTTGTTGTTATAGGACATCCTTACATGAACTAATGTATCCAGGCCCAAGTGTGTATAATTAATATTATCTGGAAGTTCTTGGTCTCATGTGTATATAATTGTGACCAGATGTAATCTTACTTTTTATGGTTTTACTGTAAATATGTCTGTGCTTTTATGTTTAAAAAAAAAAAAAACTAATACAAATATTACTACTACAACTAATCAAAGATAAGTGAGTCAGACACTCAGAAACAATGACAAACCTCCAGAAAGACATGAGTCTCATACAGCTGAAACTGGAAGATCTTGAGAAGAGAGCCCACACAGGGTTAATCTAAGATTGATTGGGGTACGGGAAAGTTTTGATAAAGACAACATTACTGCAGAGGAACTCTCCAAATTAGCCTCAAAATTTGTGCTCAATGAACCCCATATGGATTTATCAATAACAAGGTCTCATAGGGGTCCGTTTAGCGCTCTGAAAGAGAAATCCAAGTCTCTGTCAATTGAGAACTATTTTTGAGAAAGGCTATTCAACTAAGGACTATTACGTTAAATTAAAATCTCACTTTTAAAATCTTTCCTGATGCCTCCTATGTAACCTTTCAACGTCACTGGGAGTTTAAACAAACAATAAAAAAGCATGGGATGTTGGGAGCCTAAATGCAGAGTATTCAAACAGCTAAACTGAAAGTTCTCTGGTCTAATTGTTTTCAAATACATTGTTTAATATTTTGTTCTAGCATAATGTGGTGTCCTGGTTTTCTGTTTATTATTCCCAAATAGTCAGCAAGGCTTCATGGAATTTATTATCTTAATTTCTAAGTTACTGTTTCTAAACAGTAAAGAGTGTTTCTACCGACCATAAGTAAGTGAAAGGCCATATAATATTCACCGATGTTGAAGGCAAAGTATAAAAGCTGTACTGAACCATCGTTAGCTAGAGCGGCACTTCAATCCAGGGACTCCAGACTGAGGGACACGAAGTAGCTGTAAACACCATTCCTTGCTGAAGGCTACAGAAAAAGCACATCTAGGCCCATATTTATACTTTTTTAGCACTGCATTTGGGTCATTTTTTGACTCAAAATTGGCGCAAACTTACACTATACGATTGTATTTTGTAAGTTTGCGCCGATTTTGCGTCAAAAAGTGGCGCAAATGCGGCGCTACAAAGTAAAAAAGTATACATATGGGCCCTAGTCTCCCTATGGGCCCTAGTCTGCTACTCATGGACTAAACAGTCACTGAGGTGCAGAGACAAAAACAGAAGCTGTTTCTGTGAGTGCAGGCAAGACCATCTATCAAACTGAATAGGCCCCTGTTGGTGCTACAATAAGTTTAGGTAGCAGAGGGGATGGAGGGGTTGGGAAGTCCTAAATCACGATCATAATGTTAAAGTATTTTCTGTTGCGCTGTCTGTTGCTCAATATCATTGCCACAATCTTGTTTATTTTTTAGTAACTATTGTTCATATTACGTGCACTAGAATGGATTTTTAATTTTAATAAAAAACAAAACATCCCCCTAGTGTGAATCCTTGAGTGTGACTGCTCAAGAAAAAGGATGGTTCGGGTCCGCTAGTTACTCCTGTGAGTCTCACAGGACTGATTGCTTTCGAATGTACATCTTACTCAGGTAATGCTCAGTAGGTTGTGGGAGGTTGCAGTCCACCCCGTTGTCTGCCTCAGGTTGGTACTTTGACTAAGCCCTTAGTGCTGTAGGGTCTATAGAGCCCTTTCTCGGGAGGCATTCTGGAGATATTTCCAGAAAACATCAAATGTAGTCTGTACCTTACAGCCTTTTGCATCAACCTGGCTTATCAGCACATCAATGCCCCCCTCACTGAAGTGGAAGGCACATGTGAAGTCACAGTAACAACGTTGTAGCTTATCTTCGGAGGGGTGTATCCTTTGATGTGTAGGTGGTGTAGGTAGTAAGAGTGTCTTTCAAGTGGCCAATAGCACATTACCTAACATTTTTATCCTACTGTGGCCCCAACTGGATGTGTGCTTTGGCTGTGTGGTGGTGTTCGTTAAATGAGTCACTACGTCATTACTTAGTCACTGTTACCTAATGAGGGCAGTGGAAGGCCTACATGTCAATCAGTTCTGCGTTGCTTTCTGGGGCCTTTGAGCATTTTATTCATATAAGTGTTGGAATCGACAACTTAGGAGCCCTAGCCCAACATGAACTGTGCACTTTGTGGTTAACTGTACATGTACGTGCCTCAGTCTGCAATTTCTACTGTGTATTAATTTATGAAAAACATCATCTAACTCGCTGTATAGACGTTCGTGCTTCTATGTACGCCTGGGTTAGGGCACACATATGCACGAATGTGATACTTGTAGATGGCCACCACTTACAGGGACACAGTGTGAAGGAGAATATTATAAAAGGGACAGAGAAAGTGAGAGCGAGGCTATGAGCTGCAGGGATGGATACTATTTGTTCACCTTTTTATTAATTGGAACCTTCTTAGCCCTAGGAAACCAGATCAGAATATCTGACTTGGAAAAACTTAAAAAACTTCACCTTACGTGGCGAGAATCATACTTGCTGAAAAATGGGACAAGGGGAAAAATGGAACAGAAAAATACAAAAGGCACTGATGGAGTGGAATGAGAAACATAGAGGATGGTGACAAATGAGATGTACACTAGGATTAATGAGATTGAAATAAAGTATGGAAGAATCAAGGGGGAAAATGTGCATGGACTGGAGGACGCAGGGAATCATTGATAGTGTTCCTCAGATAGAGGGGAACACAGCTATATATAGAGGCAATAATACTTATCACACATTGCATGGGGTCTTTGACATGCCTGCATTTTTAAAAATATAGTTTCTGTAAGATTAAATGAAATGCCAGGAATCCGCAAGGTTACTGTTCTACCACGCCACCCCCTCCCCCATAGGGACTTGGTCCTTCTACTGAAGACACTTGGAGGCAGACTCACAGAGAAAATGGACATGTGCACCTACAGTTCTTGTACCTAGCCTTGGTGCCGATTTATGACTGATTTACACTGTTTTACATAATACTGGAATTGGTTTAAGAATGTCTATTGTCACTTTGGCAAATACATTTCCCCCATGTCTAACTAGTAATTGTAAAATTATTCATGGCGAAATGTACATTTTTGCAATTTCACAATATTCTTTTTAAAATGAAAAAATATTTCTCTCCATGGAGAGACCCTACAGTCTCACAAGTTCAGGGGCTGTTCCGGCCTCTTATAGTAGTAAATCTCAAACCAAACCCTGAGTAAAAGGTTGTCAGTGATGAGTTAGAGAATACCTACAGTGATTGTGGATAAACTTTCCAAGGCAACTGCGCCCTGGAACACCCACCTTCCAGTCTCTGAGTTGGAATAACTCATGCACAACAAAATACAATTGTGGGGAGCACTGTACGAGGAAACAGGTTTGCACCTGCAAGGTCACCATCTGTGCATACCTTTCACTCATATAGTCATTAGCTATTGTGTACCAGACTTACATGTGCAAGCGCTTTGTGAAGTAGCTTCTGTGGTGGTAGAATGACCACTGACACCCTTAATGCCCTCATGACATCCACCTTCCCTTAGGTACCTTTTGATCCCAGATAATACTTACCCTAATGCCCCCAGACTCCTACTTTGGCTTTCACGGGCCCAGAAAGCCCACCTTTTGTAAGAAAGAGCAATGCACTCAGGGATGGGGTTTTCACACTGGCATTGGTTTGGTCAGCTCTTCTTCTGTCTTGATAATTACCACTCCATATATGCGTAGTCCACAAAGGGGCTGGAAGGTAAGGCCTGTACTTAACAAAGGACACTGCACACTCAATAGGAAGATCTAAATCCACGTTTGGGCAATTGGGACTTCCGATCAGGGCCACATGTTACTGATACAGTAATTAAGTGTGGCAATCTCCGTTCTCCGTTGAGGGCCTCAGTGCATGGGAGAGGAAAAGAGCATGATAGCCAAATATGGCCCAAGGACATTGGGCCAGGCACATGTAACAGAGAAGTAAGCCTTTTGGTAGAAGAGAGTATAAGCAATGTTAGAGAACGGAATGTTAAAGTGCACTCTCTGCTATATCATTAAACACCAACTTGAGAATTAGGGAAAATACAGAATTGGACAGGCCTCAATGCATAGCCCACCACACGCTCGGAAGGGTGGAAGGATAAAGTCTGGAGTTAGCCAACATCACTGGCCTCAGTTCTTGATCTTTCGATCTGTTTGAGCTCCTGTTGCAGATGCCTGCGTGAGCCCTAGAGTTAGCTGCTCTGAGTTTGGGTAAGTTTGTCTTTCATCTTTTCTAGGTAGGTGAAATGCATTCCACTGGGCCTTCTGTCCTATCCCTTCTCTCTTTGTCCTCTCTTTTCCTCTTGAGTGGTCTGCCATGCTTTGAAATAGTCTAACAATAGCATTAGGTGATATACAAGTGACCTATATTGATTGCTTTCCTGTCACTGTCTCTCCTTCCCTCTCTGCCATCTCCCTCCCTTTCTTTCCTGTTCCCTTTATCTATTTGAAGAGTTCTGCAAATGATATCTGGGGTCTCGGAGATTCACAAGCAGTGCCTAGTTATGGTTACATATTCCATCTGTTAACTTTCCAGGGGCCTTGTAAAGACCATATTGACTTGCCATGGTCATTATTTAATCTGTTCCTATTGAAGTCACTAGATCCACCAACACAGATGGAGTACTGTTTTGACAGAGATAAGAGTGGGAACACTGGATGGTAGGAAATTTGCAGTTCTCTGAAGATTCTGGAACTTTCATAGAAGTGTAAGGAAAATGCATGTTTTTGCCAATGCTTGAGAATGACAGTCTGTGTAAGAGAACTCGTCATGGAAGCCATGCAAGGCACATCACACTGGGCTCTCCTTGTCATGCCACTGAGGCAATGCCTGGTGCAACCACTGTTCCACCCACCATTCTACAGAGAGTGTGCACTAGGCAAATAAGACGCCTTTCTTTCACTGCATGGTTGGTCACCACATTCCCTTTTACATTTTACATGGGGGCGTCTGATCTGATAGTGCGGCCTTTCTTTGCAGCATTCTTCTATGTGGGAGCCTTCTTGAAGACACCTGATCCATTCTGTGGGTCTGCAGGCCTTCACCTTCCAAGGGTTCCTTGAAGAGGTCATTGGAGAAGTTAGCATCAGTTCCAATCTGAGATACTTGTTTCACTGCAAGTTACTGAGAGTCTTTCCCAAATCAATATGGAGATGACATGACTTCCTGTTTTCTGAACTATAAAAATATGTGACTCTTTCTACTCTTTGCATTGTAGCACTTCAAGCAGTAGTTAATTGGGTTCCTTGCTCCTGGATTCCTTCCTGAACCTTTGCCTGTTTTCATTTCCCTTATTCCTCTGTACTTCAGTGTCTTCTGCTCCCAGCCTTGCCTTTTCTGCATCACTGTTTAAGGTGGCAACTCTTGCTTCTAGCTGTCCAGCTTACCACCAGCTCATCGAGTGGCATCTTCTGGGTCAAGTCATCTCAGCCTTCGGGAGCCTTCAAGAATTTTCTTTAAAGGTTTTTGTCTGTTGCCCTTTTTCCCTCTTCTGGAAGGCACTATCTGCTAGATGCGTTTCTGTACCAGTAGCACCATGGCTACTGTAAGAGGTCAGTCTTATCTCTGGCAGTCTAAGACTGTGAAGTCTATGCCAGTCAGTCTGAGAAGTAGCATTAAAAACCAAACCAGGTTTCAAGGCTATGACACTCTTTGATGGGTGTCTAATTTTCGGACATGTCTGAGTTTGGTAGGTTTCCACTGTGTAGTAGTCTGCCAGGGTCAAAAATTTCCAGTTACCTACATTGCCAAACCAGGTCATTTTTCTCTCCAATTCTTTTTATTTCCCCCTATCGTGTTTTTGAGTGCTTTGTATTGTAGGTGCTAGACTCCGATACATAAATAGGTCACCATTTTCTGCAGGTTCCCGAATTTTCTGGCATAGAAGTATGAGGAAAATTGGTGTTTTCAGCCAAAGATCGAGTTTTGGAAGGGCTTCGTAATAAAAAATCTTTGTGGGAACCAAACAAGTCACAACATTCTGGACTCCTCCTGGTGTGTAGTTTTCAGAAATGTCTGGGTTTGGTAGATTTTCCTGGGATGCAGCTGAGCTGGGACTATTCTATAGCATTGTTGATTTAGCTTGATAAAATGTAATGTCTCATTTGGGGGTGTTTTTTGTCACAGGCACCTAGGCTCATCCACACAAGTAGGATACTGTTTTATCAGGAGACTCTGGCAACACAGAATAGAAGATTTTTTTTTATCAATAATTGGATATCTCTACATTTTTGGCTTCCAAATATTAGCCAGTATGCAAAAGAAAAGACATTTTCCAAAATGCTCTCAGAATTACAAGATAGTATGGGTAACCCCATATTCAGAGTTGTACAAATAATCACTGTACCTGACCTCAGTATCTTGTGCACATTTCAGAAGTGCATAGTTTTCCTTCATACCCATTTTTCATTCATTATATTTTACTATATGAATTGCTGTACAGTTGAACACAATGAAAAAATCATTACAAGCTGAAGCTCAGTTGTTGGCTCTGAGTTGGGAGTGTTTTTGAGGAGCCTACAATCGGCCTATTTCACCATGAGCAGAAGGGTTCATCACATGTAATAGTATATTGTTTTTTTTAAATTGGACATATAATTACAGATGGAAACGTTTTCACCAAAGAATATTTCGTCCTCCTTATAGTCATTATTTTTATGTCACTGTGTCATTTTTAGAATGGTCCAGCCCTGCCAACGACCACACATCAGGGATCACCCTAACACATTTTAGTGCAGGTGTACGCATCCTCACACTAAAATGAATTAGTTACACTTACAGAGCTCCCTGACACTGTGGTGATGATTATGCGGTATTCCAAGTAGCTTCATGTGCAGCGCTTAATTTGTGTGCACTGCAGCTCTGCCTCAGCCTGATAAGCTTCCGGCCCATCGGCCTGGGTACTTGTTGCTATGGTGATTACCCACAGGCGTAGTCCAAGTGAATACATTTTAAACAAATTGTGATCTCTCTGGCTGTCCCACCCGGCTTCTCTACCACACATGTGCTGCTGTGGGAGCAAATAAATAGTTTGCACAGGGTAGCAGCTATGTGGATCCAGCGCCTTGCCCTTCTGTTGTTTTCCGGTGGGTGTTCATCATGATTGCTTCAGGTGGGTGGCATCAGTCTGCATGACGTGATTTTTTCTAGTGCCATCGCCATGCCTGCCAAGACAAGTGGCACAGCACGACGTGCACAACATGATTTAGCTTTTCCCACTACTCCTGGCATGTCCCTCAAGCCCCCCACCCCCCAGGTTTCCCAACCGACGTGTGTGTGTCCATGGATGTTGGGGGTGCCATGCAAAGTTTTTCTCTGCTCTGGCTGGTGCCCTGGTGGCCAGACAAAGTGCACTACAGCACTAAAAGCAACAGCTGTTCAGAAGGGAATGTTAGGATTCAGCGCATAAACCCACAACCGCTTTAGCAAACAACTGCCACATGCGGCTGCAGCTGTGGCCTCCCTGCCAAGTCTGGCCAGAAGCAGAACTTGAAGGAGTCATTCCCAGGCTGTCACACATACTCCATGTACCAGCCATTGACATCCACCCTATGTGAGTCACAAACTCCGTAGCTCAGACTCTGCACAGTTCACTCTGCAGCATATGCTTGAACCCTAGTAGGCCACTGCAAGTATTCTAGTAACACAAGAGGCGTGTTATATTTTAGAAGCTGAGACCAAAAAGCCGAGAGTTATGTATGTGTGTAGAAAGATATGTGGTGATTTCCAGATGCTGTGCAATCAAAATCCAAGCTGCCAGCATCCGATGAAATATGGTATGGGGCTGCTTGATTTTAATGCAATGACTGCAGATGTTTTCTTTGTAACCATACAGAAACATTACCTAGTCCTGGTTGGTGCAGTGGGAAATATTGACTTCTATATTAGAGTGCTACTAGATCGCAGCCTGTGACTGAAAGCACTGTGAATATGCACATCCTTTTAAAAATGGTATTACATACGGTATAAGCTAGAATGGCAAAAATGAGCAGATATTTAGCGTTCATTATGAAGCAAAGGTTAACCTTCCATTTCAGGGGTTTTACGGTAGATTCAATAACTTTTTTTAACTTTTCATTGCTTAAAAGCGTGTCATAGCAAATATTTATCACTTTCCACGCACTTCATTGATTGGTTCTACTCATGAGAATCGGGTCCATTGGAATGTATGGTGTCATTCAAAGTGTCACACATTTGGTGGTTGAATATTCACTAAGAACTGTAATAAAGCCATAGAGATGTCACACATAAGCAAACCGAAATCTTGGCAGCTATGATGGTCCTATCAGTAATCCCGACTACCTGATATACCTCCGTAAAAATAATTGTTGTCCAGAAATTTTCATTTTTGGATTTGTGTTGTTGGATCATTAGAGAAGTAATTTAGCTTGGGTAGACATTGCTAATGTGGCTGAATTTTTCTGGAAGACATTTTTAAAAATGGTGGATGTGTTGCAGTGATGATGGAGTATTTCAGGAACGATCAGACCTATATACTTCATTCTTGTGTCAAAACATAGGCCCATATTTATACTTTTTTAGCGCTGCATTTGTGTAATTTTTTGATGCAAAAGCGGCGCAAGCTTGCAAAATACAATTGTATTTTGGAGGTTTGCGCCGTTTTTGCATCAAAAAGCGGTGCAAATGCAGCACTAAAAAAGTATAAATATGGGCCATAGATTTTTGGGTTCAAGTAGTCCTTAAGGAACGAAAATAGCTTCTCAGAGCAACCTTCCACCATTTTCCAAAATGGCGGCTATGATAGAGGAAGAAGAGACATATATAGAAATGAAACAAATTATAATGGTTTTTAATCCTTTTATGTATACACCAAACAATGTTTATGATCTGCATATGAAACAAATAATGTTCATCATTCCTGCTTAAGACACATTTTGATAGTTCATTTTATCTATTTGTTTCAGCAATTGCTCGTGGATCATTTGAAGAATGTTGAATATTTGAGGAGAGCATATCGACAGGGACATCTTTTTGTAGTACAAGTTTTGCAAGTACATGTAGGTGTAAGTTCTGTGGGTAGGGCCTTCAGAAATGTCATAAGCTTTAGCACCCTATCATTAGCTTCCCAACAAAGGTCCCTTGACGAAGTAAGGAGCAGGGACAGGCAAAGGGCTGTTGTGACCACGGAGGGAAAGATGGTTTACTGTGTAAAACACTTTAGTTTTTCAAGTACTACTTGCATATATCCTTAACCCTGTTATCAGGGGAAAGGAATTGACAAGGATCCGCGAGGCTCATTGATCACGTAATGTGTTTGTGAATGCAGGTAACCCGGGATGTTTTTACCCAGTGGTTGCGTTTGGATAAAAATATGTTTTTTCTTCACTTTACTTATTGTGTGACTGCAGGGTGGTACTCCCACTGTGCTCCGGGTTGAAATATGATCTAATGGAAACTCGGTGAGTGCGAGATTGGTTTTATTTAAAGATGATAAGCTCACTGCTTGGTGATTATATGAACCTGGGTAATGGTGTAAACTACAGGGACATCTCAAGGTGGAAAGGATTTACATTGAAAGATGTGGAGTAAGTGCACGCATCAGTACGCACATGTGGATACAAATTTTGGGGAGAGGGAGCTACCGGAAGGGAAAGATCCTCCATTGCAAGGAGAATATTTGCCTGTGTGATGTTCTGGTTCTCTACCCTTTTTATTACAGATAACCCAAAATGTGTATATGAACAGGGAGAAATGTTCCCAGATACACAGAGTGATATAAGCCCTGATCTATCAGAGGTGGAGTGAATAATAACGGGGACCCGTGGAAGTCCTGATGAAGGCCGACTGACCCTGAGGTAATGGCGTCCTGAGTTCATGTCCAGTGGGTCCTTTAATAAAATTGAGGAAGGGTACACGCCTGAGACAGTTTTATGTTCTGTTGTTTGTTCTGGTCCCCGTTTGTGTTTTGTGCTGTGGCGTAGCATTTTCTGGTCCCCACCCTTACTGCTCCACTCCAATGTGGGTTTACGTATTAGCAGAAGCCCAATGATGAAGCATGCTACAATGAGTGGGTGAGGGCAGTTTTTCATACAGGTGGTCACCCACCCGTTGGGGTGGTGGACGTACTGTTTTTTCTTGTCCTTTAGTGAAAGTGGTTGATATATTGGGAGGATGGACAAGGAGAGTTTTTCCTCTCACCCCTTTATAGGTGTTTTGCTGTGTGCTTTTAACGCCTGCTTTGAGTTGATGTTAAAAATTATGCCAAAAATGGCGCAATGAAATCTTGTAGATTTTATTGCAACTGTTTTGCAGGCCTCCTTGCACCAGAACCCCCCCTTGCATACATTATGCCTGGCGCAGGCATTATGTGGGCAAGGGGTCGCAAAATAGCACAATGCATGTGTTGCACCACTTTGTAAATATGGTGCTGCACATTTTGCCTCATTGAGCCACATTACCATTAAAATATTGATGCTAATGTGGCACAAGGTGGGGCTAGGGCCTTGTAAATCTGGCCCTAGGTATTATTCTACTTCTTTAAAGTCACATTCGTCTGTCTCAACAAATCCTTTTAGAAACTTCACAGGTTCAGCAGTTAAAGCTCCAAGCTTTGTTCCGATTTTTCTCATAGTGTCATCATAGTGTAGGTGTAAGTTCTGTGGGTAGGGCCTTTAGAAATGTCATAGGCTTTAGCACCCCATCATTAGCTTCCCAACAAATTAACGCAGATCTTTCTCTACATATGCAAGATCCAAAACATTTACACATCTACTGATCAAGTAGAACACTCTTTTAATGCGTCCACATATAGAATATGACGTCGGAGGGAGGTTACTTAGCAGGACTGATCTCTTGAACTCAATGTACTGAAGATCATCAAATGTGTGACAGTCAGAACTTGTTTTCCACACATGAACAAAAGCCCAAATTTACAAAAATCCCCCCAACGCCCCTAACGACACTATGGGTGCCATATATTTACAATACAGCGCATCATGGCTCACATTAGGCCAAGAGCGCCAACATTTTTAACACAGTTGTTGCTCCACTAGCTAAAAATATTTGATGCTAGTGGAGCAAAGTGCAAGGAGGGCCATTGATTTCAATAGGTATGTCTGAGGGTATTTTTTGATAAGAATGAAGAGAGTACCTGTTAGACCTGACAGCCTTAGGGTAGTCACCCCTAACTTTTTGCCTACCTCCCTCCGCTTTTTGGACACTGTTTTTGCTGGTTTATAGACTCTGCGCACTTTACCTCTGCTAACCAGGGCTAAAGTGCATATGCTCTCTCCCCTAAAACATGGTAACCTGGAATCATACCTGATTGGACTATTAGTTTACCTATAAGTCCCTAGTAAGGTGCACTCTATGTGCATAGGGCTGGTAAATTAAATGCTACTAGTGGGCCAGCAGCACTGGTTGTGCCACCCACTTAAGTAGCCCCTTCTCCTTGTCTCAGGCTTGCCATTGCAAGGCCTGTGTGTGCAGTTTCACTGCCACATCGACTTGGCATTTCATTCATTCATTAGCTTTATTTCGGTAAATATAAATACCATAAAAGCGCATCACACAAAAAAGGAACGGCAAGCTACATGATAAACAATTTAAGTCATAAAAGATTGAAAAGGAGAAAAAAAAAGAAAAGAGAAATATTTACACATAAGCAGTTCCCTCATGGAAAATCGCACCTTATAGTTATGTAAAAACGCATTATAGGTAAAAGAATAAGATACAAGCCTGAGAAACCATATCAGATAAAAAGGACATTTCGATTTAAAAAATATCTAAGAAAAATAAAAACAGCAGGTAGGGGATGCATCTGAAGCAATAAAAGTGATATGTGCATGCAATGATAAATCCATCAATTGTTGTTTACCACATTCATTGTTAAATTTCCCTCTGCTTTTTTAAGCGTGTTCAGTCTGATACGCCAGATTGAGTCTAAATATTTTGACAAACAACAAACCACTAAAACCGATGAATCAGATTTAAAAATTCTCAAAGCTAGCAAGCAGTTTTTAAAACCCTTACTTCTGCACAGAGGAATAATCCAACGGGCTCTTTGTTTGGAGTATGCGGGGCATTGGAGGAGAATATGAGTTACTGATTCTTCTCTAGCACAGCCCATCGGACACATCTTAGAAGAACAACTAAAATTAGACCATTTATAAGTGAGGGAACGCAAAGGAAGAGAGCCCACCCTGAATCTAATGTATAATGAACGAGCAAACGGGGAAGATACTATATCCATATATTGTGCAAATTCATAATGACATTTAAAATATAAAAAGTTTCCCGTCATGGATGATGACGAGACAGCGGACAGTTGAGAAAGTTGAACGTGGAGCCAGAAAGCATCCTTTAGAGTCTGGGTTGCGTTCTTAGGGATAGATAATGGTTCCTTCCAATAGGACCCCAAACCAAGAAGCGAGAGGGTCCTTTCTACATATGCACACCACTTGATTTTGGAGCTAGTGTTGTTGGCCATCAAGTTAGCTAGCGCACATCTATAATGGACAAGAGAATCTGATGACCATAGGCGAATCCAGTACAACAGGGGCTTGAGTGCAACAATCTGGCTGATAGAAGGGAGATTTAGGTCCATGCGTATTGGGAGCATTGGGGTACTGGAAGGAACTCTTAGCAATGACCTTAAGAAAGAGATCTCCACTTTTATCAAATCATCCAGGCAACAGTGGCCCCACAGTTCAGCTCCATAGATTGCTCCCCCTCTTGCTTGTAGTTTATAAATTTCTACTGCGGGCGTCATGGCAAAGCTAGGAGATCTAGCTGCAAATCTTGCAATGCCACTCGCTCGCTGTTGCAATCGTAAAGTTGCCTTCTGGATGTGGCGCTGCCACTTGTGCGAGTCTTCTAGTTTCAGGCCTAAATAATCAAAATCGCTGACTCTTTCCAGCGCGGCACCCTCTAAATAGATAGGTCGTCTCATTCTGCCTTTCCTATCGCCAAACACCATGCACTTGGTTTTTAATCGGTTGATTTCGAGCCCATAATCATTGCAATAGTCAATGAATCTTGAAAGCAGGGTTGAAAGGCCTGTGGCTGTTTGAGAAACCAGCAGGGTGTCATCGGCAAAAAGAAGGCAGGGGATCTTCTGCCCTCCTATTTTAGGCGAGTCGTTAGAGCACTCCATAAGATAAGGGATGCATGCGTTTATGAAGAGAAGGAATAAGGTAGGGGCAAGAACACAACCTTGTCTTACACCTCGGGCAGTAAGGAATTTTTCTGTTAATTCACCTTGTGGGCCCCATCTAATTCTACCATAGTTGCCAGTGTAAAGATCCCTGATAATATTTAAAATAGAACACGGGACTCCTATTTTAGACAGAACTTCCCACAGCTTGTGGCGGGGTACTAGATCAAAGGCCGATTTTAGATCTACAAATGCTACATATAGATGGCCTAAGTCAACATCGACAACTTTCCATTTAATAGAAGTAAAACGAAATATCTGATCTAATGTGCTAGTTTTTTCTCTGAAGCCCGCTTGTAGATGATTTAAGATTTGATTTTCAACTAGCCACTTGTTCAGCCTGCTCAACAACTGATAACAGAAATTTTTTTGAAGGTTGTCGAGGAGGCTGATGGGTCTATAATTACCCGGGTTGTTCCTCTCTCCTTTCTTATGGATGGGCACTATAATCGCCTCTTTCCATGAGTCAGGATAAATTCTGCTAGTCAAGATGGCATTAGAAAGTCTGTTAATATATGGGCCCCAGGTGTTCTGGTCCACTTTAAACATATCAGAGGGGATCCCGTCCATCCCAGGGGCTTTTGCTGCTTTCTGGGCTGCAATGGCCGACACAGTTTCGTTCAGTGTAAAAGGGGGCAAGAAAGCCATAGACTCGTCAAAAGTTGTTGGCTCCTCCGAAATTATGTCAGAAGTATGACTTGCCGACAATGGTCCATACAATTCCTTAAAGTAGGAGAGCCAGATGTCAGGAGAAATATAAGACTCCAGGTGAGATGCGCGGTTCTGATCACCACAGGAAACTAGGAGCCAGAACCGTTTTGAATCATGGACGGTAGCTGCCTCGAGTAAATTGCTCCATAGCCCCTCTTCGTACTCGAATTTACTTTTGTTGCAAATGGAAGCATAATGACGTCTAGCAGTGATGATGCCTGATCTGTCTTTGGTCTTTAGCGCGATGGCCAAAGTATTTTTGGCCTCCCTACACCTCTTGTTGAACCATTTAGTATGTGGTCGAATACAGGAAGTAGTCAGTGGCCTTGGACGTTTAGTAAACAGCTCTTTCAGAGTAGAAAAAAGGTCCAAATGAAGAGGCAATATTTCTAATGGAGCCAGAATAAAGTTGGTATCAAATAACTGGTGAGAAGAGGTTAGGGCACGCAATTTTCCTTGAAGCTTATTTGATTGCACAAAGGAGTCCCACCTTACTGTACGCTTATTACTGGACAGCTCCATAGCAGTAGAGGAGACAGGGGGAAGTGCGACCCCTACTAGGAGAGAACTCTTGTATGTGATCTGGAGGGGAGCATGATCACTAGTATGGGGAAGACCCACCTCTAAGTCTAGAATATGGTGCCATAGTCTTAAATCAAAGAGGATATAATCCAATTTGTTACTATATGAGCCCCTGAAGAAGGTTGGTCTGGCCGGAATGTCCGCTGGAAAGCGGCCATTACCCAAACGAAGGCCATGGGATATCATGAGGTCCACTATCTGTGAGGCCCTAACGCTTGGTTTATATGAATTTTGCTGGGTAGAATGAAAAGTCACAGGAGGAGGGATATTCCATACACTATCTTCAGACTGCATGACCTCTATGTGATCTGCATTAAGTTCAAGTAGAACGTTAAAGTCACCAGCTATTATGATATGATATTTGAGGCGAAGGTCTGGGATTAAGATATTCAGTAGCTCGACAATGGGAGATCGATGATTTGAGGGTCCCGGTCTGCTATAAATATTTAGACAAAGGACAGGAGTGCCTGAGGCTGGGTAGATAGCAACGGCCAAAATATCATGAGAATCCACATATATCTCCTTTGTACCACTCCCCTCTATAGATTTTACCCATGTGATTAAACCCCCTGCCGCCCTGCCAGCTAAAGATGGCTTAGCAGGCTTGAAAAAGGAACTATACCCTTGTTTGTATGTACAATGCGTTGCCCATGTTTCCTGGAACATGCAGACGTTAAAATTTCCAACGAGTGCTCCCCACTCAGTGTCAACAAGTTTGCTGTTAATGCCAGCCACATTCCAGGATAAAAGTTTTGCTGTGTGCTGGACACAAGAAATGTTTGAGTTCGTGATAGTATCAACTTGGACGTAACTGGCAACGGGATTCGCCTTGAATAAACTTGTGGTGTTATTAATGTTTCCAGGATGTGAGTCCGATAAAAGAAGAGAGGCTGGGCAGGGTGAATTAGATGGAAAGTTCATAGCTGCTGTGGCTGTGCAAAGATTGGTGAAACATAGTCAGTCAATATCCGAGGTAGCCCCAGGATCATGGGTTAGTTGGGCCCTTGAAGCAGGGCCAAAACAGAACTTAGGGGCCAAATCAGGGAGTGGATCTCTCTGGACCTGATGGCCTGTTGGTCTTATGTCTTGAGTAGTTGTAAAATGGTTCGGGCCAAATTGGCTGATCTAGTGGAAGGGTTCGCACGCATATAGCTAGCAATAGGACAGCTAGCTGAAAGAGTAATTGCTGAGGACTTCCTGCGTATAGACCGTGCTTCCATTTCCATAAGGCCTACTGCCAAATGTGGGCTTTTAAGACTAAGTGTTATAAAGTCACTAGGACCAGAGAGACCAGGGGAACCATTAGATCGCTTGACAGAAACAATGTCATCATGGATGATTGAGCCACAACCCCTGGTGTGTCTCACCCAGTGCAAGACCTTGTTTGTTAGTGAGGCTTTGTCTTCTCTCACGTTTGGGGGCAAAGGTGGAACATTGCACATGTATATGTAGTTGTTGCTAATTAATTTATGATTGTGGTATAAAGCTTTGGTAGTGTCCCATTTGAAGGGAACATTAGGAAGGAGCGGGGTAGTTCTTCCAAAAGAGGACGTAAGCTGTTTTGCAGGACACTGATCGTCTATGGGACCTGCAGCACAAGCTAGTGGCAGAAGGGGCCCGTTTGGAAAAACGCCTTTTGCAGGTGGATGCTTAGTAGGCAAAAGGTTTGAGTTAGGCTCGCTAATAGGGGAAGGATATTTGCTTTTAAGAAGGGTGGTGATCTCAAGCAATAATGCTCTCAACTCGCTAACTTCAGTCTTAAGGCTACACACCAGTGTGAACAAATCATTTTGTAGAGGAGGACTCGCTATACATGGCAGAGCTAAGACGGCTGGTTGCTGTTTGTCCGAGTCAATGGATGCCAGCGGAGAAAAACGATTAGAGCATAAAATTGAAGGGTGAGGTGTGCAAGCTCTAAGAGCATCTACATCGGAATAGGGTGTAGGGAGGGCAATAGGGTCTTGGCAAGGCAACGACTGTTGGAGTGGTTGGTGAGATGAGGCGACAGAATGAGAGTTAACAGCAGTATGTGAACTAGATGTTAGAAATGGAATAAGCGTGCCAGATTTTGAGCCCTTTCGACTAGGCTTCTCCTTGTTGTTTAGAATCTGTTCTACCTCTTCTATTAAATCATCTATTTCCTTGGCGACATGGCTAGTGTGGGGTAACATGGTCTTATTGATTTTGAGTATTTTGGATTTGCCAGAGCCTAAAGTCGGGCTGTCTTTGGCCTTACGCTTCCCCATTGGCGAATGGTACTATGTCACAAAGTAGAGGAGAGATTGGAGTACTTCCCTATGCAGGAGGGACAATTGCCGTGCCTTAGGACCAAGAGAGGTGGCCCAGCCCGGCCTCCTTCGGCCTCAGACGGGCACGGACGGGCACGGACGGGCCCGCCCTTGGCCCGGGCTTCGCCCGGGCACGCCCGCGCGCGTCCCGCAAGGCGGGAGCGCTTTGAAGTTTTTAAAGGGCTCCTGCCCGATTGCAGCTTCCTGCGGCACCACCAGCAACACAGCGCGTCCCGCGAGGCGGGAGCGCTTTGAAGTTTTTAAAGGGCTCCTGCCCGATTGCAGCTTCCTGCGGCACCACCAGCAACACAGCGCGTCCCGCGAGGCGGGAGCGCTTTGAAGTTTTTAAAGGGCTCCTGCCCGATCTTGGCATTTAAAAGTTCTTGCCAAGCCTAGAACTCCCCTTTTTCTACATATAGGACACCCTTAATGTGTGCCCTAGGTAACCCCTAGGGCAGGGTGCTGTGTAGGTAAAAGGCAGGACATGTACCTGTGTAGTTATATGTCCTGGTAGTGTAAAACTCCTAAATTCGTTTTCACACTACTGTGAGGCCTGCTCCCTTCATAGGCTAACATTGGGGCTGCCCTCATACACTGTTGAAGTGGCAGCTGCTGATCTGAAAGGAGCAGGAAGGTCATATTTAGTATGGCCAGAATGGTAATACAAAATCCTACTGACTGGTGAAGTCGGATTTAATATTACTATTCTAGAAATGCCACTTTTAGAAAGTGAGCATTTCTTTGCACTTAAATCCTTCTGTGCCTTACAATCCACGTCTGGCTGGGCTTGGTTGACAGCTCCTTGTGCATTCACTCAGACACACCCCAAACACAGGGTACTCAGCCTCACTTGCATACATCTGCATTTTGAATGGGTCTTCCTGGGCTGGGAGGGTGGAGGGCCTGCTCTCACACAAAGGACTGCCACACCCCCTACTGGGACCCTGGCAGACAGGATTGAACTGAAAGGGGACCTGGTGCACTTCTTAGCCACTCTTTGAAGTCTCCCCCACTTCAAAGGCACATTTGGGTATAAAACAGGGCCTCTGCCCTACCTCATCAGACACTTGCTGGAGAAGAAACCTGAACCAGAACCTACATCCTGCCAAGAAGAACTGCCTGGCTGCTCAAAGGACTCACCTGCCTGCTTTCTACAAAGGACTGCTGCCTTGCTGTTGCCCTGCTGCCTTGCTGAACTCTTGTCTGGCTGTGAAAGTGCTCTCCAAGGGCTTGGATAGAGCTTGCCTCCTGTTCCTTGAAGTCTCAGGACCAAAAAGACTTCCCTCTTTTACTTGGACGCTCCGTGCGCCGAAAATTTCGACGCACAGCTTGTTTCGCGGCGAGAAAAACGCCGCACTCCGACGCTGATCGACGCGACGCTCTTGGGACGATCGAAGATCCGACGCACGGCCTCGCAAGGACAACGCCGCCCGACCTCTAGAGGAGAAATCGACGCGACGCCTGCCGTGAGATCGTAATTTCAACGCGCAGCCCCGCAGATCGAAGTCTAGAGGAGAAATCGACGCGACGCCTGCCGTGAGATCGTAATTTCGACGCGCAGCCCCGCAGACCGACGCGCAGCCGGAGAACAAGCAGGAAAATCCACGCACAGACCCGGGACATCTGGTAATCCCCGCGATCCACAGAAAGAGACTGTCCGCGCGCCGGAAAACGACGCCGACTTCCCCGCGTGGAAAATAACGACGCAAGTCCGTGTGTGCTGGGGAGAAATCGACGCACAGACACCTTTTTCCACGCACCTCTTCGCTTGTGGCCCTCTGAGGAGATTTTTCCACTCCCAACCAGGTACTTGTGCTTGAAAGAGACTTTGTTTATATTCTAAAGACTTAAGACACTTTATATCACCTCCCTGTGATATTTCTACAATTTTCCATTGCAACTTTATTTCTTTTTGACCTACAATTATCCTGATAAATATTATATATTTTTCTAAACACTGTGTGGTGTATTTTTGTGGTGTTATATGGTGGTATTGTATGATTTATTGCACAAATACTTTACACATTGCCTTCTGAGTTAAGCCTGACTGCTCGTGCCAAGCTACCAGAGGGTGGGCACAGGATAATCTTGGATAGTGTGTGACTTACCCTGACTAGAGTGAGGGCTTTTGCTTGGACAGAGGGTAACCTGACTGCCAACCAAAAACCCCATTTCTAACAGTACCCAACCTCAGGGAGATACAAATTTACGATCAAAATTTACTTTTACACCTACATTGGCTCAGTTACCAGACGAAGTGGCGGTCTTTGAACTAGCAGTGATCCATGACGTAGAGGCCCTTGGGGATAAAAAAGAACATGCATTTATGAATTTCTCAAGACCTGAGAAGAAGGCCATATGGGAATTCAACCAGAACTTAGACATCATTATTAACCCAGCAGATAAGGGAAGGGCAATTGTGATTCAGAATAGGGAGACATACCATCAGGAATGTTTACAGCTCCTATCAGATGCCCGGAACTATAAGATTTTGACAGTTGACCCCACTAGGGAAATCCAGAGGGAGATTCGAATTCTGGTGGAGGAGGCAGTTACTAATGGGTGGATCACGGACAAGGAACGGTTATTTCTATGTAACAAGAAACCAGTGACCCCTTACTTCTATACTCTCCCGAAAGTCCACAAACCCACCAGACCCCCTCCAGGCCGCCCAGTAGTCTCAGGGATTAGGTCCCTTTTGGAACCTTTATCGCAATTTTGTGATTTCTTTTTTATACCATTGGTTCTGAAGAGACAAGTCTATGTTAAAGATACAGGAGACGTGTTAAATTTGATCAATAAGATGGATTTTGATCTGGATAGAGATTTCCTGGTGGGTCTCGACATAGAGTCTTTATATATTAACATTCCCCAGACAGAGACCCTTAGGTTATAGAGGATATTTTGTACCAACAGGACTGGCATTTTAACACACCCAGAGCTTTCATCCTTGATTTGGCACATCTGACCCTCATGAAAAAACTTTTTTTGAATATGATGGGAACATCTATCTCCAATTCCACTGTACATCAATGGGCAGTACCTTTGCTCGTAGCTTAGCCTATCTATATGTGGCAGACTAAACATAGATTTATTTTTAATGAGGAACAGCCTTGGCAGAATTCGATAAGATTGTGGAGTTGGTTTAAAAACAATGTCCTCCTATTTTGGGGAGGGGACAGACAGTCCCTGAATAAATTCATTAAGTGGCTGAATGAGCGAAATCCTCTTCTTTTGTTCACAATCACCTTTACAAGAGAATCATTAACTTTCCTGGATTTAGAAATTAAACCGGAAAGGGGGGCGCTGATTACTAAAGTGTATCATAAACCAACTGATAGAAATGGCCTATTATCCTTTAAGAGCTTCCATCCGAAATCCCTAAGTGAAAACTTGACTTATGGACAGTTTCTCCATACTAGGAGGAACTGTTCGGATTTGACAGACTTCAAAGAAGGATCCTGGGCCCTTGAACAGAAATTAGTGGAACAAGATTACCGATTAAGAATAATTCGGAGGGCCCAGAAAAGAGCGAGACACTATGATAGAGAGACACTCCTGGAAGAGGGGATTAGACCACAAGGGGATCGACCCATCTGTGTCATGACCTTCAATACAGCCTCTAATCAGATCAAAAGAATTATCAACAAGAATTGGAGGATTCTAAACAGTGATTGCCTTGAGGTAGAAAAACCGATGTTCTCTTTCAGAAAAAGTGTGAATTTACATAATTTACTAGTCCATACTAGACCCCAAAATCCAACCCTCAAAAGAGAACCCACTATGTGGGATTTACCACCAATAAGGGGTCACACTATGTGTGGCTCATGTAGCGTTTGTCATTTAACAAGGAATACTAAAGTAATTGACGTAGGCTTGGCTTCACCTTGGGTACAGATGAAGCACACAAATTGGTACTCTGAAAATGTCATATACCTGATTTGGTGCCCGTGCAATCTTCCCTATATAGGAATGACAACCCGGAAAGTGAAAGTTCGAATCATGGAACATAGGAGTAACATCAGATGTAAAAAAAACTGCAACAAAAATGATGACCCACTTTGTTGAAATAGGTTATCAAATGGATGACTCGACATGGACGGTATTAGATAAACCGTCTCTGCCAACCTATGTCACAAATGTAAGTGAATTTTTATTCAGCATGAACAACAATGGGTTTACCGAATCCATAGTCACATACAGGGTTTGAATGATGATATTCCCTGGCATCAGCTAAATGGTTATTAGGAGTCTGCCAGAGCAAACCAACAGATGGACAGTATAGTGATGTAGATTATTGTTGGTCATTATATAAATGTTCTGCTACATGGCTAGTGTATCCCCCTCCTGGAGTCTGACAGCCCTGTCCCGTCCTCGGCCCTGCCCTGCGGCGGGGGGGCAGCAGACAAGAAGGCACTGGTCCCTTGATGAAGTAAGGAGCAGGGACAGGCAAAGGGCTGTTGTTACCACTGAGGGAAAGATGGTTTACTGTGTAAAACACTATAGTTTTTCAAGTACTACACGCAAATATCCTTAACCCCGTTATCAGGGGAAAGGAATTGACAAGGATCCGCGAGGGTCATTGATCACGTAATTCTGTTTGTGAATGAAGGTAACCTGGGATGTTTTTACCCGGTGGTTGCGTTTGGATAAAATTATGTTTTTTCTTCACTTTACTTAGTGTGTGACTGCAGGGTGGTACTCCCACTGTGCTCCGGGTTGAAATATGATCTAATGGAAACTTGGTGAGTGCAAGATTGGTTTTATTTAAAGATGATAAGCTCACTGCTTGGTGATTATATGAACCTGGGTAATGGTGTAAATTACAGGGACATCTCAAGGTGGAAAGGATTTACATTGAAAGATGGGGAGTAAGTGCATTTATCAGTATGCACATGTGGATAAAAATTCTTGGGGAGAGGGAGCTACCGGAAGGGAAAGATCCTCCATTGCAATAAGAATATTTTCTCTACCCTTTTTATTACAGATAACTCAAAATGTGTATATGAACAGGGAGAAATGTTCCCAGTTACACGGAGTGATATAAGCCCTGATCTATGAGAGATGTGGTGAATAATAACGGGGACCCGTGGAAGTCCTTATGAAGGCCGACTGACCCTGAGGGGCAGCAGGAAACGGCCGAAACATGTTGACTGATGAACAGGCACTGAGGTGAACATGTAATGGCATCCTGAATTCATGTCCGGTGGGTCCTTTAATAAAATTGAGGAAGGGGACACGCCTGAGACAGTTTTATGTTCTGTTGTTTGTTCTGGTCCCCGTTTGTGTTTTGTATTGTTGCGTAGCATTTTCTGTTCCCCACCCTTACTGCTCCACTCCAATGTGGGTTTACGTGTTAGCAGAAGCCCAATGATGAAGCATGCCACAAGGAGTGGGTGAGAGCAGTTTTTCATACTGGTGGTCACCCACCCGTGGGGGTGCTGGACATACTGTTTTTTCTTGTCCTTTAGTGAAAGTGGTTGATATATTGGGAAGTTGGACAAGGAGAGTTTTTCCTGTCACCCCTTTATAGGTTTTTTGCTGCGTGCTTTTAACCCCTGCTTTGAGCAGGTGTTAAAGATTATGCCAAAAATGGCGCAATGAAATCTTGTAGATTTTATTGCAACTGTTTTGAAGGACTCCTAACACTAGAACCCCCCCTTGCATACATTATGCCTGGCGCAGGCATTATGTGGGCAAGGGGTCGCAAAATAGCACAATGCATGCTTTGCACCACTTTGTAAATATGGTGCTGCAAAACTTGCCTCATTGAGCCACATTACCATTAAAATATTGATGCTAATGTGGCACAAGGTGGGGCTAGGGCCTTGTAAATCTGGCCCTAGGTATTATTCTACTTCTTTAAAGTCACATTCTTCTGTCTCAGCAAATCCTTTTAGAAACGTCACAGGTTCAGCAGTTAAAACTCCAAGCTTTTGTTCCGATTTTGCTCATAGTGTCATCACCAGTAAGAATATGTGCCTTGAAAAGAACACTGGGCATCTCTGGGTCAAGTTTCTTGTACAGAATATGAAGCAGGATTACTTGTTCCATAGCATATCCATAACTCTGACAATCCTTGACTTATGAACATTGTAACAAATCTAAGTAGCACAATAATAACATCTGTGCCTCATGACTCAATTGGAACCATTTTGAAAAGTCCACTCAACATGTTGGTACAACACGAAGGTTAGGTTCCTCCAATTTGGTATTACGTATTTGCAATATGGCCCATACCTTTTGAATGTATCTCTTCAGGCACCAACTCCTCTTTGACAATTATTCCACCTGCAATAATTGTAACTACAGTGTTCACTGAAGCATCAGCAATGTTTTAGTGAGTTAACATCTCCAAGTTCATCCTGTTCAATGTTGAGGACCAGAATTTATCAAGTTGCACAAGCATTGGTGTCAAATGTTTGATGCAGGTAGGTCAATTGTTTCACTTGTGAACATTCATCTGAATCTCTCCCATTCTTTGACCAATAGTTTAAGATCACTGTCAAAGACAGTGTGAAGCTCTTGCAAGGTGAACACTGACTTTGATACATGTAGAACAGTCTGAACAACCTCTCTGAAGTGAAGTTTTGCATGGATAAAATCTTGACCAGTCGCAATTGTGACACATAGTCCACAACAGCAGTTTTCAATGAGGACACCTTTTCAAATTGAAATCCTTCAGGTGAAAGTTTTTTTCCAAGATCTTTTACGAGTGCTTCACTGGTTTCACTAGTTTGGCTGCAGCATCTCCATCAAATAATGCATTTGTTTGAAGAAGATCATGCAACAGAATGTCCTTCATAAATTCACCCCTTTCTTTTGCTACATCCATCTCTCTATGTGCTTGTGCAAGTTGTTTTTTTGTAACCTGTTTTGCAATGGCTGGTTGGACAAACATTTAACATGGCAATTAAAATGCAGAAGTTTAGCTTTAGTGATTATGTCAAACAGCTTTTTTCTCTTTCAATGCAAATCTCTCTGGTTCAGTTCTGCATATCATTTTGATCCATGTTCTAGGACATCTAGCAGACGTATCTTTATATTGTTATCCATATTTTGTTTGGTCACAAAGTTGTGCAGTCACACAGGCTCAGTCATTTTAAAGGGGTTTCCTTGCTGCTGCATGAAATGAAAAAGGCTGTCAACATGGTTATTAAAACGTTCCCCTCTCTTTCCCACAGGTTTGTGGTGAGGAACAGTTTCACAACAGTCCAATAATTATGAATTTGTCATCTCTCTGAAAACATTGCAAATGGAAAGGACTTCATGTTAAATTAGCTGCTATTAAGCAGCATCTTAACTTTTACGAATCTGACCAACAATTCCCTAGGACCTTTTCTATGATCTCTAGATCCAGTTTCTTTTCTGGAGCCACAGCATTCAAACTTCCCCCTCTGTCTTTCACCACAAAATGTCTTTGGATTAATTTTCTGTTGAAGTATGTTTTCTGTAAATCTAGCTTTTTCACTCTTTCCAATTACCAGGACCCAAATCTCATGTAGTCTATGCAACTGAATTTGTGAAACACAGTGATCAGTGGTTCCACAGTCTTCACGTGCAGCTCCCAAACACCTTCCCGATTAGCACGTACCAATTTTTTCACTAGAGCTATCATGTGTAAAATATAAGTTCTTGCAAAGTTCTGATTTTTCTTCACCTTCTTTGCCAAACTCTATGAACTTGGTTTTCTGTTTTTCTGATTTTGAACTGTGTGCATTGAACACTGCCTGGCTTTGCATTATGTCTTTGGAGTGAAGTGTGCCCTGTGCCTTGTTCACTTCTGAGATAAGATATGTGTGGGAAAATGGGTTATTGGTAAGGGCAGGTAAGTACCTACACTTAGCAGTAGGCCACTAACCTCCACTTAGGTCCAGTTAGGTCTCAGTAAATTAAACCTAGCTCAACCCTTGGTAGCTTGGCAACAAGCGACAAGGCTTAACTTAGGAGACAGAGTGTAAAGCATTCAAATATCACAAAACAGTATTTAAATAAAACACAGGAAACAGTTTAAAAATCCAAAACCAATTTATAAAAATAGATTATATTTTTATCTTTTAAATGACACCAAAACGAATAAAATCGTATAAATGGAACCGGAGATATACATTTTTAAAACAGTATTGCTTTCTAGTACATAGAAGCAAAAAGCACCAATCTGGTCGCACCTCGACTGGGGCAAAGTCAAAGTTTAAGGCCGACCGTGATGGAGCCCGGCTGGGCTACAGCCTCGGTCAAAAGTTTGCCTTAGGACTTAGTCATTTTACTGAAGATTTTCTTCAGTGGGACGAACCTGCCAGTCCAATCCGACCTCCTGGAACTCTTCCTCGGACACGTGTCGCGGGAGCCCTCGTGGAGATTTTTACCTTCGGACATAGTCGTTTTTTCGAGGTGAAAATCCTTCGACCGGGGCAAACCTGGATCTTGATACGACGTCCTTGGAGCCCTCCTCGGATACGCTGGCTGGGAGGTCCCGGTCAACTTCCTACGTTTGGTCTTAGTCTCTTTTTTGGAGATTTTCTTCACCGGGACGAACCTGCAAGTCAGGCCGGGTTGAGGTAAGCTGGCTAGAGTTGCCGCGCCGGGTCGGTCCCTCCATGGAGCTTTTTTCCAAAAGTTCTCCAAACTTCTGGATCTTCTTCCAGATGTTTCTTTAAGGTTCTTTTGGGGTCCACATCTCACCCCAAGGTTCCAGAAGCTCTAAGATGCTCCTTGGGGGTGTGGACTACAGCTCCCAGAATGCACCTGACGCAAACTCCTTTTTGGCCACTGGACAGTGGTCAGCTGGTTGGTTTCTTCAGGAGTTGGTGCAGGGGACTCTGGTTAGCAATTTCTCACCAGTAGCAAACAGGGAGTCCCTCCTTGAACCAGTTGTAGCCAGGCAAAGTCCTTCTTGTGGTGAAGCCTGAGTGTGCAGCTGGTGCAGTCCTTCAGAGTGCAGGGTCCAGGTGCAGGCCAGGGGTCCAGCAGGGCAGTCCTTCTTCTTCTGTAGTTCTTCCTGGTAGGGATCTGGTAGGGAACTGAGGTGTGGGTGCAGGTCTACCAGTTTTATCCCTGCTCCTGGGTGAAAAACAGGGGGGTCCTGGTTCTCCCATCAGGTGCAGGGCCCTTCCCCCTGTGATGACCACTTCCTGGGAAGTGTGGCAAAAATCAATCCCAGGGAGCAACATTCCTCAAAAATCCATCATGGCTGAAAGTGATTTTTGGAAGTTACATCTGGCTGAGCCCACCCACTGGTGTGGCTAAAAATCCTAAACACACCCCTCTCCTTCCCTCTCCTAACATAATAAAGGGGGCACCTAATTGTCTGGGTTTGCAGGATGTAAGGCTGTTGCTGGTTTGCTCCAAATGTCCTTCTCTTCCTTTGAAGATCAGTTTGGCAGCCCTCCCCCTTCCTGCTTCACCATCAGCTGAGGGTAGATCTCCTCCCACAAGCACATCTCTTAGTGTGGAGCTAGGCCACTTCACACCTCATCAAGACAGCCTGGCCAGGCTGCCAGAGGCTGGCCAATCAGAGCACAGCAGCAAAAACACTGCAGGGCTAAATTTGGCAACTTTTCAGGTAAAGTTTAAAACTCTTTACCTGAACAAGTTATATTAAATCCCACAACTGGAAGTTGTGGGATTTATTATAACAATTAATTTGATACCAAACTTCTGGTATCCGTTACTTAAGGGGACTTTAAAAATTAAAATAAAGTCTCCCCATTCTAGCCTATGGAGGCCACTCACTACATTAAGAGAAAAACGAATTTGGTTGTTTTACCTCATTAGGGCTTATAAAACTAATTTTATAAGGTCCCTGCTTATAGTTACATGGCACCCAGCCCTAGGGGCACATAAGGCACACCTTAGGGGTGACTTATATGTAAAAATAAGGTAGTTTAAGACTTTGGAACTACTTTCAATTCCAAAGTCGAATTTGCATATAACTTTAATTTAAAAGCAGCAAGCAAGGCAGGTCTGCCTTTAAAATGACACTGGGCACCTCAGCAGTGCACCTATGGGTGCACTACCTATGATGGGGTCCCTAAACCTACATGGCCAACCATATACTAGGGACTTATAGGTAGTTGACTTAGCCAATTAAAATTAGCCTAATTTGCATACTGATGTTACACAGAGCACAGGCCCTGAGACTGGTTAGCAGTACCCAGGGCACCATCAGAGTCAGGAAAACACCAGCAAAAAGTGGAAAATGGGGGCAAAACATTAGGGGACCTCTACAATCAGCCCTGTTCTCTCGCAATATGCAACACCTAATTTGTCATTCTTCTTCCAGAAAACATTCCAATGCAATGTTTCTATAGCCTCAGATATGATGAGCATAGTTTGTAATGAACAAACATAATGAGTTCCACTCAATACTGCCTGGACAGTTTTGCTTACAAAGATGTCAGCCTCAATAAGTGCATTGTCTATGACACATCTACTGTGATATCTTCCTGCTCACAGCAACACAACTTTTGTCATGTGGAAAAAGCCCATCATTGGATAAAGATCATCAAATTCTACTGGATTGCTCATAAAAATGTCTGCTACAGTACGGAAAACACCTTAATCGCAGAAAATTGGCAGGATAGGCTGGTCTTAAAGCTGAGCACTCACATTTTGGAATTTTTTAGAGCTGTGCATGCTGTTGCCTAGTTTGTGACTGGAGATGGTATTATTGGTAAAAACCCAACCTTCTTCAGTGGGATGGTATTCTGGGAGATCAGAGCACGAATTCCAGCCCACGGAGGAACTGGCTTTTCTTCATCCTTCAGTCCGCACCGAATAAGAAATATGATAAATTCAGTTAAATTAGTCTTGTGGACCGCAGCATCAGATAAAAGAAGATCAATGTCCTCAGTCACTTTGAATCTTTCTGGTAGACTTGGACATGTTGTTGGCATGTAGTGATTTTGCACATATTGGCAAGGCATTTGGATTATAAGTTTCCAGCATAGTTTGTTTATGCCTACAGCTGACATAGCTTGTTTTCCAGCAGCTACTTCATTGGTACAGTCATGAAAAAGCACCATGGTGGTATCATGTGTGCTGGATGTCCTGAACAAAGAACAGCTGTCTTCAAAATAAAAATTATCAAGAGCAGCAATTGTAAATCCTTTCCTGGTAAAGTGACTTGGAAGTGGTGCGCCTTTGGATTCACAAGATTTTATAGCATGAGCTTCTAACAAGTTCCATACTATGTCAATATAACTTGTTGATACAACAATCCTATTCTCTGAAGTGATTACCTCTCTACTTCCGTGCTTGTTATAGATTGCGTGGGCAGTCATCATGTGTAGAAGTTTTCTTTTTGCCGTGATGTAATTTATAAAACATGATTTGGAAAAGGCACACAATTGCACAGCATAAGCTTGTCGGTTCATGGGATTGTCTTCCACTTCTTCGCTTATATCTTCAAAGCGATCATCAATGTTGTTGGCTTCTGTTCCAAACTCAAGAACTTATGTTTGTAACAGTTTTACTTTGCTGATATCAAACAATGATGTAAAAAATGTTAAGACGACCTGAGGTATTCTTGTTGACTCCCATCATTAGTGGAGTTCTGGGGCACCACAAAATTTGTCATTAGGTCCAAAATCTAAATCTTTCATGACATTTCTTAAAATGGTTCCTGCTGATTCTACTGCATCCTGTGATCTTATTTTGGCAGCAAGAACTTCAGGAGTCAAATCAGCTGAGAACACCATAAGTGGCTCATTCTTTTTGTTAGACTGACAAAAACTGATTCTGTCATTGTACATTCTTCACCAGAAAAATCTTAATTTCATTTCTATGGATTAATACAGTTTCATCAATGTTGACCATTATTTCTCTGATCTCACGGAGTGTGAACCCATAGCCAGCACTCAAGAGTGGCTTTAAAACTTAATTTGCTTTTTCAAAGAGTGCAAACTTAACTGAAGGCTGGTGGTTACGTTGCTGCTGGGAGCTCATTGTACATTCATATTTTTTAATGCATGCACGCATGGAGTTCGGTTGGGCATACAACTCTGCAGCAAATACATTCACCTTGCTGTTTAGATCAGCTACCCGGCTTAAACCTTCATCTTGGAAGAAATTAACTGCAGGTAAAAACATGTTTGCCCTTTGAGACTCACATACTTTGTTCTTTTGTCAATTCCTTTGGCACTTGTTCTGGCTAAATCACAGATAACACATTGAGGATCCTCTGCCTTCTGATCAGTTGTTGGAGGTGGTTAAGGGGAAACCATACATCTTTTAAGTGGATGGGCATTGGGTTTGTCCTCGCTTTCTCAGAAGACTTGAATTCTTGTTGTGATTCACTAGTTTCTGCTATTTTTTGACAATTATTTTCCATGTATACGACTTGTAGCTCTTGTTACAATGATAAAATATTTATTAGTTTCAATCTTTTGTGAACTTTGTCTTGCTATATTTCTGAAGCATATCAAAGTTGATGTTAGCTTTTCTTTTGGATTAGTTTGGCATATGACATATGAAGGAGTCCTCAGATTTGATAATTAACAACTCTCTGTAAGGAGGTAAAGATCCTTTGTTACCACTTGCTTCGCTCATGTTTACTAATCTGAATCAACTGAAAACCTGCAACAAAACAATATTAAAATAAATTACCAATATAATGGCTAAAATACGTCATTATAGCTGCCGTTTTGGAAAATGGAGGAAGGGTTACTTGGAATAGTTATTTCCTGTCTCTAGAAGACTACTTGAACCCCAGAACCTGTGTTTCAACACCAAAATGGAGTATATAGGTCTCATGGTTCTTGACATATTACTAGTCCTTGGAGGAGTGTGCAGAGTTCAGCTGTGCTAAGCAGAGTTCCGCAAGTGGCAGAGTTTGGGTAAGTAGCGCTGTTTGCGCTGATTTTCAGTGCCTGGAGTTTCTCTCGTGGCGTAAAATCAGCACAAATGACATCACGCAGAGCGCCAGAGGGTGCTAACTTTTTTGTTCTGCTCAAGTAGAATTTCATCGTGTGCAGGAGCTTCCTCAATGCGAGTGGCAGCTTTCTCATTGCGAGCAGTCGCAGTCTACCAACACCGCTCGCATTTAGAAATCTCGTTCACGCTCACCAACTTAGCGGTGTTGACAAGCGAAAGAAAAAACTACACTCCGCGTCACTTCACAGAGTTTTCGGAGCTCTGAGTGCGGAGCGGGAAAAACACTGCGAACTATGCTGGCGGAGCAGAATTCTTCACCCGCCCCTAAATATTACATCATCACTGCAGCACATTCGCCATTTTTTAAAATGTCATCCAGAAAAAATCGTTCCGCATTAGCAATGTCAACCTAAGATAAATTACTTCTCTAATGATACCAAAACACAAATCAAAAATGAAAATCTTTGGGCAGCATTTTTTTTTTAATGATGTATAAAGGGACCAGGGCTACTGTCAAGTAGGGAAGGTAAGTGGTGAGACATTGACAATTGTGAATAATTAAGAGAAAAAAATACAACCACAGGTTGAAGATTTATACATCTTCTTTGGAATTTTTCTGCCTCCTTGTGAAACGTCCTCTCACCTCATGTATCCGCATCAACCCACCATCGCGGAAAGCTATTTGCGTGGAAGTCCGGCCAAATGTTTATTGCCTAGATTCTGTTGCCTTAGTGTACGTTGCCATCTAGTGGACATGATTGCACATTGTGGCTATCACTGATTTGAAATTGCCAGATTCAAAGAAGAAAAGTAACAGTATAGGTCCTACAACAACCAATACACCCTTCTACGATTTCACAAAATATTATGTCACAGATTTTCTTGTATACATTTAATCATAAATTGGAATTTATGTCGACAGCGGAGAATATGTTTAATTGTACCCTAACTTTTATCTCTTTTTTCGCAGCCTTATGTTTTTGTTAAGGCTGAGAAACAAGCCCCTTTCTTTGGTACCCCCATGAAATGGAGTATTTTAGACTCATTAATTACCCACTGTGCAATAAAATCAGGGCAAATACAATTAGCGTCGTTTATGGGTTGTGATTTTGCACCTGATTATGGCATTGCTGATAAGTACTGGGGAAATTAGGGGAGAAAATATTTTGCATAATAACTGGCTATATTATTTATTATCTATTGCACAATGTTTTACAAGAGCTGTTTGTACCGAACACAACTAGTGGTAATTTCATGTGGAAAAAAGCACAGCAAATGCAATTTACATTCACATTTTAATGCCCAGACAGTGCTAAAATGATACTTTAAGCATTCTGTAAGGAGGATGACGCAAAATATGCTCAGGCTTGATGTCTGTTGTAGAAGGCCAGACTATAAATATATGAGCCCTAGAAAACAGTTCAAACCATCGCTTTTCCTCCCCTGTCTCTTGCAGCTTTCTTTTCTATGTCTCACTCTCTCTCCCCGACGGTTATGTTTGGCACACGGGAATATACCAATGGGGAGGGGTCATTTTACAGCGTGTGCTGTAATACGTTGTGAATGTCGTTGCACCCTGCAAACCGAGGGAAAGGTGGTTTAGCCCATGACATAAGGGGAGTTAATAAATGGGCTGTGTTGGCATGGCGCCAACAGTTACGAGCCGAGCAAATAGATGTGCATTTGGTGTGATTTATTTCTGCTGCGCCGCCAGATGTACATTTGCGGCCTGAGACGATCGTTAGGCACTAAACAACCTAACACCCGATGGTGGCATTCAAACTTCAAAAACATGGCTCCAATCCCTTTGGAAAATGTCAGATGAGGTGTCTACAATTGTATGGCAGTTAAGTGCTCTTCAAGCCTCACTCATTCATAAAGCCTCAGCTGCACACATTTACATCTTGGCTATTTTTCTAACAGCATAGGCCATGGATTCCCAATCTGTGCGCCGTGGCACCCCAGGGCACAGTATAACTAGCCTGGGGCGCCATGAATAAAGATCCCCTACTGTCTTCCCCATGTGTTGACTTGAAGTCAAGAAGAGATTGGGAGAGTGGGGATGGGCACTTAGCACACAGAAATTTGGCTAAGTGGCAGGATAATTCCTTGGTTTAAATGTGCTTTATGAAACTCAGTGGCTTCCGCTCTTCTCTCTCACATCCTAACTCACAAAAGACAGGAAAATAAATCAGTCAAATTTAAAAGCAGTGTTTCGACCAGTTTCCGAAGTGTAATGGATGTGAAACACTACCTCACAAGGAGTCATGACTTACTGTTCTCATAACTTCCCTCTAATTAGCAGTCATGACTACAAGCTGATGATTTAGCTAACACAAAAGGCAAAATCTTGGTGGAAAAGTTGACAGATGGATGCTAGGATCAGCTGTAAATACCAGTAATTCTACAGCACAATGTAATCATTTTCTAGTCGGTAGGCGTAAGGCACAAGTCATCAAGTGTGCACAGACTTATGATGCACATTTTCATGAATTAGATTTGTGGAAAGTTGCACATATAGGTTACGCAGCGGAAGGAAGAACAATTCACAGTGCAGCGTTCAAAGGTCGCCATGCAATAAACAGGTGGGGTATTGTGTCTTAGGGTTATGAAACCAGGCCTCACTTCGTAGCGCTACCAAGGAATATACATATCAGACTGACACTCGTAACGGGTTACTGGCCATGGTGGAAGCTCCCTTGACCCTTTTATTACTGCTGGTTCATGTTACCGGCCACACCATCAAATATACAAAACTCAAGGAAGATTATGATCATCTCCCTCCATTAGGGTGCGTCATGGGCTGGCCCATGACGAACATAACATTTCTCCTTTTCCCAAAATAACACAAAAAAGAAATAACAAAAACATCACAATACACAGTGTCACACCATGTACTATATAGATAAGAAAACCCCCACAGAGGATCAGTCTGCTATGAAATCTTGCAACCTGGTTGACCTTGGTGGGCGAGGGCGTAGGTTGTAATACTCCAAACCTTGCCTGGGAGTTAATGAGCTGACTGGCATAGAGCCAGACAGTCCCTGATCTGGACCTTGGGTAACTTCCGAGCTCTGCATGTCTGTACCCCCTCAAGCAACCAACACCGGGTCGTCAATCACCATCCCAGGGTTCGGGAGCAGAGAACGAGTGCTACAGCCACCTAAACTTTCTCCATCACCATCTTCAGACAAACTAGCCGGGGAAGGGTTCTGTTTCATTTCCCTTCCACCATCAGCCATGCGGAACCCTTTGAAAAATGAATTGTTCCTTGTGATGGTCTCTTGTTTCCTTTTTGCAGTAACCATATTGCCTGTTACAGCACTCACCACCCACGGGTCTTTTTCAAAAGGCAGCAGAAACTTACCTCAACTCCTTTTATTGCGCACAAGAACATAGTCCCCCACACGGATGTGCTTCTTTGCTCTTCGATTCCTCGACATCCAGTCATTTTTTTTTTTCTGTTTTGGACAGTGCTTCCTTTACTCGATCATGGAGCTCAGAAGGAATAGTGTCTCGAACTTGTCGATTCATACACAAAGAGCTAGGCATCCCTCCAGTATTGGTGTGAGGAGTGAGACGATAGTCCCGCAAGAAACCACAGTCCACATTATGGCCACCTGCCACTGTAATCCGCAACACCTTGTTGAGAGTTCTCAGGAAGCGTTCCACTTCTCCATTGGCCTGAGGCCACCGAGGAGTGATTTTTTGTGTGAAGGATTCCGCGTGATCGTAGGTATTCAGCAAATTCTTGGCTAGAAAATGGCGGTCATTTATCTGTGCGTATTTCTTGTATCAAGCCATGGGTGCCATGATTTTTTCAAAACAAGGAATGATCTGAGAAGCAGTAAGGGTATCTTCTGGATATTTGTTAGAAATCGTCAATCACTACTAGCATGTGATGACCATCTGGCAAACTTCCAAAGTCTGCACTGGCCTGAAACCATAGCACTGGAATGATGACCTCAGTGATAACTGGTCGAGGACTCTCAGCTGGACCAACCGCTTGGCACATTGCACATTACCACACTGCTCGTTCAACTTGATAATCAAGCCCAGGGAACCATACCTTGCTTCTCAGTCGTGACTTTGTATTGACTATTCCTTGGTGCGATGAGTGGTCCAGCTCCACCACGAGTTCTGCAATGAGACAGGAATTACCAATCTGGGTCCTCTCAGCAAACATCCTTCGGGAGGTACGACTAGCTCATTCCTGACCTTATGCAATGAGGACAACATCATTCTGGCCTCGGCCGTCCTAAGAGCCACATTTTGAAGAACACTGTGCCACTTTCCAGATTCTACAGCTGACCGCACAAGCTGTAAACACTTATCACCGTCGGTAGCCACTTTGATTTCATCAATGGAAATAAGTAAGGGGTGAGATCTTTCTACCACCGGCCTCACATACTCCTCCACTTCATCTGCATCAGCAACCTCTCGAGGAGTAGCTGGTCGGGCATGTCTTGACAGGTAATCAGCCGGGTTGAGAGATCCAGGCCTGTATGCTACTTGAAAACGCTAATCTTGCAACTGCAAAATCCACTTTTCTATTCATGGTTGGGGTTTGGAGGACGAACCATTAAACATTGGTATCAATGGCTTATGATCAGTATGCACTGTGAACTGCTGTCTATACAGGTAAAGTTGGAAATGCCTGCAGCCCCAATGCACCGCAATGGTCTCCTTCTCAATTTGAGAATTCTCTATCAACGCACAACTTGCATATGCCACCAGATTCCACTCCCCATCCGGTTGTTTCTTTGCCAACACTGCTCCCAACCCAGTGGGACTGGCATCAACAGGTAGTTACGACTCTTTATGGGGATCGAAATACACCAGTGTCGTGTGCTCTGGCAATGCTGACTTGGTGGCTTGGAACGAAGCATCTTGTTCTGGTTCCCACTCCCATACTGCATTGGCCTTCATTAAGTCTCTGAGTGGGGCTATCAGGGCTGTTAGGTTTTTTATGAAAATTCCGCAGTAGTTTATCATGCCCAAATAACTACGAACGCCAGATACATTGGTGGGAGCAGCTGCAGATTGAATGTCTTTTACTTTGGCAGTGTCGGGAATAACTCCTTCCCCAGAGAAACGGTAACCAAAGAATGCCACTTCAGTCTGTAAAAAGGCACACTTGTCTTTGTGAAATGTGGGACCATTTTCTTGAAGCCTGTGGCATGTCGCTCGAAGATGGTGTAGATGTAGCTCTATGGTGGGAGCATGCACTAGGATGTCATCACTTACATTGAAGACTCCAGGGAGACAGGTAAGCACCCCACGAATAGTGTCCTGAAAAATTTCCCCTGTGCTAGAGATCCCAACACTCAAACGCTTGTCTCTTCTCAGACCCACATGAGTGGAGAAAGTGGTTATGCCTCTAGAGTCAGGATCTAGCATGAGCTGATGGTATCGATCATGCAGATCCATTTTCGAGAACCATTGTGATCCTGTTACCTCCGCAACAATGTCATCCACGGTAGGTGTTAAATGACGTTCTCGCTTAATAGCGACATTTGGCGGGTGCATGTCAACGCAGATCCTCACCTCTCCTGGCTGTTTGGGCTTCCGTGCAATTACGATCGGTGACACCCAGGGGGTGGGACCATCAACTTTCTCAATTATATCGGCCTGCTCAAGCTTCCTAAGCTCTTCTTCCATCTTCGGATGCAGATGGAATGCCACCCGATGGTGTTTTAACGCCACCAGTTGTATGGATTTATCAATATGCAAACGTACCATGCAATCTTTCAGGCAACCAATCCCCTCAAAAAGCTGCTTAAACTCAGTTAGTAAACTTTCCACAGTTCCGAGGAGCACACTGAAAGCAAAAGATACAAGGTTGAGTTGCTCAGCCGTTCTGCAGCTTAGTAACATGTCAGATCCAGTCTTTGTCACAAACACTCTGGTGCACACTGAACTGTCCTCATGGGATAAGGAGGTGGTGAAGACACCCGCTAATGGCAGCAGTTGCGATGATCCAAATGCATATACTTGAGTTGAGGATGGCTGTAGCTGAGGTTGAATGGGAAGAGTTTTCAATAGTGACTTTGCCAATATGTTAAATGGAGGCACCAGTGTCAATTAAGGTATGAATCTTGTGACCTGCGAAAGAGACGGAACATCGTGGTATTCGTTTTCGTGGATACCCTCCAGGCTGCGGAGCATGTATCACATGGACAGTCCCTTCTTCCTCTTCATCGTCATCCAGATCGTCATCTTCACCAGCGACTACAGGTGGCTGCACTAAATGGACAGTTTTGGATTTCTGTGACTTTGAACGGACAGTTGATCGACAAACCTTGGCAAAATGATTCATCTTACTGTAGCTTGAATATTTCTTGCCTTGGAGTGAACATACACCTTGATGAGGGAATGGGCCTCCACACAAAAAACAAGTTCTTGAGCTTGTGGCCCCCTTTTGCGACTTTATTTCTTCTCCGTGACTGCAGTGGTGATAGCATTCACAGGTTCAACCTTAACCTGAGTCTGCAATGCTGCTTCCATATTGGCTGCCCTTGCTTTGAACAATTCTTTGGATCGGCCCATTGTGAGAATATTTGCCATTGACATACCAGGTACCTGTAGTATGTTTTCTCTCAACTTCACAGACGCACAGCCCTGTATGAACTGCGCACACATTTCATCCTCAGCATCCACCAATGTACATGTGTATGCTAGTTCTCTCAACCTGGCATAGAAGGTATCGACCGACTCATTTGGGAGCTGCTTTGTCTGGCTTCACAAGAACCGTTCATAGTCCAGATTTGCCAGAGGTTCAAAATGAGCAGTCAGAGACCTTTTTAATGACTGGTAATTGAAAGGTGGGCCCTCTTCAACCACAGACTTTCCCAGTTTATGAATAGCTGCACCTCCTAAGTGTAGGAGCATGGGTCGATGTCTCTCCTCCTCCAACGCTGTGGCTGCAAAATAGGTTTCCAACCTACCCACCCATTCCTTCCACCGAGCTGCTTGGGCAGAAGCGGGACCTTTCACATGAAAAGATTCTAGTGCAGGAACTGGCGACATGGCTACCACGTTGCAGGAATTTACACAGTAACTTCAAATTCACTCATACCAGTGGTATCCGTGGTGTGTGAACTGGGAGATCATGGCGTCTTTGTTGGGGTAATTATTCAACAACCACATCACGGTACAGGCGGACTCACGTAGATATACAGTTGTGGAAACATTCACTGCCACATAATTACCTTTGCGGCATACAGTATTTGGTGTGATGTAAATCAGTGTCCTGACATGTTTCTCCTGTACTACTTTATTGATGTGTCCTATTTTGAGTACATGCTACAGTTCCTCCAATTTGTTAATATTTTGTTGTAGCTTTATCATTCCTGTGGGGTTTCTTTCACAGTGCATGGAAACAGTAAGCTCCCTCAGTCTGTCTCTGTAGTGCCACTTGAGCCCAGGAACATACAACAAAGCGTCAGTTCTTTGATGTTTTTTTTTGTTTGTTTATTATTATTTCTTTTTTTTTAACTGGGAGTCCCACGAGGTTTCTTTCGCAAGGGTCTTCCTGCTCCCAGCCCCACCGCTTACCAAATACTCGGAGTCCTCAGTCGACTCCAATCACAGGATTGCTGAAACGTTGCCCCAGCAATGCCCAGGAAGCTTCAGGCCCATGTGGAGCCGAGCACAAAAAGCACCGCCTCCAGCACTTCACTTCAATGGGCCGTTGAGCCGAACGTCAGAGCGCACGTGGCAGGGCACAGCAAATACCACCTCCGCCGCCGCTTCTCCACAGCAAATTGCAGCAGACGGGCCCCCAACAGTGCGACACACCAGCACGAGTACTGCACACTCCGCCACTTCATGGATGCAGTGCCGCTTTCCGCGACCAGTGCAGCAGGTAGGGGCGCAAGGGAACAGGCACCCCCTCATCACCAATTTGTTGTGTTCTTAGGGTTGTGAAACCAGGACTCACTTCGTAGCGCTACTAAGGAATATACATATCACACTGACACGCATAACGGGTTACTGGCCACATGGGAAGGTCCCTTGGCCCTTTTATTACTGCTGGTTCACGTCACCGGCCACACCATTGAATATACAAAACTCGGGGAGATTATGATGATCTCCCTCCATTAGGGTGCGTCATGGCCTGGCCCGTGATGAACATAACAGTGGGGTTTTCCTTCCCAGCACATGAGGCTTACAGTTTTTCAATAAACCTTTATGTTTCCAATTCATGTCCCAACACCTTGTTCCATTGCAGGGTGCCTATTTTTTTGCATTCAGAATCAAAACACCAATATTCATGTATCAGAAACAGTAGCACTGTGAAGATTTATTTAAACATCCAGCTTAGACTGAAAAACACCCTGAAATGCTCAGAAAATGTAGTGCAATTCTGATGAGGAATAGACTTAAATTTGTAGCTGTGCCTACATGCAACCATGTTTTATCGCTCTTTTGCACAATACATTTACGCAGTGGTATTTCTAACTGAAATACAGTTATCCTTACCGAATTGGCCTTAAAAAACATAACCACAACAAAAAATGCATCTTTCTGTATGCAAGACACAGGAGTCCCTGGATCATAAAGTAATGTGGCCAGAGATTGGGCTGCTTTATAAGTGCACTGAACTCCAACATGGCTTGCAAGATACTCTTATGTACAGCAGAGAATGTTTTGTTTGGTACATGTTACTCATTGCAGTGGCTCTTTTACTACTTGACCCAAATGTCCCTTCAGGCTCGCAGGATTTCCATGGCATCCAGGCAGCAGCACAGATCATTACTGTTAAACTTAAGAAAATAAATAAATATGGAGCCCTTGCAAATGCACAGTTCAATGAAAAATAAGCACTCCCTTGGCCCCGTGTCCATTCGCTTCCAGATCCCATGAACGCTACCTCACAAACAAGAAGGCAAATGACCATTTGTACCCGAGAAGTGAGTGAGTTGTCTGCAAGTCAGATGGTGCTAATTAACAACTGGCTCTTTGCAGATAAGGAAGATCCTGCAATAGCTGTAGAGCTTCGGGCTCTCCAACAACACATTACCCTTGACCAACTCTATTGCCCATACACCCACACTGCCCACTCACCTGCAACACAGACATTGATATCAAGCTGGCACCAAGCATCATCAAAGTGGTTCAATGCATTTTGTACCAAATGCTGAAACACTGCTTTGGGACGGAAACTGGCTTGGGCACAGTAAAATAGAAGGACTTCCAAGCCCGGGACATCATTGGCATCTTCAAATTAGGGGATGTCTGTGGGGACAGCTCCATGTGCACATTTCAACACCTCACAGAGGATGCTTAGGTAACTGTTTTACTGCTACTTACAATGGAATCATGCACTAGCTGTATCTCTTATCTCTCTACAGGTCTTTCAACAGTGCAACCCCTCACTTAACCAATTTTTTAAATTAAAAAACTAATATTGTATTTTTATTTTGTTACATCTATGATTATAATACCTTCATCAGCTTCATCCAAATTCTTTTCAGGAATAAAAACGGAAGTGCTCCTGAGGCCGGGCTTACATTCACCAACCTGCCAAAAAAAGTAACAAAATGGGGAGCTGTGGCCAACGGCCAATAGGTAAAGGGAGCCGTGGGTCGAAAAAGTTTGGGAATAAGACACCGCTTAGGTTGAAACGTGGTCATACACTTTATTCACACTCCACAATCACTACATAGAACCCCCCTATTCCGGGTCGCCCTTACTTATCCCTCATGTCCGTGACGTAATCCCCAGCCAGCTGCATGGGGAAAAGTTGCAGGGGTTTGCAGGACTTTCACCCCCGGGTTCGCTATACTTGGCATTGTCTGCAAATGACAACACTACATCCCTTCCCCCAAAGAAAACAAACAACACAAAAGGAGAACATCACCAATACACTTGAGCTCTAACTCAAACATAGCACCACAGTAATAAGGTATCGGCTCACGGCATCACAAATTCAGAGTACCACCGGCAGGGGTCCGGGTTGGACCATAGTTGAAAATCTTCAGCCCCTGCTCTTCCAGAGGATCTCCCAATGTCCCCACTTGTGGTAGGGACTTGGTCGGGCGGCAAGTTGGGAGCACATGTTCCTGGGAGGGCCGGTGACTCCAACAGGGTTGTGGCTTCTGGGATGCTGTCCCTGGCAGTCGAAGAGTCCGGCAAGGGACTTGCTGGAGAGGGATCATCCCACAGATCGTCACTTAATAGGGACTCACTTGGTTCCTCAATGGCAAAATGGTTTGTCAGCCTCTTAAAACAGAGATGCATTTCTTATGACGATATCACCCCTCCTTTCTGCTGACACAGTGGAGCCTTTCATGTCAACCACTGTCTAGGGGTCCTTCTCAAAAGGCAGCTGGAATTTGCAGCCCGGATGGCGATCTCTCGCCAAAACTCGGTCACCCATTTGAATGGTGCTTTGTTTTGCTCGCCTCTTCCTCAACACATAGTCATTGTTGCGGGCCCTGCGTGCCTCTGACAAATTCACAGGATCAGGTTGGGCTATCGACATAGGATGATGGGGTATCAAATCTGGCACTGCTTGAACAAAAGACAGCTGGCTCGGGGCAACTCCAGTCATGGCATGGGGAGTGACTCTGTACTCCTGAAGAAAGCTGTAGATAGCTTGTTCTATATTTTGGGTTTCTGCCAGCGCTATACGAACAGTCTTGGAGAGAGTTCTAATAAAACGCTCCACTTCCCCATTGGCTTGGGGCCACCGGGGCGTGATGATTTGATGCTTGACGTTCTGGGTTTGTAGGAACCCGGCCCATTCATGAGTATTGAACGAGGGTCCATTGTCTGTGCGAATCTCTCCAAACAGGCCATGGGTGGCCAAGATCTTCTCCATTTTCAGGATGACTTCTGTTGCTGCGGTTGTAGTGACAGTTTCAACCTCTGGGTGGCAGGTGTAGTCATCTATGACTATCAGCATGTAGGATCCATCAGGGAGACTCCCAAAGTCTGTTCTGGCTCGCTGCCACAGAACTGTGGAACAATCCTCTGTGATGAGAGGTGCTGATGGGTCAGGCTGTCAGCTTAACTGGCAGACTACACAACTCTTAACGACTTCCTCCACTTGTTGGTCAAGGCCCGGGAACTACACCTTGCTCTGGAGTCTGCTCTTCGACTTCACTATGCTCTCCTGGGCACCGTGAGCACAGGCAATGGCGCAGGACCTCAGGCCCGCTGGAAGGACAAGGCGGGGGCCTCTCAGAAGGCAACAATCTTCACTGATGGAGAGCTCTTGCCGGACATGGTAGAAGGCCTGGAGGGCAGACCTGGCTTCCAGGGTGCGGAAGGCCGTCAGGTGCTGTAATAGCCACCAGTCACCTGACTCGATGGCCTCGACAGCCAGCTGCAAGCAGTTGTCCAGGGAAGTTACCTATACTTACCCTAATTACCTGGGTTTGGGTCCCCCATACTCCGGTATCCCTCTGGTGTGGGTGGGAGTGTTCCTGGGGCTTGAGGAGGGCACCTGTGGACCTATTCCATGGTCTTTAACCATGGAAATGGGTCCACAGGCCCTCTAACAGCTGGTCTGACCCAGGCATTAAATAATGGTGCAAATCAAGCTTTGCACCATTATTTAGCCCCTCCTCCCATCCGTGCGTCATTTTGGCAAGGGGATAAATATGGGGCTAATGGGTTAGTACAATTTTTTAGATGGAACACCTACCTTGCATCTCATTGACGCAAGGTAGGTTCACGCATCTATAAACTGGTGCAAACTCCACTATTTGGACATTAGACTTATCTAAAGTCAAAATAAAAATATGGAGTTAATTTTGCACTGAATTTGTGTAAAACAAAATGGCATGAATTTGTAGCAAATGAGGTATAAATATGCCCCATAGATTTTGGTAGTCGTAGTGGTGGAGTAATGGGTAATGTTCGTTGTGAAAACAAGATTCATCTGTAGTGGTTGGGCGCTTCCAAAAGTGTACACTTGTACCTTGGTTGGTCAAAGGTTAGTTGGGTCCAGCAGGTTCTTGTATTCTGCAGAGGCCTCTCCTTGAGAGGTTTTGGTGTAACCCCAGGTTTACATGGTTTTATAAATCTTGGGAAATGTCAACATCTATTGGTGTTGAGTGAGAAAACCCATTGCAATGGCCATAAAAACGCCTCCCGGGAGCAGAGTAAGGCAACACAGCAATTTGCGCTTCCTTGCCGTACTCTATATCTATGAAACCATTCAAATCCATGCAAAGTGCCTTTGAGTGCTCTCATAGAGATAAGTTGTAATCTGTGCTGCAGGAGGGTCACCAAAAGGTATGCCCTAGCAGTGTATGGAGCTCATAAATATTCCCCAGCATTTTTTTTGCTTCCATTGTTGATAGAGTTAAATAAACATTCTAACTTTTCACTCATCCAGCATGCTGCCCTTTGTTGCCGGTTAAACCACAGTGGGGGTCATTCTGTACCCATAGGAACCATGGTATCACATACAGTAACAGCATCAATGGCTCTTTTGCAGTCACCTAATTAATTAACTTCACAAGTCAAAAAGATTCATGAATGTATTCCCATATAATTACATTATTCTGAAGGTATGAACAATCAAAAGACTCATAGTCAATTAAACTGATCAATTAAAATAATTTGTGAAGTATTTTAAGGAAATAACATTAAGTAGCACATTTAAAATGTACAAGGTGCTCCAGGTAAATAAAATGGTGAAGTGCATGTGAGTTGTGAATAATGAGTAAAAATATTATTCAAAAACAACAACTCTTAAGATCTAGGTTTTTAGCTGGTTAATCGAGTGTTACTGTGTGCCAGGCATTATGCAGAAGATATTCAGTCCAATTTAAAACTTAAATTTCATTGATGTCTCGACCCATTATTACTGTGATAAGGGTCTTCATCTGGACAAAATGAAATATATTTACATTGAAAAATAAGAAAAAAAAGAAGGAGGGGGACAATATCTATATTGCTGAAGAAAAGGTATGACAGGGAGCAATACAAATATTTTACCTCTGCATATAAGGAATTTTTTCAACAGGACTAGAAAGATAAAAATTGAAAATTTGAATTAATGGCTATGTTTAGGTGTAAACACAATTTTACTGACTGAGTGTTTTGATTGTTGATGCTTTCAGATCAATGCCATTATGTAGGAATGAATTGATGAATCTCTTTAGATTGTGAAGTTAAGTAATTGAGGGTCATTTTTGCCAGTTAACATAGTCCAATTGAAATCATACCCATACACCAAGTTACAATACAACAAACCACCTTTAAAATGGGGTTAATCAGAGGTATGGGGGCCAATTCATTTCTCCATGGAGGTACAGCACATTTGGTCCATGATCCCTAATGGTACTCCTTGGTGAGGTCAAAGTACCTTTGAGAACCTTCTCCTCTTTTGTAAACCCTGTTGTGGAATATAGTAACACAATGGCCCACATTGTGAGTCATTATGTAAATTCTAGATAATACACTGCTCCTCCTCAAAGAATACCTAGGTGACAATTTTGTTAATCCGTGTTCTGAATATTATCACCTCCTAAGAGAACCACCATCCATACTCATTGTGACACCATGGCACGTGTTAAGCATTCATAAGTGAGAAGGTTTCTAGAACAAGCATACTCCTTCATGAAATAAACAAAAGATCAAACATGGCATTCAGGAATACCTGTATAAAACTCAACTTCAATTTCTTCTGACCAGGCGATTTGTGATGCACTCAGTTACCTATTATTAAGAAATTATGTAGCTGCTCAACTGTAATAGCTTAGGACTGTTGAGATCTGATATCACAATGCCTTCTGCCAAAAGCCCAAAGAAAAAAGTTACAGGCAGCCATGTTGTTTTAAGTACACTTTGGCTGTGTTCTGGGTTAGGGCCTTAGACATAGGTAAGTACTGGGTTTTAAATTTCTCCCTACCAATTACCACTATGTTAAAGTAGTAATATGTAGGGAAAATTATTTAAATGTTTATAGGTATTTAAAAAAATTACAAAGTCCTGCTTTCCAGGAAGTACTGAAGTACTTAAAAAAATGAAATATACATAAATAAATTTGTTTAAAATAGACTGTACTGCATTATATTTTCCTTATATAGGCCTTCATTATGACATTGCCGGTAAATCCTACTTACCGCCACGCTGACTGCCGCCAACTTTCCGCGGCGGATATCCGTTCACCATATTATGACACACACACACACCAATCCGTCAGTATTCAGCCACAGACATGTCCGCCACACCAAAGGTCAGTGATAAACTGGGGGTATCAAAACCCACACCATTACGCCAATGGAACTACGCCCATCACATGATGACCCACGAATCACCACAGTGGACATTCAACGGCTGTAAACCATTGGCAGTACATACCGCCGCGCTCAAAATGCACACATGTAAACAAAACAACACCACATTGGACAAGTCAAACAACACACACTTGACATCCATACACAAACCACACACACACACCCACAACACTATAAAACACACGTCCACATTACCCACAACCCTTTACCATTCTAAACCACTGCCAGCAGAGAGACATCAAAACCACAGACACAACCAGAGCCACACACTATACACACCTATACACCACTCACGTACCGCACATCACACCCCCTCACCTACACACCTCACACAAAACCCAGGGTACCACAAAGACACCCTCGCTTCAGAGAGGAGGAGCTAAGGGTCATTCTGGAGGAAATCATCAGGGTAGAGCCACAGCTATTTGGAGCACAGGTGCAGCAGTTTTTTGATAGCTTGGAAGATGGAGCTATAGCAGAGAATCGTGGACAGGGTCAACGCCGTGGGACAGCACCCAAGAACTAGGGATGACATCAGGAAGAGGTGGAAAGGCCACGGGGGAAGGTTCGTTCCATTGCAGCAGCAGCTCGCTGTACAGGGGACTGGGGGTGGACCCCCACCTCCTCCCCCACAACTAACAGCATGGGAGGAGCAAGTCTTGGCAATTCTGCATCCTTAGGGCCTGGCCGGAGTAGGAGGAGGACTAGACTCTGGTAAGTCAACTCTCTACTACTATCGGCTCCTACCTGCATGCCATCACGTACCCCCACCCTCACTCTCATCACTCCATTCCATCCCACACACCCCACCATCACATCTCATCCATCCCAATGCCAAGCCCTGCATGCTGTACTAATGCATGGACACCCCTCACAGCCCTGCATGGACGCTCATCACTAAAGCATGCCCACCATAGATAAATAACAATCCCACCAGATATCAACATACACAAGTGAAAGCTGCCAGGGCAAACCCAACTAAAGAGGGCAAGCCACAGATGCACAATATCTCAGACACAGAAACCATAACACATCCTTTACATCCCCACAGGTATCCCAGCCAATGTCAGCGGAGAAGAGGTGCCAGCAATCTCCAATGCTCCAACAGAAGAGACCCACAGTGATGACAGCAACTCTGGTCTTCAGGATCTGGATGACCAACCTGGCCCATCAGGGACCTCTGGACAGCCTGTTACCCAGGCCCAGTCACACACCACCACAGAGCCTCCCCCATCAGGAAACACCACCACAGCACCCACCCACCGTACCCACACCTCTGTCCCCAGGACACGTCAATAAGCAGTGCGCCCACCTCTACAGGGACCCCAGGCCACACCTCATACCCAAGACAATCAGGGACCTGGGCTCAGTGGCAGTGGGCACACGGTTCAGGGGACAGAGGCATAGGGCAACAGGGAAACTGGGAGGACTGCAGTGTGCCAGAGGGAGGACAGGCCCAGGGAACCAACTCTCCAAGAGGCTCTTGCAGAGATCCTGGGAGCCTATCAACATTCCCAGTAGACGATGGGCCAGATCCTGGACGATGTGCAGGAGAACAGGTGGCTGCAGGAGGGACAGTACCGGGGAATCAGGGAGGACTTGCAGGCCATCAACAACACCCTGATCTCCATAGCAAGGGTGCTGGCAGACATGGCCAACATTATGAGGGAGGCAGTCACACAACAGCGGGCCCCTGCCACTAGCCAGACATTTGAACAGCCTTCCACCTCCGCTGCCGCTAGTGGCCAGAAGAACCTGCCACAGGACTCACAGGGCACCAACACCCCTCCCCCTGCAGAAGGAGAACCACCCTGCAAACGTTCCCTGCAATCCAGACAGAATCTAGAGGCACTTGCCAAGACCCCCGCCAGGAAATGAGACCCTCCTGATTGTCCCCCTTGTGTCCCCCTTAGTCACCCTGTCCACCTTGAACTGCCATTGCTCCCCTTCCTACGTCCCCTTGGACAATGCACCTGTGCTACAAAAAGACTGGAACAATACCCTAGACTTTCCTCCATCATCGCCCCATCCCCTTGCACTTGCCTCAATATTTTAGCACTTCAATAAACACCCTTGGGAAAAAAAGAAGTTTGGAGTATGTCATATTTTTCAATCATGTATTCATTGAAACAAGTATAAACATTGCAATTCAACTGTACAGAAAATGAGCATAGATTAGTGACCTGTAGCTGGCTGCAGTGATCACACCAGGAGTATATGTGAGGTCACCAACATCTGCAAAATGAATTGCCAGAGGGAACAGTAAGTGGGCATAGAAGTTTAAATATCAGCATGCCAGTGCCACAGAAATTCAAACAATTTTAATTGAAATGTGTAGGAACACTGTCCTACCTGTGTGTCATTGGAAGTATTGTCTGATCACTGATGTTCTGTTGTCCTCATCTGCATCCTCTACCTCCTCATCCTCACTGTCCACAGGGTCCACTTCTGGCACACAGGAATCTCCGACCTCCTCCTTCTGCAGAAAAGGCACATGGCGTCTCAGGGCCAGGTTGTGCAACATGCAGCATACCACTACTCTCTGGCAGACCTGCTTGGGTGAGTAGCACTTGGATCCACCTGTTAGATGGAGGCACTGGAACCTGGCCTTCAGGAGGCCAAAGGTTCTTTCATTCATCCTTCTGGTTCACCCATGTGCCTCATTATAACGTTCTTCTGCCCTTGTCCTGGCATTCCTCACAGGGGTCAGCAGCCATGATAGGTTGGAGTAACCAGAGTCACCTGCAAATATTGAGGGACAACATTTGGCCAGACACTATCCCATATGGCCCACACCATTGTGTGCTAGGTGGCTGTATTTACCGTCGTCATCTTCGCCGGCGTTGGTGTTCGTGGCGGAGCAGAACGTAGAAGATCATGGGGAAGACATGCATTTCAAGCTCCATGGCGGCGTGGTTGTTCCCTTTGTCTCCAATGGTGAGTCCTTTCCCTTCTGAGCTCAGTTTCCGCCAGGCTTTTGATGTTGTTGGTACCGCCCAGGAAAAGGTGGCAGTTTCCAGTGTCTTAATATGGTGGGCGGTACATTGACTTCCGCCTGGCTGTAGGTGGCTATCGCCGAGGTGGCTGTTGTTTCCGCTCTGGTGGTCAGTATGGTACATTGGCTGTCTTTCGGGGATCTTTCCGCCATGGTCATAATTTGGAGGTAGTTACCGCCAGCCTGTTGGCGGTATTACCGCCACTTTAACTCCAACTGCCAGGGCTGTAATGAGGGTCATAGTGTACTACCGTGTATTTTTAATTTTTTAAATATTTAATTATTTACAAAAAAGTCTACAGAGTACCACAGATGTATCAAATTACTATGCTACTTAAAAAAAAGAAAATGTAAAATAATTGTAAATACACAGTTTTACAATATGGCCAGATTTAAGAGGGTCTAGCATCATTCGAATGCCACATTAGCGTCATTTTTTCCACGCTAATGTGACATTGAAAGGCCAAATAATGGCACCCCAAATTTAGAAAGTGGCGCAATGCGTGCAAGCATTGCACCACTTTGTAACCCCTTGCGCCACATTATGCATCAGGCATAATGTATGCAAGGTGGCGTTCTGGCGCAAGGGGGCCAAAAAATTACGCTTAGCATTCTAAGAGATTTCTTTGCATCATTTTTATCGGCATTTTTAAAGCCTGTTAAGAGCATGCGTTAAAGAGTGGCTCCCATTGTTTTCAATGGGCCTCTGGGTGCTTTGCAGGATTAGCGTCAACAATTTTGAAGCTAATCCTGCAAAGCATCAGACTAGCGTAAAAAATGATGATGCTAGTACCCCTGACTACCGGCAAGGTGCACCGTATTTAAAATACGGCGCACATATGGTGGCTTTGGGGGCACAAGAAAAGTGGCACTGCACTAGGTGCAGCGCTACTTTCTATAAATCTGCCCCAATATTTTACTAATATCGTGTACAACAGTGTATTTATAACTTTCTTATATTGTTTTCTGTAACTATTGCCATACTTTGAAGTCCTAGTGTGGTTCTCTATAAGAGTTTTGAAAATATAAAGAAAAATATAAATAAGTCACACAACTTTTTACCACTTTCATAAAGTGGTAATAAGTAGGAGACATGAATAAAACCTACCACTTACCTGTACCTAAGAGACTAACCCAGAACACAGCCAAAGTGTGCTGAAAACTGCCTTGATACCTTTCATGTTTTGTAAAGACAGCCATTAGCCGATCATATTCTGCTTTGTTATCAGTATCTACCACAGTATACAGAGAAGTTACTACGGTTTACCCCAATACAATATATAACTAAGTATCTTAACACGTGTATCTTAAACACTACTTAAACTATTTATACCCACTACCAAAACTTAGCATTTACACCCCATAATCTGTATTTCTGCCACATTATACATACATCATTCACTCACTTTCATGATATGTCTCTTTAAAGTACCACACTTCACTCTAAGCCACTTCACTAAATGCCACTCCACTCTGTGCCACTCTACACTACAATATTCCACTCTATGCCAGTCCACTCTATGTCACTCCACTGTAAGCCACTCCATTCCAGACTATTCCTCTGTGCACCACTGCCCTCTACCCCACTCCACTCTCTGCCTATCCACCCTACACCACTCCACTGTGAGAAATTAGTCTATGTTTCTTCATTCTGCAACACTCTAGTCTACTCAACTCCACTATATGACCCTGCACTCTAGGCCTCTTTAGTCTATGCCATTCCACTACACGCAACTTCACTCCATGAGGTTCCAATTTATGCCACTCCTCTATATAACACACTCAACTTTATGCCACTCAGATCTATGCTATTCTACGGTACACCACTACACTGTAAGTCAATCCACTCTACTCAACTCTACTGTATACATCTTCACTCTACGCCACTCTAGTCTACACAACTGCCATGTACGTAGCACAACTTCAGGAAACGCCTCAAGGCCTGGTTATTCGAGCAGTAGCAGTTCCTTCCAACCCCCACCATTTAGCGCCTTGAGACCCTAGCGGGTGAGTAGCACACTTTACAAATGTTTGATTGATTGATTGATTGACTCTATGATACTCTATTCTACTCTATTCCACTATATGCCATGCCAATCTAATGCTTTTCCACTTTACACCACTCCACTGTATGCCATTACATTGTATGCGATTCTACTCTACGCTACTCCATTGTATGATACTCCACTTTATGCCACTTCACTCTACATTATTCCACTGTACATCACTACACTGTACCTCAATCCACTTAACACCAATTCACCATACACCACTCCACTCTATGACACTTTATGCTGTTCCACTCTTCGACAGCCCATTTTAAAGCAACCAACTAAACTCCACACTACTGTACCCTATTTCACTGTACACCATTCCACTCTAACACACTTCACTCTATGCCACTCCATTGTATACCACTCCACTGTGTGCTCCTCCACTCGACGCCACTGCATTTTACAGTCTAATCTATGGCACAGCCCAATCTATGGCACTCCACTGTAGCCTATTCCACTGTAGACCACTCCACCCTAACACACTCCACTCTATGCCACTCCAGTCTACCCCACTCTACTGTACACCACTACACTGTACCTCACTCTACTCTAATCACTCCACTCTACACCACTTCCGTCTACACTGCTCATTTGGACGCTGTTCCACTCCCTGACACTACACTGTATGCTACTCCACTATATGCTACTCCACTCTGTGCCACTCCAGTCTATGCGGCTCCATTTTACAGCACAACACTCCATGCCACTCAACTCTACAGTATTTCATTCTATACCGCTTCACTCTACCCCACTGCACCCTATGCCACTCTACTCAGCACTATTTCAATGTACACCACTACAGTGTACCTCACTTCATTATACGCCACTGCACTACACACCACTCCACTCTACACTATTACACTCAATGCCACTCCACTCTACACCACTCAACTGTACGTTATTCCATTGTATTCCACCCCACTCTACTACACTTCACTCTCTGCCACTCCACTCTACACCACTTCACTGGACGCTATTCCACTCTAAACCACTCCACTGTATGCTATTCTACTCTATGTTACTCCACTCTGTCACTACCGTCAGCACCACTACACTATACTCTACTTCATTGTACACCCCTCTACTCTACACTATTTCACTGTACACAACTCTATTCAATGTCACTCCACTGTACGCCACTCTAGTGTATGCCACTCCACGGTACCCCACTCCACCCTGCACCACTTTACTATACACTATTCAACTGCATGCAACTACACATCTCAAATCTATGGTATTCCACTCTACGTCTCTCCACTCCACTGCACTCAACCCTACAGCCCTCCACTGTAAGCTATTCCACTGTACACCACTCCACTGTATACCACCATACAGTATGCCACTCCACTGTATGCTGTTCCATTCTATGCCATCCCACTCTACACCACTCCAGTCTATGCCTCTTCCCTGTATGCCACTCCACTGTATGTTATTCCACTCCGCACTACTCAATTGTACTTCACTGCACTCTACGCCATTCTATTCTACACAACTCTGCTGTACACTAATCCACTCTTCACCATTACACTCTACGCCACGCCAATTAATGCCACTCCACTCTGCACCACTCTACTCTTTGCTATTTCACTGTACAAAACTCCATTCAACGCTACTCCACTCTACGCTATTCCACGCTACACCACTCCACCCTGTGGGACTCAACTCTACACTATTCTAAGCTTGACACTCCACTCTACCCTCTCCACTCTATACCACTCCACTGTACTCCACTCAACTATACTGTACCCCACTCAATGAAAGTCTACGCCCCTCCACTCTACCACACTATACTCCACTCGATAGCACTCTACTGAACAACAATTTACTCTTGTCAAAGCAAGTCTACATCACTCTACGCTGTGCCACTGTATGACACTCTACTCCAGTCTGCAACACCCTATGTAACTCCCTCTATGCACCTCCAACCTACTTTACAATACTTTACTCTCTAAGATCCTTCTACACTCTACTCCACTGCTACACTGTATGCCCCTCCACTGCACGGTACTCTAAGCCACTCAATTGTACAACAGTCTATGGGGATCATTACGACCTCAGCGGTCTTTTCAAAAGACCGCCGAGACTGCTGGGGACAGAATACCGCCATTGCCGGCGGTATTTCTGTCTCCCTATTATGACATTTCCGCTGGGCCAGCGGACGGTAACAGTGTTACCGTCCGCTGGCCCAGGGGAAATGTCACATCAACATTGCTGCCGGCTCGTAATAGAGCCGGCGGCAATGCTGATGTGCAGCGGGTGCAGTAGCACCCGTCGCGCATTTCACTGCCCGAAATTCGGGCAGTGAAATGCGCGACGGGGCTATGCCTGGGGGCCCCTGCACTGCCCATGCCAAGTGAATGGGCAGTGCAGGGGCCCCCAGGGGCACCCCAAGTCCCCTTACCGCCAGCCTTTCCATGGCGGTGTGTACCGCCATGGACAGGCCGGCGGTCGGGGACTCATAATCCCCAGGGCAGCGGTGCTTGCATCACTGCCCTGGGGATTATGACCGCCAGGCGGAATCCTGGCGGGAAAGTGGCGGGGCCGGCGGTATGGCCGTGGCAATTCCGCCCCGGTCATAATTGCTGGCGGAACACCGCCAGCCTGTTGCCGGTGTTACCGCCAACATACCGCCAGCCGCCAGAGTCGTAATGACCCCCTATGTCATTCTACTCATCCATATTGTACTGGTCTACCCTATTCCATGCCATTCCACCAACACAACCCTGTAATCCACGCTGTGGCACTCCGCTCTATCACACTTTCCGCCACTCTCCAACACACCAGTCCGCTCCACTGTACAACACACCACTCCATGCTACTTCACTCCTCACCACTCTATTCTATAACACACTACTCCACTCTGTGCTACACCACTTCACTGGACAAAACTCCACTCTATTCCAAAGCACAACCCTTTAGCCCACTGTATGACACACATTACCACAACACTCCACTCTACCACGCTCTACTCCACTCCATGTAACTCCACTCTGCAAGGCTTTACTACACTCTAAGCCACTATACCACACTGTACCCCACTCCTTACCCCTACACTACACTGTACAACCCTCTACTCTATGCCCATAGACTTTACAGTACAACACTGTCATCCATTCTACGTCACTTTCCAACACCCTACAACACACCATCCCACTATATTATACAAAACACCACTCCAAATGATGACAGTTTTCTCAACTCTATGCTACACGTCTTCACTCTACTGCACTCCACAGCACTGTACTGTAACATATGTGATTGTACTCTATCACAGTTTACCCCACTGTATGCTTCACTATGCCACTTCACTCTACTTCACTCCACTCTACTCCCTTCTATGTCACTACAATATATGACACTACACTATTACACAGTAGGGCAATGTACTCCACTGTACATTTTGCACACTCCTTTTAATGACACTCCACTTAACGACACTGGACTCTATGACTTGAAACACATTTTTACTAAAAAAAAACTACATTCAATTTACAAAAACAAAGGTTAAACCTTTGTTATAGGTAGGGCAACTTTATTTATTCTTTCTATACAAACAATAGATGCTCTAAAGTTAAAGTTGTATCTTACATTTATAATTTACACACCACCTTCAAATTATTATGATTCACGCACCTTCACATACAGTGCAGTGGACATGGAAACCACACTACATTACCTATAACTTGCGCTTTCTCCATGTACTATTTATAACCTTTCATATTATATCACTCATACCATCTGAAATTATAACATTCATCACAACGCTTCTGACATGGCAAACCATGTAGAAACATAGCATTTAAAAGAGCAATGATAACATCTAAAATCAAATACTTTATGAGATGGTACAGTGGCAAGTTATAGTTATTTTTGTGTGTTTACTGAGGGGAAAAGACCATTTATGGAGTTGTATTAGTTATATTAATGTGAAGGAGTTGCGTCAATTGTAAATGTATAGTATAACTATAACTAGTAAATTTCTAATGTTTGCACAGTTTATTGTTTTATTGTATGGAGAAAGAAAAGTAATGTACTCCTAACTATAACAACGCTTTAACCTTTGTTTTTTTTTATAGAATTTCATTTTTTATGCGTAAAACATAAAATAATATAGTGTTTTAAACAATACTGATGAGTAATCACATTGCAAACCTACACTGTAATATGTGCACATCTACACATGTACATGTGAAGGTATGCATACATGATAATTATTTTTCCTAAATTAGAGGGTAATTTATAATATCTTTCTGCAATCAGCACAATCTGTATGGTTTGTGCTGCAATATAGTAGTATAGGGCTGTGATAACAACCCATTTATTGGAACGTTCAATCATAAAATAGTCTCTATGGTTCTTGTGAATTGTTGTACATTTTGAGCTACATTTGGGCTGTCTGTCTAGCCCACAGAGAACTTTGCTTTCACTTTAATATTTCCAATAAAGTATGTATATAGATCATAAAAACACACATATTTTTGGACTACTCTTGATAATGATAGTGAATGATCTTTATTTGATTATTAGAATAATTTTAAAAGAACATTACAGTAAAAAAACAATAAAAATACAAATAAAAATGAATAAACACCATCAGATAAAGCACTGAAAGGATACATTTCTACATAGGAAGATAAAACTGATCATATACAAAGACTTTTTGGCGATAAAAAGGCTAAAAAGTCATGTCATACATAGCAAGTAAGGCAGGCATATCCTGCCTCCAAGGCAAACGCATAGAATGCAAATAGTTGTAAGAGAAGAGAACTTCGTACAACATTTCACATGGGTGCTGTCAATAAATATAAAAGAATAACAACATTCACAGCACCAATTTAATCCAAATAAGTTAAAGCCTAAATATATTAAGAATTCATTGATTTGTGCCAAGATAAGATGCTTTTTAAAAAGGCCCAACAGCAAAACAGACAGCCGACTCTGATAACATTTGAAGAAATAAAAAAGCAGGTCTATGTTGGCACAAACCCAGATTTTTAAGGATTGGCAGCAAATACCTGTGCCAAAAGAGGTTTTAATACCAGCAGAAAAGGAGAAAATGCTCTAAAGACTTAGGGCCACATGTACAAACTATTTTGCATGTCGCAAACAGCGAATCTTGCTGTTTGCGACATGCAAAATGTAAAAATCCAGTTTTGTGATTCGGTAAACTTTTTACCGAATCGCAAAACGGGATTTTGACTCGCGATTAGGAAGGGGTGTTCCCTTACTAATTGCGACTCGCAGTCCCATGTATGATTGTTTTGTGACCGCGAATGTGGTTGCAAAACAATCGCAGTTAGCACCAGTGTCACACTAGTGCTAACCCATTCGCAAACGGAAAGGGGTCCCCATTGGACCCCTTCCCCTTTGTGAATGTCACTGGAAACATTTTTTCAGAGCAGGCAGTGGTCCTAGGGACCACTGCCCGCTCTGAAAAAATAAAACAAAAACGTTTAATTTTTTATATTTGAAATGCATCTCGTTTTCTTTTAAGAAAAACGGGCTGCATTTAAAAAAAAAGAAAACTGCTTTATTTAAAAGCAGTCACATGCATGGTGGTCTGCTGTCTCCAGCAGGCCACCATCCCTGTGAGGGCCGCCATTCCCAAGGAGGTCGCAAATTGCAACCTACCTCATAAATAATCATGAGGTTGGCATTTGCGGCCCCTTGCGAGTCGCAAATAGTGTCAATGACACTATACTACATACGGTTTTGCGACTCGCAAATTGCATGTCACAAAACATAACTTTGATACATGTAGCCCTTAGAGAATAATCATCACAAGGGCAGACTAAAATGGTGCTAGGGTTGAATTGGTCCAGTGGAAAGCAAAGATGAGACCTAATCAAGCCCAGTCGAAATATTGGGAAGAAAGATCTTTCCCATAGGTTTCTAATGAATTAGAGGATAGGGTTCAGGTCAAGGGCAGGTCTTAATAGTCTTGGTATAATCTGTTTGTAAAATTTAGAAGGCCACATTTTTTTTTTTTGCATTTTGCTGGTAACACAGTACTTCCTAGGCATTGTGGTAGTATCGCTGTACTTTGTGAATGTAAACATAAATTTGATTGGCTCATAACACATCTAGAAAATGCCAAGTTTACATATCTTACTCATCGTTTCCACTGAGTGCCTTTGAGGGAAAGGTGGTGTTGTGTTCTGTGCTGCAATATTGTCAGTAGCTGTTGTATTTGCTCTTCAGAATAGCTGACCAATGTCATCCTGGCCACCATGGAGAAGAGGATGTGAAACAAGAAGAGGACAAAGTCATTTTGCAAGAGAAGCAAGAGGATGACAGGAGAAGGAGGCACAAAGAATCGGTGGTGTGGCAATTTTTCTCCCTGCCACATGTCGACAAGAAAGGTAACAATCCACTGGTAACATGCAACCTGTTCCAAAAAGTCATCTCCTTGGCACACAGCAGCAATATTTTTGGGGACCTCCAGGATGAGGAAACATTGCTTGTCCATCCACTCTTGAAAACTGTGGTTGCACCTCCACTAGTCACTCCATCAGTTGGCTCCTCTGTACCGGTTACTTGGACTGCAGTGCCTGTGAATATGCTCAGTCAAAAATGGGTCACTGTCGTCAAGTATGGCAGTACAGCCACCTACTGCCTGCTGTGCCATACAGTGGTAGTGGCTGCCAAGAGGGACGTCAACATTCATCGTCAGTTAGTTATTGCTGACCAATATCCTTTCCAATATACCTGGGATTTTTCCCTAATCTACCTTCCAGAGCAGAGCAGCCACGGCAGAACTAGTAGACATGCAAAGCTCTTGCAATACCACTATAGTCACAAAGTACGTATACACAATAAAAGACAATACTCCGTGTTATCAAAAATAAAGATACTTTATTTTTGTGACACAAGGCCAAAAATAGCTTAGAGGCTATACTCATTCTGGAGGTAAATATTATACACAATATATACACTAGTAACCAAAATCAGGTAAGTAAACAGTCAGAAAATAGTGCAAACAGTGAAAAACAAAATAGGTTGCAATGGCCCTAAGGGCAACACAAACCATATAATAAAATAGTGGGATGCAAATGTCGGTTTCCCCCCTAGGCAAGTGTAGCATGTAGAGGGGTGCTGGGAGCGTAGGAAAACACCAAAGGTAAGTAAATACCCCACCACGGAGCCCAGGAAAGTAGGAGTAAAGTACAGCAAGTTTCCTCAGAACACACTAGAAGTTGTGGTAAAGGATTATGCAAAAACCAAGCAAGACTGCAAGAAACCAACAATGGATTCCTGGACCTGAAGACCTGTGGAGAGAGGAGACCAAGTCCAGAAGTTGATGAAGAGCCCAGGAAGAACAGGAGCCTCTGCTAACCCAGAAGAAGGTGCAAAAGTCGATTCTCTGGTTGGAAGAAGAAGTCAGAAATGCACCAATGAAGATAGCTGCGGGTTCCTGCTTGGTGCAAGAGATGTTGCACGTTGAGTCGTTGGATGCAGGCTGGTTTTCGTCATTGGATTCCACCAACAAGCCTTGGCTCACGCAAATGTCGCTGTTGGCAGGAAAAGGTGCTACCTGGGCCCAGGGGGGACCTTGGTTTCTGAAGTCCAACTGAGGAGACGGGGGGCTCTCAGCACTTTAGAGAGCCCTCAGAAGACCAGGCAGCACCCACAGGAGTCCCAGAACACTGGGACAAAGGAGCTGCAGAATGTAGGCTTTGCAACACTACAGAAAAGGATCCCACGCCTTCGGAGAACAACTCAGGGAGCTAAGCATCACAGGATTGAGTGCTGGGACCTGGGCCACCCTGTGCATGAAGCATTTCTGTAAGAAGTGAACAGTAGCCCAAGGAGCTGCAGAACACGCAGAGCACAGGGGTACTGTCTGGCACGGGGAGGCAAGCCCTTACCTCCACCAAATTTGGACAGTCAGGATCACTTCAGTCTACCACCTCTGTTCCAGGGATCACACTTGTCGACAGGAGAAGAGTCCCAGAGTACCGGTTGTCGTTGCAGAGAGGTGACTGCTGAAGCAGGAAAGTGACTCCGTCACTCCACGGGAGATTCCTTTGGTGCAGAATGAAGAAAGACAGTCCTCAGAACATTCACAACCTGGAAACTGTTGCAGTTGCTGGCTGAAGCTGCAGGGTCACAGTTGCCTTCTTGGATACTTTGTTGCAGTTACAGTGTTCCTGGAGCAGTCTGCGGTTGATCTGACAGTCAGAAGCTGAAGCAGAGGATGCAGAGGAGTCTTGGTGGAATCTTGCAAACCGAATCTGAAGAAACACCCAGAGGAAAGACCCTAAATAGCCCTGAGAGGGGGATTGGCTACCTACCCAGGTATGCACCTATCAGGATGGGTCTCTGATGTCACCTGCTGGCACTGGCCACTCAGATGCTCCCAGAGGGTCCCCACACCTTGGAATCCAAGATGGCTAACGCCAGGGACACTCTGGAGGAGCTCAATGCACCACCCCTGGAGTGGTGATGGACAGGGGAGTGGTCACTCCCCTTTCCTTTGTCCAGTTTCACGCCAGATCAGGGACTGGGGGTCCCTGAACCAGTGTAGACTGGCTTATGCAAGGAGGGCACTGTTTGTGCCCTTCAAAGCATTTCTAGAGGCTCTGGGAGGATACCCCTCCCATGCCTGTAACACCTATTTCCAATGGGAGAGGGTATAACACACATCTCCTAAAGGAAATGCATTGTTCTGCCTTCCTGAAATTGAGCTGCCCAATCCCCAGGAGGGCAGAAACCTGTCTGTGAGGTGACAGCAGCTGGGGCTGCAGTGGAAACCTCAGAGAGCTGGTTTGGCAGTACTGGGGGTTCATGGTGGAGCCCCCAAGGTGCATGGAACTGGCCCCCAATACCAGCATTGGATTGGGGGTACAATTTCTCAATCTTAGACACCTCACATGGCCATATTTGTGGTTACCATTGTGAAGCTACATATTAACAAACGGTTAACCACTATACCAAGCACTGTATGGATGGTCACACTTAGGCAAAATTCCTTGTAATCAGAGAGACAGTGATTAAGTCCTTCGTTTATTTCCATGGCAATTTTTAGGTAACATGCCACAAATTCACATTTGCTTTTCGCACTTAGTAAACAAATAACCCTTACGCTCTTTCACCCTGGCTCTGGCCCCATGCATTTATTTTTATTATACTAGCTTTCTCTATCTCTTAATACACAAATTAAGTGAATTCTTACACTGTAAACATTGCTCCCCTTCCACATGCCACAGCATGTCACAAATGTTTAGCATGCACTGCCATGACTAAATAGGCCACACATCATCCAGACAGTGCCAGGGGGTGATTTACAAAGGGACATCTTTCATTTGGCTAAAAAATTTAAAAAATGAAAAACAACTTCAAAAACCTTTTTTTCCAGGTGAAGTTTGAACACTGGTCAAAAGCAACAAAAACTCAAACAGATAACCACTAGACCAAGCACTACATGAATGATGCAAACTGGCAAAATGCCTTGTAATTAGAGAGACAGTGATGAAGTCCTTTTATTTCCATGGCGATTTTTCTCCAAGTGAGGCTTGATCCCTGGTGGTCAAAACCAATGTTAACCCATACAGCTAACCACTTGACCAACCACAAAATGTACAGCTTTTTATGGCAAAATGCCTTGTAATGTAGATCTGCCTAGTATATATGTAGGAAAGTCTTGATTTTATTAAAGACACGGAGGCGAGTATTATGCTAATACTTCTCTTGCTTAAGTGAATAGCAGCAGTGAAGAAACAGAATAAACTACAAATCCCATGGGGCCAAGACAAAGGCCAATGATACGACAAAAGGCAGACTACAGAGCTCCAATCATGTACTAGGCAATGGGTCTTATTATCTAACTTGACTGCAAGCAGCCTGTTTTTCTTGAGCGAGAAGTAAGGATATTTAGAAAATGTTGGACAGATTAACAAATAACAGTCACAGCCAGAATCCAAGTAAAACAATTCTGAAGGAGAAGAATCTGGGAAAGAAGAGAGGGATCCTCTTGATAGCTTGTACGCATGAAGCTGAACGATGCCCGCTCAAATAAAGACGATGTCGTCGGTTGATTGGAAGACACTTTCTTCCTAAGTGGATGATGCAGTTGGTGTAGAAACAGCTGTAGGTCTGAAAAAAACATAGCATTAGCACATTTAGGGAAGGATAATACTTACATCCGTGTCTTGAAAAAAATTAAGACTTTCTGTCATAAATACTAGGAAAATCTATATTTTATGGCAAGACCGGAGGCTCATATTATGCTTGCTTAAAGCATATCAACTACCAAATATGAAGCAGTTACTACAGGTTTACAATAAAAGGTTCTAAATGTATAATCATTAGACCAATCTGAGGATCTCAGAATGTCCTCCAAACGGGAGCCTGCCCAAAGGGCTCTAGAAACCATGGCAGTGCGAGTGGAATGGGCTCCAAAGACAGAGGTCTCAATACCAGCTAAGGACATTACCTATTTGGCCCACCGGCCCAATGTCGGGGAGGAGACAGGAGTATGGGGTCTTTGGAAAGAGATAAGGAGTTGTGTTTGGGAAGACGTTCTGAGATGCACCGTTCTTTGTTCGTAAACCTTAAGACAATTACCCACACAGAGGTTAGGTTGAGAGGGAAAATAAGGGTAAAATACAGAAGACAAATTTGTCTTAGTATGTCTATGGATGTTTGAACAAGATACCTGTGGGAGTAAAGAAGCGTGAGGAAATATCTAAAGCTCTAACATCAGGTAAACGTTTAATAGAAATTAAACACAAAAGCATAGTTAACTTGGCTGAAAGTTTTTTCAACAGAAGGAGTTGGTTAGATGGCCAAGAGATAAATAGTTGCACAACTAAATTAACATCCCACACTTGACTATATTTAGGAATAGGAGGATTAGAAACCTTTACTCCCTTCAAAGGGCAACAGATGAGTGGGTGTTCTCCTACTGGCTTTCCATTGATGCATTTGTGATTAATAGAGATAGCCGAACGGTAGAGGTTTACAGTAAAATAAGAGTTACCTGCTCCCACTTGGGACGCGAGAAAATGGACTATGAAAGGGATATCTGTTTAAAAGGGATTGACAGATTTTCCCAAACACCATCTAGCCCAAAGAGACCTGGTGGATCTGTAGGCCTTGGTAGTGCCTGGGGCCCAAGATTTGTTGATAGATTGAGAAGCTTCCTCCGAAATGCCTGAAAGATAGAGGGACCCCCCTAAAATCCAGCAGGCTGTTAAAGATAGGGAATTCTTCAGAATCAATTTGTGCCTATGTCCCTCCGGATCGAGAAGGATGTCTGGGAAAGATGGGAGGAGAAGAAGAAAGTCCGTTGACAGTTCCAGTAGAGGTGGAAACCATACTTGGGACTGCCAAAATGGGACTACAATAACCACCAAGGCCTTTTGGCGACAAATTTGGGCCAGAACTCTGTTGATCATTATGAATGGGGGAAAGGCATAATTGAGAGATTGGGACCAGTCTTGAAGAAAAGCATCCGTTGCTGAGGCTAGAGGGTCTCGGCACCAACTGAAGAACTGAGAAAGTTGGCGGTTGAGACAGGATGCAAAGAAGTCTATCAGGAAGGGGCCCCACTTGGGATGAAGAAGTTCAAACATCGAAGAATGAAGCTTCCAATCGCTGTAGTCATGTAGATGATGAAAATGCCAGTCTGCAACGGAATTGAGAGAGTCTGGTAAGTATTCCGTGCAAACCAACAGTTTGTGAGGAAGACAGAATTCCCAAAAGCTTTTTGCTAGCTCTGCTAGGGGTTTTGATTTGGTCCTCCCTAGGTGGTTTATGTAATGAACTGCTGACAAGTTGTCCACCCTGAGAAGGATGGAGCATTGGATTCTGTTATTTTGAGCTATTGATGGCAAAGGAACCTGCAAGCATCTCTAAACAGTTGATGTGCAGAGACGACTCCAAAGGAGACCCTGAACTTCCAGTCGATATTGGACAACACCGGGCGCTCCAACCTGTCAGGCTTGCATCGGATTCTAACACAAGATCTGGGGCTGAAATGAAGATGGTTCTGCCATTCCAAGCATCTAAATGGTCTAGCCACCATTGAAGTTTTATTTTGTAGTCCTGGTCCAGGGGAACGGAGTCTGAATAGGCAAGACATTTGTGAGAGATGGCGAATCTTTAACCTCTGAAGAGCTCGATAGTGCAAAGGAGCCAGGAAAATGGCCTGAATTCATTAGGAAAGCAGACCGACAATCCTTGCAGGAGATCTGTGGGAAATACTTGGTAGTTTCAGAGTGTGACGGATTTCTACTTTTGTGGCGGTGAATTTGGATTGAGGAAGATGTAAAGTGTCATCTGTAGAATTTATAAGGAATCAGAGGACTTCTATCTGTTGAGTTGGGATTAAGACTGACTTTTCCGTGTTTATAAGGAATCCTAGATCCGCTAAGAGAGAGGAGGTGAAAGAAATCTGATCTTGGAGAGATTGAGGATTTTGACACATCAAAAGAATGTCATCCAGGTAAATAAGTCTCACACCTTGGGCCCTGAGAAATAATACTATCAGCTTCATAAGCTTGTGAAGCACCAAGGGGCGGATGATAGGCCAAAAGGAAGGGAAGAAACTTGATATGTTTTCCCTTGCCACTGAAATTGAAGGAATTTCCTGTAATTGTTATGGATGGTAGCTGTAAGATATGCATCCTGAAGATCGAAGCGAACCATCCAATTGTACTGAAGCAAAGAATCCCGCAGATGGATGATAGTCTCCATCTTAAAGTGTCTGTAGACAACGAACTGATTGAAGGCTTTGAGGTTTATTAGTGGTCTGAATTTCTTGTTTTTCTTTTTTATCAAGAAAAGTGTGCTTAAGAAGCCTAAAAGATGAGGCTGAGAGATTTGAATTGCTCTTTTCTGTAGAAGAGAGGACATTTCCTGAGAAACTAGAAGGGATATCTTTTTCGAAAATTTGAAGGGAAGAGGAGGTGTGGACTGATAAGGAATTTCATACAGCTCTATAGAATAACCTTGGACTGTGGCTAACACCCAGGGGTATGACGTAATCATATGCCATTTGTGTAGGAAGAACTTTAACCAACCCCCTACTGAAGGAGAGCCAGAAAGTGGACTTACCTGTGGATTGAGAGAATCTGGAATATCTCTGCTGATGACCTCGGAAGCCTCTCGAACATTGTGGGTAGAATTGAGGATGGAAGTCCTGGGTTGAGGCTGCAAAGGAACCTTTGAATCCTTGATTTCTGGGATAACGGCAGATAGAGCGGTTCCTGCCTCTACCGGCCCTGGTGAAAACCCGGAGAAGTCACCGAACAAGAGCCCATTCGCCTTAAAAAAGCCAGGTTAGCTAGTTTGGTGTCCAACTTTAACAGCAAGCCCTTACGATGCTCATGAATAAGGGTGGGATTTGCGTTCCCCAGCAAACAAAAGGCTGTCTGTGTCCACATTGAAAGTTCCTCAGCATGAATATCCACTTTTTCCAACCTTGCGTTTTCTGCAATGTCAAAAATACGTGACAATGTGCCCACAATATCCAGTAGTTTTTCTTGACACGTAGACCAGACTTTGTCCATGCTTTTATAACAGTCCTTCCCAAACTCAGAAAAGAAAGTTGACATATTGGAATCTATGGAAGGGGTAGAAGCAATATGGAAGGGCAGCGAAGGTCTGACACATTCCGATTTAAGCTTTGCCCTGGTCTGTTTATGCAGAGGAAGGCATACATTTGCTGACATGGTCCGCAGGGATCCACTCAGTAAAATTTGGGTGATGTATAAACTGGGGGTCAAACATGGGATTACCCTCAGAATCCAAAATAGTCTTGGAGATAGAGGTCTCTTGGGAGAAGGATTTGGAATCTTTGATTTTGGGACCAGACCAGAAATCTGAGTCATCCCCAGCATCCTCCATGATCGGAGTCAACGTCTGCCACATCCTCATCCGTATCATGGATTTTAGTGATCACAATTTTTTCATCACTGTTTTGTAAATTCTTTCTTTTGGTTTTTGATTTGAAACCAGAGGTAGATGGAGGATTCCCCTCCTTGGAAGGAGGCCTTGGAGGAACATTGTCCTCGGGCACATGTGAGGCATACTCACGAATCTCAAGCGCAGTCCTCTTAGTATTAATATTTTTTGTGGTAAAGGATTCCACAGTCATGCACTTTCTGCTTTCCCCCGCAGATAGGGCCATATTGGATTGAGCCATCCAATTCAAAACAGTTGTTTCAAAATGTTTGGTAACCTTGTTCATAGATGCTGACACAGCTTTGGACACAGAAGCTTGGATAAAGTCTTTAAGACTATTTTTAAGCTCCTCCTCATTTTCCTCAGAATCATGGGAAAAAAAGAGTAGGACTGTGTGACTCCTTTTGTCATATATTAATTTAGTATAAATGTATTTAATGAAGTAAAATAGGAATAAATGAAAGAAATTAAATAGGGCCCTAACATGAAGAACTACACAGATTCCCGAAGCCCAAAACTGGAGAAAAAAAAAGGGTTAAACTTGAGGATGGTTGGCTCCTCCCCAAAAAGGAAATACGAGCTGAGGAGGGTGTTTCAGGGGCAGGAGTCTACACCCCTAGAAGTACAGACGGGGAAACAGAAGTGTCATGCTTTGCTTTGGAGGAAAAGGAGACAGAAGTGCCAGGAAGAAGCTTATACCGAAGGTGAGCAGGAAAGAACGGCTGCGGAAGGCCAAAGGGCAATGCTCGTTTGTTGAATGAGATATGGGAAAGAGCACTGAGCCACATGAGGAGAACTCTGGTGAGCGCAATGAAAAAAATGCTAAAGGGGCCAAAAACATGTGCACACACTATGCAGCACACATAGAATAGGTCGCAAGCATAATAAATTTATCGTAACGTTAATAAACAATAATCAATAAATAATTTCACCTTGAAACTAGAAATGGGATATATTTATCTTGACTGCGAGCAGCAAGAAAAGAGGGCTGATTGCAGTCACGTTAGGTTTAAGACCTGCTGCCGGGTCACTGATGGGATCTCTGCACTTGTTTTTTTGTTGATCCCATTGGCCTTTGTTCCCGGCCGCATGGGATTTGTAGTTCGTTCTTTTTCTTGACTGCTGCTATTCATTAAAGCAAGAGAAGTATTAGCATAATATGAGCCTCTGGTCTTGCTATAAAATTAAAGACACAGTCATGAAGTCCTGTATTTATTTCCATGGTGATTTTTAGGTTACATGCCACAAATTCACAGTTGCTTTCCACACTTAATAAACAACCAACCATTCCTCTCTTTCACCCCAGCACTAGCCCCTTATACAAGCGTCCTCCATCTCTCACTCCACAAATCAAGGGATTTCTTTCACTGCAAACCTTGCTCCCCCTTCCACATGCCACAGCATCTCACAAATTTCTAACATGCACTGCCAGGCCCCTGTGGCCACCTGCGCTTGTTCTCCACCATCCTTTTCATGGCAGTCAGACTGCCATGAAAAGGCTGGCAGGGAACAAGGTTGTAATCAGATGATTACAACCTGCACAACCATCAGCCCGTAAGGTTCTGACATCCTGGCGGGGTCCGTAGTAGGTTGGCGGTTGTGCCCACCAACCTCATAATGTGGTAGTCGGACACCCACAGCGTCGGCGTTCCGAAAGTCACCTCAAGGCTGACGGTCTTTGGACCATCAGCCTCGTACTTGTATGTGTGTTGTGAAATTAGGGACTGTGGGCCTGTGAAAAATATATGCAAAGAACAGTCAACCAGAGTTGGATGGTGTATATGAGATAATAAATTCTCTTCAGAAGCTATAAGTATAGATGCTGTTAGACTGTCAAGACTTAATTAGAAACAACTGGGGCATTGTATCCACTTGTCATGACAGAAAGTTAGCTTATTCAACTCGCATAATTACTTCTCCTCCTGCAATAAAATTGGAACCTGTTATGACTGTGATCCTTTTTTCCCATAACATGCATATGTTCAGCTTAATATAATATAATTCTAAAACAGCTGAATATTTAATGCCATGATGTGCACAGATGCCGAGTCCAACTAAGACAATGCATCAAAGCAAAATTATTAACGAAATATATTATTCATCTCACTGTGGATGTTTGGTTTTGTAGAGTGTATGACAATCACCAGAGTGTTACCTCTCTAGCAGCCTTAAAACAAAATATTATCATACAAAAATTGGAATTACTTACATCACATTATGTACATTTGCTTTTTAGATATGTGTTTGGACTAATTTGTAAACGATTTATATATTGCATTTTAGTATTTCATAACGTTACTTTAAAGTTAATTTAGCAATCATTATTGATTTTGTTCATGATTTTCATTAAAGATTTATTTTCTCAAACAACCATGACAAAAGGTGTATTTGTTTTACTAAGTTAAACATAGGCGCACAAATATCTTTGTCTAAAGGGTCCTTGTTCACCATGTAACCTACTGCTCTACAGTAATCTGAATGAAAACCAACCTTTGTAAGTATATTGTTCTTTCATTGGTGATTGAGATGGAAAAGGTAGCCTCAGTTCCCCAAGAGCCTGAACTGCACACTGAGCAGTTAACGCCAAAAGATGTAGCAGTAGGAGCAGCTGAAAGAGTATTAAAAAAAAGCTAGACAGGAAAGAACCCAGTTCAAGGAATAGATGGCACTGAATGCATGGCTGCAAAGGCGATGGTGTACCTTTACCAAGAAAGTGACGATTTGAAAAAGAAGCAAGTTAATATTTTAAGTAAGTATTGTGAGAAGTTCTGTGAAATCATCAAATATTAAAATCCACAACTAAGATAATAAAAGTTGTTAGTGAGAATGTAATGTATATGATTCTGTAGTGACGTTGTTTCATGTATAAATCATTAGTAACCTTTCTAATTTGGAAAAATAAGACAGGAGGTACTATTACATTTTGTTGACAGTGTGTTTATGGTGCTGTGTTTTTAAAAAAATGATGATAAAGTGAATGCATCGCTCTTATCTGGAAAACTGGTTAAAAAGATGCACATTGTATCAATTTGTTTTACATTGCCCGGTTGTTAACCACTTAAATGCGGGCGTCAGCCACTGGCCGACTCCCACACTACCTCCCTGGTACGGGTCACGACCAGTGGCCGACACCAGGGAGGGGGGTAATAAATCCTCAGGTACGTTGCACCCGAGGATTTTTTATTTATTTTTTATCCCTGGAAGACACAGAAGCTCTTCCGTGTCTCCCCACGCCCTCCACCCGCCCCTTTGTGACGGCGCTGACGTTACTATGTGGATTTCCCCATCGGAGCAGGAAGCGCGCGCTCTGATGGGGAAAACGGCCACAAACGGCCTTCCCCACATTCGGGAAGGCCTCGTAAGAAAGGGGAGAGTCTCCCCTTTCTTACGAGGCCTTCCTGAAAGTGTTTCCTGGCCCCCGATCGCAGCTGTGCTGCGATCGGGGGCCAGGAAGCACTTTTCAGGTCTCCTGGCCCCCGATCGCAGCTGTGCTGCGATCGGGGGCCAGGAAACAGTTTCAGGAAGGCCGCGTTTTTCCCCAAAAAAGGTAGGTGCCCTCTGGGGAGGGGTCGCGCCCCCCCCGGTGCAATTTTTTTTTTTCTTTCAAAAAAATATAAATAAATGGACAGGGGGTCGCCCGTGGGCAGGGCGACCCCCTGTGGGGTCAATATATATATATATTTTTTTGTCCCCCAAGGAAACCATACAACAATAAAAAAAAAAATATATATATATATATATATATATATATATATATATATATATATATATATATATATATATAGATCTATATATATATATATATATAGATATATCTATGTAGATATATCTATGTACATGGATATATCTATAGATAGATCTATGTAGATAGATATATATATAGAGACAGATCTATATATATATATATCACTTTTGTCAATATGTGTGTGGTTTCCCTGGGGGCTGCGATCGGCCCCCAGGAAAACCAGACCCACATATAAAAGTGATATATATATATATATATATATATATGTAGATTTGCCACCAGTTGTCTTGCAGTTGCAGCTTGCGTCTTCAAAGCAATGCACATACTTCAACTGACGCTTTTCAACTGTAGCTTTTAGGCAGCAATAAAAAAGTCAAGTATTGTGATTATGTTTCTGCTACAAAAGGGTCAGACTTGTCTAGTGGCAGTTTTAGTGCCATAAAGAAGCGCAGAAGGTTTATATGCCTACTGCAAAGAGCAAATCTGTATTTTATGTAAATAGCTGAGTACATTAGTAAAGTCAGCCATTACCTGCACTATAATACAAATGAAATGTATGTGCGGGGTGGAAGGCGGCTATGGAGAGATGAAGGGCACTTTTGCTGGGTGGTAATGAGGGAATCCGAGGAGGAGGGAGTGGGAGCGCCAATAATGATTGTTGGACTGGGCGCAGGAGGTGCTAAAGACTGACGAATGGTATGTGACAAGGTGTTTTTTGAGTGTCTTGAAAGAACGTGCTGATTGAGGGAAGAAGCGCAGGTAAGGTGGCCTCTACTGTTGCACATATCTCACACACACCATCGATTTTGTGACTGTCTACGTAGGCTAGTGTTTTAGAGCAACAGTTTAGCCAATAGCAGAGATGGCATCTTGATGGATGACTGCTGCCGTCACTCGGTTATAGAGGACAGCTCTGACATACGATCAGAGACTGAGACATCGGATACTGAGACAGCATCTGAGGGATAGGACAATGGCGCAGACTTTGGGAGTGATTTTTCAGTCGGAGGAGTCCCATTCGATAACTCCTCTTCCAGTACATTATGAGGGAGGTGATGAGGACAGTCCTGCTGTCCCTTCGCAAGCAGTCTGTTCAACTGGGTAATAGTGGGTTAGCCCAACCTAGAGAGCAGGTGAATGCGGCGGCAAGCAGAGAGAGAGAGAGTGCTCTCTTGGGAGCTCCCCAATTTAGTTCAGCCCCAAATTCCACTGTCCAAATCGTATTGTGAAGACATCAAAATTATCTATTGGAAAACAAACTGGTTTTGTAAGGCAGGCACCTGTGTTTTTGGTCCTGGGTTCGGCGGCCATATAGAGAAACACACTAAACCCAAACTAGACATTCAGGGGAGTCCACAGAGGTGTGACTTGTGTGGATTCCCCAAAGTCTTCTTACCCAGAATACCCTGCAAAGCTGAAATGTTGAATAAAAACTCAATTATTCTCGCATTTCTGTCACACAAACTACAGGAATATGCTGAGATCCACAAAATTCCTACCACCCAGTGATTCCTCACCTGTCCTGATAAAAACACTACCCCACTTGAGTGCCTACACCTAGTGCCTGCCTCAGGAATGGATAACCCCAGGGTCAACAGCTGCCTCATGTAAGGACCAACATTGACCGTTGTGTGATCTATTCCTGTCGTGGGCACCAGGCCTACCCACACAAGTGAGGTACCATTTTTATCAGGAGACTTGGGGGAACGCTGAGTGGAAGGAAATTTGTGGCTCCTCTCAGATTCCAGAACTTTCTGTCACCGAAATGAGAGGAAAAAGTGTTTTTTTGGCCACATTTTGATGTTTGCAAAAGATTCTGGGTAACAGAACCTGGTCAGAGCCCCACAAGTCACCCCATCTTTGATTCCCCTGGGTTTCTAGTTTTCAAAAATGTGCTGGTTTGCTAGGTTTCCCCAGGTGCCAGCTGAGCTAGAGACCAAAATCCACAGGTAGGCACTGTTTTCTATGAAAAAATGTGATGTGTCCACGTTGTGTTTTGGGGCATTGCCTGTCGCGGACGCTAGGCCTACCCACACAAGTGAGGTATCATTTTTATTGGGAGACTAGGGGGAACGCTGGGTGGAAGGAAATTTGTGCCTCCTCTCAGATTCCAGAACTTTCTGTCACCGAAATGTGAGGAAAACGTGTTTTTTTAGACACATTTTGAGGTTTGCAAAGGATTCTGGGTAACAGAACCTGGTCAGAGCCCCACAAGTCACCCTATCTTGGATTCCCCTAGGTCACTAGTTTTAAAAAATGCACAGGTTTGGTAGGTTTCCCTAGGTGCCGGCTGAGCTAGAGGCCAAAATCTACAGGTAGGCTCTATGCAAAAAACAGCTCTGTTTTCTGTCAAAACATGGGATGTGTCCACGTTGTGTTTTGGGGCATTTCCTGTCGTGGGCGCTAGGCCTACCCACACAAGTGAGGTATAATTTGTATCAGGAGACTTGGGGGAATGCTGGGTGGAAGGAAATTTGTGGCTCCTCTCAGATTCCAGAACTTTCGGTCACCGAAATGTGAGGAAAACTTGTTTTTTTAGCCACATTATGAGGTTTGCAAAGGATTCTGGGTAACAGAACCTGGTCAGAGCCCCACAAGTCACCCCATCTTGGATTCCCCTAGGTCTCTAGTTTTCAAAAATGCACAGGTATGGTAGGTTTCCCCAGGTGCCGGCTGAGCTAGAGGCCAAAATCTACAGGTAGGCACTTTGCAAAAAACAGCTCTGTTTTCTGTCAAAAAATGGGATGTGTCCACGTTGTGTTTTGGGGCATTCCCTGTTGCGGGCGCTAGGCCTACCCACACAAGTGAGGTATCATTTTTATCGGGAGACTTGGGGGAACGCTGGGTGGAAGGAAATTTGTGGCTCCTCTTAGATTCCAGAACTTTCTGTCACCGAAATTTGAGGAAAACTTGTTTTTTTAGCCACATTTTGAGGTTTGCAAAGGATTCTGGGTAACAGAACCTGGTCAGAGCCCCACAAGTCACCCCATCTTGGATTCCCCTAGGTCTCTAGTTTTCATAAATGCAGAGGTTTGGTAGGTTTCCCTAGGTGCCGGCTGAGCTAGAGGCCAAAATCTACAGGTAGGCACTTTGCAAAAAACAGCTCTGTTTTCTGTCAAAAAATGGGATGTGTCCACGTTGTGTTTTGGGGCATTTCCTGTGGCGGGCGCTAGGCCTACCCAAACAAGTGAGGTATAATTTTTATCGGGAGACTTGGGGGAACATAGAATAGCAAAACAAGTGTTATTGCCCCTTATCTTTCTCTACATTTTTTCCTTCCAAATATAAGAGAGTGTGTAAAAAAGACATCTATTTGAGAAACGCCCTGCAATTCACATGCTAGTATGGGCACCTCGGAATTCAGAGATGTGCAAATAACCACTGCCCCTCAAAACCTTATCTTGAGCCCATTTTGGAACTGCAAAGGTTTTCTTGATACCTATTTTTCACTCTTCATATTTCAGCAATTGAATTGCTGTATACCCAGTATAGAATGAAAACCAACTGCAGGGTGCAGTTCATTTATTGGCTCTGGGTACCTAGGGTTCTTGATGAACCTACAAGCCCTATATATCCCCACAACCAGAAGAGCCCAGCAGACATAACGGTATATTGCTTTAAAAAATCTGACATCGCAGGAAAAAGTTACAGAGTAAAACATAAAGAAAAATGGCTGTTGTTTTCAGCTCAATTTCAATATTTTTTTATTTCAGCTGTTATTTTCTGTAGGAAAACCTTGTAGGATCTACACAAAGGACCCCTTGCTGAATTCAGAATTTTGTCTACGTTTCAGATATGTTTAGCTTTCCGGGATCCAGTATTGGTTTCATACCCATTCCTGCCACTAACTGGAAGGAGGCTGAAAGCACCAAAAATAGTAAAAATGGGGTATGTCCCAGTAAAATGCCAAATTTGTGTTGAAAAATTTGGTTTTCTGATTCAAGTCTGCCCGTTCCTGAAAGGTGGGAAGATGGTGATTTTAGCACCAGAAACCCTTTGTTGATGCCATTTTCAGGGAAAAAACCACAAGCCTTTTTCTGCAGCCCTTTTTTCCCATTTTTGGGGAAAAAAGAAATTTTCACTGTATTTTGACCAATTTCTTGGTCTCCTCCAGGGGAAAGCACAAACTCTGGGTACCATTAGAATCCCTAGGATGTTGGGAAAAAAGGACGCAAATTTGGCGTGGATAGCTTATGTGGACAAAAAGTTATGAAGGCCTAAGCGTGAACTACCCCAAGTAGCCAAAAAGGGCTTAGCACTGGGGGGGAAACGGCCCAGCAGCTAAGGGGTTAAATTGCTCTTGTGCTATATTTGCATTAGCAGGTTACTGTATCCAAAAGAACAAAAACTAGAATGGATGGAGTACGAAAACTGCAGACAGTGGATACATTCTGACTGTGGAGATGTGCAAATAACAGGACATTTTTTGGCCACACCATTTTATTGTGGATGCCACAATGAATTTCCACTTGCACTGGGCAGGTAAATATGCCTCCTAATATTGCAATATATGCACTGCTTCTTGAACGGGAAAGTGTTATACTATAAGGCACACTAAATATGGATGATAAGGCAGTTTGTACTGCATAACTCCACATTTATATTTTATGAATGATACAAGTAATACTTTCACTGTTCCTCTTACCCTATTTCCAAATGAGAATCCATGATAAAGGAATGGGGGTGAAGGATAATGACTTTTGACAAATACTGTAGAACCAGGAAAAACAGATTTCCTTTTATCCAATGTATATACCATGACATCATTTGAGGCTGGAATTCCTGCATGTTCTCCCTTTAGGTTAGACCTCGGGCAAGATGCTAAAGACAGATTTTCTCACATTTATTAATACAGCAGAATACTGACATGCCATGCATAAGAATGTTTATCCAATGGTTTTTGGCATTCCAAATGCAGGTGTATCTGCTATATAAGTGAATCCTCACACATGTGAAATTATAATCATTTAAACGTTTTTGTGAAATGAAATGTAAAGCTGTTATTAGGAATACTGCACAATGCAAGTAACTAAACAACATTAATTTGGTTTACATAAAGTCACAGAACTAGTGTAAATGTTGATGCCAATGCATCAGAAGATATTTTTTAAGTGTGATACTACAGAATACATTTCATTTCATGGTTTGGTAGGACCACAAAATAAATCTATTCAATTACATGTATACATAGAAATGTTTAATAGAATATTTAAGGGCTAGGTATTACTACATGTTAATATGCTGAACAAGTATTTCTTAAAATGAGTTGAAGAGAAACATGCATTCCATTCAGTGACTTTGCTTTTCAAATAAAAATGCCAAAGTGAAAAAACTTAATTAATATGTAAATATTATTTTTGGACTAAGAAATAGCCTGAAAATCAGCAGTATTGATCATTTGCTTACAGAAGATGAGATGAAGGCATGTATCTGTAAGTATTTCTACGAATGTTTCCCTTTTGTCTGTTTAAAACATGTACTTATAGTTACAAATATACTGAAACAAAATGCATTTATCATATTAGTGTAATGTATTTAGGAAACAGTTACATGCTGCAGGAGGTAGCTTGGTGTTTGAAGATAACTAAAAAAATGGAAAAAACATCCCTTTCGAAATTCCTGTACTCTTTTAAAAAGGTTTAGTTAATAAGGACAACATTTATATACTATCTATCTCACTTCTAACCATTAATCAACTTTTTATCAAAAGCACATTCCTCCACAATTACATAGTGATGTCATAGGAATACTTTACTACTTTACACAGGCTCTTCAACTGTATGAATGAAACTGACACTCATAGTCCATGTTGAACAGTTCTATCCTAAATGAAGAAATAATGTGAAGTGCTATGGTGAATGTATTCATACAAAAATAACATGTCAGACTCATAGAATAGGAATTAAAATGTACACCAAGGCCCAGATCTACAAAGATTTTTGCCAAGCACACGTGCATCACTTAAGGGCCTATTCACAAACTGCATTTTATGAAATGCTATATAAAAACATACTTGTAGACTGTACACCTTTGCCTTTACTGTGGTTTTTGTGTAGAGATCTCCACCCCAGGAGGCTCTGCATAGGTAGGTATATGTTATAAATCAATCAGTAAATCAAATGCATTTGTTAAGCGTGCAGCTGTTTTGCCCGAAGTTTCACTGCACTCAACATCATGTTAGAGTAATAAATATGTAAGGTACTAAGGGGATTGGCTGGAAAATTGGGAATACTTATGATTAAAGTGAAGGGGTTTGGGGGTAGTAAGGAGGGGTTTAGGGAGGATCAGGGAATATGAGGGAGGGGGTTAGGGAGAAAGGTTGACCCACCCACAAAAGAGTACGCTCATTCCTATTCAAGAAATTTAGGGCTGAATTTAAGAAAAGTGGTGCTGCATCCAATCCAGCGCCTCTTTTCTTGTGCCCCCCATGCCCTATTAACGCCACCAGGTGTGCGCCGTATTTAATAAACGGTTCACCATGGTGGTAGTTAGAACAATAGCGTCAACATTTTTGACGCTATTGTGGCGCTTTGTGGCACCCCCGTATCCTGCTAAAGCCACCATGTGTGCGCCATATTTAATAAACGTGCACCATGATGGTAGTTAGAACAATGGCGTCAACATTTTTTAATCTAGTGTAGCAGAGTGCAAGGAGGCCCATTGATTTAAATGTGTGCGTAATTTTGACACCTGCTCTGAGTAAGTGTTAAAAATGACAGAAAAAATGGCGCAGTCCAATCTTTTAAATTACACTGTGCCATTGTTTCGGGCCTCCTAACAGGGAAACGCCCCCCTTGCATACATTGTGCCTGGCGCAGGCATAATGTGGTGCAAGGGGTTACAAGCTGATCTAATGTATGTATTGTGCCACTTTGTTAATATGGCATGGGAAAAGGACAATTTAGTGCCATCTTAGCATCAACAAAATGACACTAAGGCGGCGCTAAAGTGGCACTAGGGCCAATTAAATCTACGCTTTACTTCTATCATTAGTACAGCCCAAAACAGTAGTAAATCAGTCCAGCTTAGAGTTGAAGTAAGCAGCATCACACATGGCAAAAAAACTGGTAATGCAATACCCTCCCATAGAAAATAATCACGATAGGGACTTAAAATAAACACTCCATAGGAAATCATCTTACATAAAAATAAATTATAATAAAACTAAATATATTTTCATTTTTAAACTAGCATGTCAACTTAGAACTTTTGAATTTAATTAAAAATTTGTCATTACATTTTTAGCATTATAAAAGTTTATGTAACAATACATTTTCTAAAATATAAGTAAATATATTTGGATTTATTCTGTACATACTCTTTAATAATTATTAAAGCACAAAAAAATTCTTCTACTTTAGGTCCAATTGCATTTTTGTATTTAAAATTCTGAAAAGTAATTTAAATTAATTTTTTTTATTCACACTTATTAAACCTTTAATTCAGAATTATGTTAATAGCAGAGCACGTTTGACTTTAGTTCTACATTTATAAAAAAAAACTTTAATTTTCATTATTATTAAACAAAAATATTTTTGAAGTGTTTTGTTGGTCCATTTCAGTAAATATCGAAAATATGAAATTATGATACAAAGCATAGACAACATATGCAATCAACCAAGTCAGGTTTGTAAAGAGGACTTAACGAGTTATATGTATGGTTTAAGATGAAGTGAGGATTAAACATAGCACTCTAGGACCAGCTAATGTGGTGAAGATAGTAAAAAAAAGAGAATGTGAAGGAAAGAAGGTATGTCCAATCCTTGTTTTCATGTGGCCCTGGGCAAGTAGTGTTTTTAGGACACTGATAAGGTCCAATGAGCCGATCCCATGGTCCCTCCCTCCTTCTTGCCTTGGTAAGAGGACCCCTCTTCCCTTTGTCTTTTGATCTTCAGAAAAAACAAGGCCAGGACTCCTATATCTTTCTAATAGTGCTCCCAACAACTTGGCTTGCCAGAAGGCATGTAATTACACATCTAAATAAGTTAGGAACAAAACAACAGAGACACATAGGCTGGCGCACATCCATAAGCAAGCAGATAAACAAATTAAAAGGACACACTAAAAAAAACATACATGCTGACTTGCACTTATTACATGTGCAGATACATGTAGACATGGGAGGCTCCGCCTTAGCCTTGTAATACTCCAAGACTTACCTCCTGTGCAAAAGTGGTGAGTTCTGGCTCCCTGAGAGTGGTTATATTTTTCTTTCCTCTGTACAATATCAACTCTCGGACATCCCCCATTGCAAGCTGCAAAGGCAACATGTGATTGGATGAGAAGGCTGTGGGACTTGTGAGATCAAATACTTTGTGCTTATCTTCAGAAGGGCTCATGAGAACTGCAGGTCTCTGTCTCCTAAACCCTACTGAAGATGAAAATGGACAATAAACAGTGAGTCAAGTGAGGCTCAGGGAGGTGTTGGAGTTGGGGTGACTTGGAATTGGAGAGCCATTGACTGAGACTGGGCCATTGAAACATCAAAAGACATCTGAACCTGAGATTATAGAGGAAGGATTCTGGCAGTCGTGAGCATAGGAATAAGCAGACATCAGTGTACCCTCGAACTTTGCCCTCCTAGATCCCACTTGCTCATGTCATTGGCTGACAAGTTAAGGTTAATCATGAACAGTCAGAGGGATGGGGAATAATAAAGGTCCATCATAAACACTCCTGGTTAATTAGTGAAATAATGAGTATGCTAGCCTGTTAATCCTCCAGATAAGCACAACTACTGTATCCAGAGAGAGTGAAGGTTAGGGGAAATGTTTATATTTTGGAGAAAAAGCCATCATCCACTGAGATTGGTAGCATGCTTCATCATCGGTCAGTTCTTCATTGGGACAGCACTGCAATGCCCATCAGGTCCCTCAAGGGTGTCTAATTATGATGAAAGTTATTTCTAATGGTGTAAATTTGTGAGTGTTTACAATTAACGAGGTACTCCCACCTCACTAGTTTATTATTGTTGTGATCCTTGCAAAAGGTATAAAAACAAAGTGGAACATGAAGGAAATTAAGTTTCCTTCTTTTCGAAGAATGTGGTAAACATGCTTCTTGCTTTTTTGTAAAATCAGCAGATCTTTGGCAATTCATCAGAACCTAGAAATTCCAAATCTATTCTACTTTGGCACTCAAATTCAGTAATTAAAAAAACCCAAGTATAGCAACTACCAAGCATGTGTGGAAATCAGAGTACCTCTAATATATTGTAAAAATACTTTCTCTGAAACTCTCCAATGTAATCCCTGTTTAGCTTATGCACCTTAGGATTTGAGGGATCTCGATAGACTGTTGACTTTGTGTTTTGGACGCCTTCACAGACAATGCTGGTAGACCGACGACGTCACTGCAATCATGGTGCTGACAATATAAAAAAAAACTAAATAATAGGAGAATAGATCTGGAGGATTCAGCTAAGCGCATGTCTGTCATTAGAGTGAGTTATGGTACAATATTCCTTATCAGCATTACCATCCAGACTTCACTGGTGCCTTGCACAAATAGGTAAATAGCATGCAAGATTGGGGTAGCATTGAAATCAAACACATAAAAAGTATGTGTCTCTGCCATGCTTTGATGCTGTTTAAATGCAAGAATCATCAGTGGGAGGATATTAGGCTATTGAAACAGATTGTCAATCTCTTTCTCTTTCCTTCTCCATGAGTGAAGGGAACCACCCATACCAAAGGCACTGATAAGATGTGCCTATTGCAAACAGACTTTCTTTAAATTACATAGCATTGTATAATACTGGATTACTTTGTGGGTGGGGTCATGTGGGGAAAGCTGGCTTACCTTTGCCTAACGGCAAGCCTAAAAGCAAAGGAGATGTCATTGTCAAGAGGCCCTTTTTTCAAGAAAGTCATGGCATGAGGTGAGAAAAATAACACAAGGCCATCATTTAGTAGGTGTGTCACAAAAATGTGTTTAAAGGCTGTAGGAGAGTGAATATAGTTGGTACAGCCATCTTTGTGGTGCAAACATGCAGAAACATACAAGAAATGTTAGAATTGGGTCCTCAGAGCAGTGTGAGAGAAAGAAGGGTTCAAACATATTAGATGGTAGAGCAAGGACATGTGCTAGGGTCAGCCTAGACAGAAAGAGCAACAATTAAGCTAGCAGCCATAATATAGAGTTAGATGAAGTTGAAAGTCTTTCAAACAAGATGAGAGAGGCAGGTACAATGAGATTAGAAGCAAAATAGTGGTGGCATATAAGCATTTAATAGGCAGATTTGGAAGCTTAGAGACCATGGCGGACGGAAGGTCTGAATGGTCCTCATCAGGGGAAGTTGTAAATAAGGCAGATAAGAGAACAGGCATCATAATCACTCTAAGTAAGAAAATGAGAGAGATTAAACTCATCAGTGTAAGAATCTATGAGAATGAAACAAATAAATGACCACAACACAGCGCTACAGGGCATATTTAAGAGTGGGTTTCGCCATGCTTACACCACGCAATGTGGTACATGTGTGACAAAAACTACTAAGTCATGTTTTTGAACCCATGCAAAGCCATCTTGCATGGCTTTGAATGGCTTCAGAAATATAGAGTACGGTAACGCAGTGCAAATTGTTGAGTTGTCTTACTCTTCCCTGCATAGGCGTTCCCTGCGCAGTGTTGTGGCTGTTCCTAAGCAACTCCCATGGATTTTGACACATTCCCATATTTACAAGGACTTGTAAACTTGGGAATGCACCAAAATCTTATGACTACCCAGGAGAGGTGTAACAAAGAGAAATGTTTCTATTTCTCCTTGTTTTTTCCCTTCTCCGGGTGTTTCACTCTGCAGCACACAAAGAAGAGTGAAATGCCTCGCAAGATTGTTTTTGGGCAGAAAGGTGTACCTTCCTGCACAAAAACAATCCTACCTGTAACAGAGGCACTCTTGCACCATGGTGCAAGGGTGCCTGCCTTGGCGCTAGGTTGCCACAAGGGCGCCAACGGCGGGGAAGGACAGGAGTGTACCATATTGGATAAATCCGGTGTACTACTGCCATTTGCCAGTAACACAGGGCGGTGCATCAAGGTGACCTGCTGTGCTGCGCCACAACACACAGACCTAAAATATTGGCCTCTCTAGGTAGCATTTGGAATAAAAATAATAGTAAGATCACACAGGCAGGGCAGTACTGGTAGTGAATACCAGCAGAGGTTTGATTACAAAGACTAGTTAACCTTTAATTACAGGAATAGAATATGAAGGTATGACACATGAAATAGGGTGACTCAGAAGATGCACTAATGAAGGGGACTCAATCAGTAATTCAAACTGAGACTAGAGGTTAAAGGGGCAATGTGTGCATAATTTTAGGAAGCACTAGCAGGGGAGAAAGTAGCAAAAAAATAACATTAGGGAAAAGAATAATTGAACTGAGAAGGTGCACCCAACAAGCATATTATTAGGAGGCTTATTCCTAATCCAGCTAGATGATGGTTAGCTAGTATCATTGGATCTTTAGTGTATAATGCTTCTTGAATAGTACATTTTTAATTTATTGATTATGATCCTATTTTGTTTACCAGATACATCTGTGGCATTTGTACAGTAAGCTGATTATGATTTTCATCATTGCTGTATAGCAAAAGATAATTCTGAGACATGCTGTATAATAAAATAAAATACAGTACAGGAATTGGATGTATTAAACACAAAGTCATGTAGGTCAGAAAATTAATAGTGTCACAGCTTAAACTTTTGAAGGACTATTGCTTTTTATGACATTCACCATGTAGTACTCTATAAATGTAAGATATTTTGAGATATTAGTGAAAGTTTCATGTAAATTATAAAATTATTATTATAGTAACATACCCATATGTCAATAGATGCCATAATTATTAGGGTAGGATTAGTAAGGTGCCTGGTGCAAAGGCACTGCTAATTGTTTGACAAAGTTTAGAAGAGCATGTATTATTTATGTGAGTTTTAACAACTTCCATATTTATACATTAAATCTAATAGGGGATCATACATAACCAAAAAGTAAAAGTCAACAATTGAAATATATTTTCATGGTTTCCAATATACTCAAAAGCATTGCTATTGGTATGTGTAGACTATCCTTGATCACTCCAGACTCAGGGCATCATTATGACCCCACGGGCTTCGGACCTCCAGACTCAAGGTGGCGGTCCAACTGCCACATTATGACCATCGCAGCCAGAGCCTCCACGGGACTGCTGTCCCTGCCAGGAAAATGGTTCCCAATGGGCTAACAAAGGTTTTGGTTGTAGTCAGCCATGGGAGCACTGAACCCAGAACCGCTGTGCTGATTACAACCTTGTTTTCTGTCACTCTTTTCATGGCGGTTTCCCCACCAAGAAAAAGCTGGCAAAAAACAAGTTCAGGGGTCCCCCTGCTCAGCACCCTCAAAATGCGCACTGTCTGCTAGCAGCAGCATTGCCCCAGGGTCTATTATGGGCCAGCAGCAATGCTGCCGCACCTTTCCCACTGGGCTGACCTGAGAAGACGTCTGGGACTGTGGTGCTTTGCTCTCCATGGGGCTGGTGGGCCGCCGGCCAGCCTGCCAACCTTGTAATGAGGCCCTTACTTTTGAGTTAGATATATAAGTTGTGTTACTCCTATCATACTCATGGAATGTATGGAGAAGTCAAGAGTTCAAGGGTACTTTTTATCTTGATATTACTGTATTGTGGTCATTATAATAAAGTAGAATCTTTATAAACCTTTTCAGTAAGTGAAATAATGTAGAGCCAGCGTTATTTGGAATATATCGGGTTGGTTAATTAGTGACAGCAGAAAATAAGCATTTAGAACATTCTCAGCAACTTGCCATGTGATAATGCAGTTAAATTAGAGAAACATTGCTCTTTTAATTGTCAAATTGTCTTTTATCATGAATAGGAATATTCCAACAATGTTATAAAAGGTAAGAAGAAATCAAACCGAATGTTCTTTTCCTTAAACCCTACATATATGCCAAAATTAAAACAAGAATTGAAGATGAGGATGACATTATTCAATGAAAATGATGTGAGTACAATATTAAACCCACCAAATACACTTTGTGACTTATTTAGTAAATTAAACCTTATCTGTAATACCAAAACCATTACTATATGATCATTTTGTATTGTAGGCATGGCGTCTAATAGAACACATTTTAAAAGTTTTTCACTATGCAGCCGAAATACATCAATCATGATTGATGCATTGTTACCAGAGGTGAGATTTTACATCAATTAAATGATCAATGGTTTTCAAATGAAAGAAATAACTTACTTCAAACTGCTTTTAATACTGTTCTTGTAGCTAAGTACACAAACTACAAGTAAATACATATAATATACAGATAAAAAGGAGGTATGTTATTGGCCCCCACAGATGCAGTGTTGTCCTTTCCATAATGTCATACATTACACACAAATTGTAGTCACCTTGATAGATGAGATGGCTGGAAATCATTTTCATTCCTGTGTGTTTTTTTAGTGACCCAAAACATATGCAAAAATTCCTTATAATTGAATGCAGATAAAACATAACTTCTGACTTTTGGCCATTTGTTAATCTCTTAAACTCAAAATTGGTGTCCTGCCAAATTGTGAGGGCCTTCTACACATTACTTACTTTATTTCGGTAGTGAAAAATACCATAAAAGCTCATCATACAATGCACACATAGAAAATATGAAAGAGCAATAATATAAAACTCTCTAACTGGATAATACTTAAAAATGAACAATTAAAATACAAAGTACAAGATTCTAAAACATAATCAAAAATGATAAAAGATCGCTAGTATAAGAAGACAATGATATAAAATCCTTCAACTAAAAAGCTTAAAATGCAAAATAGAAATACAGTATGGCAGCATTAAGATTATAATAAAATATTATAAGGGAGTCACTAGATGATCTATATATCCCTATGAAAGCAACATATTCAATTTTATCTACAGACTTAGACTTGCTTTAGTGTGATGCATTGCAAGCTGCCCCTAACCGTTTTGCTCTTATGCGCCAAATTGCATCTAAGAATCTTGCCAATGCACATACCACAATCCCATGGGTATTTGTTTTGCAGATTCCAAGGGCTAGGGGCTGGTTGTTAATGCCCATGGATCTGCAAAGTGGTATAATCCATTGAGTCCGCTGTTTGGCATATGCGGTACAATGGAATAACACGTGGGCAATACATTCAGGTGACCCACAGCCCACTGGGCATAGATCTTGTTGGTTATCCTTCTGGGACCACCTGCAAGTGAAAGTACGTAGTGGTAGCGATCCCAGTCTAAACCTAATGTAAAGTGCACGTGCTCAAGGGGATAAAATCAAATCCATGTAATTTTCAAATTCATAATGGCATTTAACTGATATAAATCTATCTGTCAAGCTGAACAAAGGCACCTCAGCTAACTTTCCTACTTTTACATTTAGCCAATATGCATCCTTGACAACTTGTGCAGCATTTTTTGGGAGACGATGGGGGTCTGACCAGAACAAGCCTAATCCTAGTTTGGTCAAGCTATTTTCAACATGATTACACCATGGGATGTTTCTTGTTATATGTGTACTCAGCAGAACATTCAACCATGTTCTATATGGGCTAAAAATATCTGTGGACCAAATCCTAATCCAATACAATATCGGTTTTAAGGCAGCTATGTGGGTGATGGAATCTAAATTCAGATCGATCCGAATAGGCAACGTGGGGGAGCTTGCAGGTATTTTTAACAAGGCCTTTATGAATGGTTTTTTAGCGAGCTCTAAGTCCCTCAAGTTGCCATGCCCCATAGCTTTGCTCAATTCAGAGCCCCCCCTCTAGCTTGTACTTTATATATTTCTATTGCGGGAGAGATTGCAAATCTAGGGGATCTGTTAGCAAATCTCAGGACACCCCCGAGTTCTGTTTCAGTCTCATATATGCCTTTGATAAATGGGCCTGCCATTTGTGCGTATCCTCTAGTCTGACTCCCAAGTAATCAAAATCAGTGGCTCTCTCCAATGCTTCCCCATCCATAAGGATCGTCCTCCTTATTTTGTATTTTTTTATCACCAAAGATCATATATTTGGTTTTTAAGGTATTAACTTCAAGACCATGGTCCTTGCAGAAGCACATGAACTTCACAAGTAAAATGGCTAGGCCGAGGGCAGTTTGGGATAGTAACAAGGTATCAGCCGCAAATAGCAAACACGGAATCTTTGACCCGCCTAATTTTAGCGCGTCATTGTCACAGTCCAATAAGTAAGGGATACAAGCGTTGATAAACATTTTAAAAAGTGTGGGTGCCAGCACACATCCCTGCCTCACCCCCCTTTTAATCGGAATCTCTCTTGTTACCTCCCCATTTAATCCCCATTGAATTTTAGCAAAACTCTCAGCATATAAACTTTTAATTAAGTTTAATAGGGGACTCTGGAATCCGGCTCTGACCAATAGCTCCCACAATTTACGGCACAGGACCAGATCGAACGCAGATTTGAGGTCCACAAAGGCCACAAAAAGGTTCCCTGCATCCAGGTCTACGGTTTTCCATTTGATAGTGAGGAACCTAATTTTCTGATCGACTGTATTTATTTTCTATCTAAAACCTGCTTGAAGATCACTGAGGGCTTGAGTCTCTTCTGGCCATTCTTTTACCCTTATCAGAACCTGATAACAAAATATTTTTTGAAGATTATCCAGGAGGCTGATTGGTCTATAATTCGCTGGAGCAGCCCTATCCCCCTTTTTGTAAATAGGTGCAATAATTGCTCCCCTCCAGGATCGAGGATAGTTTCCACTGACCAAGACAGCTTCTGCTAAAGTTCTGAGGCCTAGAGTTAAGAGGGCCTCCTTGTGCCTCATTAGCATCATTTGTTTTATGCAAAGATTTCTTTGCACCATTTTTTGTGGCACAGAGCAGGCATTAACAGGGGGCCCACCACTAACAGGGGGCACACCATTATTTATAATGGACCCCTATGGACTGTTCAGGGTTAGTGGCAAAATGTTGGCACTAAACCTGAACAGTACATCAATAGCGTCAAAAATGTTGATACTATTGCCCCTTCCCTGCGCTAAAGTGCGCTGGTAGCAGAGGGTCGTAGGGGGCGCAAAGGTGTGCAAGGGAAGTGGCTTTGCACTGGGTACAGTGCCACTTTTCTTAAATTTACTTCATAGACAGTCAACTAACTTTCAAAAAGCATGTTAATGCAAATTCAATGTCCTGTGAAAGCTCTATAAAGTGCTTCTTCTGATGCCAATCTAAGTGCAAAACGTAGTCCTGTCAATGTCTCCCGATTCGAGTACTGAAATGCACTATATTTCGACCTTCCTTCTAAAACATTGACTCACTTGCAGTGTGTTCAGAAACAAGCATTAATAATTCTGACTTCCATGAATTGCAACAACTCGGTCACACCGACACATATTCCATAGTTTACGCTGGCTTCAATCAAATAAGAGAGTGATGTTTAAATTCATAAGCAATACCCACAGCACCTTCTGTCAGCACTGCCTGGTGATTATTTACTCTCAGCTGCATAGATAGATTCCAAGCAGACTTTTATGATCTACTGATACCCTTCTACTTTACATTATTCAACATAATGATGCTTGTAAGGGGAGACGATCTTTTTAATTTCTCACCTATAAGACATAGAACAGACTTACACCTGCTGGCTGAGCTCAATCACATTAAATTTTTAGATGTGTCTCTAGTGCCAGAATAGTCTTTTCTGGATTATTTGTTGTGCTTTATAAATATTTATCATGATGATCATCATCAGTAGACCTCAAACGTTATTTCAACTAACAGGGCTCTAGAAAATGTCAAACTACAACAATATAAACTTTAATCTGTAACTATTGACAGTTAATAGCTACACAATTCATTTAAAGACATGTTTGGAGTGGATAATGATAGATTTTTAAAACATATTTAGTAAAAGCTTTTTTTACAAAGTTACGTGTTGCCTGGCTGAAACTCCTGTATGATAATGTGCATTAACTGTACAGCAGAAGCCCAGAGAATCCTTGGCCTTAATGAAGCGTGAAAATTGCCTCCAGAGCAGGTGGAATGTCCTTTTTCTTCCCATTACAGGAAGACTTTCAAGGTTGAACCAAGAACTTGTTTCACAAGTAAATGTACAGTGGCGCTTCGAGAAGTCAGTTATTTTTCCAACAGCCAGGTTTGCAGGAACCCCAGTGGGAGGGAATCTACCCCCAGGACTGTTTCTGAGTGACCCCAAAGAGGACCGCTCATTTCCCTGACCACCAACCTGTGTGGGCAGATGTCTGCATAAGGGAGAATGGTTTCTCCATCTTGAATTTTGGGGATAAAATACACAGTGAGATTGTTTTCCATTGGGCAAAAAGAAACTGCACAATTGTATAGGGTTGTCCCATGGAACTTTTAATACATCTGTTAGGGAGGAGCCATATGTTTATTTCACTTACTGGCTGGTGCCCACAAGTCTTGAACCCGCAACCCACCCTTCTCATAACACTTTCCGGACCTGTAGTAGAACGGAAAACAGATCAGAATATGTTAGGAATTAATATTGCTTTCTGTGATATGATAGAAACCCTGAAGGGCTGGACCTGCTCCATCTTGGACTCAGAAAAAAAGAAGTGGACTCCAAAGGTCATTCAACTGCTCTCTTGTGATCCCACAGGGACACAATAAGCTACAAAATAGACCTGCTTTATTTCCTGGACAGCCTTGACAGGATCAAGCTCTAAAATTACAACAATCTTCCTTTAATATCCGGAAGCCTTAGGTGAGGCTGAAAGAGAATGAGATGTGCAAAATTGGGACTTAGAACATTTTTGGATTGTCAGAACTCCAAAGGTCCATGACCTACCACCAGAGGTAATCTAGCGAATGTGCAACCATCTTGGTCTGAAGAAACAAGTTTGTCCTCCTTGGAACTTCTTTCAAGCAATAAATCTGTTTCAGCAGAACCTTGGAGAAAATATATTGTCTCCTGTAGTGCTATTCACATGTAACCTGCCACCTTTCCTCGCTAGAGGAATCAAAGCTCCAAAAATAGAGCAAGTACCTAATTTTGAATTTGACTGACTGGTACTATTTTACAAATGCAACAAATACCCTGTCCACCTTTTTTAAGTTTTAAGATTAGGATATTATGCACTTGTAAGAAGGTGGACGGAATAAGCAGTTCATTGGTGATGGAGTACCCTTCCACCTAACTCTAAATCAGGCCCTAAGTCCCACCATAGAATTTGGGACCACAGTTTGATGCCAAACATAGGGGGCCAACAATATGCTTTCTATGGGTGGGCAATTTGAACTTTTCCGCTCTGAGCTTTTCTTCCCAAAACCAACAGCTTAAAAGGGACCCGACTCACACCAATACCACTTTAGTGAAACATACCTACATACAGCATGCTGCATTTCTTCACTTAGAGGAACTAATTTAGGTTTTGGCACAGAAGGTATTCTGATGCAATAGCTACAGAGTACCCTCTCCTCCAAGCCCTTGGTCCACTCGCCCACTTTACATGTGAATGGAATGTCCGGTTTACAGTGAAAAATGTAAATTAACTCCATTGGTGTAAACCTGGCTCCAATGGACCAATGACCCTAATTTGAGCTGCTGGTTGCAAAGCTTTTGTCACCATCAGGTATATCTTGCTCGTGCAGGGCAGTAAAAAAAATGAATCCCACACTATGAGGATCATTAGGTCATTTTATTTTTCAAAAACAAACAGGCGATTTGAGATTTTTAATATGAAAATTACAACACTTTGTAAAATTTTCACAAATGGCCCTCATGTTCAAGAGAGCTATCCTTCAAACCTTCACTACATTAATAGAAAATGCCATGACAGCCATTCGTGCCAATCTATAGAGATGTTGGTGGGGCATCTGAACATGTCTAAAGGTAGCTGATGGAATAAAGGCAGTGTGACTGACATAAAGTCATACAAAACCTGAACTAGACTGACCAGTCAGACATCAGTTATAGTTTGGCATCACCATATATATGAGACATATTAGTCTGAGCATAGATTAGTTTAGCAGCCTAACCCTTTCACACATGTTAGCATGTCACAGCATAGTTCATACAGGGCCCTGAGGTCTCTCCTCGGAAAAAAAAACTATAGCTTGTAATTCAAATGCAGCTAGTAACATCATTTATAGGTCCAATTTGAATTATGAGCTTCTTGGAAACACCAAGGGGTTCATTTACAAGCCCCTTGTGCCTCCTTGCGCACCCTAGCATAATTTCTTTGATGCTAAGGTGGCATTAAGGAGGCCGCCATATTTACAAAGTGGTGCCATGGTTGCATTGCACCACTTTGTAAGCCCTTGCCCCACATAATATCTGTGCCAGGTATGATTTATGTAAGGGGGGGCATTCCCACATAGGACGGCACAGAAAAATGGTGCATTTTCCCCATACTTTTTGATGCATTTAAAGGGCTTTTTAGGGCAGGCATTAAACTGACTTCCTCATTGTATCTAATGGGCCACCCTGTTCTTTGCTGGACTCCCCCCATCATTTTTGCTGCCAATCCAGCAAAGCGCCACAATAGCATCATAAATGTTGACGCTGTTGTGCTAACCTTTGCTATGGTGCACTGTATAGTAAATACAGCACTAACATGGTGATGTTAGGGGGGTACAGGGCGACACAAGAAAAGTGGCACATCACAGCGCCACTTTCTTGTAGATGAGGCCCTTAGTGTCTGTTTACTTTCAGCACAAGCTTTTTGGGCTATAATATGCACAAAACTTTGGGGGAAATGAGGAATTAAGTGAATAAGAAAACACAAGAAAAGTGGCACATCACAGCTGATGCGCCACTTTTTTATAGATGAGGCCCTGAGTGTCTGTTTACTCTCAGCACAAGCTTTTTGGGATATAATATGAACAAAAGCTTTGGGGGAAATGAGGAATTAAGTGAATAATCAAACCCATAAGGGCCGATTACCTAGTAAATCTTCTTTACACAAGAGATTGCCAGGGTTCAACAAACAATTTCCATTAAATCGGCACTCCGCCCAGAGTTAACGTTACATAGAGTACTGCTCACATTGGGTATCAGAATTTAAATCCTGCACCTGGTTCTCTTTATGAGGCTCATAACTACTTAGTGAACAAAAGCTCTCCAACAAGTAGCCCAGGACATGCCTGTGGCTATTTGGTACCATGGAAATAGCTCTCTGAAGTGTAGCCGAGCATAATATAGAATTAAGAGGGTCGATCCATTTTAACGATAGCAGCGCTACACATCTCCGTATCTTTGGAATTTATGTGAGTCGAAAAAAACAGCAGGGCCATACACTAACACACAAACACACTGGCATAAACAATTTTACATTCAAAATGACCACCTCTCTCCTCTCGCAATTTAGCAAAGTGACATAATTGAGTTAATTTTCAAAGACTACTTTATTGATCATACACCACCTGCTAAGATTGAGCCAGAAGAGCAATGTTGTCAATAACCAGAGTCAAGTTGCTAGACTATGGGACCTCTGGGCATAGAGTGAGCATATGTGATGACCAGGCATTAATAGCTGTCTCAGAGGTATAAGGACATCCCTCTCTTTCATGGTAATATGCACATGAATAAATAAACTAATGATGATACTATTAAGACAAAGTTCTAATTTATTAATACTAAATAAACTGATATGGCATTTTTAATCCAAAAAGAAACTAGACAATAAGTACAACAGAGAAAAAAAATACCACCTTAGACAATAAATAACAAATTGATAATAGACTAAAAGGAGAACACGCCAAACAGGAAAACAACATAGATAACACACATAGGTAGTCATTACAACCCTGGCGGACGGTGTTAAAGCTGCGGAAATACCACAAACAGGCCGGCAGACAAAAAAAGGGAATTACGACCCTGGCGGAAACCGCCAACAAAGACAGCCACTTTAACACATCGCCCGCCACGGCGGTACAGGCAAACAGCGCGGCGGTCACCGCCAACAGACAGGCGGGAGACAATGTACCGCCCACACTATTATGACAGGCCAATCCGCCACCTTTTCCGGGGCGGATTCTCCGTGGATAAAAACACGGCGGAAACAGCTTTTGCTATGGGAAAACGCTCACCTTAACACACTCCACGAGGAACGACGACTCCATGGAGCCGGAACTCCAAATCCTACCTGCCTTTGTCTTTCTGCTCCTCTACGACCAACAGCTACGTAGGCACAGAAGATACCGGTGAGTACTGCATCTACGACACGGGGGAGGGGGGAGGCAAAAGTTAGGGGGACACCCACCAAACACCCCCACCCCAACCCTCGCATATCACAACATACACACCAATGCAGTCAAAAATATCACATTAACAACCCACAATCCCCCCGGAAGAATGCAAAGACAAAGCGAATTTCGGTCAAACATTGTAATGTGCCAATATACATGTCATACAAAAAATACTGATATATATCTCGAAATCTGTCATAATTATATATACAATACAAGAAGTAGTGCAGATATGTACACAACAATGTCCGTGCACCAACAGTCCAAAAATGCATGGGCGAGGCCCACAATAGATACCTGACCAAAATCGGAGAGAACACTGCCGGGCATCAGATAGAAACACTACAGGCACCTCTGGGGGAAGGGAAGGGGGGGCACCTCAGCCAGATGATTGCGAAGCCAGATCCACAACGGGGCTCCATGCCCATTGATGTATCCTGGGGAGTGCAAAGCCACAGTCTCTCAAGTCTTTACAGTGGGTGGTTTGCCCACTGTTACATCCTGGGGAGTGCAAAGCCACAGTCTCACAAGTCTTTACAGTGGATGGTTTACCCACTGTTACATCCTGGGGAGTGCAAAGCCACAGGCTCACAAGTCTCTACAGTGGGTGGGTTGCCCACTGTTACATCCTGGGGAGTGCAAAGCCACATTTTCGCAAGTATCTGCAGTTCTCTACTGGTACTGGGTGGGACTGGTGCCCAGACAGGATGAGTCTCCCCGTGAAAGTTCATGTCATGTCACTGTCCCAGCTGCACATGGGATAAGGATGCCTGATGTGGCGGCCTATTCATACCCACACGGTGTTTGCCTTGTTCAGCGGTCTTCACCATGGCAGTTTTTGCCCTGCTCAGCGGTGCTTTGACATGGCGGTCTTTGCCCTGTTCAGCGGTGCTTAGCCATGGCGGTCTTTGCCCTGTTCAGCGGTGCTTAGCCATGGCAGTCTTTGCCCTGTTCAGCGGTCTTCACCATGGCGGTCTTTGCCCTGTTCAGCGGTGCTTTGACATGGCGGTCTTTGCCCTGTTCAGCGGTGCTTAGCCATGGCAGTCTTTGCCCTGTTCAGCGGTCTTCACCATGGCGGTCTTTGCCCTGTTCAGCGGTGCTTTGACATGGCGGTCTTTGCCCTGTTCAGCGGTGCTAAGCCATGGCAGTCTTTGCCCTGTTCAGCGGTCTTCACCATGGCGGTCTTTGCCCTGTTCAGCGGTGCTTTGACATGGCGGTCTTTGCCCTGTTCAGCGGTGCTTAGCCATGGCAGTCTTTGCTCTGTTCAGCGGTCTTCACCATGGCGGTCTTTGCCCTGTTCAGCGGTGCTTTGACATGGCGGTCTTTGCCCTGTTCAGCGGTGCTTAGCCATGGCAGTCTTTGCCCTGTTCAGCGGTCTTCACCATGGCGGTCTTTGCCCTGTTCAGCGGTGCTTAGCCATGCCGGTCTATGGACTGTTCAGCGGTGCTCTGACATGGCGGTTCGGATACTGACATTGGTGTGTGGCATGATGATCTACACACTGGACATTGGTGTGTGGCATGACGATCTCTACACTGGACATTGGTGTGTGGCTTGACGTTCCATCATTGCCCAGAGGGGTTGTGGGATCCTGGTCCCTCCTGGGCTGTGACTCCGGCGGTGGTCTCCTGACCAGTAACGATACTTGGGCCCTCCTGGGCTGTGACTCTGGCGGTGGTCTCCTGACCAGTAACGAGACTTGGGCCCTCCTGGGCTGTGACTCTGGTGGTGGTCTCCTGACCAGTAACGAGACTTGGGCCCTCCTGGGCTGTGACTCCGGCGGTGGTCTCCTGACCAGTAACGAGACTTGGGCCCTCCTGGGCTGTGACTCCGGCGGTGGTCTCCTGACCAGTAACGACGGTGCTGGCGGTTGTGTCTCGACCGACGGAAATGATGGCGCACTTCTCCGCCGTGACACTCACAACAGGCTGGGCAGACTTCCTCGGGACCTTCCCCACCTTCTTTGGAGTTACAGCTGACTCACCAATCGCCTTCAATCCCATTTCAGTTGTTGTCCCACGAGGAGTCTTGACACGGTCCCTTCGTCCACTCTCCAATTTCAGAGCCTTTATAGGGGGTGGGCCGCCAGTGCCTTGGCTCCGGGTCCTACTGCCTGCTCTGGTGGACGGTGCACTCCAAAAACCTGGAACACGCACCACTGGCACTGGAGGCTTTTTGGCTGAGGCTCTACGACGGGACTGATGAACTGGATGGGGGTGGGGGCAAACAGGTCAATTTGCCATAGGGACAGTTTCTGACGGACACTGGGATGGGTAGCTGGAGGGGGTCTGGGAGTGGAGGTAGAGGAGGTGGTTGTAGGAGGTGTCACTTTAGGTGTTTTGGGTGCAGGTGCAGGTACTGGAGGCTGTCGTGAGGTGGATGGATGTTGGGTGAGTGATTGCCGGCGTTTGGGTACTTTGGGAGGGGGCGTCGCAGACACACTGGGAGAGGACACAGGGGACGTGTAAATGGCAGTGAAGGTGGTGAGTGCAGGTGAGCGGCTTGTGGTGCTGGGTTTCCTGGTGTGAGTCCTAGTGCCTGTAGATGTGGTGCATGCAGGTGTGTGTGTAGATGACACTGGGAGGGAGGAGGGAGAAGAGGAGGAGGGGGACACAGTGGAGACAGTGGATGTTGCTGTGCCTGTGTGGGTGTGATGCTTGTGTGAGTGCCTGTGGTGTGTGTGGTGCCTATGTTTGCTTGAGCTACTTTTGGGTGCTGACTTGTGTGCATTCTGGTCTGTAGGTGTGCTTGGGATGGGCTGGGGTACAGGGGATTGGGTCTGGGTGGAGGAAGTTGGAGGGGGAGGCTGGACACAGGGACAATGGCTGCCATCAGTGCTGAGGCCAGAGATTGCAGGGTTCGCTGAAGGACAGCCTGACCAGAATGAATGCCTTCCAGGAATGCATTACCATGTTGCAACTCTCGTTCTACACCCTGGATGGCATTTACAAGGGTAGACTGCCCAACAGTGAGTGACCTGAGGAGGTCAATGGCCTCCTCACTGAGGGCATCAGGGGTGACTGGGGCAGGGCCTGAGGATGCCCACCATCCTGGGTGAGCGGGCACGGGGCGAAGGCTGAGGGGCTGCTGGGAGGGCAGTGCTGGTAGGGGAGGTGGCGGCTGTACCTGTAGAAGTGGGGCGCACAGATGGTGCCGCCACCACAGGGGAGCTCACATCGGCAGACGAGTCCGTGTCGCTGGTTGGTGATCCTGTGGCCAACGTGAAGCTCCCCTCGCCCTCCGTCCCACTGGTGCATTCAGAGTCCGTGGTGTGGCCCTCCATGGCCATGTGGGATGCAGCTCCCTCGTGCTCCGGTGCCACTGTACCTCCGCCTGAAGATGCTGATGTACAAAAGGACAGGGAGAGCAGGAAAAGGGGGGGAGACAGAGGAAAGAGAGTTTTAGTGCATGGAATACCGCTATCGTTGGCGGACAAGACAGACGCAGCAGCCCCATGCATTACGCTGGGCTCCTGCCCTCTGCACATGCAATTTCTGGGATATGGCCTACATGGCAATGGTAGAAATCTGCGCACATGGATGGCAAAGGGGCAACTATACATCAACTTGCCTCTGTTCTGAGCTGGGGTAGAGTCCCACATGGCCTACATTATGGAGGGGCCGTGCCTACCTAACTCGCCCTGGCCTAGGGACACCCACAGCCCACCTCCCCCACCCAGACACCTCCACTGCACGCAAAGTCCACAGAATGAGGTTGTACTCACCCCCTTGTGTCTGCTGTGATGTCCTTAAGCGCCCAACCAACTCCGGGTAGGCCACCGCCAGGATCCGGAACATCAGGGGGGTCATGGTGCGACGGGCACCCCTCCCACGTTGGGAGGCCATCCTCAACTGAGCCTCCGCCGTCTTCTTGCTGCAGCGGCGAATGTCCTCCCATCTCTTCCGGCAGTGGGTGCCCCGTCTCTGGTGGGCCCCCAGGGTCTGGACTTCCTTGGCGATGGCACGCCAAATGTCCCTCTTCTGGTGGGCGCTGACCTACATGACATGCACAAGGAAAGAGGAACAGTCATTACCTACTGCACCGTCAATGTGAGTGGCCCCCTCCCAACTCTGTCCATGTGGCCCATTCATCCCCATGCATTTCTGTTGTAAGAACTCTGCCCCCTTCCCTCGCCCACCCAGCCCTGTCCACCCAGGCCTAGCCCATCCAACGTGCTCCCTGTGTACTAACCTATTGGTCTGGAGGACCGTAGAGTAGCATGTACTGGGGGAGGACCCCATCCACAAGTTTCTCCAACTCCTGTGCAGTGAAGGCAGGGCCCTTTCCCCAGACGCAGCAGCCATCGTCGCTTCCAGACCGAGGTCACAGCAGCACTAGCAGTGTAGGCCCTCTCCTGTCGAAGGTCAGGTATCTAGTGATTGAACAGATAGAAAATGGTGGTGACGTCCGTGGCGGTGACGTCCGCGGTGGGGCGCATCATCACCGCCAGCGCACCTGTTCATTGGCTCCTGGGACCCATAGGGTCCAATGTTAACCAATGCAGCATTGCGCCGCGCTCTACGACCGCCTACCGCGACGGTGTCCAACGCCAGCGCAGTTACCCCACAATTCCATTGTCCCAGTTTAGAGGTCAGGCAGCCGCCATTTCAGGGGCCCACATGGCTTCATTTACTACTGCGTCACACATACCGAGGCCTACACTCAATACTTTTCCCGGATGGGTTAATTGTCTGTTGTAGTCTTGTGTGTGACTGTGGGTACATACCTGGAGGAATGGTGACAGTTTCTTCGCTGTTGTCCTTCTTAGGCACCGTCAGTTGGGACATATTGGAAGATGGCGGAATCCGCCAGTGTACCGACCGCTGGTGGACCTGTTGACAATGGAAGAGAGACATTTGATCGTGACCTACCGGTTCGACCGTGCCACAATCCAGGAACTATGTACACAGTTGGAGCCAGACCTGATATCACCAATCCGCCATCCGACTGGAATCCCCCCTGACGTTCAGGTGCTGTCAGTGCTCCATTTCCTTGCAAGTGGGTCATTTCAGACTACTGTGGCCATGGCATCAGGGATGTCCCAGCCTATGTTTTCCAACGTGTTGTCCAGAGTGTTGTCTGCCCTGCTGAAACACGTAAGGAGATACATCATTTTCCCTGAGGTGGAGGATTTGCCTACAGTGAAAGGTGACTTCTATGCCCTTGGACATATCCCGAACGTCATAGGTGCCATTGATGGGACCCATGTAGCTCTGGTCCCCCCCCACAGGAGTGAACAGGTGTACAGGAACCAGAAGAGTTATCATTCGATGAATGTCCAGATGGTCTGTTTGGCAGACCAGTACATCTCGCAGGTAAATGCTATGTTCCCTGGCTCAGTGCATGACGCCTACATCCTGCGGAATAGCAGCATCCCTGATATGATGGGTCAACTCCAGAGGCACCGTGTATGGCTATTGGGGGACTCTGGTTACCCCAACCTGTCCTGGCTATTGACCCCAGTGAGGAATCCCTGGACCAGGGCAGAGGAACGGTACAATGAGGCCCATGGGTGGACTAGGAGGGTGATCGAACGCACCTTCGGCCTCCTGAAGGCCAGGTTCAGGTGCCTCCATATGACAGGTGGGTCCCTATTCTACTCACCGAAGAAGGTGTGCGACATCATCATCGCCTGCTCCATGCTCCATAATTTGGCATTGCGACGCCAGGTGCCTTTTCTGCAGGAGGATGATCCCGATGACGGTGTTGTAGCAGCGGTGGAGCCTGTGGAGCCTGTGGACAGTGATGAGGATGAAGCTGATGAAGAAGAAAACGACAACAGGGAGTCAGTCATGCAGCAATATTTCCAGTGAGACACAGGTGAGTACATTTTCAGGTTTAACATAACATTAACTTTCACACGTCTACCTCTATCCTGTACCTACATTTCACTCACTATTTGTTAACTGAGTTGTCCCCTTCCATTTCAGTTTCACAAATGTGGTAACCTACGTGTCAACAGCTTGCACCCTTGAAAGGCTTGTGATGTGTGACATTGGTATGCTGGCCTTCCAATGGGTAACCATTTTTGACACTGTAATTGACAATACAAAGTTCAAAATCATTGACTGACTCCAGTTTTATTAGTGTTTCAAGGGTGTTTATTTAAGTGCATAACAATGAAGGGGGGTTGTGAAATGGGGATGGGTTATGGTGGAAGAATGTCCATGGGAGAGTCCAGTCTATTAGTCTCACAGGTACATTGCACATCTGGCCATTGGAAGTGGAGCTGGGGCAGTTCCGATTTGGACAGGGTAACAAAGTGGTACAGTGGGGGGACAATCAGGGTGGTCTTATTTCCTGGCGGGGGTCTTGCCATCTTGCTCTGTCCTGTTCCTGGATCTCAGGGACCGCTTTCGTGGTGGTTGTCCGCCTGCAGAGGGTGGGGTGCTGGTGTGCTGGTCCTGTGGCAGGGTGTCCTGTCCACTAGCGCCGGCGGAGGTGGTGGGCATTTCATCGTCCTGCCTAGTGTCAGGGGCCCCTTGGAGTGCCACGGTGTCCCTCAAGGTCTTTTTAATGTCCCTCAGCACCCCTACAATGGTGCCCAGGCCGGAGACGATGGTCCTGAGCTCCTCCCTGAACCCCAAATACTGCTCCTCCTGCAGACGCAGGGTCTCCTGCAACTTGTCCAGGACCGTTGCCATAGTCTCCTGGGAGTGGTGGTATGCTCCCATGATGGAGGAGAGGACCTCGTTGAGAGTAGGTTCCCTTGGCCTGTCCTCCCTCTGTCGCACAGCAGCCCTCCCAGTTCCCCTGTGTTCCTGTGCCTCCGTCCCTTGGACCGTGTGCCCACTACCACTGCCCCCAGGTCCCTGTTGTTGTTGGGGTGTTGGGTTAGCCTGGGTGCCCTGTAGTGGTGGACACACCGCTGATTGACCTGTCCTGGGTAGGGAGGTATGGGCCCGCTGGGTGGGTGCTGTGCTGGTGTTACCAGAGGGTGGAAGTTCGGTGTTGGGCTGTGGCTGGGCAAGGGGAACAGACTGTCCTGAGGCCCACGATGGTCCGGGCTGGTCATCAAGATCCAGTAGGGCAGAGCTGCTGTCGTCACTGTGGGCCTCTTCTGGGGGTGGAGTGGTGTTGTCTGCACCCTCTGGTGTGGTGACGTTCCTTCGGGTTCCTGCGGGTGTATAAGTACATGATTATTGCATGTGTGTGTTTCATGGTGTGCAATGGTTGGGTGTGCGTGTACACCAGTGCAGGCATTCCTGTGTGGGGGCTTGTGTGCTGATGGTTGGGGGGTATTCTGGGTATGTGCAGTGGGCATGCTTTAGTGACGGGTATCCATGCTTAGTTGTGTCATGCAGGTCTTGGGGTTGGGATGGGTGGTTGGTGTTATGGGTACATTAGTGAGGAGTTAGGGTGATAGGGGAGGGTGTGAGGGTGGGGGGGTGTGATAGCATGTAGGTAAGGTGGGGGATATGATAGTTAAGATTTGACTTACCAGTGTCCGTTCCTCCAACGACTCCTGCGAGGCCCTCAGGATGCATGATAGACAAGACTTGCTCCTCCCACGTTGTTAGTTGTGGGGGAGGAGGTGGGGGTCCGCCGCCAGTCCTCTGTACTGCGATGTGGTGCCTGGATACCGTGGAACGCACCTTCCCCCGTAGGTTGTTCCACCTCTTCCTGATGTCCTCCCTATTTCTTGGATGCTGTCCCACAGCGTTGACCCTGTCGACTATTCTTTGCCACAGCTCCATCTTCCTGGCTATGGATGTGTGCTGTACCTGTGAGCCAAATAGCTGTGGCTCTACCCGTAGGATTTCCTCCACCATGACCCTGAGCTCCTCTTCGGAAAAGCGGGGGTGTCTTTGGCGTGCCATGGGTGGTGTGTGTGATGTGTGAGGTGGTGTATGTGGTGATGAGTGTGGTGAGTGTAGTGGTATGTGGTGTTTTGTGCATGGATGTTGTGTGGGTGATGGTGTAGTGTGCCTCTGTGTGATGGGGTTCTCTATTCTGTGCTGTCTCTCTCTGTCCTTCTCTCTAATTTTGGGTCGTAGGGGTTTGTGGGTGATGTGGGTGTGTGTTTTATATTGTGTTGGATGTGTGGGAGTGTTGTTTGTATGTGTATCAGGTGTGTGTATTTGGAATTGTCCAATGTGGCGGTGTTTTGGAGCTGTGTGTGTATTTTGAGCGCAGTGGTGTGTACGCCAATGGAATACCGCGGTTGAAAGACCGCCGTGTGGATTCGTGGGTCGTAATAGCATGGGCGTGTTTCTGTTGGTGTGGAGGTGGAGGATTTGTTTCCACATGTTTATCGCTGACCTTTGGTGTGGCGGGATTGTGTGGGTGTCTGAATTTCGGCGGATTCCGTGATGTGTGTCATAATAGCTGTGGCGGGCTCCCGCCGCCGCCGCGGTGTGTTGGCGGTCTTCTGCACGGCGGTAAGCGCCTTTTACCGCCAATGTTGTAATGACCCCCATAGACTCAGACACATCCAAAAAGTCGAGAGACAAGCCAGAATAAGACAAAAAGCAAGTAGACAACTCCACAATGAAACATTATACACAAATGACCTAAAAATGTACAAATAGTATCAAAATAACTGCATGAGAAAAAATAGGTACAGTTTAAATCTATATATGCACAATTATATAATGACTCATAGGTGAAAAAGCAATCTGCTTATTAGCTTAAATGTCCATAGTTACATAATATTATTCTTCCTTTGTCACACATCCAGTGATCTTATTCAAGGAAAAAATTGCAAAAGAGGTCATTCTATAGTCCAGAATGCTTTCATCCAGTCTGTTACTCAAGGACAAATTAACCAAATTATTTCATCCAATCTGGTACGTAGGAAAAAGTTTGCCGACGCGCGTTTCGGTGGATATACACCAACAATGTATTTGATTAGATTCACTCCACCTTCCTCAGGGCGTTTGAAATTCCAGATCTCATAGGGTCTCCTTCATACCAAGTAAATATGACAGCCAAAACTTCACTTGATGGTTCAACCTTGCCCCAATGGCTAGAATAGCCGTCTCACCAACAACAGGAGAGACTAGATTGAGAGTGGAAGCAGGTATTGGCCTTGTTTGTTTTTGACTATAAAAGTGGTGTATGTATGTGTGTTTTTCTATACATACGTACACATATCTGTGATATTTAGTATGTGCTGTGTTTGTGGTCGGTGATATGTCCCTCCATAAAAGACAATATCTCAGTCTACTTTTATACAAGGTCCACTAAGTAAAGTCAAAGTGTATGAGAGAAATGTAAACAGTGTCTGGTGGAATATCAAAGCGTAAAATATTGTCTGGACAGAATATCATGTCAAAAATGTTGGAGAACAAATTATTGAGACAGTAAATGCAATAGGTATGTATAGAATCACACAGTGGCCAAAGTATTGGCTTTTTCTTACCTAGGGTGCTATTTGATGTGGATAACAATCGGAAGCTTCAGATTGAGGAAAGGAGATGCAAGCTTGTTAAGGCCACAGGTGCAGTAGCCAGTTTAACCTACAGTTTGAGCTCCAGCAGGCAGATTTATCTAAAGTGGCGCTGCACTGAGTGCAGAGCCACTTTCCCTAAGCCCCTTAGCACCCCCCTACCACCACCATGTGTGCGCCACTATTTAAAATAGGGCGCACCATGGTGCAGGGTAGAGGGTAATAGTGTCATTTCTCATGATGCTATTGATGTGCTCTGCAGGAGTAGCGCCAAAATATTGGTTCTACTCCTGCAGAGTACATAGGGCCCCATTCTAAAGAATGGAAGCCCCCTTTTAATGCATGTTCTTGAGCAGGCGTTAAAAGTGCCGTAAAAATGGCACAAGGAAATCTCATAGATTTCCTTACGCCATTTTTCTGGCTTCCCTAACAGGGGTATTCCCCCTTTACATACATTATGCCTGGTGCAGGGATAATGTAGCGCAAAGGGTTACAGAGTGGCGCAATACATGCATTGCGCCACTCTGCAAAAATGGCGCGGGGAGTTGGGCCACATCAACGTAAAAAATAATGATGTTCATGTGGCGCAAGGTGGCGCTAGGGAATTATAAATATGCCTCTTGGTCTCCAAGCATTTTAGTTGAGCTATATCAGGCCAAGTGCATCTCCAAGGTTCTATGTGGCTGTGATGTATGATGTATGGAGATATGTGAGGGTTGATAAGATCCAGTTTACTGAAAAGATGTTTATAAGAAGGATCCTGCAGGTACTGAAAAGCACACTGCCCTTCTCCGTCCTTGAAAAGCTTGGGGAAAAAGGCATGGTAAACATTGTTTGTCATATATATATATATATATATATATATATATATATATATAAATATATATATATATATACACACATATACGTATATATATTATATATAGTTCAAAGAGAAACAACAAGGGACTTTCTTGTAAGGTTTGTCAAATGGTATCTTAACTTTCCATATAAGCTTTAATGCTAACAGTAAAAGAATGGAGATTTGTAATGTTTTTTTAGTTTTTTTTTACTGCAGATAACAATCAAACTTCTCCAAAAAATAGAGGGCCTAAATAGATATGAAGCAGAACTAGTGCTAATGAGAGGATACCTCCTACCCTCCGATGAGGTGAACTTGATGAAGTTCAAACAATAAAAAAAAGTCAAAAGAGATTCTCTCAAATAGGACTTTTGTTTTGTCATGTTCAGTACATTGAACTATTATTTGGTACATTTATGTCACCTCTTGTATAGTATTACACGTGATTTAAGAAGAAAACTGTTAATAAACTATTTTTGGCTAAAAGGAAATATGCATAAATGTTTTTGTGGTTTATTTAATTATAAAACCAAACAAATGGTGGTATTTGTACTAGTAAATGGGATGAACGTACCACAAACATGTTCTTTTTCATGCTTATACTGATTCTATTTCATATCTAATATTTTCCAAAACAAAAGAATATCTTGTCCCAAGAAATCACAATGATATTGTACAACACTTATTGGTTTGGGGAACTTAAATATCAAACTGATTAACATATAGTGCAATATTTAAGATGGGGTGCTACATCAACTAGACTTTTGTTAGACTTGGCATCTTTGGCGTGGTCTCCTCTAACTTTGTGCCTTTGTTTCCCAGGTTGTTGATGTGTGCTGAACTCTGTTTTTGCTATTTCTGATAATCTGGGCACTTTACCACTGCTAACCAGTGCGAAAGTGCAAGTGCTCCTATGTAAAATGTATGTGTAATTGGCTTTCCATGATTGGCATGGTTGATTTACTAGTACATCCCTAGTAAAGTGAAGTAGAGGTGTCCAGGGCCTGTAAATCAAATGCTACTAGTGGGGCTACAGCACAGGTTGTGCCACCCACATTAGTAGCCCTGTAAACATGGCTCAGACCTGCCACTGCAGTGTCTGTGTGTGCAGTTTCAAACTGCCAATTCGACTTGGTAAGTGTACCCACTTGACAGGCCCAAACCTTCCCTTTTCATATAATAAGGCACCTCTAGGGTAGGCCCTAGGTATCCCCATGGGCAGGGTGCAGTGTATGTTTAGGGTAGACCATATGTGTTTTATATGACCTAACAGTGAAATGCTGCCAAATTCGGTTTTCACTGTGCAAGACCTATCTCTCTCATAGGTTAACATGGGGGCTGCCTTTAAATATTATTAAAATGCAGATTCTCTTTGGGGGCAGATAGAAATAGGGAGTTTAGGGTCTCTAAACTCAAAATTAAAAAATACATTTTTTGGTAAAGGTTGTTTTTAGATTGTGTGTTTCAAAATGCCACTTTTAGAAAGTGAGCATTTCCTTGCTTAAACCATTCTGTGACTCTGCCTGTTTGTCGATTCCCTGTCTGGGTCAGTTTGACAGTTGGGCTGTTTGCTCCTCTCCTCTAGACCGTGAAACAAAGGGAGCTAGGGTGTAGCCTGCATATCCTGATGAGACATCTGTGCTGGGACGGAGGGGAGGAGTAGTTACCCACACCTAAAAGGGCTGTGCCTGCCCTCACAAAATGCTTTGCAGCTGAAATCGACACTCCATCTGCATTGCGGTTGGGAGATCGACGTATTGCGGCTGGAGAAACGATGTGCAACACCTGCTTACGAAGGCTGATAATGACTCAAACCCCACGTAGCGCAGTTTTCTGATACCATGCAACCGGATTTTCCAAGAATCGTCCCTGGGTGTCAAAGTCACCCCGACTTTGCACGGATCTAAGGTGCCCCGTCCAGAAATCGATGCATCACTCTCTTGTGAGGGAAGAAAAACAATGCATCGCCGAACCAACCAAAGAAGGAAATCACGCACAGCTTAACGTGCGAGTAAGGAATTGATGCATCGCTACCCTTTTCGGACGCACATTCGCCCGTGCGGCTTTATTTTTTACGCTAATCAGGTACTTTGTGTAACAACAGCATTCTCACTGTTTTCTAATGATTAAGGGGGTCATTACAACATTGGCGGTAAAAGCTGCTTACCGCCGTGCATAAGACAGCCAATACACCGCCGCCGCGGCGGTATTCCGCCACAGCTATTATGACACACATCTTGGAATCCGCCGAAATTCAGACACCGACACAAGACACCCACACCAAAGGTCAGTGATAAACTGGCGGAAACAAATCCTCCACCTCCACGCCAACAGAAACACGCCCATGCTATTACAACCCACGAATCCACGCGGCGGTCTTTCAACCACGGTATTCCATTGGCGGTACACACCGCCGCGCTCAAAATACACACACATCTCCAAAACACCGCCACATTGGACAATTCCAAATACACACACCTGATACACATACACACACCACTCCCACACACCCAATACAATATAAAACATACACCCACATCACCCACAAACCCCTACGACCAAAAAAACACGAACGAAGGACAGAGAGAGAGCACAGAATAGACAACCACACTAGACAGAGACACACAACACCATCACCCACACAACATCCACGCACAAAACACCACACACCACTACACTCACCACAACCATCACCACATACACCACTCCACACATCACCCGCACCACCCCATGTCACGCCAAAGACACCCCCGCTTCTCCGAGGAGGAGCTCAGGGTCATGGTGGAGGAAATCGTACGGGTAGAGCCACAGCTATTTGGCTCACAGGTACAGCACACATCAATAGCCAGGAAGATGGAGTTATGGCACAGAATAGTGGACAGGGTGAACGCCGTGGGACAGCACCCAAGAAATAGGGAGGACATCAGGAAGAGGTGGAACAACCTACGGGGGAAGGTGCGTTCAACGGTCTCCAGGCACAACATCGCGGTACAGCGGACTGGCGGCGGACCTCCATCTCCTCCCCCACAACTAACAACATGGGAGGAGCAAGTCTTGACCATCTTGCATCCTGAGGACCTCGCAGGAGTCAGTGGAGAATGGGACACTGGTAAGTCAAATCTTAACTATCATATCCCCCACCCTACCTGCATGCTATCACACACCCCCACCCTCACACCCTCCCCATCACTACAACTCCTCACTAATGTACCCATGACACAAACCACCCATCCCAACACCAATCCCTGCATGACACAACTAAGCATGGTCACCCCTCACTAAAGCATGCTCACTGCACATACCCAGAACAACCCCCATCCATCACCACACAAACCCACACACAGGAATGCTTGCACTGGGGTACACAAACACCCACCCATTGCACACCATTACACACACACATGCAATAATCTAGCTCTTATGCCCCTGCAGGAACCCGAAGGACCGTCACCAAACCAGAGGGTCCAGACAACACCACTCCACCCCCAGAAGAGGCCCACAGTGACTAGAGCAGCTCTGCCCTACTGGATCCTGATGACCAGCCCGGACCATCGTGGGCCTCGGGACAGTCGGTTCCCCTTGCACAGGCACAGCCCAACACCGACCTTCCACCCTCTGGTAATACCAGCACAGCACCCACCCAGCGGGCCCAAACCTCCCTACCCAGGACAGGTCAATCAGTGGTGTGTCCACCACTACAGGGCACCCAGGGTAACCCACCACCCCAACAACAACAGGGACCTGGGGGCAGTGGGAGTGGGCACACGGTCCAGGGGACGGAGGCACAGGAACACAGGGGAACTGGGAGGGCTGCTGTGCGACAGGGGGCAGACAGGCCAAGGGAACCCACTTTCCACGAGGCCCTCTCCTCCATCATGGGAGCATACCACCACTCCCAGGAGACGATGGCCACGGTCCTGGACAAGTTGCAGGAGACCCTGTGCCTACAGGACGAACTGTATTTGGGGTTCAGGGAGGAGCTCAGGACCATCAGCTCCGCCCTGGGCACCATCATAGGGGTGCTCAAGGACATACAGCAGACCTTGAGGGACACTGTAGCACTCCAACGGGCCCCTGACACTAGCATGGACGAAGAACTGCCCACCACCTCCGCCGGCGCTAGTGGACAGGACGCCCCTCCACAGGACCACCACACCAGCACCCCACCCCCTGCAGACGGACAACCACCACGAAAGCGGTCCCTGAGATCCAGGAACAGGACAGAGCACGATGGCAAGACCCCCGCCAGGAAAAGAGACCACCCTGATTGTCCTCCCACTGTCCCACTTTGTTACCCTGTCCATACTTAAACTGCACCAGCTCCACTTCCTATGCCCAGATGGGCAGTGCACCTGTGAGACTAATAGACTGGACTCTGCCATGGACATTTGTCCGCCATCACCCATCCTCATTTTACAAATCCCTCACATTTCAGAGCACTTCAATAAACACCCTTGAAACACAAAACAATCTGGAGTCAGTCTGTGATTTAGTAAATATGTATTATCAATGACAGTGTCATAATGGGTTTACCATTGTAAGGCTAACATACCTATGTCACACATCACAAGCCCTTGAAGGATGCAAGCAGTTGACACGTAGGTAACCACACCTGTGAAACCGTAATGGAAGGGTACATCTCAATTTTAATCGAGAAACAGGATAGAGGTAGACGTGTGAAAGTAAATGTAATGGTAAAAATGAAAGTGTTCTCACCTGTGTGTCACTGGAAATATTGCTGGATGACTGAGTCCCTGTTGTCAATGTCTTCTTCCTCTGCTTCCTCCTCATCACTGTCCACAGGCTCCACAGCTGCCACAACACCCTCATCTGGACCATCCTCCTGCAGAAAAGGCACCTAGCAACACAAAGCAAGATTGTGAAGCATACAGCAGGCGATGATGATCTGGCACACCTTCCTTGGTGAGTAGAAAAGGGAACCACCTGTCATATGGAGGCACCTGAACCTGGCCTTCAGGAGGCCGAAGGTGCGTTCGATCACCCTCCTAGTCCGCCCATGGGCCTCATTGTACCGTTCCTCTGCCCTGGGATTCCTCACTGGGGTCAATAGCCAGGAAAGGTTGGGGTAACCAGAGTCCCCCAATAGCCATACACAGTGCCTCTGGAGTTGAGCCATCATATCAGGGATGCTGCTATTCCGCAGGATGTAGGCGTCATGCACTGAGCCAGGGAACATAGCATTTACCTGCGAGATGTACTGGTCTGCCAAACAGACCATCTGGACATTCATGGAATGATAACTCTTCCTGTTCCTGTACACCTGTTCACTCCTGTGGGGGGTGGACCAGAGCTACATGGGTCCCATCAATGGCACCTATGACGTTGGGGATATGTCCAATGGCATAGAAGTCACCTTTCACTGTAGGCAAATCCTCCACCTGAGGGAAAATGATGTATCTCCTTACGTGTTTCAGCAGGGCAGACAACACTCTGGACAACACGTTGGAAAACATAGGCTGGGACATCCCTGATGCCATGGCCACAGTTGTCTTAAAAGAGCCACTTGCAAGGAAATGGAGCACTGACAGCACCTGCACTTCAGGGGGGATAGCGGATTGGTGACATCAGGTCTGGCTCCAACTGGGTACATAGTTCCTGGATTGTGGCACGGTCAAACCGGTAGGTTACGATGACATGTGTCTCTTCCATTGTCAACAGGTCCACCAGCGGTCGGTACACCGGAGGATTCCGCCATCTTCTCATATGTCCCAGCTGACGGTGTCTAGGAAGGACAACAGCGAAGAACCAGTCATTATTCCTCCAGGTATGTACCCACAGTTACACACAAGACTACACCACTCACAAAACCCTTCCTGAATGTGTGTTGAGTGTAGGCCCAGCTATGTGTGACGCAGTAGTAAATGAAGCCATGTAGGACCCTGAAATGGTGGCTGCCTGACCTCTAAACTGGGACAATGGGATTGTGGGGTAACTGTGCTGGCGTTGCACACCGTCGCGGTAGGCGGTCGTAGACCGCGGCGCAATGCTGCATTGGTTAACATTGGACCCTAAGGGTCCCAGGAGCCAATGAACAGGTGCACCAGCGGTGATGATGCGCACCGCCGCGGACGTCACCGCCGCGGACGTCACCGCCATTTCCTATCTGTTCAAACACTAGATACCTGACCTTCGACAGGAGAGGACCTACACTGCAAGTGCTGCTGTGACCTCGGTCTGGAAGCGACGATGGCTGCTGCGTCTGGGGAAAGGGCCCATGCCTTCACTGCACAGGAGTTGGAGAAACTGGTAGACGGGGTCCTCCCCCAGTACACGCTACTCTACGGTCCTCCAGACCAACAGGTTAGTACACAGGGAGCACGTTGTATGGGCTAGGCCTGGGTGGAGAGGGCTGGATGTAAGAGGGAAGGGTGCAGAGTTCATAGAACATTAATGCATGTGAATGAATGGGCCAAATGGCCAGAGTAGGGAGGGGGGCACTCACAACGACGGTGCAGTTGGTAATGACTGTTCCTCTTCCCTTGTGCATGTCATGTAGGTCAGCGCCCACCAGAAGAGGGACATTTGGCGTGCCATCGCCAAGGAGGTCCGGACCCTGTGGGCCCACCAGAGACGGGGCACCCACTGCCGTAAGAGATGGGAGGACATTCGCCGCTGCAGCAAGAAGACGGCGGAGGCTCAGCTGGGGATGGCCTCCCAACGTGGGAGGGATGCCCGTCGCACCATGACCCCCCTGATGTTCTGGATCCTGGCGGTGGCCTACCCAGAGTTGGATGGGCGCTTGAGGGCATCACAGCAGACACAAGGGGGTGAGTACAACATCATTCTGCGGACTTTGCGTACAGGGAGGAGTCTGGGTGGGGGAGGTGGGCTGTGAGTGTCCGTAGGCCAGGGCGAGTTAGGTAGGCAAGGCCCCTCCGTAATGTAGGCCATGTGGCACTCTACCCCACCTCAGCAGAGTGCCAAGTCGAGGTATAGTTGTCCCTGTGGCATCCATGTGCGCAGATTTCTACCATTGCCATGTAGGCCATATCCCAGAAATTGCATGTGCAGAGGGCAGGAGCACGGCGTAATGCAGGGGGCTGCTTCGTTTGTCTTGTCTGCCAACGGTAGCGGTATGCCATGCACTAAAACTCTCTTTCTTCTGTCTCCCCCCCCTTTTTCTGCTCTCCCTGTCCTTTTGTACATCAGCATCAACAGACGGAGGTACAGTGGCACTGGAGCACGAGGGAGCTGCATCCCACATGGCCATGAAGGGCCACACCACGGACTCTGAATGCACCAATGGGACGGAGGGCGAGGGGAGCTTCACATCGGCCACCGGATCACCAAGCAGCGACACGGACTCGTTCGCCGATGGGGGCTCCCTTGTGGTGGCGGCACCATCTGTGCCCCCCACCTCTACAGGTACAGCCGCCACCTCCCCTACCAGCCCCGCCCTCCCAGCAGCCCCTCAGCGTTTGCCCCGTGCCCGCTCACCCAGGAGGGTGGGCATCACCTTCGCCCCAGGCACCTCAGGCCCTGCCCCAGTCACCCCTGCTGCCCTCAGTGAGGAGGCCATTGACCTCCTCAGGTCACTCACTGTTGGGCAGTCTACCATTGTGAATGCCATCCAGGATGTAGAACAAGAGTTGCAACACGGTAATGCATTTCTGGAGGGCATTCATTCTGGTCAGGCTGCCCTTCAGCGAACCCTGCAATCTCTGGCTTCAGCACTGATGGCAGCCATTGTCCCTGTGTCTAGCCTCCCCCCTCCAACTTCCTCCACCCAGACCCAATCCCCTGTACCCCAGCCCATCCCAAGCACACCTACAGACCAGCATGCACACAAGTCAACACACACATGTAGCTCAAGCAAACATAGGCACCACACACACCACAGGCACTCACGCAAGCCTCACCCACATACAGACACAGCAACATCCACTGCCTCCACTGTGTCCCCCTCTTCTCGTCTACACACACACCTGCATGCACCACATCTACAGGCACCATGATTCCCATCAGGACACCCAGCACCACAAGCCGCTCACCTGCACTCACCACCTCCACTGCCATTTACACGTCCCCTATGTCCTCTCCCAGTGTGTCTGTGACGCCCCCTCCCAAAGTACACAAACGCCGGCAATCACTCACCCAACATCCATCCACCTCACAACAGCCTCCAGTACCTGCACCTGCACCCAAAACACCTAAAGTGACACCTCCTACAACCACCTCCTCTTCCTCCACTCCACTTCCTCCACTCCCAGACCCCCTCCAAGACCCCCTCCAGCTACCCATCCCAGTGTTCGTCAGAAACTGTCCCTCTGTAAAGTTGACCTTTTTGCCCCCCCCCTCCCTCCAATTCATCAGTCCCGTCGTAGCGCCTCAGCCAAAAAGCCTCCAAGGTTTGTGGAGTGCACCGGCCACCAGGGCAGGCAGTAGGACCCGGAGCCAAGGCACTGGCAGCCCACCCCCTGTAAAGGCTCTAAAATTGGAGAGTGGACGACGGGACCGTGTTAAGACTACTGGTGGGAAGACAACTGACATGGGTTCCAAGGAGATTGGAGAGTCAGCTGTGACTCCACCAAAGGTGGTGAAGGGCCAGAGGAAGTCTGCCCAGCCTGTTGTAAGTGTCACAGCGGAGAAGTGCACCATCATTTCCGGCGGTCGAGACACAACCGCCAGCACCGTCGTCACTGGTCAGGGGACCACCGCCAGAGTCATAGCCCAGGAGGGCCCAAGTACTGTCACTGGTCAAGAGACCACCACCGGAGTCATTGCCCAGGAGGGCCCAAGTATTGTCACTGGTCAGGAGACCACCGCCGAAGTCATTGCCCAGGAGGGCACAAGTATCGTCACTAGTCAGGAGACCACCGCTGGAGTCATTGCCCAGGAGGGCCCAAGTATCGTCACTGGTCCAGAGACCACCGCCAGAGTCACAGCCCAGGAGGGCCCAAGTATCGTCACTGGTCCAGAGACCACCGCCAGTGTCACAGCCCAGGAGGGCCCAAGTATCGTCACTGGTCCAGAAACCACCGCCAGAGTCACAGACCAGGAGGGCCCAAGTATCATCACTGGTCCAGAGACCACCGCCACCGCCAGAGTCACAGCCCAGGAGGGCCCAAGTATCGTCACTGGTCCAGAGACCACCGCCACCGCCAGAGTCACAGCCCAGGAGGGCAAAAGTATCGTCACTGGTCCAGAGACCACCGCCAGAGTCACAACCCAGGAGGGCCCAAGTATCGTCACTGGTCAGGAGACAACCGCCCCCGCCGGAGTCAGTGCCCAGGAGGGCCCCGGCTGCCACAGCCCCGCTGGGCAATGATGGAACGTCATGCCACACACCAATGGCCGTATCAGAACCGCCATGGCAAAGCACCGCTGAACAGGGCAAAGACCGCCATGGCAAAGCACCGCTGAACAGTTCTGAACCGCCATGGCAAAGCACCGCTGAACAGTCCTGAACCGCCATGGCAAAGCACCGCTGAACAGTCCTGAACCGCCATGGCAAAGCACCGCTGAACAGGGCAAAGACCGCCATGGCGAAGCACCGCTGAACAGTCCTGAACCGCCAAGGCAAAGCACCGCTGAACAGGGCAAAGACCGCCATGGCGAAGCACCGCTGAACAGGGCAAGCACCGGGTAGGAATGAATGGACCGCCACATCAGGCATCCTTATCCCATGTGCAGCTGGGACAGTGACAGGACACGACCTTTTACAGGGAGACTCTTCCAGTCTGGGCACCAGTCCCCCCCAGTACCAATAGAGACCTGCATCAACTTGAGTGACTGTGGCTTTGCACTCCCCAGGATGGCACAGTGGGCAAGCCACCCACTGTAGAGACTTGAGAGACTGTGGCTTTGCACTCCCCAGGATGGCACAGTGGGCAAGCCACCCACTGTAGAGACTTGAGAGACTGTGGCTTTGCACTCCCCAGGATGGCACAGTGGGCAAGCCACCCACTGTAGAAACTTGAGAGACTATGGCTTTGCACTCCCCAGGATGGCACAGTGGGAAACCCACCCACTGTAGAGACTTGAGAGACTGTGGCTTTGCACTCCCCAGGATGGCACAGTGGGCAACCCACCTACTGTAGAGACTTGAGAGACTGTGGCTTTGCACTCCCCAGGATACATCAATGGGCATGGAGCACCGTCGTGGATCTGGCTTTGCAGTCATCCGGCTGAGGTGCCCCCTCCTTCCCTTCCCCCTGAGGTGCCTGTAGTATTTCTATCTGATGCCCCGGCAGTGTTCTCTCCGATTGTGGTCAGGTATCGTTATTGGGCCTCGCCCATGCATTTTTGGACTGATGGTGCACGGACATTGTTATGTACATATCTGCACTACTTCTCGTATTGTATATAATTATGACTGATTTTCAAATATCAATCTGTATATTTTAGTATGACATGTATATTGGCACATTACAATGTGTGACCGAATTTCACTTTGTGTTTTCATTCTTCCAGGGGGATTGTGGGTTGCTACTGTGATTTTTTGTGAATGCATTGGTGTGTATGTTGTAATATGCGAGGGTGGGGGTGGGGGTGTTTGGTGGGTGTCCCCCTAACTTTTGCCTCCCCCCTCCCCGTGTCGTAGGTGCAGTACTCACCGTTGTCTTCGGCGCCTACGTAGCTGTTGGTCGTAGAGGAGCAGAAACACAAGGGCAGGGAGTATTTGTAGTTCCGGCTCCATGGAGTCCTCCTTCCTCGTGGCATATGTTCAGGTGAGCGTTTTCCCATAGCAAAAGCTGTTTCCGCCGTGTTTTTATCCACGGTGAATCCACCCCGGAAAAGGTGGCGGATTGGCGGGTTGTAATACTGTGGGCGGTACATTGTCTTCCGCCTGTCTGTTGGCGGTGACCGCCGCGCTGCTTGTCTGTACCGCCGTGGCGGGCGGTGTGTTAAAGTGGCTGTCTTTGTTGGCGGTTTCCACCAGGGTCATAATTCCCTTTTTTTGTATGCCGGACTGTTTGCGGTATTTCCGCAGCTTTAACACCGTCCGCCATGGTTGTAATGACCACCTAAGACATTTAGGGGGTCATTCTGACCCCGGCCGGCGGCGGAAGCCACCGGCCTGGCTGGGACCGCCAGAATACCGCTGCACGGTCAAAAGACCGCCGCGGGTATTCTGGCTTTCCCGCTGGGCTGGCGGGCGACCGCCAGAAGGCCGCCCGCCAGCCCAGCGGGAAACACCCTTCCATGAGGATGCCGGCTCCGAATGGAGCCGGCGGAGTGGAAGGGGTGCGACGGGTGCAGTTGCACCCGTCGCGATTTTCAGTGTCTGCATGGCAGACACTGAAAATCTTTGTGGGGCCCCACGACACCCCATACCGCCATTCTGTTCCTGGCAGCCAAAACCGCCAGGAACAGGATGGCGGTATGGGGGTCGGAATCCCCATGGCGGCGCAGCAAGCTGCGCCGCCATGGAGGATTCCCCAGGGCAGCGGGAAACCGGCGGTACACCGCCGGTTTTCCGTTTCTGACCGCGGCTGTACCGCCGCGGTCAGAATGCCCATGGGAGCACCGCCAGCCTGTTGGCGGTGCTCCCGCGGTCGTTGGCCCTGGCGGATTTTACCGCCAGGGTCAGAATGACCCCCTTATTCTTTTGAAAATTCATATCTTGACTTGTGAATGTTGGATTTCTGTCATTTTGGTCTTGTTTGATTTAGATACATATTACCTATTTTTCTAAACTGGTGTGGTGTCCATTTTGTAGTGTTTCACTGCATTACTGTGTGTGTTGGTACAAATACTTTACACATTGCTCTTGAACTTAAGCCTGACTGCTTGTGCCAAGCTACCATGGGGTAAGTGGGGGTTAACTGAGGGTGATTCTCCTTTACCCTGACTAGAGTGAGGGTCCTTGCTTGGACAGGGGCTAACATGACTGCCAACCATAGACACCATTTTAACAACTATCATGTTATTACTAACTGAACCTGTGTTAACATAGAAAGCACTTGTTGGAAATGGCCCTCTGCAGGGTCATCCCTAAACTTTTAAAGTTAATTCCTACATTTTTGCTGACTACGTTTTTGTTGGTTTTTGGACTCTGTGCGGTTTATCACTGCTAACCAGGGCTAAAGTTCTTTTACTTCCTGCTTAAAACAGGGTAATATTGGCTTAGCCACTGTTGGCATATTTAATGTACTTATAAGCCCCTAGCAAAGTGCACTACATGTGACTAGGGCTTATTAATTAAATTGGACTAGTGGGCTTGCAGCAGGGATTGCACTGATTGTGTCACCCACTGAAATAGCACTTTAAACATGCCTCATGTCTGCCATTGCAGCACGCGTCTATATGTACTTTTAAACTGCCATGTTGACATGGCAAAGATTTACTAGGCCAAAACTTTCCCTTCTAATACTAATACGTCACACCTAGGGTAGGCCCTGGACAGACCAGAGGGCAGGATGCACTGTATATAAAATGTTGGGCATGTACTTTTAAGTTTTACATGTACTGGTAGTGAAAATCTATTAGAGTTGCTTTCACTACTGCAGGGCCTACCTCTCCCATAGGATAACACTGGATTTGCCTCATTACATTTAAAGTGTAATTTTCAGTTAGGAAGAGATAATACCTTCAGGTCTGGTGTCTCTGGAATCACAATTTAAAATCCAAACTTATGGTGAAGTTGGATGTTAAATTCTAATTCTGAAAATGCCATTTTTAGCAAGTTTTCATTTTTTGTGTTAGCAATTTGGTACCTGCAGCCTGTGTCTGATCACTTGACTGGGTGTAGTTAGCACTGAGCTTTGTGTATTCCTCCTAGACAGCAACACACAATGGGAGCTTAGGTGTGTCAATGTGGGCCATCAATGGCAAGATAGGAGGGAGGAGCTAGGCACTGACTCACTTACACCAAAATAGGTTATGTCCTGTCTCTACACAATGGGCTGCATACCCCCTGTATTTAGTATGCAGCCACGGAAGGTAGAACATCTGTGCACTTCAAAGGCAGGTCCTCACAAGGCACCACTGGGTATGAATACCAGGTCTCAGACACCAACGCTTCAGTAAACTTGTGGACCTGTGGATGCTCTGCCAGGAAGGATTGCTGTGCTGCTGAAAGGACTGCCTTTCTGCTGTACTGCCACTAAGAAGGAGCTGCTGCCTGGCTCAGTTTACCTGCTGCCCTCTTGCCTTGGTGAGGAATAACTAGACCTGGAACCTAGTAGAAACCCAGGACCCCAGACTCAAAGGGCTAGTCGGCTAGCATTGTGAGCTGAGCCTCAGGGACATAACAGGCTCCTCACAGGTCCTGGACCCGTTTTCAACAAGTTCCTGATCCCCAAGGGGAGCATCTCAGGACCTGGTCCCTTGGTCTGGTTCTTGGGCTTATAAAGTCAAGCATTTGGGCTCTTCGCAACTGCAAACTGGCAAATTTGCACAAGAAACCATGCCATGCACAAGTAAAATCAGCAGAAGGCACCGCCAGTTCCTCTCTTCACATAGCAAGCATCGTCTGGCTGTGTGGATTGCCATAGTGAGGATCCAGCCCGCCCATTCACAATGCCTAGCCTGCTCTTCATGCCTGCCAACCATCAGCAGTGATGCTTTCCTTGCTCCTGCATAACATCTTCCTTGTGACACAGAACACTTGGAATCATTTGACCCTTGCTGTATCGCAGTCGGCTTGAAATTTTGACTTTGACCCGATCCAGCCTGACCAAAGAGCCGCATATGGTGTTCCATGCTTTTAGGCGCTATATTGGAGTTTATTTTTCAAAAAAATCATAACTCTGGTTCTACTGGTTGGAGTTTTGTCATCTTGATCTAGTTATATTTCTTACATTTTGCTCTATTATTCTAACCTGCTTTGGATTTTTTTTTGTTTTTTACTGTTTGAAGTGTTGCACGGACACTTTACACATTGCCTCTAACTTAAGCCTGAGTGCTCTGTGCCAAGCTGCTAGGGGTTTGAGCACAGATCAATTTAGAGTTTGCTTGTGCTTTACCCTGACTAGGATTGTGGTTGCTACTTGACCAGGGCTCAGACCCCAGTCAACCAGTAAAGCAATTTCTAATAGCACTTAATTTCTATGTATATGTTTGCAAAACTGCAGAAAATAACATGTCTGTAACAATTCAAAAGAGCAAGGGGCATATTTATACTCTGTTTGCGCCGGAATTGCGTCGTTTTTTTTTACGCAAAGCTAACTCCATATTTATACTTTGGCGTTAGACCCGTCTAGCGCCAAAGATCTTGGAGTTTGCGTCATTTTTTAGCGTGGACACCTACCTTGCGTTAATGATATGCAAGGTAGGCGTTCCCGTCTAAAAAATGACTCCAAGGCATGAGCGCCTTATTTAAACTCCCGTGCAAAAATGACGCATGGGAGTGGGCAGGTAAAAAAAAATGACGTCCAGCCGCTTTTGCGTCATTTTTTAACGCCTGGTCAGGGCAGGCGTGAAGGGACCTGTGGGCTCGGAAGGAGCCCAGAGGTGCCCTCCCATGCCCCCAGGGACACCCCCTGCCACCCTTGCCCACCCCAGGAGGACGCCCAAGGATGGAGGGACCCATCCCAGGGAACTTAAGGTAAGTTCAGGTAAGTATTTTATTTTTTATTTTTTTGTGGCATAGGGGGGCCTGATTTGTGCCCCCCTACATGCCACTATGCCCAATGACCATGCCCAGGGGACATAAGTCCCCTGGGCATGGCCATTGGGCAAGGGGGCATGACTCCTGTCTGTGCTAAGACAGGAGTCATTTCAATGGGGGTTGGGAGTCAAAAATAATGGCGCAAATCGGGTTGAGGCCAATATTTTGCCTCAGACCTGACTTGCCCCATTTTTTGACGCCCAAGCTCCATTTTCCCCTACGCCGGCGCTGCCTGGTGTGGGTCATTTTTTTTTACGCACACCAGTCAGCTGCGCCGGCTAACGTCATTCCATAAATAAGGCGCCCGCATGGCGCTTTGGAATGGCGTTAGCCGGCGTTAAAATTTTTGACGCACAACTGCTTTGGCGCAGTTGTGCGTCAAAAAGTATAAATATGGCCTCAAGTATTTTAATGGAGTTTCTGGTAAAAAAATAAAAAAATAAAATGTGTGATTTAACTTCAGGAAATGAACATCTTTTGCTTTATTTAAACCCAGATTCTTGCCATATCTATTTTTACTGACTGTAGAAGTCTGCATACGTTACAGCTGCTAAACAGTGGTGCCGTGCCTGTGTTCCTCCTTTCAACATGGTGAAATTGGTATACTTCTTATCTTAGCTCTAAGCCGCTAGTATATAAACATTCAAGTTAAATGTCACGATTTGTCTACAATCATCTAAACTAATGGTGTAAAACATGAATTCAGGCTAACCATAGTAGCGTGCAGCAGTTTAAATATTGAAATTCAACCAATCAAATTAACCCATTTTCACTGTCATAGCTTTCCTTTAAAATATTAACTTGTCACCACTATGTAGGACTTTCTGCCCATAGAGCATGATGCATGGTATTTAAAAGAAGAACATGTCAAAATCTAGGGGCAGATTTTCAAAAAGGAAACACAACATATTGCAGCAAGACAAATTGCTGCGATATGTGAATGGAAGAGAGCAGAACAGTGCCACATTACAAATATATAGTGCAGTTCAGCTCTCTACCTACGTTTGTGCACTTGTGGCTGGTTTGCTTGCTCAAGAGAAGGCAAACTAGCAACACTAGCAGAACTAGTAAGATCAGCAATTTCAGCAGAACATCTTTTGTTATGCTGACTGTTAAAGAGAGTAAACTTTTCTAAGCCTCCTTTCCTGAAATAAATATAAAAATTATATTCTCTATTTGTTTTTGAGTTGGGCAGAAAATAACGCATCTCTCTCTTAAAATCCTTTCTGCAAAACTGACTGCTAGGCTTTGTCTGGTCTGGTTGAAATATTTTTGTTATGTCAAAGCTTTGGATGTCTTTGCTATTCAGTATAGCCCATCGGTGGTATGTTTTCATTTTCAATTTGTCTATTCATATTTCACTCTTCAGCCTAAACTTTGAGTGGGTAATTGTCTGAGACAGTATATACAGCAAACTTCAAAGATTTGAGAATGTCCTCCTCTTCTCAACTCCTCATATCGTCTAGGTTCCCTCATAAGGCACGTTCTTCTTCTACTATGGCAGGTTGGGTCAGATAGGCAATGAATTTGGCAGGTATCCACTCTTCTGTTTTCTGTCAAATATGGCACATACAGACTGGGTAATGCCGCACTCTGACGCAGCGTCTCTTTCTGTCCTTGCGGGTGGAACGCGCTACCGATATTCGGAGCGCCGTTCCCCGCGTTTTTTGACTATGCTTTCTGGGAAGCATATATTTCGCTTCCGGACGAGCTACACTTACTTGTAGCCTTTTTTCTTCTTTTGTTGTTGGTGGTGGGTTTTTTGTTGGTCCTTTGCCTGTCTCTATCCATGTTGTGTCCATCTTATCTTCTTCGTGTTTTGGTCCCAGCATGCTCTGTTTTTCTTTTATACTACTTCCTTTTTCCTATACTGGTCTATGGGCTTTTCCCAATCCAAGATGGTATTACTTCCCTTTCCTGTGATGTCACTTCCCTTTTCTCAGTATATAAGTCAGTCAGTCTTGTTCCTCCTTGCGTTGCAAACACTTCCTTCTGGTTGTGCTGTTCGCTCCTGTTCTTTGTTCCTGCTTTTTTGCCTTGGGAGATTTTTGCCTGACCCAGTCCTGGCTAACTATTCCGCTTTCCTGACTGTTTTCAAACAAATGTTTGAGAGACCTGGGGTAGAAGCAGCAGCTGAAGAAGCCTTATGTGACATTCAGCAGGGTAATCAGGATGTACTGCAGTATATAACCCGCTTCAAACAGCTGGCAGCTGAAACCTCCTGGGTAGAACGCACCTTCGTAACCCTTTTCCGCCGAGGCCTGCGTGAAGAAATTAAAGATGAGCTTGTACACTCTTCTCCAGCTTGTTCTTTGAAAGAATTAATGGATCAATCTATGAACATCGAGGATAGACTTCGAGAGCGCAAGATGGAAAGACGTAGAACTAGAGCTCCATACCAGTCCGGTACCTTCCGTGCTAGCAGTTGGCGAACGGAAAATAGTCCATCTGAAGCCTCTCCACCTCCCCATGAAGAGCCCATGCAGATAGATTTGGTTTGTGGGCCATTGACGGAGTCAGAAAGGGAGGAACGACGACGAAGGGGACTTTGCCTATACTGTGGTAAGGCTGGCCACCTGATCCGTAGTTGTCCGGTACGTCCCTCAAGGCCTGTGGGAAACGCCAGCTCCCGTCCCCTGTAAGGAGGAAGGAGACGGGAGGAGCTGAAGTACCATCAATATGTTCCTCCAAAGAAAGCATGTCCACCCTGTTTATCCTCTCGGTCAAGTTACAAAGTTCACAAGATCAAGAAGAACATCTTCTGGCTCTCCTTGACTGTGGAGCCAGTGGACTCTATCTGGATGAGACCTGGGCTACGAGTAAAGGAATTCCCCGCATTCCTAAAGAAACTCCTGAGCAGGTTCACACGGTGGATGGCTCTCCGTTAAACTCAGGACCTGTGGTGGCCTCAACTCCTACTCTTTGTTTGACATTTGGGGGGCATCAAGAACACGTTGCCTTTGATCTCATAGCCTCACCAAATCACATCATGATTTTGGGAATTTTCTGGTTAGCTCGACACAACCCCTATATCAATTGGGAAACACAAACTATATCCCTAACGTCTTCCTTTTGCCAACAGAATTGTTATTCTACTACTTCTTATTGGACTCCAAAAAGGTCCTATCAGTCAACTAAGGATAGCACTAACTCTATCAATAGTATCCAGGGGGTTCCAGATTGTTATCAGGAATATATCAGGATTTTTCAGAAACCTAGTAATCCTATTTTGCCACCTCATCGCAGTTATGACTGTGCTATTCCTTTGATTCCTGATGAAGTCGTCCCCTTAGGTCGAATGTATTCTCTGACAGACCAGGAAAAGAAGGTGCTAAGGGAATATTTAGACGACAACTTACACAATGGTTTGAATGCTCCTTCCACATCCCCCGCTGGGGCTCCTCTCTTCTTCGTCCCGAAGAAGACTAAGGATCTGCGTCCTTGTGTGGACTTTCATGAACTCAACAGAATAACGATTAAGGATCGATATCCACTGCCTTTAATCAGAGATATATTGGATGCCATTTAAGGAGCCAAGATATTTACTAAATTAGACTTACGGGATGCCTATCATATCCTTCGGATCAAGGAAGAGATGAATGGAATACTGTGTTCCGTACCCCTTTTGGGCACTATGAGTATCGTGTTATGCCCTTTGGACTGACCAATGCCCCTTCTGTTTTTCAACGATTTATGGATTCAGTGTTCTCTGATGTACTCAATCAATATGTAGTCATTTATTTGGATGATATCTTGATATATTCCCATGATCCTGAGCACCATGTAGATCATGTCCTGCAAGTCCTGGAAAGACTCAAGAAGAACAAATTGTTTTGTAAACCTGAGAAGTGTGAGTTCCATAAATCTGAAGTAAGGTATCTCGGGTTTTGTATTAATCAACACGGAATATCCATGGATCCTGACAAGGTCAGTGCCATATTAGATTGGCCTTCTCCAACGTCCATTAAAGAAACGCAATGTTTTCTTGGTTTATCAAACTTTTATCGTCAGTTTATTCATAACTTTGCCCACCTACAAAGTTTCATAACACAAACAATTAAGAAAGAGAACCTGAAGAAGGGTTTCATTTGGACCCAGGAGGCTGAACGCACGTTTCAAGAATTAAAGACAGCCTTTACCCAAGCACCCGTGTTGCGTCATCCTGACAATACCAAGAAATTTATCGTCGAGACTGATGCCTCAGACAGAGCTATTGGAGCAGTTCTGCTGCAGAAGCAAGACAATGTTGGATTGGAACATCCTATCTTTTATCTGTCTCATATTCTATCAGAGGCTGAACGAAATTATTCTGTACTGGAACGTGAGCTACTCGCTCTCAAAGTAGCTTGTAAGGAATGGAGGCATTTCCTGATGGGTTCCAGAGATCCTTTTGAAGCTAGGACTGATCACCGTAATCTCCAGTATCTTCGGAGCTTTCAGTGTCGCAACAATCGTCAGGCTCGATGGGCTTTTTTATTTAGCCAGTACGATTTTGTGATCACGTACATACCTGGTTCCCAGAATTTAGTGGCAGATGCCTTATCCCGCAGATATCCTGAAATAGCCCAGAACTCCTCTCCACATCTTATTGAGGCTAGCAGGATCATCGGAGCTACTCAATCTTTTCAAGAACGCATTCAATCTGAGTACCAGTTTCTGTCTGCTTCAGAATGGGATAAAGTGACTCTTTTTTTGCAGAAGAAGGACAACTACTTCTATCATCAACATGCTCTTTTCCTACCTACCAAGAAAGTGCAGACAGAAGACCTGAAAATGTGCCATGACTCTCCTATAGCCGGTCATCGGGGTATCAGGAAAACCCAGGAGCTGCTTCAGCGATCTTTTTGGTGGCCTTCGCTAAAGACAGACACTGAAACCTATGTGTCAGCATGCCCAGTCTGTGCCCAGACTAAGACACCCCGAACTAAGGTGGCAGGTTTATTAAGACCTTTACCGGTTCCTTCCGCTCCTTGGTGTACTCTATCCACGGATTTCATATGCTCTCTACCTACCTCCTCTGGTAACCAAGTAATCATGGTGACCGTAGATTCATTCACCAAGATGGCCCATTTTTCAGCCTTGAAGAAACTACCAACGGGCCCAGAAATGAGTCGCATTTTTCTACGGGATATTTTTCGCCTCCATGGTCTTCCTCAAGTGGTCATTTCGGACAGAGAGCCTCAATATGTATCACGTTTCTGGAGAGCCTTCTGTGCCTTCTTTAACATTGAGATTTCTTTATCCTCGGGTTTCCATCCACAAACGAATGGGCAAACTGAACGAGTGAATGAAGAACTTCAGCAGTATCTGAGATGTTACTGTAATGCCACATAAAGCAATTGGTCGGAATATCTTGCTCTTGCCGAGTTCTCCTATAACAACACAATACATAGTGCGACCAAGACCACACCCTTTTATTGTACTTATGGATTTCATCCGAGGACATCCTTTTCTGTGCCTGCAGTCACTTCTTTTTCACGACAGATCCGTCGAATCCAGGGCCTACTTCACACAACTCTCCTAGCTTCGAAACAAGCTATGAAACGAAAGGCGGATCGTTATCGGCATGCCGCACCTTTGTATCAAGTGGGCCACAAGGTATGGCTTTCTTCCAGATTTCTACCATCCCGGTTTTCCACCAATAAGTTCAAACCACGTTTTTATGGACCCTTTCGAATTTCGCACATCCTGAATCCTGTAGTTGTGCATCTCCGCTTACCTCATACCTGGAGGGTTCATCCTGTTTTCCATGTGTCCCAGTTAAAACCCTTTGTTCCTGATCCTTACCATCGTCAGTTCCAACGTCCACCTCCTTTGTCTATCTAGGGTGAAAGAGAGTAAGGGTTATTTGTTTATTAAGTGTAAAAAGCAACTGTGAATTTGTGGCACGTAACCTAAAAATCGCCATGGAAATAAAAGAAGGGTTTCATCACTGTCTCTCTGATTACAATGGCATTTTGCCAGGTCAAACCAAGCATACAGTATTTGTCTAGTGGTTAACTGTTTGTGTTACCATTGCTTTTGACGAGCGTTCAAACCTCACCTGTAGAAAAAACTTTTTGAAGTTGTTTTTAATTATTTTTTAACTTTAGCCAAATGAAAGAGGCCCCATTGTAAATCACCACCCCGGCACTGTCTGGGTGATTTGTGGCCTATTTAGTCATGACAGTGCATGCTAGAAATTTGTGACATGCTGTGGTATGTGGAAGGGGGAGCAAGGGTTGCAGTGAAAGAAATCCCTTACCTTGTGACCAGCTGATCTTCTCTCTGGGCTGTCACCATGGTTCCCTGCGCCTACATCACTGTCCACACCTCTAGCTCATAGGGAGTCCTGAACTTCCATCCGGGATGGCAATTCCTCACCACCACCACATCACCCACGTTGATGTCCGGGGCCACTGTCCTCCTTCGGTCAATTTATTTTTTATTGGTTATCCTGCTTTTGTTTTGCACAGCTTCCACCTCCATCACCTCGGGCTGCCACTGAGAGGCAGCAGGTATACCGGATGTGCTCAGGCAGGTATTCCCGAGGGGGCTGCTGAAACATGAAGCCTGCCGGAGCACATCCGGTGGTGCTCTGAGGTGTCTGTTGGTAGGCCGGTAGGAATTTGTGCATACACTACTCGGCATCTTCACCTCCGTTGACCCCAATCCACAAGGCTCGATTGAGAGTCTGCATAAATCTCTCTATGTCCCCGTTAGCCTGAGGCCAATAGGCCATGATCCGCTGGTGATGGCTGGCGAGCTGGTACAAGTAGTCTCCGAACTCTTGTCCATGAAATGGCAGACCATTATCTGTCTGGACCTCCTTCAGGAGGCTGAGAATGGCGAAGGTCTTTTCAATCATGGGACGCACTTGTTCAAATGCCATGGAGGCAGCGAGTTCTACAATGGGAAAACGGGTGTACAAGTCAATTATGACAAGAATCAGCCACCTATCTGGAAAGCTCCCAAAGTCCATGCTGATCTTGGTCCAAGGCTTGGTGATGGGGCTTCTGTGATAACTGGAGCACATGGGTGACTGATGGCTGTGATCGCACAGGAATGGCATCCCTGCACTCGCTCATCAAAAGCAGTGTCCATGCCAGGAAACCAGATCTTACTCCGGAGGCAGGCCATGGTCTTAGCCGTCCCTTGGTGCCTTTGGTGGGCCAACTCAACCACTCTGTCCCGAAGGCTTCTTGGCAACACGATCATTCGACCACGCAGAAGGAGTCCTTTGCTCCCCTCAGACTTTCAAAATAATTTGCATGGCAAATTGCTCACCTTGGTTAAACCCCCTGGAACCATCCAGAAAATGTTTCCATTCTTGTTGTGCCAATGCCTCTTTTGCATGGATGATGACAGGATCGTAGCCAGAGGCTTCCGCAATTTCAGACACTGTCATGTCAGCCGGACATGCTACCTGCACAACCATTCTACGAAACACTCCGTCCCTTCTTCCTGTGTATCACCTGGCAGGCACTCTACAGGGTGCCACAAGAGGTAGTCACTGGGTTGTTTACACCAGGCCGGTAGATGACACGGAATCGGTATGACTGTAGAAGTACCGTTCTATCATCGTGGGCCTACACAGGCCGACCCAGCAAACAAAGAGACAAGAGGTTTGTGGTTGGTGACCACTAGAAATTCATGTCTGTACAGATATAAATGAAAGTGCTGACATGCTCAGCGGATAGCCAGAGCCTTCTGTTGATCTGAGCATGCCGGGATTCTGTCACCGACAGCGCTCTACTGGCATATTCCACTGGCACCTACTCTTGGTCCTTTCGTTCTTGCAACAGGACAGTGCCAAGCCCTACTGGACTGGCATCGACAACCACTTCAGTCTTCCTCCTCGGGTGGAAATACGTCATTGTGCATTTGTCCAGAAAGGCCTCCTTGATCATTTGAAATGCCTGCCTCCTCGCTCAAGTCCCAGGTACTATCCACTCTTGTGAGTTGTTGCAGGGGTTCAGCCATGGTAGCCAGCTGAGGAATGAAAAGGCCGCAATTGTCACGACTCACGTGCTGCTTACACCTGGAATCCGCAGATCGAGTGGCGTGGGTCTTGAATGTTCGGCCTTGGCGCCGGTAGGGGTGACTCTTTCTGGTAGCCACGGTGCTGTAGGCAATGGAAATGCCAAGAACAGACCGTGACCTTCAGAAATAGCGCCAGAAGGAAGCGACCGACAGGAAGTACAATGACACCATCTTAGATAGGGAAAAGATACATAGAATAGAATGAACTAGGAGCCATAGAGAGCAGGGAACAAGGAATGTTGGGAAAAGAAGGGAGATATGGGAAGGAAGGCACAACCAGATAGCCAGAAAAAGCAGAAAAGAAAAGAACAGGTGAGTGGGGGGGTCAGACCTGCCTGCAAGCGCGGTGAAGGAAAGGAAAACGAGGCCCCATGCCAAATTTGGGGCCTCGGAGAATGCAGAGTAGTCTAGGGGTGCGGCGCGTCTTGTGGCCGCATGCCGCGTCCGAGCCGAATGTTCGGCTCGAGACGCGCGCAGCAGCACGACATTGGGCCCCCCTCCGGAGGTCCAGGTTTGTGAGGAAACAAGCGGTGAAAATGGCAAATCAGAAGAGGTGCGTGAACAGAAGATGCATCTTCCCAAGAGCATTCACTGAGAGGATAACCCTTCCAATGAATCAGATACTGAAGACGTTTGTGAAAGATACGAGAGTCACAAATTTCTTGTACCTCATAGTCAGGTACATCGTCCACTAACACAGGAGGAGGACAAGGAAACTGACGAGAGTAAGGATCAGGTACGTAAGGTTTGAGCTGGGAAACATGAAAGACCGGATGAATTTTCCAGTTATGAGGCAAGTGAAGGTGGACAGTGACAGGATTAATCAGCTTAAGGATACGGAAAGGACCGTAGTAATGAGGTGTGAACTTATTCTGAGAAAGGCATAAAGGCAAGAATTTTGATGAAAGCCAGACTTTATCATGAAGGCGATATTCTGGAACGTCCCTACGTTTCATGTCTGCTATTTTCTTCATATCTCTCTTGGTGTTCAACAAGTTAGATCGAATCAATCTATGGATCTGTAGAAGTCATCTGGAAAAAGAAGTAACAGCAGGCGGAGGAGAGGTAGACGGAGGAGTAGTAGGAAAAGAGGTAGGATGATAGGCATAAGAACAGAAAAAAGGAGTGACCTTGGAGGCACTATGAACAGTATTATTGTAGGAGAATTCAGCGATAGGAAGGTAAGTGTTCCAGTTGCTCTGGGTAGAATTACAAAAACAGCGAAGGTACTGCTCTAATCCTTGGTTAAGACGCTCAGTCTGTCCATTGGTTTGAGGCTGGAAACCCAATGATAGTGCTATATTGATATTCAGTGTCCTGCAAAAATGTTTCCAAAACCGGGAGATGTACTGAGGTCCTCTGTCAGATACAATGTTATGTGGAAGTCCATGGAGACAGAAAATATGATGAATAAATATCTGACTTAGTTCTTGGGACGTAGGTAACTTTTTCAGGGCAGTGAAATGAGCCATCTTAGTAAAGGAATCTATTGTGACCATGATAACCCGGTTTCCTGCTGATGGAGGGAGCAAACACATGAAATCAGTAGAAATGGTGTGCCAGGGAGCTGGTGGAACAGGTAATGGTTGTAGTAATCCTGCAGGTCTGGTACAGGGAATCTTAACTTGAGCACATATGGGACAAGCCTGAACGTATCTTTCGACATCCAACTTCCAGGTAGGCCACCAGAAAGATCGCAAGAGAAGTTCTTGTGTGGCCTTGATGCCTCTATGACCAGCAACCGGCGAATCATGGCACATTTGTAGTGCTTTTTCTCTTACTCCTTTAGTAGGGAGTAACAACAGGTTCTGATAATGATAAAGACAAATAAATAGGAGCGAAGACACCATCTGAACAGAAAGTGTTGCAGCGAAGGAGAGAAAGAATCACAGCCCTTAAATACCTACAAACAGAAAGCGACCGACAGGAAGTACAAGGACACCATCTTAGATAGGGAAAAGATACATAGAATAGAATGAACTAGGAGCCATAGAGAGCAGGGAACAAGGAATGTTGGGAAAAAAAGGGAGATATGGGAAGGAAGAAAAAACATAAAGGAAGGCACAACCAGATAGCCAGAAAAAGCAGAAAAGAAAAGAACAGGTGAGTGGGGGGGTCAGACCTGCCTGCAAGCGCGGTGAAGGAAAGAAAAACGAGGCCCCATGCCAAATTTGGGGCCTAAGAGAATGCAGAGTAGTCTAGGGGCACGGCGCGTCTTGTGGCCGCGTGCCGTGTCCCGAGCCGAATGTTCGGCTCGAGACGTGCGTGGCAGCGCAACAGCAATAGGTCGCCATACACAAAAAGCTTCTCACCTCAGTTGCGTTGCAGGTTAATGGAGGCGTTCCTGATGGCTTCTTGGGGTCTACTCGGAGCCCTTCGCGGGAAAAGACGGAACCGAAAAACTCTATGAGTTCTTGTAGAACTCGCACTTTTTCTTGTGAAGAGTAAGATCTGCTTCCACCAGTCGCTGAAGAGTGGCTCTCAGCTGACGATGGTGGCCTTCCAGAGTCTCCAAGTAGACCAAAATGCTGTCGCTCAAGTTGAGTACACCTTCGAGTCCTGACAACACCTCTCGGATAGTGTTCTGAAAAACTTCGGCTGCAGACGAGATTCTGAAGCTGAGCCTCCTATACCTGTGCAGCCCCACGTGCGTGGAGAAGGTCATGATATTCCAACTCCTAGGGGTAAGCTCCAACTAATTGTATCCCACATTCATATCCAGTTTGGAGAACCACTGGGTCCATTTAAATCAGCTATGATGTCGTACATGGTGGGCGTGATATGTCTTTCTCTTTTGATGGCACAGTTTGGGAGCCCCAAATCTACACGCCTGGCTGCTTGGGTTTTGGCGCAATCACCAACGGTGACACCCACGGGGCTGTTGCAGTAACCTTCTCAATCACACTCTGCTCTTTCAGGATTTGAGGCTCCTTCTCCACGGCGACCTTTAGATGAAAAGGGACTCGGCGGTAGCGTAGCGCCGTGGGCTTCACTGTTGGGTCGACGTGCAACATGAATTGCTTCTCATTTAGCTTGCTACTCTACTGAAGAGTTGCGGGAACTCGTTCAGCAGCGAATCAGCTTGAGCATTATGAACGTGCAGAGCAAAGAAAATGAGCTCAAGATCTTCGGCGGTATTGCACCCAAGCAGTGTCCCTCTGTTCCTTTCGAGCACGTATACATTTGTTTTGGTCGCCCATCCTTTGTAGGAGACTGCTACCTCGATGGCACCATGGAGCGGGAAGGGTTCACGCCCATCATATGTGTAAATCTTGGTGTGGCATGGCATTATTTTGGGGCAGGGGGACAACTGTTGATATTCACCAATGTCCATGACATTGACAGATGCTCCTGTGTCAATCAAGAAGGTTGCCGGGGCCCCATTGATGTCTACTGTGCACATTGGAGGTGGGCGCTGCTTCTCTTTCTGCCAACCGGCAAACGAAAGGATGAAAATGTCTTCCTCATCCTCGTCTTTGTAAGGTACACTTCCCACATTCACTTCTCCCCCATCTGCCCCTGCCCTGTTCTCCAGCTCTAGCTGCTGCGCAGCCATCCTTCCCTATTACATTTGTTTCTACTTGGGCCGCCCCCTACAGTATACCTTCGCAAAGCAGCTCATTTTCCCACACTTCACGTGGACTTTCCCTTTTGCCAGACAGCTTCCTGGTCCTCGATGTTCCAAACCGCAGCTATCGCAGTCTTTCTCAGTCTGCCTTGGTGGGCGCAGCTGACACTGGGGATGTTGACACATTTGTAGGGCCTCTATCTATTCTTCCTTCACCACTGCGGGGCGCACAGAGCTGGGTACTGTCGTGCCTTGCACTCTGACAACAGCCATTGCATCGGTCCGGCTAGCTGAGAGCTCATGGGAGAGAGCCAATACCAAGATCTCATCGAGTGTAATTCCAGGTTGTCTTAGGATGAGTTTGCGTAGCATGTTGGAATTGCACCTTTGGATGATTTTTGCCTGGATCTCTTCATGCTGGTTGAGACCCACACAGGTGCTTGTCAGCTTCCTCAACTTCTCATAAAACATGTTGACCAACTCCGTGTCAGTTTGTTGTGCTTGTCTGAGCTTCAACCTCTCATAAAACCTGTTCAACTGAGGATCGAACTACAGGTTCCGTGCAGCCACTGCTGCTTCAAAATCATCCTGGGCCCCTGTATTAGGCAGTGTTTGAAAAAGTTTGTATAGCTAATTGCTGCCCATGTGCAGCATGAGAGACCTCCGCACAGCTCCATCTGTCTCCCTTGTGGTGCAGAAGTAATTATTTAAGCGGCCAAGCCAGTGGCACCAGAATGGCGCTGCTGTGGCAGAATCAGCTAACTGACTGAAGGGGGGTAGTGATGCTACCGCAGAGTGGGCCTCTGCGACGGGTGGTGCTTACTACTGTGATACTCTCATTGTCCTTGTTACTTAAGTCTCTGACTTTGTTGATTATTTAGTTTATTTGAATATTTGTTCTTTGTTCTGCTTTTCCCTCTTCTTTTCTTGTCATTTTTTTTTCTTGCCCCACTAGTACCTGTGCCACTAAACGAGTGCCTTGTATGTCAAATGACCGAGGAACAAAATCAGCGTTTTCCAGATGCACTGAGGCGTCCAGGGCCAGCACGACATGGTGCGTGCTGCAGGCAGGCGTGGGAGCAGGGCTTCACAGCAAAACTTCTTCGCCACGATGCGCCGCTTCTGGAGCCCACCTGCGGGATCCTCCGGTTGCGGACGAGCGCGCTTCCTCCACATGCTGGATCAGGTCGGGAACACTCCTCCTGCCAGCAACAACCAGTGTGCTCTGCTGGTGCGGACAGCACCTGGGACGGTGCACGGGCGTGTCATGCCTAAACACAGGAGCAGGGCAAGGCCCAACACGTGTCGAGCAGGCAGACAGTCCTGCAGAGGTAAGATGCAGCCGCTCACTGTACTGCACTCAGCTCCTCAGTCCGACCACAAGGGGCATACAGCAATTCCTGGCGGCGGGTAAGGTGGGAACGTGCCACCTCATCGTCAATGTGGTGGGCTGCCTTCTGCTGCTGACTGAGTGTAATACAGGCACTCAGTAAGGACATCACACACTTCTGTAGAGGATATCGGCACACTGCTGGGGTCACTGGCTTGGCCATTTATTTATCAACTCCAAGCGAGCGTGGCCCACTTCACCTGTGCTAGCAACTAAGTATAGGAGAGCCCGGGTAGCTCTCTACAGGGTTATTTGTTTGTTATGCGTGAAAAGCAACTGTGAATTTGTGGTATGTAACCTAAAAATCACCATGGAAATAAAAGAAGGACTGCATCACTGCCTCTCTGATTACAAGGAATTTTGCCATGTTAATTCATTTATATAGTGCTTGGTCTAGTGGTTAACTGTTTGGATTAACATTGCTTTGGACTATAGCTCAAAACTCACCTGGAGAAGAATCACTTTTGAAGTTGTTTTTCATTTTTATTTTAGCCATATTAAAGAGGTCCCGTTGTAAATGACCCCCTGGCACTGTCTCGACGATTGGTGGCCTATTTAGTCAAGGCAGTGCATGTTAATAATATGTGACATGCTATGGCATGTGGAAGGTGGAGCAAGGTTTACAATGAAAGAAATTCCTTTATTTGTGGAATGAGAGATCGAGGAAGCTTGTATAATAACAATAAATTCATGGGGCCAGTGCCAGGGTGAAAGAGGGTAAGGGTTATTTGTTTATTAAGGGTGAAAAGCAACTGTGAATTTGTGCACGTAACCTAAAAATCACCATGGAAATAAAAGAAGGATGTCAATACTGTCTCTATGATTACAAGGCATTTTGCCAGCTCGAGTGATCCATGTAATGCTTGGCCTAGTGGTTAGCTAATTAGATTAAGAATACGTTTGACGAGGGTTCCAACCTCACCTGGAGAACGATCAGTTTTGAAGTTGTTTTTCATTTTTCTTTAACTTTAGCCAAATGAAAGAGGTCCCATTGTAAATCACCCCCTTGCACTACTTAAACGATTTGTTGTCTATTTGGTCATGGCAGTGCATGTTAATAATTTGTGACATGCTGTGGCATGTGGAAGGGGGAGCAAGGTTTGCAATGAAAGAAATCCCTTAATTTGTGGAATGAGAGAAAGAGGAAGCTTGTGTACTAAAAATAAATGCATGGGGCCAGTGCCAGGGGGAAAGAGAAGAAGGGCTGTTTATTAAGTGTGAAAAGCAACTGTGAATTTGTGGTATGTAACCTAAAAATCGCCATGGAAATAAAAAAGGGACTTAATCACTGTGTCTCTGATTACAAGGCATGGTGTCAACTTAAGTCATCTATATAGTGCTTGGTCAGGTGGTTAGTCGCTTTGGTTAATATTGCTTTTGGCCAGCGTTCAAACATCACTGGGAGGAAAATCATTTTTGAAGTTGTTTTTCATTATTTTTTATTTTAGCCAAATGAAAAAAGGGCCCATTGTAAATCAGCCCCTGGCAGTGTCTGGATGATGTGTGGTCTATTTAGTCATAGCAGTGCATGCTAGAAATTTGTGACATGCTGTGGCATGTGCACAGGGGAGCAAGCTTTACAATGAAAGAAATCCCTAATTTGTGGAATGAGAGATAGAAGAAGCTTGCATATTAAAAATAAATGCATGGGGCAAGTGCCAGGATGAAAGAGAGTAAGCGTTATTTGTTTATTAAGTGTGAAAAGTAACTGTGAATTTGGGGTATGTAACCTAAAAATCGCCATGGAAATAAAAGAAGGATGTCATCACTGTCTCTCGGATTACGAGGCATTTTGCCAACCTTCACTATCCAAACAGTGCTTTGTCTAGTGGTTAGCTGCTTTTGACCAGGGTTCAAACCTCACCTGGAGAAAAATCGTTTTTGAATTTGTTTGTCTTTTTTATTTTATTTTAGCCAAATGAAAGAGGTCCCATTGTAAATCAGCCCCGGCACTGCTAGAAAGTTGTGACATGCTGTGGCATGTGGAAAGGGGAGCAAGGTTTACAGTGAAAGAAATCCCTTAATTTGTGGGATTAGAGATAGAAAAAGCTTGTACTGTATAAAAAAATGCATGGGGCCAGTGCCAGGGGGAAAGAGAATAAGGGTTATTTTTTATTAAGTGTGAAAAGCAACTGTGAATTTGTGGCATGTAACAAATAAATGACGATGTAAATAAAAGAGGGGCGCCCACAATATTTCCATGATAAAAAGACTTTAAGCCAAACAACTTTTATTTACTTAATGATTAGTCTAGTGGGCAATGCCTCTGTATGCATGTTTTCCTGTGTCACTGTAAGTGTAAGTGTGTGCAGTCCACCTACATGACTTGGTTTCTAACAAATAAGGTTCATCATTAAAGTATTAATGTCTTTTAACAATATGGTTGTGCGCTTTTCACACTGAAAGTACAGGATGGATTATTAAACGGGCAATAACAGTATGTGATAGGCAAATAAAAGGAACATGCACAGGTCTTGATTGCATGTGGTTCTTGGTTTGACTTAAAAGCCAGATTGTATTTATTTGGTGTCATCGCCATCTACTGTCACAATATGTAAATATGTTCTGTTTCCCGAACTGACAAATTCAGCAACACTTGTGCGATGCTTCAAAGTCATGCAGGAAAAATAATCGCTGTTTGGTTTGCTTTGTGAGCAGGTACTGGACACTGTAACATGACACATTCTACAATAACTGGCTAAAATATTGTAATAACGTACAGATTTAACCTGTATGCTTTAGTAAAAATAAATGTGTTTAAATGCAAATATTTTAGCAAGCAACCATATTTACTCGTACTGGGCCTGAATAGTTGAAGCAGCATTTTCTGACAAAGCTGTCATGATTAAAGAATGCTGATCTAACACAAAATGTTAATTTCCTGAGATCCCATGGACATGTTTTTCATAGAATAATAGTGGAACTTGTTTGGGAGATTTGAGTTCAAAGGTTTATTACAAATTTAAGGCCAAACCTATGTAAATGAGTCTCATAAACATGCTATATCATTACAGGCTCACCAAAGGTGACGTAAAGCGTCGAAGCAGATTAAAGAGTACAAGCCTAAGGCATACAAGAATTTCAGTTGCAGCAGTACTGAAGATAAGACATAGGATTTGGTGATCAGTATCATATCACCTAAAACTAAATATTCTAGCTAAGCTATAGGGGAATTCTAATTATCTCTAAGGAAATTATGGAAATAATAGGAAAGTGTCAGCATAACAGAAACCTCAGTAGAAGTTCTGATAGAGAGGTTTAGGTAGAATGAAGTCACTCAACCAGATTAAGAGTAGAGAGTTCTGTACCTCTTTAAGTCTCAGGGAATCTGGTCTTGCCAAATGGTAAAGGGGTCTGCTCTCGTCTATCTAAATGAATACCAATTTAAACCTCGCATAACCTTTGAGAATCTGTGTTATCAACACCAGTAGTTTAACATCTTCCATGCACAATTGGCATTGACAACTCCCTTCAGGTTCTTATCCCATGAGTCAAACTTTAGGACGACTTTGAGAGCCTCTAGGAGAACGGCACACAAATAGGAGTCTTCCTTCTCAGTTTGTTAGCACTCCCTTCGTCCTTGACAAAATATCCTCCCATATCCTACTATCTCAGCTACATAATATGCCTGTCATTAACTGTAGAATCAGACGGGTGTACTTGCAAGTAAAGAATGTTGTCACACGAGCAAACTCCATGTTGAACGTTAAACACACAATCAACATTTCAGGCCTTTGGTCAAGCTAATTTAGTGTGATACTTCAATGCACATTCAAAATACATTATTATACTTACATCTTCAATTAATCTGTCAACAATTTATGAATTATAAGTAAATTCACCATATTATCTTATTCGAAATACATGAATATAAATGTGCACACGAGGATAGCTGCCAGCAAAGATAGCCGCGAGCAAGTAAAGGTCCAAGGCTGCAGAGGGGCGAATCTCCTATCACCTGTACATTATCCAATCAATCGAGTACTAATAGTGGTAAATTGTGGTGTGGCTGTTCTTTGTTTAATAATGGAGTAACAGTAGCCCCAAAGGACACCAGAACACTGTTATCTAGAACATCATTGCAGTGGCGTGCCAAGGCTAATATGGTGGATGGAGCCCTGATCGCACCCGAAGATACTATCTGGCCATGGACGACAGCTAGGTACACAGGGCACAATGGAGGCACAGCAGGCGGAAGCGGTTGGCGCACAAAGGGGAAGAGGGGTTTCTGCCACCATCCACCCACCTAATGTACCAATATTCTCACTGATAGTGGTGATAGACCTAACTGCATAAGGAATACGATCCCATAGAGAGGGAGTGGGCCTGTTGCCAAATACCACAACATCAAGGTTAAGGGACCATTGTACTCCCTCCGCCACCACGGGCTTAGTGACAACTTGGCACCTGGGGCATGGTAAGGGGCCATGCTCAGAGAGCGGCTCAACTAAATAGCCTCCACAATTACATGGTGATGATGCCCACAGGACAAGACCAGCTGGAGGGGCAGAGACTGGAGGAGAGCCTCTACACATGAAAGACCCCTCTTTAAGCTCCATCATAAAGGCAATACAGGACATCAGGGGCTCAATATCTCCCATTAAGCCCAAAGTCAAGGCAGACTTTCTAAAGATTTTGGAGAATGTGGCAGTGGCGGACACGTAGATCTGTGGCCTGCTCTCCACACAAAGCATCTCAAAAAGCTGGTGTGTACGTTTACATAACAGGGCACAGCATTGGCAGCCAGGGTAGAAGACCAGGAGGGTAGGGCCAGAAGGAACAATATCCTGGTGGTAGGTGTCGCAGAGGGACTGAAGGGCCTGAGGGCCGACTTGTTCCTTGAAGACCTCATCCTCAATAAGCTTAAACCAAAGAGATCTAACTTCTTCTCTGTCAAGCGAGCGCATTGATCGCTTTGCCCACCGCCGAGACCAGGGGCTACCCCCACACGATAATAGCCAGGATCGTGAACTATAGGGATGCTATACTGCAGGCGGCCCGCTCACAGGGTGATCTGAAATAGAACAATGCCATAATCTGTTTTTTCCCAGACTTCACAGTGCAAGTGTAGCATCATAGGGAAAACTTTGATCAAGTGAAGAAAGCGCTGTGGGCAAGAGAGATCCCCCTGACCTGTTTTAAGGTCGGGATGCACTCCACACACTACGTAGCTCCACCTGACTGCACCCGTGCCCTCTACCCCGCAATCGCTGCTGCCGCAAGTTCGGGGCCCTGTACCACCCGCAGGCTCCCGTCTGCACCTCATCCCTGGTGTCTAGTGGTGACGTAAGTATTGTGTGTCTGTCTTGACTTTTTGTGTATTGTGTATTTTTCTCCACTTTTTTGTCTCTTTTTGTGCCTTTATCTCCTTTTCTTGCAGCCTTTTAGTCGTTTTTATCCTCTTTTGTGCAGTTCCTTGCATTCCCCAGCTTTCGCACTCTGTTGCCCTCTCACCCTTCCCAAAACCCGCCACTGCGTCCCCTACCCCCCCTTGCACTCCCATTCGCCCACCGCTCCCGCCTCCCAGCAGCTCCTCCCTCCCACCTCCCCTTCTTAATGGCAGCCACTGCGTGGTGCACAGAGTGACCCCTGACCTGTTTTAAGGTCGGGATTTACTCCACACGCCACAGATCCACCTGACTGCGCCCATGCCCTCTACCCCGCCCACACTGCTGGCGCAAGTTCGAGGCCCTCCACCACCCGCAGGCTCCTGCCTGCGCCTCATCCCTGGTGTCTAGTGGTGACGTAAGTATTGTGTGTCTGTCTTGACTTCCTGTGTATCGTGTATTTTTCTCATCTTTTTTGTCTCTTTTGTGCCTTTCTCTCCTTTTCTTACAGCCTTTTAGCCGTTTTTCTCCTCTTTTTTGCCGTTCCTTGCATTCCCCAGATTTTGCGCTCTGTTGCCCTCTCCCCCTTTCCCAAAACCCACCACTGCGTCCCCTACCCCCCCTTGCACCTCCATTTGCCCACCATTCCCACCTCCCAGCTGCTCCTCCCTCCAACCTCCCCTTCTTAATGGCAGCTGCTGCGCGCTGCACAGAGTGACCCCGGACCTGTTATAAGGTCGAGATTCACTCCACATGCCACGCAGCTCCACCTGACTGCGTCTGTGCCCTCTACCCTGCCCTCACTGCTGGTGCGAGTTTGAGGCCCTCCACCACCCGCAGGCTCCCGCCCGCGCCTCATCCCTGGTGTCTAGTGGTGACGTAAGTATTGTGTGTCTGTCTTGACGTTTTGTGTAATGTGTATTCTTCTCATCTATTTTGTCTCTTTTTGTGCCTTTCTCTCCCTTTCTTACAGCCTTTTAACAGTTGTTCTCCTCTTTTTAGCTGTTACTTGCATTCCCCAGCTTTCACGCTCTGTTGCCCTCTCCCCCTTCCCAAAACCCGCTGCTGTGTCCCCTGTGGCACCGCCCCCCTTGTGCCCCCATTCGCCCACCGCTCCCGCCTCCCAGCTTCTCCTCCCTCCCACCTCCCCTTCTTAATGGCGGCCAATGCGTGGTGCACAGAGTGACCCCTGACCTGTTTTAAGGTTGGGATTACTCCACACGCTGCGCATCTCCACCTGACTGCATCTGTGCCCTCTACCCAGCCCTCGCTGCTGCTGTGAGTTTGATGTCCTCCACCACCCGCAGGCTCCCGCCTTCGCCTCATCCCTGGTGTCTAGTGGTGACGTAAGTATTGTGTGTCTATCTTGACTTTTTGTGTATCGGGTATTTTTCTCCACTTTTTTGTCTCTTTTTGTGCCTTTCTCTCCTTTTCCTACAGCCTTTTAGCTATTTCTCTCCTCTTTTTTGCCATTCCTTGCATTCCCCAGTTTTCGCGCTCTGTTGCCCTCTCCCCTTTCCCAAAACCCGCCGCTGCGTCCCCTGCGACCTGCGTCCCCTTGCACCCTCATTCGCCCACCGCTCCTGCCTCCCAGCTGCTCCTCCCTCCCACCTCCCCTTCTTAATGGCAGTCGCTGCGTGGTGCACAGAGTGACCCCTGACCTGTTTTAAGGTCGGGATTTACTCCACACGGCACACAGATCCACCTGACTGCGCCCATGCCCTCTACCCCGCCCTCGCTGCTGCCACGAGTTCGAGACCCTCCACCACCCGTAGGCTCCCGCCTGCGCCTCATCCCTGGTGTCCAGTGGCAACAAAAGTATTGTATGTCTGTCTTGACTTTTAGTGTATTGTGTATTTTTCTCCACTTTTTTGTCTCTTTTTGTGCCTTTCTCTCCTTTTCTTACAGCCTTTTAGCCATTTTTCTCCTCGTTTTTGCCGTTCCTTGCATTCCCCAGCTTTCGTGCTTTGTTGCCCTCTCCCCTTCCCAAAATCCGCTGATGCGTCCCCTGAGACCCTGCCCCCCCCTTGCGCCCCCATTCGCCCATCGCTACCATCTCCCATCTCCCAGCTGCTTCTACCTCCCACCTTCCCTTCTTAATGGCGGACACTGAGCGGCCGCGCCTGTCCGGGCCTGGGCCGCACCCAGCGCCAGACCCCCTGGCCCCCAGTGATCCCCACGCCACCCGACGCTGCTACAAAGTCAATGACCTCCATGCCCTAAACACCGGCCGTTCAGCCACCCGCTTCCAGGCCACCCTGAAGCTCACCCACGGACCCTTCTCCTGCCGGAGCTGCAGCTTCACCAGCCCCCAAGCCGTCAAACCTCCTGCCAGAACCAAACACAACCACCTCAGTTGCATTCTTCTCAACACCCGCTCCATCCACAAACACGGTGTCGAACTTTGGGACCTACTCATCTTATCATCCCCAGACATCGCGTTCCTAACTGAAACCTGGATGACACCCTGTAGGAGGCTGGACTGGCTTGTAGTGAGTACCAAGGGGTACTTGCACCTTGCACCAGGCCCAGTTATCCCTTATTAGTGTATAGGGTGTCTAGCAGCTTAGGCTGATAGATAATGGTAGCTTAGCAGAGCAGCTTAGGCTGAACTAGGAGACGTGTGAAGCTACTACAGTACCACTTAGTGTCATATGCACAATATCATAAGAAAACACAATACACAGTTATACTAAAAATAAAGGTACTTTATTTTTATGACAATATGCCAAAGTATCTTAGAGTGTACCCTCAGTGAGAGGATAGGAAATATACACAAGATATATATACACAATAGCAAAAATATGCAGTATAGTCTTAGAAAACAGTGCAAACAATGTATAGTTACAATAGGATGCAATGGGGAAACATAGGGATAGGGGCAACACAAACCATATACTCCAAAAGTGGAATGTGAACCACGAATGGACCCCAAACCTATGTGACCTTGTAGAGGGTCGCTGGGACTATTAGAAAATAGTGAGAGTTAGAAAAATAACCCTCCCCAAGACCCTGAAAAGTGAGTGCAAAGTGCACTAAAGTTCCACTAAGGACAAAAGAGTTGTGTTAGAGGAATAATGCAGGAAAGACACAACCCAGCAATGCAACAACTGTGGATTTCCAATCTAGGGTACCTGTGGAACAAGGGGACCAAGTCCAAAAGTCACAAGCAAGTCGGAGATAGGCAGATGCCCAGGAAATGCCAGCTGCGGGTGCAAAGAAGCTTCGACTGGACAGAAGAAGCTGAGGTTTCTGCAGGAACGAAAAGGGCTAGAGACTTCCCCTTTGGTGGACGGATCCCTCTCGCCTTGGAGAGTCGTGCAGAAGTGTTTTCCCGCCGGAAGGACGCCAACAAGCCTTGCTACACGCAAATCGTGCGTTTGGCGTTTTTGGACGCTGCTAGGGCCCAGGAGGGACCAGGAGGTCGCAAATTGGACCTGAAGAGAGAGGGGACGTCGAGCAAGACAAAGAGCCCTCACTGAAGCAGGTAGCACCGGGAGAAGTGCCAGAAACAGGCACTACGAGGATGCGTGAAACGGTGCTCGCCGAAGTTGCACAAAGGAGTCCCACGTCGCCGGAGACCAACTTAGAAAGTCGTGCAATGCAGGTTAGAGTGCCGTGGACCCAGGCTTGGCTGTGCACAAAGGATTTCCGCCGGAAGTGCACAGGGGCCGGAGTAGCTGCAAAGTCGCGGTTCCCAGCAATGCAGCCCAGCGAGGTGAGGCAAGGACTTACCTCCACCAAACTTGGGCTGAAGAGTCACTGGACTGTGGGGGTCACTTGGACAGCGTCACTGGATTCGAGGGACCTCGCTCGTCGTGCTGAGAGGAGACCCAAGGGACCGGTGATGCAGCTTTTTGGTGCCTGCAGTTGCAGGGGGAAGATTCCGTCGACCCACGGGAGATTTCTTCGGAGCTTCTGGTGCAGAGAGGAGGCAGGCTACCCCCACAGCATGCACAAGCAGGAAAACAGTCGAGAAGGCGGCAGGATCAGCGTTACAGAGTTGCAGTAGTCGTCTTTGCTACTATGTTGCAGGTTTGCAGGCTTCCAGCGCGGTCAGCGGTCGTTTCCTTATCAGAAGGTGAAGAGAGAGATGCAGAGGAACTCGGCTGAGCTCATGCATTCGTTATCTGAAGTTTCCCCAGAGACAGAGACCCTAAATAGCCAGAAAAGAGGGTTTGGCTACCTAGGAGAGAGGAAAGGCTACTAACACCTGAAGGAGCCTATCAGCAGGAGTCTCTGACGTCACCTGGTGGCACTGGCCACTCAGAGCAGTCCAGTGTGCCAGCAGCACCTCTGTTTCCAAGATGGCAGAGGTCTGGAGCACACTGGAGGAACTCTGGACACCTCCCAGGGGAGGTGCAGGTCAGGGGAGTGGTCACTCCCCTTTCCTTTGTCCAGTTTCGCGCCAGAGCAGGGGCTAAGGGGTCCCTGAACCGGTGTAGACTGGCTTATGCAGAATTGGGCACCTCTGTGCCCAACAAAGCATTTCCAGAGGCTGGGGGAGGCTACTCCTCCCCTGCCTTCACACCATTTTCCAAAGGGAGAGGGTGTCACACCCTCTCTCAGAGGAAGTTCTTTGTTCTGCCATCCTGGGCCAGGCCTGGCTGGACCCCAGGAGGGCAGCTGCCTGTCTGAGGGGTTGGCAGCAGCAGCAGCTGCAGTGAAACCCCAGGAAGGGCAGTTTGGCAGTACCAGGGTCTGTGCTACAGACCACTGGGATCATGGGATTGTGCCAACTATGCCAGGATGGTATAGAGGGGGCAATTCCATGATCATAGACATGTTACATGGCCATATTCGGAGTTACCATGGTGAAGCTACATATAGGTAGTGACCTATATGTAGTGCACGCGTGTAATGGTGTCCCCGCACTCACAAAGTTCAGGGAATTGGCTCTGAACAATGTGGGGGCACCTTGGCTAGTGCCAGGGTGCCCTCACACTAAGTAACTTTGCACCTAACCTTTACCAGGTAAAGGTTAGACATATAGGTGACTTATAAGTTACTTAAGTGCAGTGTAAAATGGCTGTGAAATAACGTGGACGTTATTTCACTCAGGCTGCAGTGGCAGGCCTGTGTAAGAATTGTCAGAGCTCCCTATGGGTGACAAAAGAAATGCTGCAGCCCATAGGGATCTCCTGGAACCCCAATACCCTGGGTACCTCAGTACCATATACTAGGGAATTATAAGGGTGTTCCAGTAAGCCAATGTAAATTGGTAAAAATGGTCACTAGCCTGTTAGTGACAATTTGGAAAGAAATGAGAGAGCATAACCACTGAGGTTCTGATTAGCAGAGCCTCAGTGAGACAGTTAGTCACTACACAGGTAACACATTCAGGCACACTTATGAGCACTGGGGCCCTGGGTTACCAGGGTCCCAGTGACACATACAACTAAAACAACATATATACAGTGAAAAATGGGGGTAACATGCCAGGCAAGATGGTACTTTCCTACACACCCTCCTCGGAACCCGACATCACCATAGTCATCCCGGACAGCTATAAGATCACCCGCAGAGATCGCACCAACTGACCAGGAGGAGAGATCACCATAGTCCACAAGAACACTGTCAGAATCTCGGCCAGCACCGAAGACACCCTCGCCACCGCCAAACACTTACATTTCCAGATTCATATCAACGCCAACAACACCCTCAGAGGAACTCTGGCCTACAGATCCCCCGGCTCCCAGCCTCAGTTCAGTGACTCCATCGCTGACTTAATCAGCACCCACGCCATTGCTTCTACAGACTACATCCTCCTCGGCGACCTGAACTTTCACCTTGAGAACGGCAACAACAGCAACTCCACCGCCCTGCTCGACAACCTCGCCAACCTCGGTCTCAAACAACTTGTCACGACACCCACCCACTGTGCCGGTCACACTCTCGACCCCGTCTTCTCCGCCAGCATCCACGTTACTTCAGCACACCACCGAACTCCACTGAACGACCACCTTTGTATCCACTTCACCTTCAAGAAACCGACCACGCACCACCACCCTCAACAGATCCCCTGCTGCAGCTGGAACAAGGTTAATGAAGATCAACTGATCTTCACCCTCGCTCGTGCACCACCACTCATCACCACCGACCCCAACACAGCCGCCCTCAACCTCAGACAATGGATAGACGACTGTGCCAACACCCTCGCCCGATCAAGAAACCCTCCAACAACCACACCAACACTAAGCCATCTGGTTCACCACCGACCTCCAGGCCTCCAAGCGGGAGTGCCGAAAGCTCGAGAAGAAGTGGTGCCACAAACAAACAGAGAGCAACTACACCGCCCTTAAGAACGCCATCCGTAAGCACCACCAGCTCATCCGAACCACCAAGAGATGATTCTACAAGGAACGCATCGACAACAATGCTCACGACAGCAAAGAGCTCTTGAACATCGTTAAGGAACTTGCCAACCCCAGGTCCTGCTCCAATGACACCCCACCTTCCCAAGACTTCTGCGACTCCCTCTCCACCTTCTTCATTACAAGATCACGGAAATCCACGACAGGTTCAACACCTCAACCCCCACATCAGCCACTGTCACCACAAACCCCGACTCACCGGACACCAGCCACACCACCCTACTGCTCTTCTGGACCCACATCAACAACGAGGATACCATCAAAACCATGAGTACCATCCACTCCGGTTTACCCTCCGACCCCTTCCCCCACCATGTCTTCAACAGAGCAAACTCCATCATCGCCCCCCAACTCCGAATGATCATCAACAGTTCCTTCGAGACCGCCACCTTCCCGGAAAGTTGGAAGCCCGCTGAAGTCAACGCCCTGCTAAAGAAACCCAAAGCAGACCCAAGAGATCTCAAGAACTACCGGGCCATCTCCCTCCTCCCCTTCCCGGCGAAGGTCATCGAGAAGATCGTCAACAGCCAACTGACCCACTTCCTTGAAGACAACAACACGCTGAACACTTCTCAATCCGGCTTCAGCAGCAAACACAGCACCGAGACCGCCCTCATCACCGTGACCGACGACATCAGGACCATGCTCGACAAAGGCGAAACCACGGCCCTCATTCTCCTAGACCTCTCGGCTGGCTTCGACACCGTCTGTCACCACACCCTTCGCACACGCCTCCACAACGCAGGACTCCACCACAAGGCCCTGGACGGGATCACCTCCTTCCTCTCTGGCAGAACCAAGAGAGTCTGCCTCCCTCCCTTCCTCTCTGGAACCACCAAGACCATCTGCGGCGTTCCCCAAGGATCCTCACCCAGCCCGACCCTTTTCAACATCTACATGGCACCGCTCGCCAACATCGTCCGGTCACACAACCTCAACATCATCTCCTACGCTGACGACACCCAGCTGATCCTCTCACTCACCAAAGACCCCGCCACCACCAAAATCAACCTCCAAGACGGAATAAACGCCATTGTCAACTGGATGAAGAACAGCCGCCTAAAACTGAACTCAGACAAGACGGAGATCCTCATCCTCGGCTCCAACCCATCTGCCAGGGATGACTCCTGGTGGCCGGCCACCCAAGGAACCACACCGACACCCACCAACCATGCACGCAACCTAGGTTTCATCCTGGACTCATCGCTAAGCATGACCCAGCAAATCAACGCAGTCTCATCTTCCTGCTTCAACACTCTCTGCATGCTCTGCAAAATCTTCAGGTGGATCCCCACCAAAACCAGAAGGTCGGTCACCCAGGCCCTCGTTAGCAGCAGACTGGACTACGGCAACACTCTCTATGCGGGAACCACGGCAAAGCTCCTGAAAAAACTACAACATATACAGAATGCCTCTGCACACTTCATCCTCAGCATCCCACGCTATAACCACATCTCAGCCCACCTGAGAGATCTACACTGGCTCCCCATCAACAAGAGGATCACCTTCAAGCTCCTCTCCCACGCTCACAAAGCACTCCACAACGCCGGCCCTGCCTACCTCAATGAGCGTCTCACCTTCTACGCTCCCAACCGCCAACTCCGCTCCGCCAATCTCGCCCGCACCACCGTTCCTCGCATCAGCAGAACTACAGCTAGTAGCAGATTGTTCACCACCAAGACCTGGAACTCCCTCCCCATCCACCTACGACAGACCCAGGACCCACTGACCTTCAGGAAACGCATCAAGACCTGGCTATTCCAGCAGTAGCACCCCCTCCCTCAGTGCCTTGAGACCCTAGCGGGTGAGTAGCGCGCTCTACAAATATCTGATTGATTGATTGATTGAATTACATGATGCTATTTGCGGCTAAGTTAAGGGTTATCGCTGATGGGAAATCTTGGTACTTCACTACGCCTGAAGAGGCATGGGATTGGGTGGAGGGCTGGAGAGTGGGGGGCAAGAGGGCTGGTGGCAAACAAAAATCCACTCGGCCAACCTCGAACTTTGAGCAGAAGTCCTCTCTCCCACGAAGAAATAGATGGCGCAGCCATCCCAGTGGGACATGTGAGCTAAAGTCTGGGCAAACCACATTGACAGTATTCACATGCTACTGAAGGGGGCACTGTATGACCAGCATGAGCATTACTTGGGGGGAGGTGACCAAGGGGAAGCAGAAGACAAGGAATTACTAATGTTCTGGACACTGATGATGCAACACTTCCAATCTGTTGGACATTACTCAAGGATGGAGAGGATATAACATTTTTGGTAGATATCACGTATTGATTACTTGGCAGTGGCATCCGACTATACTCATTAACATATGTCACATCTGGGGCGACAGGCGATCTGCAAGTTGGGGGAATGGGCAGTACAAGGCTCACAATGCAGGGTAGCAGGTGGGGGAGTTTAGGGGACGGTTCAACTGTTTGGTTTTGCAGCAATCTTGAGCATACTCAGTATTCACTACATTGTAGGACAAGTTGAGATGGATGGAAGACACCTCGCACTGAGATATGTTGGGGTTATGAGAGATGGATGATTGGAGTGGAGGGAGAGGTTACCTGAGAGTTAAATTCAAGTGTTCCAGGGGTTACTTGTGACCTAACCATCTAGTCATGGAATATCAATGGTTTGGGCAATAAAATAAAATGCACCCTAGGTCTGCAAAACTTGAAACCCCACAGCCCGGATATAGTGAACCTACAGGAGACGCACCTTTGGGGCAATAACTCCAATGACCTGGATAGGTTTGGCTATAGTTTTTTAAGGGCTCATGCCAGGTAAACCACAGATTCTAGTGGGGTAGGAATTCTGGTGAAACAGTTGTTGCCCTCTACTACCCACCAGGTGTGGCACGATCCAGATGGCCCCTTTGTGGTGCTAACTTGAATATGGGAGGGCAATATCGTAAATTTTGCTCTGTCTACGTCCCGCTCCATGGGACTACGTTACTAAATCTGGGAGAACTCCTACTGAATTTACCACTAGGGATCCTAATAAAGGGAGGTGATATGAATATGGTAATGGATACTAGCGTCGACAGGACAAGGGGTCATGATAAAGGGGACTGTGTTGGACCACCCTCCTAGTTTACGACTGGGCTGGGCCTTTCGGACCTATGAGGGGAACATCACCCTCAGGACCGACAATACACATATTTATTTCCCGTACATGGGAGTTTTTTTCGGTTGGATTACATTTTTTCACAACATACCCACATACCCAGATCGAAAACCACAACACACAATGCAAGAGGTATTGCTGATCATTCCCCTGTGGAGATCCGCCTAACAGGCCCATTCAGGGACTTCAGGCTTCCCCACAGAGTAGACACCTGGTATCTCAGGGATCAGAGTATTCAAGATAAACTGAGAGAGGTGGCAGATCTTTACTTCAAGAAAATCCAAGGATCCACAGACTCACCATTTACTCTTTGGGAAGTGTTTAAGACAATGTGAGGGGACAAACTCAGGTTGCAATAGGTTGGAGAAAGAATGAAACTGTGTTAGTGTGTGCAGATATCGAAAAATAGATACTTGAGTTGGAGGAGAGAGCTAAGATCACTCAGGCCGGGGACTGCAGGGACAGGCTGCAACTCCGTCAGCAGGATTTAAAGGCACTGGCAGAAAATCAGGCATGTGCATACTCCTTAGCAACTCAATGCCGCTTCTATGAAGTTGGTAAGAAAGCCAGCAAATTTCTGCCGTGGTTAGACAGACGACATAAGGAACGGTCTTGGGGACACATGACAGATCGAGGACACTGCAGACAGCCAATGCGGCTTTTCTAGAGGCCTTTGCCTCTTATTACGAACACCTATTTGCCCCCATGACGGACATGAAGGTGGAGGACTGTGATGATCTCCTGAAAGATATCTCACTGCAGAGGCTCACTAAGGGGAGAAGGAGACTGAGCTGGCGCAGGTGATTAGGGGACGCCAATCCAGGAAGTCGCCAGGCCCCAATGGCTTGCCAGTTGAGCTATATAAAGGAATGGTAGATGTAGTGGCCAGTCCCATGCTCACCATGTTCCAAGAATCATGCAGAGTAGGCTGCTTGCCTGATGAACAAAGGACAGCAACCATTGTGGTGCTCCATAAGGAGGGCAGGCCGCCGGCAAAGTGCGACTCCTATAGGCCTATATCCTTATTGAATGTTGAGGCATAAGTGCTGACAAATGCCTTGGTAACTCAATTGTGGAGGGTCATTGTGAGAAAGGGGTCTCACACAAGTAGGGCACCCTTCACACCTAGAGGCCAGGTCACTAGGGTTACACAGGTTAGGGAGAGATCTACTTCTGCTCATTCTCACATCACCTCAGTCTCTGAAGGGTCTAACACATGGGTACTCACAAACATTTTCCCAGGGGCCGCACTCTTTGGTCTGTGTTGTGACCGAGGGCCGCATTGATGCTCGCAGGGCGGCACTCGGAGGGCTGGCGGTGGGGAGGGGTAGTGGTAAAGTGGTTGTAGGGTAAGTGAAGCGTATATATCTAGTTTCTGAATTGCGCAATGTGAAACCAGAAACTTGGGTATAAATCCTGCCTTCTCCACTTAACCAAATTGTGTGATCCTAGGCAAATGTTTGACTTCACTTTTCCTCCTTTTTCTTCATCATCACATATAAGAACCTTGAAATAAGTCTTCAGGATGTATGCTGCATAACACCTTCTGTGTCTGATATAATCAAATATAATGTTGTTCGTGTACAACAGAAACCCAGCCCTCCCAGAGTTCACATAACAGCTGGCTTGCCTGTTAGTTCACAGTTCACATTGTTGCCAGGGTGTGGGGGAAAGGGGGAGGAAAGTTTTTCAATTTATGTTTGAAAATCATCACTCTAAAAATACTTCTCAGTGCAGTGATATAATTGTGTGTACTAAGGTGAAACGGTTCTGCAGGTTAATGAAATGCACCTTTTGAATTTCAAACAGATCATACTTTTATATTTCTGCTGCACCATGTCTCTAATAATAAAGGTGTTTCTAAAGTTGAGTTCCAGGACACCCTAGTTACTCCCTTTTCAATTAGCCTCCAACTAAATACTTGCCCGTTTAGTTAACAGTGTTTAGTGCTGGTGCCACGTCGAATAAACAGCAGCACAGTGCTGCAGTTGACCTGGAGGCCGCATGTAAATGTCATGAGGGCCGCATGCGGCCCCCAGGCCGTACTTTGAGTATCACTGGTCTAACACATCCAATCCTAAGGATAACTCCCTAGATAGGGACCTCAGAAAGCTGCGATTGGAGGAGGCCAGATTGAGGCTGAAACAGCAAAAGCTGGCCCTTGATAGGGATGCCTTAGCTGTGGAAAGGGAAAGACAGTGGTTGAGGTTAGTTCCCCATAGTGGTAGCAGCATTAACAGTTTCAGAAATAATGAGGTCAGGGAAGACAACATTAGCTCCAGAAACTTACATAAAGTTGTTCTCCATACAAGGTGGGGAATGATATTCAAAACTGGTTTTCTGCACTCGAGAGGACCTGTAAGGTTCAAAGGGTCCCTCCATAGCAGTGGGCTTCTATACTTTGGTTGTCCTTCTCTGACAAAGAGAGGGACAGACTCTTCACTGTTAGGGAAGAGGATGCAGACAACTACAACATTTTAAAGAATGTACTCATTGATGGTTTTGGACTCACCACAGAGCAATACAGAATCAAGTTCAGGGAAACCAAAAAAAAAGAATCTTCACAAGATTGGGTTGACTTTGTGACTGTTCTGTGAAAGCTTTAGAGGGTTGGTTACATAGCAGTAAAGTGTCTGATTACCAGGGCCTGTATAATCTGATTTTGAGAGAGCATATATTGAATAGTTGTGTGTCTGACTTGTTACACCGGTATCTTCTGGCCTCAGGTCTGACCTCTCCCCAAAAATTGGGAAAGAAGCCAGCCAAAAATGAATGTCTTTTGCCATCCATAAGGAGCTCATAAAAACACTCCTTCGGGACTGCCATTGCGGCCTGAGTGAAATAGGGCACCTATATGTTTAGCCTTCATTTACTGAAGACTACGTGCAAAGTTACTGTGTGTGAGGGGACCCTTGCACTAGTAAAGGTGCCCCCACATTGTCCAGGGCCAATTCCCCGGACTTCATGAGTGCGAGAACACTGTTATAAGCATGCACTACCGATATGTCAATACATGTATGTAGCTTCACAATGGTAACGCCGGATATGGCCATGTGAGGTGTCTAAGATTGTGAAATTGAACCCCCAATCCAAATCTGGTTTTGAGGTCCAATTCCATGCACCCTGGGGGCTCCACCATGGACCCCCAGTACTGTCAAACCAACTCTCTGAGGATTCTACTGCAGCCCCAGCTGCTGCCACCTCATAGACCGGTTTCTGCCCTCCTGGGGATTGAGCAGCTCAGTCCCAGGAAGGCAGAACAATGCATCTCCTTTAGGAGAGGGGTGTTACACCCTCTCCCATTGGAAATAGGTGTTACAGGCATGGGAGGGTTATCCTCCCAGAGCTTCTGGAAATGCTTTGAAGGGCACAAACGGTGACCTCCTTGCATGATCCAGCTTACACCGGTTCAGGGACACCCAGTCCCTGCTCTGGTGTGAAACTGGACAAGGGGAAGGGTTGGTGCTCAGAGCTCCTCCAGAGTGTCCCTAGCGTTAGCAACACAAAAGGATGATGGACGGAGTGCTGACAATGCAAACACTCACCCCCAGTCACAGATCTGGGTTTAATCCATCGTTCTTCTGCTCACCATGCCACCCCAGTTTGGACCCAGCCATATGCAAATCAGTCTTGACCCTGTTCCTCATGGGAACAGTCCAGCCCGAAGTGCCAGGCCACGTCTTCCCTGTTTGACAATGTTCAGCATTCCGTCCATCACTTATTGTTTTTGCATTTGTCGCCCTAAGTGGGAAGGGTATGCCCAGACGTGGGTCCCGTGCTTCCCATGCCACTGGATTCAAGCTAGCCTGGCTGATGAGGGGTGAAACCCCGAAACCAATCCCAGGATGCTTGTTTCCAGTCCAGGGAAGACCTGGCCTAGCAGTTCGGGCTGGACTGTTCCCATGGGGAACAGGGTCAAGACTGATTTGCATATGGCTGGGTCCAAACTGGAATGGCATGGGCAGCAACAAAACGATGGATTTAGGCCCAGATCACTGTACTGGGGGTGAATGTTTGACAATGTTCAGCATTCCGTACATCACTTATTGTTTTTGCATTTGTCGCCCTAAGTGGGAAGGGTATGCCTAGACGTGGGTCCCGTGCTTCCCATGCCACTGGATTCAAGCTAGCCTGGCTGATGAGGGGTGAAACCCCGAAACCGGTCCCAGGATGCTTGTTTCCAGTCCAGGAAAGACCTGGCCTAGCAGTTCGGGCTGGACTGTTCCCATGGGGAACAGGGTCAAGACTGATTTGCATATGGCTGGGTCCAAACTGGAATGGCATGGGCAGCAAAAAAACGATGGATTTAGGCCCAGATCACTGTACTGGGGGTGAATGTTTGACAATGTTCAGCATTCCGTCCATCACTTATTGTTTTTGCATTTGTCGCCCTAAGTGGGAAGGGTATGCCCAGACGTGGGTCCCGTGCTTCCCATGCAAGACCTGGCCTAGCAGTTCGGGCTGGACTGTTCCCATGGGGAACAAGGTCAAGAATGATTTGCATATGGCTGGGTCCAAACTGGAATGGCATGGGCAGCAAAAAAACAATGGATTTAGGCCCAGATCACTGTACTGGGGGTGAATGTTTGACAATGTTCAGCATTCCGTACATCACTTATTGTTTTTGCATTTGTCGCCCTAAGTGGGAAGGGTATGCCCAGACGTGGGTCCCGTGCTTCCCATGCCACTGGATTCAAGCTAGCCTGGCTGATGAGGGGTGAAACCCCGAAACCGATCCCAGGATGCTTGTTTCCAGTCCAGGGAAGACCTGGCCTAGCAGTTCGGGCTGGACTGTTCCCATGGGGAACAGGGTCAAGACTGATTTGCATATGGCTGGGTCCAAACTGGAATGGCATGGGCAGCAAAAAAACGATGGATTTAGGCCCAGATCACTGTACTGGGGTGAATGTTTGACAATGTTCAGAATTCAGTCCATCACTTATTGTTTTTGCATTTGTCGCCCTAAGTGGGAAGGGTATGCCCAGACGTGGGTCCTGTGCTTCCCATGCCACTGGATTCAAGCTAGCCTGGTTGATGAGGGGTGAAACCCCGAAACCGGTCCCAGGATGCTTGTTTCCAGTCCAGGGAACACCTGGCCTAGCAGTTCGGGCTGGACTGTTCCCATGGGGAACAGGGTCAAGACTGATTTGCATATGGCTGGGTCCAAACTGGACTGGCATGGGCAGCAAAAAAACAATGGATCTAGGCCCAGATCACTGTACTGGGGGTGAATGTTTGACAATGTTCAGCATTCCGTACATCACTTATTGTTTTTGCATTTGTCGCCCTAAGTGGGAAGGGTATGCCCAGACGTGGGTCCCGTGCTTCCCATGCCACTGGATTCAAGCTAGCCTGGCTGATGAGGGGTGAAACCCCGAAACCGGTCCCAGGATGCTTGTTTCCAGTCCAGGGAAGACCTGGCCTAGCAGTTCGGGCTGGACTGTTCCCATGGGGAACAGGGTCAAGAATGATTTGCATATGGCTGGGTCCAAACTGGAATGGCATGGGCAGCAAAAAAACGATGGATTTAGGCCCAGATCACTGTACTGGGGGTGAATGTTTGACAATGTTCAGCATTCCGTACATCACTTATTGTTTTTGCATTTGTCGCCCTAAGTGGGAAGGGTATGCCCAGACGTGGGTCCCGTGCTTCACATGCCACTGGATTCAAGCTAGCCTGGCTGATGAGGGGTGAAACCCCGAAACCGGTCCCAGGATGCTTGTTTCCAGTCCAGGGAAGACCTGGCCTAGCAGTTCGGGCTGGACTGTTCCCATGGGGAACAAGGTCAAGAATAATTTGCATATGGCTGGGTCCAAACTGGAATGGCATGGGCAGCAAAAAAACAATGGATTTAGGCCCAGATCACTGTACTGGGGGTGAATGTTTGACAATGTTCAGCATTCCGTCCATCACTTATTGTTTTTGCATTTGTCGCCCTAAGTGGGAAGGGTATGCCCAGACGTGGGTCCCGTGCTTCCCATGCCACTGGATTCAAGCTAGCCTGGCTGATGAGGGGTGAAACCCCGAAACCGGTCCCAGGATGCTTGTTTCCAGTCCAGGGAAGACCTGGCCTAGCAGTTCGGGCTGGACTGTTCCCATGGGGAACAGGGTCAAGACTGATTTGCATATGGCTGGGTCCAAACTGGAATGGCATGGGCAGCAAACAAACGATGGATTTAGGCCCAGATCACTGTACTGGGGGTGAATGTTTGACAATGTTCAGCATTCCGTCCATCACTTATTGTTTTTGCATTTGTCGCCCTAAGTGGGAAGGGTATGCCTAGACGTGGGTCCCGTGCTTCCCATGCCACTGGATTCAAGCTAGCCTGGCTGATGAGGGGTGAAACCCCGAAACCGGTCCCAGGATGCTTGTTTCCAGTCCAGGGAAGACCTGGCCTAGCAGTTCGGGCTGGACTGTTCCCATGGGGAACAGGGTCAAGACTGATTTGCATATGGCTGGGTCCAAACTGGAATGGCATGGGCAGCAAAAAAACAATGGATTTAGGCCCAGATCACTGTACTGGGTGTGAATGTTTGACAATGTTCAGCATTCCGTCCATCACTTATTGTTTTTGCATTTGTCCCTAGCGTTAGCCATCTTGTATTCCAAGGTGTGGGGACCCTCTGGGAGCATCTGAGTGGCCAGTGCCAGCAAGTGACATGAGAGACCCATCCTGATATGTGCATACCTGGGTAGGCAGCCAATCCCCCTCTCAGGGCTATTTAGGGTCTCTCCTCTAGGTCCTTCCTCAGATTTGGTTTGTAAGATTCCTCTAGGACTCCTCTGCATCGTCTGCTTCAGCTTCTGACTGTCGAATCAACCGCGGACAGCTCCAGGAACTGCTGCAACTGCAACAAAGTGTCTGGGAAGGCTCCTGTGACCTGCAACTTCAGATCCAGCCCACAACTGCAACAGTTTCCAACGTGTGCATGCTCTGAGGACTGCCTGTCTTCACCCTGCACCAGAAGAACCAAAGGAATCTCCTGTGGAGTGACTGAGTCACTTCCTTGCTTCAGCAGGCACATTTCTGCGACGATGACTGGTACTCTGGGACTCCTCTCCTGTCGACGAGCGTGATCCCTGAACACAGGAGGTGGACCAAAGTGACCTTGAGTGTCCAAAGTCCAGCTGTCCAATTTTGGTGGAGGTAAGAGCTTGCCTCCCCATGCTAGACAGTACCACTGTGCATTGTGTCCTCTGCAGCTCCTTGGTCTTCTGTGCACTTCTTCCAAAAGTTCTTCGTGCACAGCGTAGCCCAGGTCCCAGGCACTCCATCCTGTGACGCACAGCTCTCTGAGTTGTTCTTTGTCTGCGTGGGATCCTCCTGTCTAGTGCTGCGATGACCACACTTTGCAGCTCCTTTGTCCCCGTGGCCATGGGACTCCCGTGGGTGCTGCCTGGTCTTCTGAGGGCTCTCTGAAGTGCTGAGAGCCCCCTCTGTCTACTTAGTCTGAGTTGAGACCCCCAGTTCCCTCCTCTTTGATGCACAATGCATACTTGCATGAACCAAGGCTTGTTGGCAGAATCCAGCGATGCAAACAGCCTGCATCCAACAACTTGAAGGGGGACATCTCTTGTACCAAGCTGGAACCCACAACTATCTTCTTTGGTGTATTTCTGTACTTTTCTTCCAACCGGACAATCCACTTTTGCACCTTCTTCCAAATGGGCAGAGGCTCCTGTCCTTCCTGGCCTCTTCATTGACTTCTGGACTTGGTCTCCTCTCTCCACAGGTCTTCAGGTCCAGGAATCCGTCGTTGGTTGCTCGCAGTCTTGCTTGGTTCTTGGATAATTCTTCATCACGACTTGTAGTACGTTCTGAGGAAACTTGCTGTACTTTACTCCTGCTTTCCTGGACACTCCCGGTGCCCCTATTCACACTACACTTGCCTAGGGGGAATTCGACATTTGCATTCCGGTATTTTAGTATATGATTTGTGTTACCCCTAGGCCCATTGCAACCTATTGTATTTTTCACTGTTTTCACTATTCTATGACTGTTTACTTACCTGATTTTGGTTACTAGTGTATATATTGTGTATAATTCTTACCTCCAGTAGGAGTATTGCCTCTAAGATATTTTTGGCCTTGTGACACTAAAATAAAGTACCTTTATTTTTGGTAAGAGTATTGTCTTTTATTGTTTCTAAGTGTTGTGTAACTATAGTGGTATTGCAAGAGCTCTGCATGTCTCCTAGTTCAGCCTTGGCTGCTCTGCTAGAGCTACCCCTAGACAGCCGTAGCTGCTAGACACTGCCTACAGTTCACTAGTAAGGGATAACTGGACCTGGTATAAGGTGTAAGTACCTTAGGTACCCACTAAAAACCAGGCCAGCCTCCTACAGTCATTGCCTCAGTTGTACATCTAGACCAATATGGCTTAAGGCCCAACCGTAGCACTTGCCTCAATCTCCGATGCCTATATGGAGTCCTTCATCTGACAGTAGAGGAGGTGGCAGAGCCAGTGGCCCTCATTGCTTTAGATACCAAGATGGCATTTGGTTCCATTGAATGGGCTTACTTATTTGCAGCCTTGGGGCGCCTGGGTTTTGGGCAGCGGTTCTGAGCTTGGATAAGGCTGCTGTATCAGTCTCCCAAGGCCAGAGCGAGGGTTAATGGAGTACTGTCCCATAGCGTTGCTCGATGAAGAGGCAACCGTCAGTGTTGTCCTCTCTCCCCCATGATCTTTGCCCTGGGGCTGGTGGTGTGGATCTGCCAGGTTCCCCTGATACGAGATATCTGTGCACCTGGAGGGTGGGAAGAGAAAATTTTACTCTACGCGCACAATTCTCCTCTACATGACGTGACCCTCCCTTTCCATTGATAGGATCTTACAGGTATTTTACATATTCCGAGACTACTCTGGTTATACAATCAATTGGGTAAAATCGGTAGTCTATCCTCTTTCGCACAGGAACCCCCAACTGATTCTGGGTTGTGTGGTGCCTGTGGTCCTCGAAGGCTTTCAGTACTTAGGGATATATGTCACATGGGATACTGGGTAATTGATGCACAGAAATATACTCCCCCGGGTGGAGAGGCTGCGGGAATGTGGGCCAATTGAGCACAGTGCCATTGACCTTAAAGGGAAGAGTGGCCCTCTATAAAATGTTGAGCTTACCAAGATTTCTATACACTATGCAAAATATGCCTTTTAAGATTTCTCCAGAAATATTCAAGAGGATAGATGGAGAGGTCTGCAGGTTCTTGTGGGAGGGTGGGGCCCGAGGATTGTGTTGTCTAAACTGTAGAGAGGAGTATATGATGGGGGGTTTGCAATCCCAGATATTAGGTTATACTACTGGGCCTCACAGTTTCCTTGTCGCAGAACCCGGCATTCCGGGTCGACAGGGCAGCTTTGAGGAGGAGTGGATATGATGAGATATTATATGGGGTGAAGAAGGAGAAGGAGTTACAGGACCACACTAGGGTGGTAGTCTAGGTTTGGAGAGAGGCTACAAAGTATCTAGGTTGGCAAGGAAGGCTTACTGCGATGATCCCACTCTGGCACAGTGCTTTTCTCGCAGAAGTTGGGGTACTTGCTGGGTTTTCTAGGTGGGCACTAATAAACATAAAACACTTGGTTGATGCCTGGAGGAACCAAGCTATTATCCTATTCAAAAGACTTCACCAGGAATATGTAATGGTGGAGCCGGAGTGATTCCACTATTTGCAATTTGGGCATGCCCTCAGATAGCATAGATGAGAGGGAGAGAAACTGCCTGACTCCTCCCCCTTGGAGGACCATGTTTTGATGGAACAATTAACCAAAAAAGGCATGTCTACGATCTACAAAAAATTAGTTAACAATTCCCACAACCTCTTAGGGCCTTTGAGCTCAGCTTGGTAGGGAGAGCTCAGCGACTCCGAGGATGGAGACTGGGAATAGGTCCTACAGAGTCCATGAGAAATTGCTGCAAGAGTGTGATTTAGACTGGTTCAGCTAAAATTATTACGTAGGGCATACTATTCACAGACCCTCTTACATAAGATAGGCAGGGTGGGCACGCCACTATGCAGATGGGGATATATGCTAGACGGCACATTCTATCATGTTCTGTGGGACTGTCCGCGAATACAAAGATATTGGTCCAAAATAGCTAAAATTATCGTGAGTCAAGTCCCTGGAGGTTACGAGGACGCCAAATGGTTGATCCTGGGGATTTCCAATGAACAAACATGGCCCAGATACCAGGAGATCTGGCTGAAATTAGCAGCATGGGTCGCAAAGCAAATTATAGCATAGAAGTCGGAGCAGCATAGGCCCGAAGCTGCAAGCCTGGGAGTCAGACATGGACTGGTGTCAAAGGGCATGTTAAAAAATACTTGCAAACAATAGTAAAATATGTGCAGTGCATATGTTTGCAATGAGGTAATTAGAAAAACACACCTCAATTTATCATTAGCATTTACCAATCGGCTACTAACTACCTTCATGCCAATGGACAGCTACACAAAAAGTCACATCGATCCCTAAATCAAAATGTGTCCATACAGGTGTTTGTAATCATTTCCGATAAATTACCATATCATATACGTAAACAGTTCACATAAGTGTAACTGCATAAATCCAATATATATAATGTATTAATAGCTCTACACAATGCAACAAGTGGGTTTACACAGAATGTACAAACAATGTTACCTCTATACATCCAACATGTCAGAGATCAATTAGGGTTACATGTTCCCTTGTCTTGTGCAATGTCTGTTAAACATAAAGGCCCTCATTCTGAATACCGCTGCGCGATCAAAAGACCGCCGCGGTTATTCTGAGTTTCCCGCTGGGCTGGCGGGCGACCGCCAGAAGGCCGCCCGCCAGCCCAGCGGGAAACACCCTTCCATGAGGATGCCGGCTACGAATGGAGCCGGCGGAGTGGAAGGGGTGCGACGGGTGCAGTTGCACCCGTCGCGATTTTCAGTGTCTGCATGGCAGACACTGAAAATCTTTGTGGGGCCCTGTTACGGGGGCCCCACGACACCCCATACCGCCATCCTCTTCCTGGCGGCCAAAACCACCAGGAACAGGATGGCGGTATGGGGCTCAGAATCCCCATGGCCGCGTAGCAAGCTGCGCCGCCATGGAGGATTCCCCAGGGCAGCGGGAAACCAGCGGTGCACCGCCCATGGGAGCACCGCCAGCCTGTTGGCGGTGCTCCCGCGGTCGTTGGCCCTGGCGGTTTTTACCGCCAGGGTCAGAATGACCCCCTAAATGTAATTTAACTCCAAAATGTAATTTTCCCTGGTAATGCATATGTGTATATTATTAACACATATCATGTTAAAATAAACACATCTGCATTCTCAAATTACAAAAATATAAAAATGGATAATTTTGCTGTAAGTGTCCTGTACCATGATGAATGCTTGCACCACAATTAACACTAATGTATGCACCATATAAATATTGTCAAAAATAATACCTGTGCTTGTCACTGTCAGAAATGAGAATAAGTACATGTCACACACATTGGCATACATAACATCATCAGTGATCAATCGCTAATAATTGAAAATTAATGCCAGGACAAAGGCATTGAAAATAAATGAAATTCTAATACAATGAGATAAGCTTCTCATATAAATGTTCTAAGAGTCCAGCATCGACAGTGTGGGCTTCAGGCCCAGAACTTGTCATCTAATTGCCTTCCAAGTACCCCCTCCTCAATAAGGGGAATCCAGTGGACAGAGCAGGCACCACAATGATGTTTCTTGCAAGGGGTGAGTTTGGGTGTGACAGGCGTCAGAGACAGGGCAAAAGTGAAAGCATCAGGAGGAGGAGAAAGGGTAGGTGAGTATAGGGTTTGGGAGGTGAGGGATCTGGAGTGGGTGTTTTATGTGCTTCTGTCTGTAGTGCATGTCATGTGGGTCTGGTGTTTAGGGTGCATGTTTGGGTGTGTGTGTTTTGGAAGGTGTGTGGTGTTCAGGTGAGTGTGTGCATTCGCGTTTGGTGAGTTTTGAGGTGTCTGTGCATTTCTGTGAATGTGCATGTTTGGATGTGTGTGGTTTTGTCAATGTAGTGTAATCTGGCGATGGTGAGCATGTGCATCTGGTGAGTGCTGTTTTGCATGTCGGTGTGTGAGACTGTGTGTGTTTAGATGAGTGTGATATAGAGGTGGATGTTGTGGTTCTGGTGTTAGTGGGTGTGCTGGTGGTTGTGAGTGTGCTGGTGGATGGGGAGGTGGTGGTGATGCATGTTTCCATGGCGGTGGGTGTTTGTAGGTGTGGTGGATTTGTCTCTGGTGGTGGATGTTGTGGGTGTGGGTGTATTGATTGTATCTATGGTGGTGGGTGTTGTGGTGGGTGTGGTGATGGATTGTGTCAGCAGTTTGTGTGTGCTGCCTATGTCTGTGTGAGTGGATGAATGCAAGCAAGTGAGTGTACTTGGGACAGGGCTGGGAATAGGGAATTAGAATGGAGAGCGGTGGGAGTTGGGGCAGAAGGTTGGCATGTCTGAGGAGGGTAGACCTCGAAACGGCCCATGTAGGCCAGACATTGTACTGTGAATGCCTTCCAGGTATGCTACCATTTGTAGCATATGGCAACTAAGCCCCTGGATGAAATCAGAAGTGCAGTCTGGCCTACAGAGATATTCCATAGGCGGCCAATAGCCTCCTCACTCAGTGCAGCTTGGGGGACAGGGGCAGGGGAGGTGCCTGCAGCGAAGGAGACACTACCCCTTTTAGGGAGGTGGGTTCAGCCAACTGGGGGAGGAGCAAAAGGGAGGGTGGAGATGGTTCTCTGGGTGGCGAACAAGGATGCAGGTTGAACAGTTGCTATAGGGTCCAACGCCTTCTGTGGAGGCCTCCAAAGATGATGATGTGGAGCTCATGGCTTCTGTGCCAGTCCTCTCACCTTCAGTGCCACTCAGTCCCTTTGTGTCAGTGGCAGCACAAAGCAAACTGGCTTACATGCGCATTTGTGAAGGAGTATGACAACATGAAAATCTGTCACTTTTAACATGAATGTTTTTGTTTTAAATGTTTTTGTTTTGTTTTAAAACACATCTATGATATGTTTTGAATAATAGCATTTTATTCTATGTAACCTGCAATAGGGCTAACGTAACATCATTCACAATAATGAAGTATCACACCTGAAACAATGAAGATCAGTGTCCTGTTTCATATTACTGTCCCTTATAACATCAAACTACCATATGTATATTTGTAGTTTAGGCAGGCATGTGTCTGCTCAAACCAGTCCTTTGGTAGTGAACACAAATCAGAGGGTATCTTTTCCCAAATTTTAATCTATAAAACACATCATCATACACCTTGAGCAAAACGGACACCTTCAAGAACTTTTCTTCTGTGTTGGACATGTCAACCTTAATGTTGATGGCAAAATTAGTTGCTGTAACAAAAATTAGTTATTTAACATGTTGTGCTCATACTAGAACTTACCCCCTTGATGCTACTGTTGGCCTCTCAACTGCCCATCAAGGTCACTGCAAATATGCAGGCCATTACGGGGGTCAGGGTGCGGCACACCCGCTTCCCACATTGGGAGGACTGGCCCAGCTGGACTTCGGATGACTTTCTGGTTCAGAATTGTAGGTCCTCCCACCTCTTACTGCAATGAACGCTGAATCACTTATAGACCACCAGGGTCTGCACTTTCTTGGCAATGACCTTCCATATAGCTTTCTTCTGATGTGCATTGACCTGTTTTAATAAGAAAGAAGAAAGAAAAAAAGTTTTGTGTGGTTTTGTTTTTCTATATTGCAGTGACACAATTTTGCAACATCTCTCACAAGCGTATCTAAAAAGGCAGTATACATTATTTACCAACATTTTACTTTTCCTAGGAGATACTAATTTGTAGTGACCTGTTGAATACCTTCAACATTTTCAGTGTCCTCATGTTACTAATCCAGGCCACAAACATCATCTAGGCCAGGGGTCTGAAACCTTTCCTGTAATGAGAGCCACTCATAAGAAGTACAAATCATTGTGAGCTACTAAAGGCTTAACGACTTGTACATTATAAGCACACACACCCATGCATAGCTACATTGGCTTGATACAAATTGTTTTCATGGTTTGAAACACATACAATGACCAAGGGCAGTATGGAAGAGCTACCATGTGTGTCTGTGAGAGCATGGTTTTTGGTGATGTATGAACAAGTGTGTGTAGTAATGGAAAATATTTGTATGGGTGATTGAGAGCCTAGGTCATTTTTGCTTGCAGCACAGGATACACCTTTCCCCATATGTGGCACCATTACATAGCTAAAACATTCATGCACTCAACTTTCGGAAAATGGGATGCAGTTTAAACAGACAACTCCATAACTTGGAATTTTCTTCTGCACTTTGCGTCTCTCTCATTTCAGCGTATGGCTGTAGTCTTTCATTTATACTGCTGGTACAGTGTCTCCTGGCCACTGAAAGTAAGGGGAATGCAGTTTGTCAAATGAAATCATGATTTGTGAGTAAAATTAACTGAAAAGTTATCTTATTCATTACAATTTACATACATTTCAACATTGTCAGACATCATTATGTCCTCTACTAAATTCCTCTACTAAATTATTCAGTTCACTACACTTCAATTACAACACTTCACTCAGGAACAAAAAGGGACAAATAAGCCTGTGTATGAAGAAGAAAGAAGTTACTTAGAAACACTTTTCCATTGAAACATATACCTGTTCCTCTGGGTTCCAATATAGCTGGCTGAACATGGACAGGACCTCCATGGTGAGGAGTTCCAACTCCTCAGTGGAGAAGCTAAGGGCCCTGTCACCTGTTTTGCCCAGCATCCGGCTACCAGAAGTTGGTAACAGCAGCAAAAGTGGAAGAGGTGTTGTTGGCCGCAGTGTTAGGAGGCTAGAGAGCTTTTTTTAAGATGCTGTGTACAAGTACACGGCGTACGCAATCCCAGATGGAGACGGATACAGACATTGACTATCGTGCATAGCCGTCACATCCATTAGCCCATGGCTGTGTCCGTCGGGGAGTTTTACACCTACTACACGGTCAACTTCCACAGACGGCCGTCTGATAGCCAATGTCCTGACATCAAGGCAAGGTGCCTGCCATTTTAGGATGTGAAGAAGTGTATTTTTGAATTTGATGTGTGACACCAACACTCAAAATCATGGCTAGTTTGTTTACCAATGTCAGATACATACAACACAGTTAAAAAAAAAAATTGACACATTAAAATGCAAAACTTTACTGTGTTTAACATGAATAATAAAGCAGTGCATTTTATATTTCCGTTGACGGATTAGAAAAATAATAATAAAAATAATGAGCAACTAATACATTTCAAATGTATTATTTACACATTATTCTTAAAAAATATCAGACGTAAAAAATTGTTATTGGAAGTTGCAACATAACACAACAATGATGTGTACATACATGGCACAAAAGTATATGTATTTTTACAAAGATATGAGATGTGTGTTGATTATCAAAATATTGTGGGTCCATTTCAAGTGATAATTTATTTTTCTTAAATGCAGACGTGAACCTGGGAAGGGGAAAAGATGACAGCCTCAAGTCTTCAGACCTTTTCCAGACCTTGTCACCATGGAGGAAAGGGACACAGTAAAAAATGCAGATTGAAAAGGCAAACTATTCTGGATTTATGTCACTAGCTGGAGCCTGGCCTTCAGCTTCATAATAGGAATACATCAGCAATAACACCAATAGCGAAAATCATGGCAGTACTTAATTTTGTGGCCACAGGATCTTTCCAATGCACTCTGGCATTATCCAGAGGTATGCCACAACCACCTTTCAGTGGTGTGCTACAAGAAGTCCTTTATTCGATGATGAGGCACATCAACAGCTTCATCCCGTTTTCACAGCATCAGGATTTTGCCAATGTGAAGGAAGACTTTTATGCTTTGGATGGCATAAAACATGTGGTTGGAGAAATTGATGGCACAAATATTGCCTTGGTGCCATCACATGCCATAAGCTACCACAATCAGAAGAACTTCCTTTCAATCAATGTGCAAGTTATCTGCTTACCTGATTTGTACATCTCAAGTGTGTGTGCCCATTTCCCACGGTCAACACATGATTCCTTTGTACTACGGACCAGCACCATACCCCTGGAAATTTCACAACTTGGGCCTGAGAGGGCCTGGTTTGTTAAAAAAATCACATGAGGAACATTTGCTTTATTCATAGTTTAGGAATGTACAATGGGATGAGATATTTGGCTCAATATATTTTTTACTTTCATATAGGAGACTCAGCTTATCCTTACCGACCATGATTGTTAGCACCGGTGAGGATCAAACAACGCCACGGAAAGTCTGCTTCAGTGAGGCCCATTGAAGAACATGGAGACCAGTGGGACAGGCTTTTGGGCTCCTGAAGGCCAGATTTAGTTGCCTAGACAAGACATGTGGAACCCTCCTCTACTCACCCAATAAGTTGTACCAAATCACAGTTGCCTGCTGCATGTTGCAGAACATAGCCCTGTGACTGAACATCCCAATCATCGAAGAGGATGGAGACCATCAAGAGCCACAGAGTGAAGATGTTGAAATGGCAAATGAAGATCACAGTGGTGAAGAGGAAGGAACTGACATACGTCAAGATGTTACTGACAACTCCTTCACCTGAGTTTAAGTATACCGTTACATCAAATGTCAGAACAACTTGTAGCATAGTGAACATATTAGTCTGTGATGGCAATTAAATAGTAATGGTTAGTTCAGGAAAGTCCAGGGCAAAGAAGGTTTTTGATAAAAATTCCCATACATTGACTACTTTGTTTATTGACATTGATTATCTGTGCTTGGGCTTAGTATATGTGTACTCCTAACTTTTCAATTATGTTATATGAAACCAGTAATTTTCCCTCGATATTCTGGTTTAGGATCCTTCACCATGTCATCTTCATTTGAACATATTAAAGTTGTGACATTTGCAGTGATACGTTGCTATTTGAAAGTACAAAGTGAACATGGGTTGATCTTGGGACATTCACATACTTTGGATGTACAGATCTTGTACAGAGATAGCTTGCACAGTGATTGAATGGAAGTTCTTGAGATTGTATTCAACCTGTTTTCTGTGGTATGTTGCCACCAAGGCAATATGTGCTGCTTAACTTGCTCTAACCACATGTATATGTCAAGCCATAGCATACTGATGTCCCTTCACATTGGCTAAATCTTCATTTTGTGTTAAGTGTATGCAGCTGTTGATGTGCCTCATCATTTTAGAAATAACGTTTTTAGCACACCATTGCAAATTAGTTGTGACATGCCTTCAGAAATTGCTACAGTAAATTGAAATTATCCTGTGGCCATAAAATGTAGTACTGCCATAAATTCGACTATTGGTGTAATTGATGTGGAACTCCTGTTTGAGACATGGTGGCTGGATCCAGCTGATGACATGAATCAATAATAGTATGACTATTAAATATGGTTATTTAGATTATTTCTCCTTCATGGTGTCAAGGCCTTGGAGCATCGAATTCTAAATGGCACAGACTATTTGGGTTATGCATGGGTTGTAAACATTATCTAAATTTGGACAAAGAATTGTTACTTACAAATGGATGACACCAATACATTGAAATTTCTGGGTTTTTTTTGGGTTTTTTTTAATGGAAAGCACATAACCCAATTGTTATATCGTATTTTTATTTGAATCCTATTAATAGTTTTTAAAAATGATGGTGGAAGGAAGACATAAAAAAGGAAATACCACAATGAATACATCACCAGTCTTTGACTTTGTGTGATGTGAATTTATTTGATTAACACAAAATAACTACAAAATAGTTTTAAACATAAAATCAAAGAAAAGAGAAAAAAACAAGTTCATCATGGTGGGTGAAACCTTTTGATGAGATAAAATTGTTTGAAGTCCGACGTACAAAATACAACTGTCCACAAAAAAGGTAAATGTGTCCATGAAATAGTCCACAGAGTGAACGGTAGACACAACTAGAGGAAATTAGGTTCAGCATCTCTTGGAGGTAATGGTGGAGGTCTTGTCACCCTTTCTTAGTGGTCTGGATGAACGTTCCCTCCTGGGGCTAAGGGGTCCACAGTTGCAGGGACTTGGGTGTGTGGTACAGTTTCCTGTTTTGGCAGGGCCTACCTCTCTGCTGCTGAGGCAGGTGTATTTTGTCCTTATGTTGAAGGACCACAGACAGAGGTAGATGGTACAGGAAAAGCCCTGCACATATGCTTGTAAATGTCAAACATCCCCCAGTCACGGAGCACAAACTGGAGTTGTGATCTGTATCGCTATATTGTGCTCCCTCTGCACCTGCTTCATATCCCAGAGCTCTGCAATGACCTGGGCCATCATGTCTTAGAACTGCTGTAGTGCTCCCAAGACTCAGTTGATGGTGGTCTGGGTGACTTTGCTGGCCCACTAATTCCCTCCCATGACCCATAACCCCACTACCCTGTGCCCTTGAGGCAGCGTGCTGCATCCCACTGGGTCCTGGCAGAACTGGAGGTGGGGGTGGTGATGGTGTTGGCTCAAGAGCAGCTAGGACTGGGAGGTACATTATTGGGATAGTGTTGCTTTGGACACAGGAAGTGGAGGTATCCATTGCCCGAGGTGCTGTTGCAGCTGGCGTGAGAGGTGTAGGTGTTGGCCGAGTGAGACTCACTGGAGCTGTCTGCCCAGACAGATCAGATGACCAAGGCAGCTCCACATCATCCGGACTTGCAGGAGTGATGTCCCCACTGAAGGGTTGATCCTGGTCTGGAGTGGATGTGTCTTCAGTTGCAGATTGTGGTCCACTGGCCCTGGGTGTGGATGAATTACAAACGATATGAAATTAAAAGTATGGATTGTACCTCAAATGTTTCTTCATCTACAAAGGAAGCAACCTAAAAGTGAAAATGATAATGAATGGAATGATTAGGCCCTTGTGTGATTTGTTTTATTAATTTACACATGGAGGTTAATTTACACATATGCAACGTAAGTAGAAATGTTGAAGAGATGGCCTGAAATTAAACACGTTATTTAGAAAGTGTACATTACATGTGCCAGACATTCAACCCAACACAGTAGAGAGAAGAATTGAGAACTAAACCATCCAAAGGCCTAGCAAGCTGAAAAAAGACTACAGTATAACCTATTTGATTTAATGTCATTGGTCATCAAATGAACACTGCAAAGTAAATTGTGTATCAGTACTACTTAGATTCAGCATGCCACAGAACATGATTGAAATTCTTTGCTTCAACAAACTATGAATTATGTAAGCAATTACATAAATTCAATAGAGTAAAAAGAAGGTGACAACATACTAGATCAACACAACAAATGACATTTTCATACTTCGGGAGAAATGATGAATGACAATTGCACAACACTTTGATATATGTGCATATATGGAAGAAAAGGGAGGCTTAGCAACACCCTATTGCATAGGTCATCATGGTAGTTGCAGTCATCAGTAAACACCATTGACAATACTTGTTAAAATGTGAGTTAAATATTCCTATTCAAATATCTACATTGAAAATGAACACACATTTATAATATGTACACACATATGTGAACATTGTAAACACGGGAAAAAACACTTACACGCAGTGTCTTTCATGTGGAGATAGGTGGAGTTTGCAACCTATTTTTAAGTACAGCAACATAAACTGAAATAAAGCAAGGATCTAGGTAAATGCAAAGGTTAATCCATGGAAAACAACACATATTCTGACAAAACATATTGAGCGTTGTTAAAAAGAGAGATATAACCACGATGCAATAAATTTGGATAAAACAAGATATTTTGGTTAATCAAGTTTAGATATATATATATGTTTTGATAAGGGTCTTGAAACATTCTGAACCGCTAATTTAAGGGCAAAAACTACATTTGTGATTAGTGAGACATCACTAAATTCAACTTACCAGTCTCCATTCCACCAGGGATTGCTGTCAAGCTTTCCGGTTATAGGATCTGCAAGACCTTCTCCTCCCAGTGAAAGGGTTTTAATGAGGGACTAAGAGAACCACCACCAGTCTTTTGGATCTCCAGATGACCCTTGAAGGCCAGTGAGCGCACCCCCCACCGCTGGTTGTTCCACCTATTCCTAATTTCCTCCTGTGTGTGCAGATTGTTTGCTTCAGCAGTCACGCTTTCAACTATTCTGGTCCACATTTGCCTTTTCTGTGATATGGTTGTATTTTGTACTTGGGCTCTAAACAATTGTGGTGCTACTCTAATAATTTCATCCATCGTGACTGGCAATTCTCCCTCTGTAAAACATGGATTCCTCCTCCCTGCAATAGTAACTAAACAATTATCCAATGCTCCAAAAGTTGTTGAAAAAAACATAAAAAGTTAAATGAAAGGTAAATAAACAGAGAAAAACTTGACCTCTGTGGCAAATTCAGCAGCAAAATGGTGTTCTCCAGTAGAATGGCAAAGGATCATATTCTGACATTGAGTGTGTTTTATAGTGTGGTTTGAAGGTGTTGACAATTGGCCAATATACATCAGATGTGTACTGCTAGCATCCATCTAATTGCCACAGACATAGTACAATGCTGAATGGGTCCCGCAAAGGACTCCCGCTGTCAGGTAACTGCCGCTGGTTCACCACAAGCACAACTGTGTTATCTAAATGTGTTTGGAGCAATCCCGCTGTCCCAACGCCGACAGAGTGTTATACGGCAGCACTAGCGTCTGCAGCATCGACTGTAGGATACCACTCGTGTAACAGACTACACTCCGTTGACTCAGATGGAGGTTGAAATGCCATAGATCTAAGTACAGCAGTCAGAACTCTGTAACCTTCACGGAGTACTTAGGTGGCCAGCCTTTGCTGCTGGACCGCTATATTCCCATCAAGATCTAAATCAGGCCCTATGTTTTCACACCTTTCGATGCTGGCAATACCGGCAGCACAGAAGCTACAGGATTAGGAGTAGCAGAAAAATAGGCACAGGCCTCCTGGCATTTCCTTGTAATTGTGTAAGCACTGAGAGAACGCAACCCTCCTTCTCACAACAGAAAATTGCAAATTACTTATTGCAATCTGGCATTCCCAGTGCTGGGGCACAACAGATACTTTCTCTCAGCTCTAGGAAGGCAATCAAGCAATCATTATCTCAGGGTACCGGATTAGACCCATTCTTGTGTGTCAGTCTCTACAAAGGCTTGGCCATTAGGGAAAGTTGGTTATCCACTGGCGAGAGCAGCCCACTATTCCCCAAAACACATGGCTTCTCTCTGAGTAGTTGGCAGATTCATTTTCACAATTGCCGAACTCCTCTCTTATGACACTTGCTTTAATCCCTTCTCAATGTGATGTCTGAGATATTTAACCTCTTTCTGACAATATTGTAACTTTCCTGGGGACACTTTATGTCCATTCTCAGCCAGGGGGTCCAACAATGCAATAGTATCTTGTTTATAGGCATCTTGAGTGCGCAACGCCACCAATAGATCATTGAAGTACTGAATTGGGATTGAATTACAAGGTATGACCAGGAACTCCATATACTTTTAGAGAACCTGGTTGCACAGAAGCCGTAGGAGCTGCAACACACGCAGTGCACAGACGTACTGTCTGGGCCGGGGAGGCAAGCTCTTACCTCCACCAAATTTGGACAGTTGGACCTTTGGACAGTCTGGGTCATCACCTGTGTTCCAGGATCCACTCTCGTCGTCAGGAGAGGGGATCCAGGGTACCGGTCGTGGTTGCCGAGAGGTGCCTGCTGAAGCAGGGAAGATTCCACCAGGAGATTCCTTCGGTCCTTCTGGTGCAGGATGAAGACAGGCAGTCCTCGGAGCGTGCACAACCTGGAAACTGTTGCAGTTGTTGGCAGGAGCTGAAGTCACGGAGTTGCAGTGGCCTTCTTGGACACTTTGTTGCAGTTGTAGAGTTCCTGGAGCAGTGGTAGAACGAGAAGCAGAGGATTCCTGCTGGAGTCTTGCAAAACCGAATCTGAGGAAACATCCGGAGGAGAGACCCTAAATAGCTCTAAGAGGGGGACTGGTCACCTAACCTGGGAAGCACCTATCAGGAGGGGTCTCTGACGTCACTGGCTGGCACTGGCCACTCAGATGCTCCCAGAGTTCCCCAACCATCCTGAAAACAAGATGGCAGAACCCAGGGACACTCTGGAGGATCTCTGGGCACCACCCCAGGAGTGGTGATGGACAGGGGAGTGGTCACTTTTTTTTTGCACTGTGTCGAATGACGGCTCCCTTGAGCTAACGGGCTGACGAGCCTTGGTGAGGCACCTGCGCACCAGAGTGGTACATAAACCTGAGAAGACGTTTGGTGGCATTTCAAGCAACCCCACAAAATATGCTGCTCTCTGCTGATGACGGGCAAAACCCAGAAACACGTGTCCAGAGATACACAGCACTTGCTGCACCTACTAAGGTGAAAGACTTTGATTACTTTTGTTAATGTGAAACGAATCTGACTGCATTTACCAAGATGCATTGGGGCCAACTTTTTGCTGGAGTGTGAGGCAGTGTGCTCCCTTTTTTTTGCACTGTGTCGAATGACGGCTCCCTTGAGCTAACGGGCTGACGAGCCTTGGTGAGGCACCTGCGCACCAGAGTGGTACATAAACCTGAGAAGACGTTTGGTGGCATTTCAAGCAACCCCACAAAATATGCTGCTCTCTGCTGATGACGGGCAAAACCCAGAAACACGTGTCCAGAGATACACAGCACTTGCTGCACCTACTAAGGTGAAAGACTTTGATTACTTTTGTTAATGTGAAACGAATCTGACTGCATTTACCAAGATGCATTGGGGCCAACTTTTTGCTGGAGTGTGAGGCAGTGTGCTCCCTTTTTTTTGCACTGTGTCGAATGACGGCTCCCTTGAGCTAACGGGCTGACGAGCCTTGGTGAGGCACCTGCGCACCAGAGTGGTACATAAACCTGAGAAGACGTTTGGTGGCATTTCAAGCAACCCCACAAAATATGCTGCTCTCTGCTGATGACGGGCAAAACCCAGAAACACGTGTCCAGAGATACACAGCACTTGCTGCACCTACTAAGGTGAAAGACTTTGATTACTTTTGTTAATGTGAAACGAATCTGACTGCATTTACCAAGATGCATTGGGGCCAACTTTTTGCTGGAGTGTGAGGCAGTGTGCTCCCTTTTTTTTGCACTGTGTCGAATGACGGCTCCCTTGAGCTAACGGGCTGACGAGCCTTGGTGAGGCACCTGCGCACCAGAGTGGTACATAAACCTGAGAAGACGTTTGGTGGCATTTCAAGCAACCCCACAAAATATGCTGCTCTCTGCTGATGACGGGCAAAACCCAGAAACACGTGTCCAGAGATACACAGCACTTGCTGCACCTACTAAGGTGAAAGACTTTGATTACTTTTGTTAATGTGAAACGAATCTGACTGCATTTACCAAGATGCATTGGGGCCAACTTTTTGCTGGAGTGTGAGGCAGTGTGCTCCCTTTTTTTTTGCACTGTGTCGAATGACGGCTCCCTTGAGCTAACGGGCTGACGAGCCTTGGTGAGGCACCTGCGCACCAGAGTGGTACATAAACCTGAGAAGACGTTTGGTGGCATTTCAAGCAACCCCACAAAATATGCTGCTCTCTGCTGATGACGGGCAAAACCCAGAAACACGTGTCCAGAGATACACAGCACTTGCTGCACCTACTAAGGTGAAAGACTTTGATTACTTTTGTTAATGTGAAACGAATCTGACTGCATTTACCAAGATGCATTGGGGCCAACTTTTTGCTGGAGTGTGAGGCAGTGTGCTCCCTTTTTTTTGCACTGTGTCGAATGACGGCTCCCTTGAGCTAACGGGCTGACGAGCCTTGGTGAGGCACCTGCGCACCAGAGTGGTACATAAACCTGAGAAGACGTTTGGTGGCATTTCAAGCAACCCCACAAAATATGCTGCTCTCTGCTGATGACGGGCAAAACCCAGAAACACGTGTCCAGAGATACACAGCACTTGCTGCACCTACTAAGGTGAAAGACTTTGATTACTTTTGTTAATGTGAAACGAATCTGACTGCATTTACCAAGATGCATTGGGGCCAACTTTTTGCTGGAGTGTGAGGCAGTGTGCTCCCTTTTTTTTGCACTGTGTCGAATGACGGCTCCCTTGAGCTAACGGGCTGACGAGCCTTGGTGAGGCACCTGCGCACCAGAGTGGTACATAAACCTGAGAAGACGTTTGGTGGCATTTCAAGCAACCCCACAAAATATGCTGCTCTCTGCTGATGACGGGCAAAACCCAGAAACACGTGTCCAGAGATAAACAGCACTTGCTGCACCTACTAAGGTGAAAGACTTTGATTACTTTTGTTAATGTGAAACGAATCTGACTGCATTTACCAAGATGCATTGGGGCCAACTTTTTGCTGGAGTGTGAGGCAGTGTGCTCCCTTTTTTTTGCACTGTGTCGAATGACGGCTCCCTTGAGCTAACGGGCTGACGAGCCTTGGTGAGGCACCTGCGCACCAGAGTGGTACATAAACCTGAGAAGACGTTTGGTGGCATTTCAAGCAACCCCACAAAATATGCTGCTCTCTGCTGATGACGGGCAAAACCCAGAAACACGTGTCCAGAGATACACAGCACTTGCTGCACCTACTAAGGTGAAAGACTTTGATTACTTTTGTTAATGTGAAACGAATCTGACTGCATTTACCAAGATGCATTGGGGCCAACTTTTTGCTGGAGTGTGAGGCAGTGTGCTCCCTTTTTTTTGCACTGTGTCGAATGACGGCTCCCTTGAGCTAACGGGCTGACGAGCCTTGGTGAGGCACCTGCGCACCAGAGTGGTACATAAACCTGAGAAGACGTTTGGTGGCATTTCAAGCAACCCCACAAAATATGCTGCTCTCTGCTGATGACGGGCAAAACCCAGAAACACGTGTCCAGAGATACACAGCACTTGCTGCACCTACTAAGGTGAAAGACTTTGATTACTTTTGTTAATGTGAAACGAATCTGACTGCATTTACCAAGATGCATTGGGGCCAACTTTTTGCTGGAGTGTGAGGCAGTGTGCTCCCTTTTTTTTGCACTGTGTCGAATGACGGCTCCCTTGAGCTAACGGGCTGACGAGCCTTGGTGAGGCACCTGCGCACCAGAGTGGTACATAAACCTGAGAAGACGTTTGGTGGCATTTCAAGCAACCCCACAAAATATGCTGCTCTCTGCTGATGACGGGCAAAACCCAGAAACACGTGTCCAGAGATACACAGCACTTGCTGCACCTACTAAGGTGAAAGACTTTGATTACTTTTGTTAATGTGAAACGAATCTGACTGCATTTACCAAGATGCATTGGGGCCAACTTTTTGCTGGAGTGTGAGGCAGTGTGCTCCCTTTTTTTTGCACTGTGTCGAATGACGGCTCCCTTGAGCTAACGGGCTGACGAGCCTTGGTGAGGCACCTGCGCACCAGAGTGGTACATAAACCTGAGAAGACGTTTGGTGGCATTTCAAGCAACCCCACAAAATATGCTGCTCTCTGCTGATGACGGGCAAAACCCAGAAACACGTGTCCAGAGATACACAGCACTTGCTGCACCTACTAAGGTGAAAGACTTTGATTACTTTTGTTAATGTGAAACGAATCTGACTGCATTTACCAAGATGCATTGGGGCCAACTTTTTGCTGGAGTGTGAGGCAGTGTGCTCCCTTTTTTTTGCACTGTGTCGAATGACGGCTCCCTTGAGCTAACGGGCTGACGAGCCTTGGTGAGGCACCTGCGCACCAGAGTGGTACATAAACCTGAGAAGACGTTTGGTGGCATTTCAAGCAACCCCACAAAATATGCTGCTCTCTGCTGATGACGGGCAAAACCCAGAAACACGTGTCCAGAGATACACAGCACTTGCTGCACCTACTAAGGTGAAAGACTTTGATTACTTTTGTTAATGTGAAACGAATCTGACTGCATTTACCAAGATGCATTGGGGCCAACTTTTTGCTGGAGTGTGAGGCAGTGTGCTCCCTTTTTTTTGCACTGTGTCGAATGACGGCTCCCTTGAGCTAACGGGCTGACGAGCCTTGGTGAGGCACCTGCGCACCAGAGTGGTACATAAACCTGAGAAGACGTTTGGTGGCATTTCAAGCAACCCCACAAAATATGCTGCTCTCTGCTGATGACGGGCAAAACCCAGAAACACGTGTCCAGAGATACACAGCACTTGCTGCACCTACTAAGGTGAAAGACTTTGATTACTTTTGTTAATGTGAAACGAATCTGACTGCATTTACCAAGATGCATTGGGGCCAACTTTTTGCTGGAGTGTGAGGCAGTGTGCTCCCTTTTTTTTGCACTGTGTCGAATGACGGCTCCCTTGAGCTAACGGGCTGACGAGCCTTGGTGAGGCACCTGCGCACCAGAGTGGTACATAAACCTGAGAAGACGTTTGGTGGCATTTCAAGCAACCCCACAAAATATGCTGCTCTCTGCTGATGACGGGCAAAACCCAGAAACACGTGTCCAGAGATACACAGCACTTGCTGCACCTACTAAGGTGAAAGACTTTGATTACTTTTGTTAATGTGAAACGAATCTGACTGCATTTACCAAGATGCATTGGGGCCAACTTTTTGCTGGAGTGTGAGGCAGTGTGCTCCCTTTTTTTTGCACTGTGTCGAATGACGGCTCCCTTGAGCTAACGGGCTGACGAGCCTTGGTGAGGCACCTGCGCACCAGAGTGGTACATAAACCTGAGAAGACGTTTGGTGGCATTTCAAGCAACCCCACAAAATATGCTGCTCTCTGCTGATGACGGGCAAAACCCAGAAACACGTGTCCAGAGATACACAGCACTTGCTGCACCTACTAAGGTGAAAGACTTTGATTACTTTTGTTAATGTGAAACGAATCTGACTGCATTTACCAAGATGCATTGGGGCCAACTTTTTGCTGGAGTGTGAGGCAGTGTGCTCCCTTTTTTTTGCACTGTGTCGAATGACGGCTCCCTTGAGCTAACGGGCTGACGAGCCTTGGTGAGGCACCTGCGCACCAGAGTGGTACATAAACCTGAGAAGACGTTTGGTGGCATTTCAAGCAACCCCACAAAATATGCTGCTCTCTGCTGATGACGGGCAAAACCCAGAAACACGTGTCCAGAGATACACAGCACTTGCTGCACCTACTAAGGTGAAAGACTTTGATTACTTTTGTTAATGTGAAACGAATCTGACTGCATTTACCAAGATGCATTGGGGCCAACTTTTTGCTGGAGTGTGAGGCAGTGTGCTCCCTTTTTTTTGCACTGTGTCGAATGACGGCTCCCTTGAGCTAACGGGCTGACGAGCCTTGGTGAGGCACCTGCGCACCAGAGTGGTACATAAACCTGAGAAGACGTTTGGTGGCATTTCAAGCAACCCCACAAAATATGCTGCTCTCTGCTGATGACGGGCAAAACCCAGAAACACGTGTCCAGAGATACACAGCACTTGCTGCACCTACTAAGGTGAAAGACTTTGATTACTTTTGTTAATGTGAAACGAATCTGACTGCATTTACCAAGATGCATTGGGGCCAACTTTTTGCTGGAGTGTGAGGCAGTGTGCTCCCTTTTTTTTGCACTGTGTCGAATGACGGCTCCCTTGAGCTAACGGGCTGACGAGCCTTGGTGAGGCACCTGCGCACCAGAGTGGTACATAAACCTGAGAAGACGTTTGGTGGCATTTCAAGCAACCCCACAAAATATGCTGCTCTCTGCTGATGACGGGCAAAACCCAGAAACACGTGTCCAGAGATACACAGCACTTGCTGCACCTACTAAGGTGAAAGACTTTGATTACTTTTGTTAATGTGAAACGAATCTGACTGCATTTACCAAGATGCATTGGGGCCAACTTTTTGCTGGAGTGTGAGGCAGTGTGCTCCCTTTTTTTTGCACTGTGTCGAATGACGGCTCCCTTGAGCTAACGGGCTGACGAGCCTTGGTGAGGCACCTGCGCACCAGAGTGGTACATAAACCTGAGAAGACGTTTGGTGGCATTTCAAGCAACCCCACAAAATATGCTGCTCTCTGCTGATGACGGGCAAAACCCAGAAACACGTGTCCAGAGATACACAGCACTTGCTGCACCTACTAAGGTGAAAGACTTTGATTACTTTTGTTAATGTGAAACGAATCTGACTGCATTTACCAAGATGCATTGGGGCCAACTTTTTGCTGGAGTGTGAGGCAGTGTGCTCCCTTTTTTTTGCACTGTGTCGAATGACGGCTCCCTTGAGCTAACGGGCTGACGAGCCTTGGTGAGGCACCTGCGCACCAGAGTGGTACATAAACCTGAGAAGACGTTTGGTGGCATTTCAAGCAACCCCACAAAATATGCTGCTCTCTGCTGATGACGGGCAAAACCCAGAAACACGTGTCCAGAGATACACAGCACTTGCTGCACCTACTAAGGTGAAAGACTTTGATTACTTTTGTTAATGTGAAACGAATCTGACTGCATTTACCAAGATGCATTGGGGCCAACTTTTTGCTGGAGTGTGAGGCAGTGTGCTCCCTTTTTTTTGCACTGTGTCGAATGACGGCTCCCTTGAGCTAACGGGCTGACGAGCCTTGGTGAGGCACCTGCGCACCAGAGTGGTACATAAACCTGAGAAGACGTTTGGTGGCATTTCAAGCAACCCCACAAAATATGCTGCTCTCTGCTGATGACGGGCAAAACCCAGAAACACGTGTCCAGAGATACACAGCACTTGCTGCACCTACTAAGGTGAAAGACTTTGATTACTTTTGTTAATGTGAAACGAATCTGACTGCATTTACCAAGATGCATTGGGGCCAACTTTTTGCTGGAGTGTGAGGCAGTGTGCTCCCTTTTTTTTGCACTGTGTCGAATGACGGCTCCCTTGAGCTAACGGGCTGACGAGCCTTGGTGAGGCACCTGCGCACCAGAGTGGTACATAAACCTGAGAAGACGTTTGGTGGCATTTCAAGCAACCCCACAAAATATGCTGCTCTCTGCTGATGACGGGCAAAACCCAGAAACACGTGTCCAGAGATACACAGCACTTGCTGCACCTACTAAGGTGAAAGACTTTGATTACTTTTGTTAATGTGAAACGAATCTGACTGCATTTACCAAGATGCATTGGGGCCAACTTTTTGCTGGAGTGTGAGGCAGTGTGCTCCCTTTTTTTTGCATCATGCCAGAGCAGGGACTGGGGGTCCCTGAACTGGGGTAGACTGAATTATGCAAAGAGGGCACAGTTTGTGCCCTTCAAAGCATTTCCAGAGGCTCTGGGAGGATACCCCTCCCATGTCTGTAGCATCTATTTCCAAAGGAAATCCCAGCTTTCCTGGGATTGAGATGCTCAAGCCCCAGGAGGGCAGAAGCCTATCTGTGAGGTGCCATCAGCTGGGGCTGCAGTGGAAACCTCAGAGAGCTGGTTTGGCAGTACTGCAGGGTCCATGGTACTGCAGGGTGCATAGAATTGGTACCCCAATACCAGAATTGGATTGGGGGTACAATTTCAAGTTCTTAGACACCTCACATGGCCATATTCGGGGTTACCATTCCGAAGCTACATACATGTATTGACATATACGTAGTGCACACTTATAATGGCGTCCCGGCATTCACAAAGTCCAGGAAAATGGGCCTGGATGACATGGGGGAACTTCTGCTGGTGCAGGAGTGCCCTCACACACAGGTACTATGCACCTAGCCTTCAGGGGCTGAAGGTTCGATATAGAGGTGACTTATAAGTGACCTGGTGCAGTAAGAATGGTTGTGAAATAGTGCTTACACTATTTCAAAGAAGTGTTTGTATGAGCTCCTTATGGGTAGCAAAAGAAATGCTGCAGCCCATAGGGATCTCCTGGAACCCCAATGCCCTGGGTACCCAGGTACTATATACTAGGGACTTATAAAGGGGGTCCAGTATGCCAATTTGGAGTGAAGTAAGTAGTCACTAGACTATAGTGACAAATCTGGAAACAGAGAGAGCATAAGCACTGGCGTTCTGATTAGAGGGACTCCAGTGACACAGTCAAGCATACTGACAAAACAGTAAAACATACTGACATGTAGGCCACAAACCATAAGTGGGGTCCTGACTAGCAGGATCCCAGTGACACAGTCAAAATGCACTGACAATAATGCAGAAATTGGGGGTAACGTGCCAAGAAAGATGGTACTTTCCTACACTAGCGAGGCTCCCCAGGGCCACAGAGAACATAATAGGCGGCGAGGAGGCGGTGGTAGACAGCGGATTTACACCAGTGCTGCAAAGACTGAACTGAGGTTGTCCGGTGGGCTCCAAATGCTCCTAAAGATGGTGGCCCCAGTACAACAGTGGTGATCTTGTGGAGGCAGAGAGGCGGGCCCGTCTACAATGAGCAGCCGGCTGCAGACTGAGGGACGGCCTCAGGTGCTGCACAGGGCCTGCCCCGTGCTCGCTGGGTGCTCTAGAAGCCAAGATGGGAGGCCTGCTTATACTGCTTATAAGTTTGCTGAGGGGGGGCTGCGATGACCCTTTGGGAGACTCTGGGCTCACCTGGGACGCCAGGACATTTTTATGAGTCCCTCCCAATAAAAGACTGTGCGGGCAGATTGCATGAATGCTTTCTTAGGATGAGGCATGGGAGGAGCCTCCTCCTCATCTATTGCCCCACTGGTGATCTAGTTGAGAGTAGGAGCCCTGCTCTTGGAGGTGAGAGTGGACACCTAGGGTGCCGCGCTTAGGCCAGAGGGTACCCAGTGACTGATTCCTGACTCTATAACCACCCCTTGAATGTCCTGACCACAAGCTTGCACACTGGAGAGGTGGACCCCTAAGTGGAGTGGCTGAAGAGAAGAACCCCCTTCTTTACTTTGCTGAACAGCCTGTGGGGGCCTTGTGGGTACTTATCGTTTGGTGCTACTGAAGGTGGTTCAAGCTAGGTTTGTCTGGGGCCCTGCTATATTGGCCCCGCAAAAGTGATGCCAGCACCTCAGGGGATGAGGGTCCCCCCTTCTCCTTCCTACATAGGCCACTTAGACAGCGCTTAGGGAGCACCAGAGGGAGCGTGGTATTAGGAGACAAGAAGGGACCAATCCTGGGTGCAAAGAATGAAGAGCTGGATGACCCAGAGCGCCATTGTTGAAGCTCACAAGAGGCTGTGAGGGCTGCTAGAGCTAGGAGTACGCTTGCCTGGCAGGGCTCTCGGACGAGGAGGTACCTTCTTGCCCAACAATAGGCCCTGCAGAAAAGTGGTGTCAGAGATCCTTCCTCTGAGCTAGAGCCACGAAGCTGAAGTTGGGGATGGCCACTGTCAGAACCAAAAAAAAACATTTCCTAAAAGAGATGGTGGCCAAGCAGACAGGAAGTCAACTCGGTGACAAGCCTCTCCCTGCTAGTTCGGATCAGTGCCTTGAAGGGTATGACAATGACGGTCCGGTCAATCGCACTTTACTAGAGGCATTGTTTGCTTCCCTTCTGGAGGACCTCCAAACTGTCAAAAGGAACTGGTCCCCGGATTTGAAGATGACCCAACAAGAATTGTCAGAGTTAGGGGATAGAGTCTCCACTCTGGAAGACCATGAACCCAGCAGGGATGAAGAGATCGAGCAACTACAACTGGAGGTCCTCCTGACTCACAGGTTGACCTACAGGCCCATGCAGAGGACCTAGAGAATCAATGGTGGCGCAATATTATCAAGATTCGAGGGGCATCGCTGGCTGCGGTGGAGGCAGAAGTGGGACAACATGTTTGGGCCCTCTTCCCACATATCCTGGACATTCCACCTGAAAATGAGATACAGCTGAACAGGGCACATAGGTGGGGCCCCTGCAACTGTATTTTGAGTTAAAAGAGCAGATCTTATGCCGAGCAAGAGAACTGCATCCTCTACGGGTTAGGGGCCACACGTTGGCACTTTATCAGGACTTGTCAGCAATCACATTACAGAAAAGGCCTTCCGACCTGTTACCTCTGGGCATCAAAAGTGACTTACTCCTGGGGACACTCCTTCTGCATTATCTTCCGGTGTGGCGGGAGACGCCAACATATTTGTTCTCTGACAGAGGCGTGTAAAGTGCTGCAGATCGTCGAGCCCTCTGACAATGATCAGGAACCTACCTCGCAAACATGAAAAACATGAAAGCATCCCCATTGGCAGATGAGGCAGGCTTCATCCAAAGATCTTTGAACAGACCCAGAGACTATGGCCATGGAAAGGCGAGCAGTGTTGAATACGTTCTCTGGAGTTTCGGACAAACAGGAGGGTACCTGCATGTAACAGCAGCTCTGGTGTTGTAATTAGCATTTGTGAGATTCGGGTGAGTGGGGGGAGGGCAGAGGGACGCGATGTCAAAGGATACATAGTATGAGACAACACAGACCCTCACACCTAAGTACTCCATGGGACAATACTGGCTATGTCCAGCATCTTGACGTTGTTGGTTTCTCATTTTGGTTATTATTAGATCTGCTTTGTTTTTATTCAATGCTACTCTGGTTATTGGGGGAGGGAGGTACTCTCAACTTTATGGCTCTACTATCCTATTGACTTATTCACACAGGAGCCCAACAATACTGGAGTGGGCACCTTGGCATGGGGACGGGGAAGGGTAATGCGATTTTACTGTATTGTTTTTCTCTCCCTATGTCATGCACCCCAGTCTCAAGGTTATCACCCTACAGGAGATGCATCTACTGGCTTACTATTGGCATAGGTTATGATTCCGGGCCTTCCCCTACCAATTCTTTTCCTCTGCACCTACCAAAAATGCAGGAGTTGCCCTTCTGGTGTCCCGCTCATTTAAGGGTAGGGATGGGGCTGAGGTGGCTGAAATTAAGGGTCTACTACTGGCGCACATAAGTGTGAGTGAGTACTCTTTTGCCATAGGCTTCTTCTAAGCTCCCCACGAAGGCCAGGAAAGCTTTCTACGTAGGGTAGTGGCACAGGTGATAGCTGCTCAAAACCGGATGACTGCAATCTAGTATTCAACCTAAATCTAGATAGATCAGCACAACGCCATGGCTTCACAGGGCTTTCTCTCATCAAGCTATACAATGGCTTCAGTAGATGGGTTTTAGAGACATTTGGTGAGAGAAGCACCCACACACATAGGATTCCACCTTCTACTCACATGTCCATAGAACATATGCCCAACTAGACAACTTCTTGGCAACCAAGAAGATCCACTCCCTCGCCACTGCATCTGAGACTGAGCTACATTTTCTCTGCTGACCATGCTGCAGTTTCCCTCACCTTAGATCTTCCCCCTGGGCCCCGGCCCTACAGACCATGGAGGATGCAGGAAATGCTACTACTCTGGCCAGATGCAGTTGGACAGCTTAAACGGGCCCTGGTTGCTTTCCTGGAGATAAATGATACAGTAGGCACTTCCATCACTACACTCTGGGACAATCTTGAGGTGGTGATGCAGGAGCTGGACCCTGACAGACCATCCCTCTTTCTCCCCTAAAAAAGCAGATACTCCTGATGGTCCGATCTGCATAAAGGCGGTGATATTGGCAATCAGCCATCAGAATCCACTCAAGTCACCTGGGCCAGATGGATTCCCGTCCATCTTTTATAAAAACCTTCTACACCACGTTCGCCCCCATCCTGACCCGACTACTCAACGTGATTACAGGCCCGGCTGTGATCCCGAGCTTGATGCTGGAAGATGCAATTGTAGTCATCATCAAGAAGGGGAAGGATAAGCAGAAATGTAGCTCCTACCGTCCAATATCCCTTCTTAATGTGGATATTAAACTCTTCACCAGCATACTGCCTGCCCAGTTGGGACCTTCTATACCGGGCTGCTTGACCCAGATCTGGTGGGGTTTGTCCCGCCCTGGCAATGTAGTGACAAGACGGAACACATCCTTCACCTCATAAATAGGGCCAAACGATCCCAGAGGGAAATAATACTGTTGCCAATAGACACCGAAAAGGCGTTCTGCAAGTCCATTGGCCTCATATGGCCGCCACACTGGCCCGTGGGTTTGGTGAGCATTTTCAGACCTGGGTCCTCAGCAAATATAGTTGCTATAGGGCAACCACCCGGGTAAACAGGAATGTCTTGGCACCTTTCTCTGTGGAGAGGGGCAAATGGCAGGGGTGTCCTCTTTCACCCCTCCTGCTTGCCCTCTATATGGAGCCCCTGGCGCAATGCATTTGGGAAAACCCTGCAATCACCAGAGTCCTATTTGGCGGGATGAAACACACTATCAGTCTCTATGCTGATGATGTCTTAGTGGCGCTGGACAACCCCTTGGTGGCCCTGCTAGCCTTCCTAGCGGAACTGGACATCTTTGGCATTGTGGCTGGGTTCCACCTCAATGTTAACAAATCCCAGGCTCTTAATTTTTTCCCTTCTCAAGAGATTATGGGGGTCATTCTGACCTTGGCGGTCCTTGACCTGGGCAATTCTGACCGCGGCGGTAAAGCCACGGTCAGAAAAGGGGAGCCGGCGGTTTCCCGCCGGTTTCCCGCCGGTTTCCCGCCGGTTTCCCGCTGGCCCAGGGAACCCGCCATGGCGGCGCTGCTTGCAGCACCGCCATGGGGATTCCGACCCCCTTCCCGCCAGCCTGTTTCTGGCAGTGTCAACCGCCAGAACCAGGGTGGCGGGAACGGTTGCCGTGGGGCCCCTGGGGGCCCCTGCACTGCCCATGCCACTGGCAAGGGCAGTGCAGGGGCCCCCTAACAGGGCCCCACAAAGATTTTTACTGTCTGCTTAGCAGACAGTGAAAATCGCGACGGGTGCCACTGCACCCGTCGCACCCCTTCAACTCCGCCGGCTCCATTCCGAGCCGGCTTCATTGTTGAAGGGGCTGTCCCGCTGGGCCGGCCGGCGGTCTTCTGGCGGTCGCCCGCCGGCCCAGCGGGAAAGCCGGAATGGCCGCCGCAGTGTTTTGACCGCAGTGCGGTCTTTCGGCGGGAACCGCTTGGCAGGCGCCGACCGCCGCGGTCAGAATGACCGCCTATGTCATGTCTTGCAGAGCTGTAACCAATCCAATGGACATCTGGCTCTATCCTATACCTAAGGGTCTACTTAGAACCATCTGTTGCAATGACGGTTTCCCTTAATTAGGGGCCTCTTCTCTGCCACATCAACAACAACAGGAGCTCTCCAGGTGGAAACACTTTAAACATTCTTGGCTTGGTCGGGTAGTTGCCCTTAAAATGAGCATTTTACCAAAGATCGTATTCCTTTTGCAGACTTTGCCAATAGTGTCTCCAGCAGGAGTGATCCAATCCCTTCAAAGGGAAATGAACGGTTTTGTATGGGCCGGGGGTCGGCCAAATGTGGAGGGAACACAGCTACAGGAACCCAAGAGAGGGAGGTTTGGGCATCCTGAATCTTCAACATCAGGCGGCACTATCAGGAGGCACAGCTCCAATATCTTCTAGAATTGGGTAGGGAGAAATCTGAGAAATATTGGATATTTATGGACGAGGCTGTTGCTGGAAAACATTTATATAAGACTCGCTTTCTTAAAAAAGCACATTGGCCACGGAGCCTCTACCTCTCCCCAGTCACTAAGGCCACCATGGCAGTATGGGATCAAGTGAGCCTACGGAAGGGACTGTCCTCCTCCCCGTCCCCATAGACGCCGCTTATAAGTAATGCCAACTTCACACCGGACCTAGATCATGTGACGTTCTCAGCATGGCAACGGCAAGATGTTGCTCTGTGGGACATCTTTTCGTAGAGGACGGTTTGCTTTCTTTCAACCAGCCCAAGGGGGATTACAAACTCCCAAAGCGGAAACAATGGAATATCTGCTCGTAAGACACCGTCTCATGCATCCGACCACACAGCCCGGAGCGCAGAGACCACTTACCATCTTAGGGTGTTGCTTGGTGATGAAGATGTCAGACAAACATCTAATCAATTAGATATATGGGATATTATGCCAAGCTACCTGGTTCAGTAAAACAGTGGGTCAGCTGCGTTGGGAGGCAGAACTAAGGTGACAATTAACATAGAAGGAGTGGGGAGAGGTGATTTATAGAGCATTGCATACCGCAAGCAATGTGGCCAGTACTAAAACGGCCACCAAGATAGCTACATACTGGTACTTAACTCCAGTGCACCTCCACATGGGTAATCCAGCAAGGTTGGCTAACTGTTGGCGGGGTTGGGGGCTCCCAGGGCACACTGCTTCATTTGTTCTGGAGTGGCCCTAGGATCATGACATACTGGACTACCATCTAAGACAATATTGACAATTATCTTGACACACAACTTCCACGGTTCCCTGCCTACACAATCTTGGGGCTCCCCAATGCACTCAACTTCCCAGTGAAGTCCTGTAGGGGACATTAGATAGGGCTTGCTGCACATCCCAATGCGCTTTGGCTGGCTACACCATCTCTGGCATATCCTGGGGATGGAGAGGGTGACTCTTACAGTGAACTTTGGAGCCAATTTATTGCACTACTCAAAGCGGAGTTCCAAGAGCTCTCATGCCTTAGATACACCTACTGTGCCTAACAGAAGTTAACACCCAGCACAACTTGCAATAGTTTACAAGCTTGTCTACCGATGGGTTATTCAGAGTCATCATGACTAGATATACCGCAATGGGTAATATGGGGAGGGTGGCAGGGGTTTCTGGTTGGGTGGGTTATGCTGTTGCTAAATATGACTATTGTGGAGGGCGCTATGATGCTCCAGATATTGCTGATTCTTAATGCAGAAAATGTACGAAAACATTTTGTTAGACTTGGTGTCCTTGGTGTGGTCTCCCCTAACTTTTTGCCTCTGTTTCCTAGGTTGTTGATGAGTGCTGGACTCTATTTTTGCTGTTTTGTTACTCTGGGCACTTTACCACTACTATCCAGTGCTAAAGTGCAAGTGCTTCTATGTAAAATGTATGTGTAATTGGCTGTCCATGATTGCCATATTTGATTTACTGGTAAGTCCCTCGTACAGTGCACTAGAGGTGCCCAGGGTCTGTAAATCAAAAGCTACTAGTGGGCCTGCAGCACTGGTCGTGCCACCCACATTAGTAGCCCTGTAAACCTGGCTCAGACCTTCCACTGCAGTGTCTGTGTGTGCAGTTTTAAACTGCCAATTGGACTTGGCAAGTGTACCCACTTGCCAGGCCTAAACCTTCCCTTTTCTTACGTATAAGGCACCCCTAAGGTAGGCCCTAGGTAGCCCCATGGGCAGGGTGCAGTGTATGTTTAAGGTGGGACATATACTAATGTGTTTTATATGTCCTGACAGTGAAATACTGCCAAATTCGGCTTCCACTGTTGCAAGGCCCATCTCTCTCATAGGTTAACATGGGGGCTGCCTTTTAATATTATTAAAGCGCAGATTAGATGGACTTATGGAGTTTGGGTCTCTGAACTCACAATTTAAAAAAACATCTTGTAGTGAAGTTGGTTTTGAGATTGTGTGTTTAAAAATGCCACTTTTAGAAAGTTGGCATTTTCTTGCGGTACTGCCTGCCTCATTTTGACCACGGCGGTACCGGCGGTCATAATCCACCAGGATTCGCTGCAAGCAGCACTGCCCTGGAGATTTTGACTCCCTTACCGCCAGCCTGTCCATGACGGTAGATACCGCCATGGACAGGCTGGCAGTAAGGGGACTCGGGCCCCCAGGCATAGCCCCATTGTGCATTTCACTGCCTGAATTTCAGGCAGTGAAATGCACGACGGGTGCTACTGCACCCGCTGCACATCAGCATTGCCGCCGGCTCTATTACGAGTCGGCAGTAATGTTGATGTGACTTTTCCACTGGGCCAGCGGATGGTAACACTGTTACCGTCCGCTGGCCCAGCGGAAAAGTCAAAATAGGGAGCCAGAACTATTGCCAGCACTGGCGGTATTCTGGCACCCGCAGCCTCACGGTCTTCTCAGAAGACCGCCATGGTTGTAATGAGGGCCTCTATAACTCTGACTGTTTGTGGATTCCCTGTCTGGGTTAGTTTGACAGTTGGGCTGTTTGCACCTCTCTCTAAACAGTGACACAAAGGGAGCTGGGGTGTAGCCTGCATATCCTGATGAGTCATCTGTGCTAGGAGGGAGGGGAGGAGTGGTCACTTACACCTGAAAGGGATGTGCCTGCCCTCACCAATACAGTCTCCAACCCCCTGGTGTGTGTCTGGGGCCTGGCCTGGGCAAGGCAGGATCTCACAAACAAGAGAGACTTTCCTTTGAAATAGGCCTATTTCAAAGGCAGAAAAGGGTATAAGAAGAGCACCCAAAACCCTTGAAAATTAGATAACTTGTGGAATCAAGAGGAACCTCTGCCAAGGAGAAGAGCTGAAGAGCTGAGGAGAAGTGCGGCCCTGCATGTGACTGTACTTTGTGGAGCTATCCTGCAATTTCTGCTTCTGCCTGTCAAATGGAACAAAGACTGGATTTTGTTGTGCATTCCTGATTGTGAAGAATCTCCAAGAGATTGAACTGAGCTTGCCTCCTGTTTTTGAAGTCTCAGAGCCATCAAAGACTTCCCCTGTCAGCACCTTGTCTCTCTGCAGAGACTCCTGCCCTGCCAAGTGGTGCCCTATCCAGTTCCTGGGCCATTGAAAGGTGAAGCTGGCAGACTGAAAATCCACGCACAGACATTTTCGATGTAACTTCAGTGACGCGGCTGATAAACGATGCACCGCCGGCTTAGCGGGTGAAATCAATGCTCCACCTGCATCGCGGCTAGAAGATCAACGCAACACAGCTGGAGAAACAACACGCAACACCCGCAAACAGACGTTGATAATGATGCAAACCCCACACAGTGCTGTTTTGTGATACCATGCAACCGTACTTTCAATGCAACATCGCTGGGTGCGGAAAAACAACGCAAAGCCTGCGCGGACCCTAGGTGCCTGTCCGGATTGACGCATCGCTCTCTCGCGGACGAGAAGAAACGACGCACGCTGACCTGACCAGAGGAGGAACAACGCACAGTCTCGCTTGCGAGTGAGAAATCGACCCATTGCTGGCCTTTTCTGACGCACACTTGCATGTGCGGTGTTATTTTGATGCTACCCAGGTACTTTTGTATACTAACAACATTATCACTGTTTTCTAGAGGATTTAACACTCTTATTCTTTCAAAATTCATAACTTGATTTGTGTATGCTGGATGTTTGGTCTTTTTTTGTTTAGATGACAGGATCAGCAGGAACACGAATTCCTAAACCCTCTCCCCTTGGTTCATAATATACATTTGCCAGAGTAACCCTACAGGACCAGGAGTCACATTTACCAGAGCAATAGCTAATCCAACGTTTCCACCATTACTTTTGCCATTTCCACGCTCCTCCCGAGTCTCATTATACAGGGGTGGACGTTCTGACAATAGTACATGTAGAAGACTGACTCCACAGACACTAATACTAACCTCAATCATATCAACTGGTTCCTTTCACTTTCCCTCCTTTTGTTTCTTGTCTCTTTTCTTATCCTTCTCTCCCTCAAATACTTTACTTATCAAGGCTGGATATAAACTAACTCCTTCTATCATATTAGTTCATCCTTTTTGTTCTGCATCCCATCTAACAGCCACATAGGTGCACACTGCTCTTGAAGCTCTTCCCTGATATTTCTCTTTCTCTCTAGCATGAGCAGCACACCCCAAAGCATTAAGTGCCTCATATTGTGCAGGTCAAGGAGGTGGTATTATCTCGTACAACACTCTCTTCAAGTTTTCAATAATTCTCAAATTCAATGTATCATAACGTGAAAACCTCAGTGCATCTTTTTTTTTGTTGATTTTGTGCCAATGACCCAGCCAAATAGATGTATGGAGCCCTACATTTATTGCCATATAATGACCTGGGGTATTTTCAAGAGGTTCCTCTTCTCCCACCCTACTAGGTTTAGGTACATCTCCTCTAAACAAACCTCCTATTACCTTAAACAATTAATTTTTCAAACAAATATCAAAATCAGAAACAGACATTTTGTTCCAGACCATGAAGTAACTCTTTAGCCATACTTCCTTGTTCAACAGTGACAACCAATCAAAACACATCCCCATATAATGTCAACAACCAATACCAGAGTGGCAGTACATCAATCAACCAATACCAGCATGGCACACTGTCTCCCTCCATGCAGCAGCTCACCCTCCTTTACAGTCTGGACACACACACTCTCCTTAATATCAAACACATACAACAAAATACAATACAATAACATTTGTCTGCTCCACTAGAAAATCAGCAGTATCCAGTCACACAAGAGTATCAAACACTTCAAATTAAACCTCCACCTGCAGGGAATCATCCAGATTAGTATAGGTTCACCCTGCCATTAAGATCCACTATACTAACCACCTCACATTCACACAAATATAAACCCCTATCTCAAGTATGCCATCGATGACGTCTCACTATAAGCACCACCAAACTTAGCAGACAATTACAATATGGTGTTTTCTACACCTTTTAACACTATCCCTGGATCTTAGGTCACGTCGGGCCTGATCCTCAACTTCTTTCACTAAACACCATACTCACACAGCATTCAAAACGTCTTCGCAAAACATCTTCCAGACTTCGCAAAACACCTTAAGCGAAACATAAACCACTGCAATGTATAACCCTATTGATACTCTTTCACTGCTGTTACAACTCTCTCCCAAATCTCCGAAACTCTGGCGATCCTCCAAAGTCTGGACATAGACACTAAGGGCTGGGCTCTGGGGACTAACTAATCTAGAATAAAGGGTTCTATCTCTCCTTACTTTGGGATCCCAACCATTATCCCTCTGCTGCTACCTGATAATGATCAGAGCCCATTTTCTTGTTTCTCTTCTTTCGCAGACCTTTTAAGTAGTTCAGAGGGGGTAAAAGGAGTTAAAATTAACACTTTGAATCACTTAACAGTGTAACCTATTTGGTCAGACATTACATCTTGGAGTCAGAGATTTAAGTTCAAAGGTTTATTACAAATCTAAGGCTAAACATATGTAAATAAGGCCCTCCTTACAACCCTGGGGGTCGGTGTTAAAGCGACTGGCGGTAAAAAAAATTGAATCACGACCATGACGGAAGCCGCCAACATAGGCAGCCACTTTAACACTCCGACAGACAGGGCGGTAGCAACAAACACCACGGCGGTCACCGCGAACAGACAGATGGAAGACAATGTACCGCCCACTGTATTATAGAGGCCAATCCGCCAGCTTTTCCGGGGCGGTGCCAATGACATCAAATGTACGGCGGAAACAGTACACTGAAGGGGAACCACTCACCTTTCGACACTCAACGAAGAACCAGGATGCCATGGAGCCCGAGCTGCAGGTCCTGCCCATACTGGTTTACCTCCTCATCTACCAGGAACACCAAAGAAGGCGGCGACGACAGTGAGTACTGCACCTAGCACACAGGGGAGGTCAAAGAGAGTGACACACAGACGTGACACGCAACATCCCCACCCTCACCCACAACACCATTCACACAAACATCCAACAACATTACAGATACACACCGTAACCCCCTGGAAGAACGCAAGGTCAAACGGAATTGAGTTAAATCTGTGGTATTTAGGAACATGCAGATATAGCAAACGAGTATAAAAAATCAGAATAGACATATATTTACATTATGTACAGAAGGCCGTACACTGTCCATTGCAAATGTCGGTGGACCAGTGGGCCCAAAAACCATGGGCAAAGCCCACACTTGATTCCTGCCTCAAAACGGAGAGAACACTGCAGGGGCATCAGGTCGAAAACACACAGGCACCTCAGGGGGAAGGGGAGGGGGCACCTCAGCCAGATGATGGTACTACACCACTGCTCCTCGAGGGGGCAACATGCCCACAGTGATGTCCTGGGGAGTACAAAGCCACAGTCTCTCAAGTGGGTGGATTGCCCACGGCTTGGTCCTGGGGAGTGCACAGCCACAGTCTCTCAAGTGGGTGGTTTGCCCACTGCTTGGTCCTGGGGAGCGCAAAGTCACAGTCTCTCAAGTGGGTGATTTGCCCACTGCTTGGTCCTGGGGAGTGCAAAGCTACAGTCTCTCAAGTGGGTAGTTTGCCTACTGCTTGGTCCTGGGGAGTGCAAAGCCACAGTCTCTCAAGTCTCTCTAGTGGGTGGTTTGCCCACTGATTGGTCCTGGGGAGTGCAAAGCCACAGTCTCTCAAATGGATGCCTTTCTCCACTGGTTCTGGAGGGGGCTTTGTGCCCAGTGTGCTTCATCCTGCCAAGGATTGGGTGAGTGGATGCATCTCTCCACTGGTTCTGGAGGGGGTTTTGTGCGCAGTGTGCTTCATCCTGCCAAGAATTGGGTGAGTGGATGCATCTCTCCACTGGTACTGGAGGGGGCTTTGTGCCCGGGGCTTTCACCTTCAGTGGATTCACCCTCATGGGCCATGTGGGATGCAGCTCCCTCCATCGCCCGTGCATCTGCTCCTCCACCAGATTATGCTAATGCACACAGGGACAGGGTGACAAAACAAGAAGGGGGGATAGACAGTGGATAAACATGGTGTACAATGCCTAATGCCAGCACCTGCACACCTGACACCCACAGGACCCTGCTCAGTAGTAGTTGGCCACTTGTACCATTGGGGTAGGGGTGTTTCCGAGCCTGCAGACAAGGGACCTACCCTGGCATGATCGCCCTGGCCTAGGGGCATCCACAGGCCACACACCCTACCCAGCTAGTTCCTAAAGCGCGCAAAGTCAGCTTTCTGAAACGGTACTCACCCCCTTGTGGCTGTTGTGATGCCCTCAGGTGCCCATCCAACTCCGGATAGGCCACTGCCAGGATGCAGAACATCAGAGGGGTCATGGTGCGACGGGCACCCCTTCCACGTTGGGAGGCCAGTCCCAGCTGGGCCTCCGCCGTCATCTTGGTCCAGCAGTGCAGGTCCTCCAATCTCTTGCGGCAGTGGGTGCTCCGCCTGTGATAGACCACCAGGGTCCAAACCTCCTAGGCGATGGCACACCAAATACCCTTCTTCTGGCTGGTGCTGACCTAGAGGGAAAAGACAGCGGAAAATGTATTTACTCACCCGTCCAAACCGTCATACTCATTGCCCACCAGTTCCCACCCATGCCCTGATGCACATACACTGACCACCTCTCATGCAACATTCAGGCCAGGACGCCTCAGTCCCCACCCTACATGTGGCTTACATACACAGCACTCCCTACATTCATGGGCCAGGCATCATGCTCACAGTGTACTCATCTGTTTGTCTGGAGGACCGTAGAGTAACGTGTACTGGGGGAGAACCCCATCCACCAGTTTCTCCAACTCCTCTGCAGTAAAGGCAGGGGCCCTTATCCCAGACACTCGAGCCATTGTCACTTTCAGACTCAGGTCACAGCAGCACTTGCAGTGCAGGTCCTCTCCTGTTGATGGTCAGGTAGAAAGTGAGTGAATAGATAAAAAATGGCGGTGACGTCCGCGGCGGTGCATACCGTCACCACCGGCGTACATCACCATTGGCTCCTGGAACCCATAGGGCCCAATGATAACCAATTCGGAGCTGCCCGGCGGTCTTCGACCGCCTACCACGACGCTGCACAACGCCAGCACAGTTACCACATTTCCCCTTCTCCCTCCTCACAGGTCAGGCAGACGCCATATCAGGCATGGCACCCAACTGCGTCACAGCACAAATTGGCACATATACTGACTCAAGTTCACACACACTGCTTCTGTGACATTCATGCATACACAGTTGTGCTATCTCTGTGGGAAATGAACTTCTGCTCACCATTCTCTTCCATAGACTACAACCGCTGAGGCAGATGATGAGATGGCGCATCCTCCGGTATACAGACCCCTGGTAGACCTGTCGACAATGGAGGATCATAATCACATACCGGCTTGATCATGCCACAATCCAAGAACTGTGTGCCCAATTGGAGCCAGACCTGATGTCAGCTATCCTCCACCCCACCGGAATATCCCCTCTTGTGCAAGTCCTGTCAGTGCTCCATTTCCTGGCAAGTAGCTCCTTTCAAACTACAGTGGCCATGGCATCAGGAATGTCTCAGCCAATGTTCTCTAACGTGTTGACCAGAGTGTTGTCAGCCCTGCTGAAACACATGCGCAGCTACATTGTGTTCCCCCAGGTGGAAGATTTGGCCACAGTGAAAGCTGACTTCTATGCCCTGGGACATATATCAACATCATTGGTGCCATTGATGGTACACATGTGGCATTTGTCCCCACCCGCAGAAATGAACAGGTCTACAGGAATAGAAAAAGCTATCATTTGATGAATGCCAGATCGTGTGTTTGGCGGACAAGTACATCTCCCAAGTGAATGCCTAATATCCTGGCTCTGTGCATGACACCTATATCTTGAGAAATAGCAGCATCCCTTATGTGATGGCCCAACTCCAGAGACACCTGGTGTGGCTAATAAGTGAGGCCAAGGTCCCCACACAGTATATGTAGGTGTCTGGGTATGGGGTTGTCCCTAAGGGTTAGTGTGTGTCTCACTATTGTCCCTTGATATTTACAGGTGACTCTGGTTACCCCAACTTCTCATGGCTACTGACCACAGTGAGGAATCCCAGGACAAGGGCACAGGAACGTTACAATGAGGCACATGGGCGAACAAGGAGGATAATTGAGTGGACCTTCGGCCTCCTGAAGGCCAGGTTCCGGTGCCTCCATCTAACAGGTGGATCCCTGTACTACTCATCGAAGAAGGTGTGCCAGATCATCGTGGCATGCTGTATGTTTCACAACCTGGCATTGAGATGCCATGTACCTTTCCTGATGGAGGATAGGCCTGGTGATGGTCTTGTGGCAGCAGTGGAGCCTGTGGACAGTGAGGAAGAGGAGGCAGATAAAGAAGATGTGGACAACAGAACAAACATTATCCAGCAGTACTTCCAGTGACACACAGGTAAGAGATTGTAACGCCTCTTCACATTTCAGTATACTTTAGGACATTGTACATGGCATCATCTTACTCTCTGTGTATGGCCACTGACTGTTCCCTTTGGGTTGCCTTTTTTCAGATCTGTGTACCCCATTCTGGCTTCTGCTATGTTTACTGCTGCCCACCAACTTTCATACATTGCTATGATTCAATGAACTTGAATAATGCAATGCTTTGAGAATGTTGTATGAATACATCTTTCCAGTCATTACACTGACTCCAGTATGGTTTATATTTCCATGGTGTTTATTTTTTGTGCTAAATAGTATGGGGGTAGGGGAAAGGGGCTGGGGTGATGGTGGAAGACGGTCCATGGTAGAGTCCAGTCTCTTGGTATCACAGGTGTATTGTGTAGGAAAGTACCATCTTGCCTGGCATGTTACCCGCATATTTCACTGTATATATGTTGTTTTAGAGTATGTGTCACTGGGACCCTGCCAGCCAGGGCCCCAGTGCTCATAAGTGTGCCCTGTATGTATTCCCTGTGTGATGACTAACTGTCTCACTGAGGCTCTGCTAACCAGAACCTCAGTGGTTATGCTCTCTCTGCTTTCCAAATTGTCACTAACAGGCTAGTGACCAATTTCACCAATTCACATTGGCATACTGGAACACCCTTATAATTCCCTAGTATATGGTACTGAGGTACCCAGGGTATTGGGGTTCCAGGAGATTCCTGTGGGCTGCAGCATTTCTTTTGCCACCCATAGGGAGCTCTGACAATTATTACACAGGCCTGCCACTGCAGCCTGAGTGAAATAATGTCCACGTTATTTCACAGCCATTTACCACTGCACTTAAGTAACTTATAAGTCACCTATATGTCTAACCTTCACCTGGTGAAGGTTGGGTGCAGAGTTACTTAGTGTGTGGGCACCCTGGCACTAGCCAAGGTGCCCCCATATCGTTCAGGGTAAATTCCCCGGACTTTGTGAGTGCGGGGACACCATTTCACGCATGCACTATACATAGGTCACTACCTATGTATAGCGTCACAATGGTAACTCCGAACATGGCCATGTAACATGTCTAAGATCATGGAATTGTCACCCCAATGCCATTCTGACATTGGGGAGACAATTCCATGATCCCCGGGTCTCTAGCACAGAACCCGGGTACTGCCAAACTGCCTTTCCCGGGGTTTCACTGCAGCTGTTGCTGCTGCCAACCACTCAGACAGGTTTCTGCTCTCCTGGGGTCCAGCCAGACCCTGCCCAGGAAGGCAGAACAAAGGACTTCCTCAGAGAGAGGGTGTTACACCCTCTCCCTTTGGAAAAGGTGTCAGGGCTGGGAGGAGTAGCCTCCCCCAGCCTCTGGAAATGCTTTGATGGGCACAGATGGTGCCCATCTCTGCATAAGCCAGTCTACACCGGTTCAGGGATCCCCCAGCCCTGCTCTGGCACAAAACTGGACAAAGGAAAGGGGAGTGACCACTCCCCTGACCTGCACCTCCCAGGGGAGGTGCCCAGAGCTCCTCCAGCGTGCCCCAGACCTCTGCCATCTTGGATTCAGAGGTGTGCTGGCACACTGGACTGCTCTGAGTGGCCAGGGCCAGCAGGTGACGTCAGAGACTCCTTCTGATAGGCTCTTACCCTTCTTACTAGCCTATCCTCCTTCCTAGGTAGCCAAACATCCTTTTCTGGCTATTTAGGATCTCTGCTTTGGGGAATTCTTCAGATACCGAATGCAAGAGCTCACCAGAGTTCCCTCTTCACCTTCTGCCAAAGGATCGACCGCTGACTGCTCAGGACGCCTGCAAAACCACAACAAAGTAGCAAAGACGACTACTGCAACCTTGAATCGCTTCATCCTACCGGCTTTCTCGCCTGTTTCCTGGTGGTGCATGCTCTGGGGGTAGCCTGCCTCCTTCTTGCACCAGGAGTTCCGAAGAAATTTCCCGTGGGTCGACGGAATCTTCCCCCTGCAACCGCAGGCAACAAAAGACTGCATCACCTGTCCTCTGGGGCCCCTCTCAGCACGACGAGCGTGGTTCCTGTAACTCAGCAACTCTGTCCAAGTGACTCCCACAGTCCAGTGACTCTTCAGTCCAAGTTTGGTGGAGGTAAGTCCTTGCCTTCCCACGCTAGACTGCATTGCTGGGTACCACGTGATTTGCAGCTGCTCCAGCTCCTGTGCACTCTTCCAGTATTTCCTTCGTGCACAGCCAAGCCTGGGTCCCCGACACTCTAACCTGCAGTGCACAACCTTCTGAGTTGTCCTCCGGCGTCGTGGAACTCCCTTTTGTGACTTCGGGTGGACTCCGGTTCACTCCTCTTCTAAGTGCCTGTTCCGGTACTTCTGAGGGTGCTGCCTGCTTTTGTGAGGGCTCCCTGACTTGCTGGGCGCCCCCTCTGTCTCCTCATCCAAGTGGTGACATCCTGGTCCCTCCTGGGCCACAGCAGCATCCAAAAACCCTAACCACGACCCTTGCAGCTAGCAAGGCTTGTTTGCGGTCTTTCTGCATGGGAACACCTCTGCAAGCTTCTTCATGACGTGGGACATCCATCCTCCAAAGGGGAAGTTCCTAGTCCTCTTCGTTCTTGCAAAACACCAAGCTTCCTCCATCCAGTGGCAGCTCCTTTGCACCCTCAGCTGGCATTTCCTGGGCATCTGCCCACTCTCGACACTGTCGCGACTCTTGGACTTGGTCCTCTTGTCTTACAGATACTCAGGTCTGGAAATCCACTGTTGATGCATTGTTGGTGTTCGTTTTCCTTGCAGAATCCCCCTATCACGACTTCTGTGCTCTCTGGGGGTTGTAGGTGCACTTTACACCTACCATACAGGGTCTTGGGGTGGGCTATTTTTCTAACCCTCACTGTTTTCTTACAGTCCCAGCGACCCACTACAAGCTCACATAGGTTTGGGGTCCATTCGTGGTTCGCATTCCACTTTTGGAGTATATGGTTTGTGTTGCCCCTATACCTATGTGTTCCTATTGCAATCTACTGTAACTTTACACTGCTTGCATTACTTCCTTTTGCTATTACTGCATATTTTTGGTATTGTGTACATATATCTTGTGTATATTTGGCATCCTCATACTGAGGGTACTCACTGAGATACTTTTGGCATATTGTCACAAAAATAAAGTACCTTTATTTTTAGTATATCTGTGTATTGTGTTTTCTTATGATATTGTGCATATGACACATGTGGTATAGTAGGAGCTTTGCATGTCTCCTAGTTCAGCCTAAGCTGCTCTGCTATAGCTACCTTCTATCAGCCTAAGCTGCTAGAAACACCTCTTCTACACTAATAAGGGATAACTGGACCTGGTACAGAGTGTAAGTACCCCTTGGTACCCACTACAAGCCAGGCCAGCCTCCTACACATTGTCCAATGGGGCATAGGAAGGGGAGTAATGGCAGTTCAAGGTGGACAGGGGAACAGAGTGGGACAGAAGGGTGACAATCAGGAGAGTCCTATTTCCTGGCGGGGGTCTTGGCAATGTTCTCTGTCTTGTGCCTGGATCACAGGGACCGTTTGCGAGGTGGTTCTCCTTCTGCAGGGGGTGGGGTGCTGGTGGCCTGTTGGTCCTGTGGCCTGCTGGTCCTGTGGCGGGGCCGCCTGTCCACTAGCGCCGCCCGAGGTGGGAGGCTGTTCCTCGGTTTGGCTAGTGTCAGGGGCCCTTTGTTGTGCCACTGCCTCCCTCATGGTCTTGCCCATGTCAGCTAGCACCCCTCCTATGGTGACCAGGATGCTGTAGATGTTTTTTAGGTCATCCCTGATCGCAAGGTACTGTCCCTCCTGCAGCCACTGGGTCTCCTGCAACTTGGCCCGTACCGTGCCCATAGTCTCCTGGGAATGGTGGTATGCTCCTATGATGTTTGAGAGTGCCTCATGGAGTGTCGGTTTCCTTGGCCTGTCCTCCCCCTGTCGCACAGAAGTCCTCCCAGCTTCCATGTTGTCATGTGTCTCTGTCCCCTGAACCATGTGCCCACTGCCACTGACCCCAGGTCCCGCTAGTCCTGTGTTTGTGGGGTTGCCTGGGGACCCTGTACTGGTGGACACACTGCTGATTGACGTGTCCTGGGGAAAGTGGCATGGGCCCACTGGGTGGGTGCTGTGCTGGTGTTTCCTGAGGGGGGATGCTCTGTGGTGGTATGGGACTGTGGCAGGGGAACCGACTGTCCAGAGGTCCCTGATGGGCCAGGTTGGTCATCGTGATCCAGGCGTGCAGAGCTGCTGTCATCACTGTGGGCCTCTTCTGGGGGGGGGACGGGATGTAGGTGGCACCTCCTCTCCGGTGACGTTGGCTAGAGGTCCTGTTGAGATGCAAATGCATTGTTATTGTACCTGTGTGTGCCATCTTGTGTGATGGGTGTGTTTCCCTTATATAATAGTGGTTTCTCTGTCACATTGGCCTTGTGTGATTGCTGATTGTGTGAGCTGGGTGAGTCTCTCTACTGAGCATGCTGGGGTGATGGGTGTCCAAGCATTGGTGTTGCATGCAGGGCTTGGTATTGGGATGTGTGGGTTGTGATGGTGTGGTAAATGTGAGGTGATAGAGTGATGGGAGTGAGGGTGAGGGTGGGGATATGTGAAGGCATGCAGGTAGGGGGGAATAAAGTAGTTAAGGCTTGCCTTACCAGAATCCAGTCCTCCTGCTACTCCTGCAAGGCCCTCAGGATGCATGATCGCCAAGACTTGCTCCTCCCATGTTGTTAGGTGTGGGGGAGGAGAGGGGGGTCCACCGCCAGACCTCTGTACAGCAATCTGGTGTCTTGATACCACGGAACGCACCTTCCCCCGTAGGTTGCTCCATCTCTTCCTGGTGTCATCCCTGGTTCTTGGGTGCTGTCCCACAGCGTTGATCCTGTCAACGATTCTCCGCCATAACTCCATCTTCCTTGCAATGGATGTCTGCTGCACCTGTGATCTGAATAGCTGTGGCTCTACCCGGATGATTTCCTCCACCATGACCCTTAGATCCTCAGAAAACCTGGGGTGTCTTTAAGGTGCCATGGATGTGCTGTGAGTGATATGTGCGAGGTGATGTGTGGGGTGATGTGTTGGGGTGTATACTGTGATGTAGGTTGATAGTGCATGAGTGAAGGTGTTCTGTGTCTGTGTTGGGTGTGTGCTGTTTGCTTGTCTTTGAGTGCTTGGTCTCTATTTTTTTAGTTGAAAGGGTTGTGGGTAATGTGGGTGTGTGTTTTATAGTGTTGTGAGTGTGTGGGTGTGGTGTGGGTGTCAGGTGTGTGTATTTTGAATTGTCCAATGTGGTGTTGTTTTGTAAGTGTGTGTATATTTTGAGCGCAACGCAGTGGCGGCTGGTGAGGTTTGTGAGTGGTGGGGCTGGGCTCGGCAGCGTGGCGGGGGATGGGCGTGCACATTTAAAAAAAAAAAAAGAAATCGCATTCGCAGCCCATAGTAACAGATTAGAACACATGCCTATCAGCAACAATTTCCCCTGACTTAAGGTTTGCAATAATATCCGCAGTAATATTTTCCTTTTAACTAGCCCTCTGCCTACTCTTGCCTCACAAAGACTATTTTAAGGCTAAGGCTTTACGAGGCTCAGGCCTCAGGACGCGTGTGAAATTAATCTGGCGCTGTATTTGGAATAAATCGCATATTGCCTTTGATATGCCCTGTGCTTCGTTTACGGCGTTGTTCAAGTGTTAACCGACTGAGAGGATTGTTTTTAAGAGCCCTTCACCTCACCTGCCTTCAAAGCACTGAAACGTTTGGCGCCTGTGCTGTACATTTCACACTTTTGGTGCACTGAATGTCCCCGAGTTTTTATTACGAGCCCAGACTCTAATTAAACGTTCCGTTAAAGAAACTGTTATTTTTTCATTGTACTACTAAACTAGTGCACGATCTCTGCAAGAATTAAATACATTTCAGAAAGAGTTCAGGTTTTAATCTCAATCCCAGCTGTGATCGAACCTTACCTTTCCTTGGTAAATAACCCCTAGCGTGGATTTTATTTAACTAATTGATCGAACATGGCACATTTTTGTGTAAATTCCTTATTGCGGTTGACGTATCCTATGCTGCCCCTGTGACTGCAGTCCTTGCAAAGCACATTGCTCTTTATATTGCTTTGTGTATGTTATGTGGTGTCTAGAAAGGGACATCCTGCCGGCCCGAGACCAAACGAGAACCAATCAGCGCTTGATTTAGTTGAGACATTTATGGTATATTATTTCATATTCAATATTCACTAATTCACATACCTGATTTTCGGTAAACTCAATCCATCAAACGTTCGATGCACTGCAGCACTGTGTGAAAAATTGCCGCCTGCCACAGCCACACCCTTTCCCAATTCCCAGCTCGTCACAGGGTGAGAGGTCCCACCCACGCCCTCTGCCTCTGGGAAGTTGGGAAAGGGTGGGGTGAATGCTCTCCACTCCCTGATTGACGTGGAGGCTAAGCGCTTCAGGGCTTGAAATAAAAACGCCCGGGGCTAACTTGGCCTCCGCGTCATCAGGGGGTGGAGACAAGGCCTTTATGATGGGTCTTTGCTGAAGCTGATGACCTCACAGGCCTCAGGGCTGTGAGATTATCAGCCCGGCAAATAGACTCACTTTGGGCCTGCATTTGAAGTGAGCATGTGACGTCAGTCACGTCACTTCACTTGTCGAGCAACATTAATGCTCGACACTCGGTGAGTGGCTGTTTTATAACGTTTTTATAAAATTACAACAGGGTATTATAATAATTTTTTAATTTTAAAAACGATCGCTTTTTTTGATCGCTTTGTGAAGGAGGGCGGAGCCCCGACGCCCATGTAGAGAAACTGCCACTGGCGCAACGGTATGTACCGCCAATGGTTTACCACGGTTGAAAGACCGCCGCGTTGATTCATGGAACGTGATACTGTGCGTATATTCCTGTTGGCATAACGGTGTGGGTTTTTGTACCGCCAGTTTGTCACTGACCTTTAGTGTGGCGGACTTGGGTGGGTGTCTGTATTGTGGCAGTGGTCTCTGTGTGGGTCATAATACCCGTGTCAGATTACCGCTGCAATCACGGTATCTTGGCAGCCGTTGGCACGGCGGTAAGCAGGATTTACCACCAGGGTTGTAATGAGGGCCTAAGTCTCAGAAACATGCTATATAAGTACAGAGTCACAAAAGGTGAAGTAAAGCATTGAAACAGATTAAAGGGTACAAGCATAAGGCATGGAAGAATCTCAGCTGCAGCAATGCAGGCGATAAGAAATAGCATTTGGTGATCAGTATACAAGTCGTGGCCTAATCATTTGAAAACTAATCTAAACTAAATATTTTAGCTCAGCTATGGGGAACCCTAATTATTTTTCAGGAAATACAGGAAATGATAGAAACAAAAGGAAAGTGTCAGCATTACAGCAACCTAAGTAGAAGTTCTTATAGAGAGGTGCACGTAGTATGAAGCCACTCAACCAGATTAGGAATAGAGGGTTCTGTATCTCTCAAATTCCAAGGTAATCTGCTATTGCCAAAGGGTAAAGAGGTCTGCTCTTATCTAGCTAAATGAATACCAATTTAGACCTTGCAGAACCTTTGAGTGTAGGAGGCTGGCCTGGTTTGTAGTGGGTATCTAAGGTACATACACCTTATACCAGGTCCAGTTATCCCTTATTAGTGAAATGTAGGCAGTGTTCTAGCAGCTTAGGCTGTCTAGAGGTAGCTGTAGCAGAGCAGTTTAGGCTGAACTAGGAGATGTGCAAAGCTCCAGCAATACCACTATAGTTACACAGTACTTATACACAATAAAATACAATACTCAGTGTTACCAAAAATAAAGGTACTTTATTTTAGTGGTACAAGGCCGAAAATATCTTAAAGGCAATACTCCTTCTAGAGGTATGTATTATACACAATAAATACACTAGTAACCAAAATCAGGTAAGTAAACAGTCATAGAATAGTGCAAACAGAAGAAAATACAATAGATTGCAATGGGCCTAGGGGCAACACAAACCATATACTAAAATAGTGGAATGCGAATGTCGATTTCCCCCCTTGGTAAGTGTAGCGTGTAGAGAGGCACTGGGAGTGTAACAAAACACCAATGGTAAGTAAAGTACCCCACCCCAGAGCCCAGGAAAGCATGAGTAAAGTACAGCAAGTTTCCTCAGGACACACTACAAGTCCTGATAAAGGATTTTGCAAGAACCAAGCAACAAACGATGGATTCCTGGACCTGTGGATAGAGGAGACCAAGTCCAGAAGTTGAAGAAGAGTCCAAAAGCCCCTGCCAACCTGGAAGAAGATGCAAAAGTGGATTCTCTGGTCAGAAGAAAAGTACAGAAAAGCACCAAAGAAGATGGCTGCGGGTTCCTGCTTGGTGCAGATGATGTCCCACGTCGAGTTGTTGGATGCAGGCTGTTTGCGTCACTGGATTCCACCAACAAGCCTTGGTTCATGCAAACGTGTGTTTTGCATCAAAGAGGAGCTGCCCGGACCCAGGAGGGACCTGGGGGTCTCAACTCAGACTGAGGAAACAGATGGGTCTCCCAGCACTTCAGAGAGCCCTCAGAAGACCAGGCAGCACCCACGGGAGTCCCAGGACATGGGGACAAATGAGTTGCAAAGTGCAGTCATTGCAGCACTACACAGGAGGATCCCACGGCACCAGAGAACAACTCAGAGAGCTCTGCATTGCAGGATGGAGTGCTGGGGACCTGGGCTAAGCTGTGCAAGAAGAACTTTTGGAAGAAGTGCACAGAAGCCCAAGGAGCTGCACAGGGGTAATGTCTGGCACGAGGAGGCAAGCTCTTACCTCCACAAAATTTGAACAGCTGAACCTTTGGAAAGTCAGGGTCACTTTGGTCCACCACCTTTGTTCCAGGGATCAATCTCGTTGACAGGAGAGGAGCGCCAGAGTACAGGTCTCATCGTAAAAGGGTGCCAGCCTAAGCAGGGAAATGACTCAGTCACTCCACAGGAGATTCCTTCGGTCCTTCTGGTGCAGGGTGAAGACAGGCAGTCCTCAGAGTGTGCACACCTAGGAAACTGTTGCAGTTGCTGGCTGGATCTGAATTTGCATGTCACAGGAGTCGTCCTGGATACTTTGTTGCAGTTACAGCGGTTCCTGGAGCAGTCTGCGGTTGATCCGACGGTCAGAAGCTGAAGCAGAGGATGCAGAGGAGTCCTGGAAGAATCTTGCAAACCGAATCTGAGGAAACACCCTGAGGAGAGACCCTAAAGAGCCCTGAGAGGGGGATTGGCTACCTACCCAGGTATGCACCTATCAGGAGGGGTCTCTGACATCACTCAGCGTTCTCAGAGGGTCCCCACACCTTGGAATCCAAGATGGCTAACACCAGGGAAACTCTAGAGGAGCTATGGGCACCACTCCCCTTTCCTTTGTCCAGTTTCAAGCCAGAGGAGGGATTGGGGATCCCTGAACCAGTGTAGACTGGCTTATGCAAGGAGGGCACCATCTGTGCCCTTCAAAGCATTTCCAGAGGCTGTGGGAGGCTATGCCTCCCAAGCCTGTAACACCTATTTCCAAAGGGAGAGGGTGTAACACCCTCCTTCCAAGGGAACTGTATTGTTCTGCCTTCCTGGGATTGCGCTGCTCAGTCCCCAGGAGGGCAAAATCCTGTCTGTGAGGTGGCAGCAGCTTAGGTTGCAAAGGAAACCTCAGAGAGCAGGTTTGGCAGTACTGGGGTCTGTGGTGGGGCCCAAGGGTGCATGGGATTGCCCCCTCAGTACCAGATTTGGATTGGGGGGACAATTCCATGATCTTAGACACGTCACAATGCCGTATTCGGAGTTACCATTGTGAAGCTACATATATGTATTGGCATATATGTAGTGCACGCTTACAATGGCGTCCCCTTTTCACTCAGGCTGCAGTGGAAGTCCTGATGAAAGGTTTGAATGAGCTCTTTATGGGTGGCAAAAGAAATGCTGCAGCCCATAAGGATCTCCTGGAACCCCAATATCATATACTAGGGACATACAAGGGGGTTCCAGTGTGCCAATCGGAATTGGAATATAGAGTCACTAATGTAAAGTTACCAATTTGGTAAGTAAAGAGAGCATAAGCACTGAAAGTTCTGGTTTGCAGAACTTCAGTGACACAGTCAAGCATACTGACAACAGACATAGGCCACAAACTATGAGAACTGGGGTCGTGGCTAGCAGGATCCCAGTGAGACAGGCAAAACACACTGACAAATAGGGTTTTAACTATGAGCACTGGGGTCCTGGCTAGCAGGATCCCAGTGAGAAAGTAAAAACACACTGACAAACATTCACAAACAGGCCAAAAATGGGCGTAGCCATGCTAGAAATAGGTTACTATCTAAACGTCGAGAATCCGATTCATCAATACCAGTAGTTTTCCATCTTTCATGCACAATTGGAATTGGCAACTCCCATCAAATTCTCATTGAGTCGAACATCAGGACGACCTTGAGAGCCTTTAGTAGCACAACACACAAATAGGAGTCTTCCTTCTCAGTTCGTTAGTGCTCCCTATGTCCTTGCCAAAATATCTGTCTGTATCCTACTATAGTAAATCCATAACATGCCTTTCATTAACTGTAGACTCAGATGGGTGTAACTGCAAATAAAGAATGATGCAACGCGAGGAAACTCCAGGTTGAAGGTTAGACACACAATCAACAATTCAGACCTTTAGTCAATCTAATTTAGCATGATACTTCAATGCACATTCAAAATACAAGATTATACATACATTTTCAACTAGTCTCTCAACAATTTATAAATTATCTGTAAGTTCACCATAATATCTTACTCAAAATACGTGAATATAAATGTGCACAAGTATTAAACTCCAGCATGCTAAAATCATCATTTGAATGCTCATTATTCATCTCCCACTGTGAATGCTCCTTCAATGATACTTTGGATGCTCCAATATATGTTAGTAGTATCAAACACGTGATATATGCATTGTTGGTTACAATTCTGTATCACTCTTGCAGTGCATATTAGCACAGCCAAAGTTATCTGTTTTTAATGTTTTAATTTAATTCTGCTAATGATTTTACTTACACAACCATCACTGTTAACAAATGAATAGAGATTTGTTACTAAGTTCACACAGAAAGGTGCAGCATTTCTAAAGAAAGTGAATTATGTGAGCATGTAAGAGAAATAACATTGTAGTTGTTAAGAAAAGTTTCATTCAACATCACGGTCTATAGACTATTTTATTCTTGGTGAGAAGATGAGGAGTGGTCTTGTCCTCATGAGGGCATCAAAAGATGATTGGCTGGTTGAAGAAAGAGGAACCAGGGAACTGAAGCACTGAAAATATGTGATGCCTATAACAGTGCATGATCCCAGAGTAGGGTAACTGCATTCCTAGGCCTTTCGTTCACAGAGCAGTCTGCTTTGTCATTTTCCAGGCTGAGACTTAACTGTGTTTCCTGAATGTCTCTTTATGGCAAGATCTGCTTTGATTGATTATTGAATATTGAGCTAATTTGGCGCTGAAGCTTTATGCTTATTGACTTCTCTTTCATGGGAACTCTTTATGGGTTCTAACTGACACCCTTTCTGTTCCCACTCCTAGAATAGGGACTTTTTCCTTTTTAGGATGCCATTAATGTTTTTCTTTTGTTTTATTGATTACTTATTTTGATTATCTTCAAAACTAATGACTGATATGGATGAATTTAAATTCTGTTTTTGATAAAGATAATTCACAAAAAGATTTGTTTAATAAAACCCTGAAAACTCATACTAAATCCTCATCATAGACTGAAAATAGAATTGGGATTGTGGTGACAATTTAATGGGTTGTACTGTTCTTGGTTAATCCTAGCCAATGACACAGATCCATTGGCCTGTGACTAACAACAACAATTTCTCTCTGATGAAAGGTATATTTGTCTCATAAACCGATACCTTTACTAAGATCAGCAACCCAGAAGCTAAAAGATAAGAAATTGGTCAATGCACAGAACATGATAAGGAGACATTGAAAGCAGGTGTCAAATATCTCATGGATTCGCCATGAAGACTACAAATGAAGAAAAGTGCCACAGTTACGGCCCACAAGTGCTGTCGAAGAAAACCCCATTTGAACTCTTGTTCAAAAAATGGGTAGACCCCAGTTTGATCATAATCAAATCCTGCTCTCGGGAATGAATTTGGTCGTAAAATAATGTTAAACTACAGAGAAAATAATGTAACAGTTGATTGCAATTGTCAAAGTTTATCTGTCCTGGACTAAATCACCAAAGGGACTAAACTAGCGGTCTGGCTTCCTCAAAAGGCTAGAAGGTGTCCAAAAGAACAGCCCTACGGACCGAGGGGTTGTAAGTGAAGAAAAGATACGTATTCCGAAGCAGGCTCTGGGAAGCGGAAAAAACAATGGTAGGAGCATCTCATAACTCGTTCTTTTCAATAAAGCTTCTGTTTGGTGAGATAAAGCTGTGGTTAGCAGTCATCTGTAAACTTTATATATTGTGATTTGAATCTCTTTCCTCAGTCCATCAGTGATTATTGAATGTCTTTATTTGTGCGTTTTTGTTTATGACATAATTTCAGTAAATATGAACTCTCTGTTTAACAAAATCTCTGATGCATTTCGACAGATAGTTAATCTGTTTTATGAAAGTAGTGTTTCATGTGTTCTCTTTGAACCCTTGAAGGAATTGCAGCTGTGCTACTGAATTTTGTTGTAGTCAAATCATCTTAGATGTCGCTGACTGCATGTTTTCTAATGCATGTTAAAGTATATTAGATGTTTTCTTGACTTCATTACAGTGTGCGTGGATAGTAGACTACACTGTCAGAAGTTTGAATGCTGCCACATTTGAGGATTTTAAGCAGACTTAGCGATGAGTCTTATTCCTTCTCTTATTTACCCCAACCTATTTCTGCTCTTGCTCCTAATCATCCTCCTGCAAGACTACAATCATTTTGTTTACAGTGGAAGGAATAACAAAGAATTACTGTCTTATTGTCAGGAAGTACCTTGTGGTGAGGGAATAGGAAAGGAAGAGGAAGATGGATTGCCTTGGTATCTCCTCCATGATTCCGTCTCACATACTGATTCACATCTTCTTTATTCACAGCCTTCCACAAGTATACAATACGAAGGGGCATTCTCCTTGGACACAAACCCCGACTCTTGTAAAAGGATAGGCCCGATTTACATTCAAACAGAAAGAACGAAGGCAACGCCTTTAATTCAGCCGTAGTTACCGGTCACATGATACAGGGGTTGCCCAATCAGAAATCGGCTGGGGAGATAAACCTGGCTGAAATGGAAATCCAGGAGAGAAAGACGAGGAACAGTTAAAGCAGGGGGAGTCACATAGGCGATAGTCAAGCAGGCAATGAAGATGCCATGCTTGGGTGAAGGAGACGAGAAGGGGAGAATCAAACACTCCTACCGACCCAAAGGCCGCCTCAGAGACCGAGCTACAGGATGTAGCACGAGAAGCGAAGACCACAAACAAAGCCGAGGGCCACCGACTAAACGAGACGCCCCGCCACACTCCAGGAGGAGCGTGGCTATTCCCGTTATAAAATCGCCTCCTGGAAGTTTTTTTTTCCTTCGAAAATACCTTAAAGCTGTGTTGTTCATTCGAGGAACTTGGTAACATTAAACCTTGCAAGGGTCCTTGAGAAGTAAAACCCGAATCTGTCACAATCATTGGCATGCTCGGTACAGGAACACTACCCGTGAGGTTAGAATTCTGTCAGGACCGGAGGCTTTGGATTATGCTACTCTATCTTTACTACAACACACAGCAGCCAATAAAACAGTAAAACAGGAAAAACTAAATTTCCCATAAACATAAGCCTAGTAATGACCCTCCAATCAGGCTGCACTATCTCCTATATAGTACAAAGCAAGCAAAGTCCGTCCTCTTACTTTGCTGATTCGCAAAAGAGATAAGTGCCTCGTTTTTGCTGTGTATTTATATGTTTAAACCTTGATATTTTCACAAGTGTTTAATTATATCTTTCAATGAACGCAGCAATTGCCTTCAAGTGCCATTTAATGTTCCTTTTAGCGGCTTTGCCGCGTTGCTTGGAAACAATTTTTCGGATAGTTTCCCTTCCGAACAGCCGGTGGGGGGTCTCAGGGGAAACGCAGCCTCTGCAGATTAGTCCGTTTTCTGTGGCATACTCGCGTGTGCGCAAACCTTTAATCCTTCGGGTTTGCAAACACGCGATCGGCATTCTTAGGAGCTGGACATCTGCCGACTCCACGCTCCCCTCATACACTCGTTGGGGCTGTAATAATACTGTTAGAGCCTTGCTCGAGGGGATTAGGTGCCAGTCCCCATCATTTCCCCTCATTTTCCCTTGAATATTATTGTTAATATTACTTTCTTTCACCGGCAGAGGTCTGTTTGACCTTCCTGGCACCAGGGCTTTCCCCACCTTGCTGACTTTTTACAGCATTACATTTGGGACCTCTAATTGTTATTCCTCCAGACTGCCAGCATGGCACAACAAGATGATTATTATGGGGAGTATACAGAAGGCCATCACGTGGAGGAACGCCTGGTCGAGGCTCTTGATTACCATGTGCAAGACTCTGTAAATAAGGCTTTGGTGAAGGCTTTACGCCCTTTTGCTCAACCTATATTTAATTTTGTCCGCATGCGATTTGGCACAGGCTCAGGGAACCCCACCCCAAATGGGGTCGAAATAAATGAGCCTGGCCGGTCTGATTTGTACCCCTTTGAGCATACCATTAACTCGGTATCAAATGATCACGAGTACGGCGCCTTTTTCGATCAGGGAAGTGACCCAATGGCACAGTCAAGACGCAGTTCCTCAGACACCTCTTCCATATCCGATTCTGAGGATAAGTCCTCGTCAGATAAGCGCAAAGGCAAACGCAAATGCAAAAAGCGCCATTATGACAACTCTGATCTTTCTCCCCCTCCGGCGAAATACTTGCTCTTCGATCCTGACAATATCATTCACCCCAAATCAACCGAATGGACTCCGTGTCCGGAAATGGCTGCTTATGTTCAGTCCAGACTCAGGAAGAGTTTTGAAAAAGACATTCATAGTACTCTACGTTCGGAGTGCCCTCGACCGTCTCTCGAGGGAAAGGTAGCGGAGACTCCCAAATCAGACCCACACATGATTACTTTTTTTAAGAAGTTCTCCAAAGACCCAAAGAAGAGTATTGATAGAGCTTGGTGCGGTTGCCAAGATACACTTCTGGATATTTCAGGTCCCCTAACCAAAATCTTGGGCCTAGCAATCCAAGCCAAGGAATCGCAAGAGCCCATTGACCCAGACACTTTGCTGGAATGGGCACAGAGAGCTATTTCCCTGCTGGCTAACGCTAATCGTTCAATGTCCACCGAACGCAGAAAATCCTTTTTGATCCGCATCGACCCAAAGCTGACAGAACTGGCTTCAGTGGATGCTGGACTGGCTGCCAAAGGCCTTTTGTTTGGCAATAGGTTCATCAAGGATCTTGCCAAATACGTCGCTACTTTTTCAGCGTTAGACAATGCCCAGACTTCTATTAAAAAAGTGTTTAACAGTGGCCGTTTCAGAGGTCGATCGTCAGGCAGCTTCGCTTCCCAGACCTCTCGCCCCTACCAAAGAAACCTTGGAGAATCCACTCATCAGTCCAATCCCAACTTCTATCCAAACAGAAGTCGCGGCTACAAGGGTCGTAATCCCAGAGGACCTCGCAGAGGAGGATACTACAGACAAAACACCCATCAAGCAGGTAAGTCTAATATCTTACACAGAGGTTGTTTTGGGGGGAAGAATGAGTCATTTTGTTCAAAATTGGCTTTTGATTACTCAGGACGCTTGGGTGTTGGACACAATTTCAGGCTACCATCTAGAGTTTTATTCCGAACCCCGTCAATCCGAGATCCCACCTCCTCTCCATTTTTCCCAACAAGAGATGCTTTTTATAGATCAAGAGTTAAGGACTCTGTTACAAAAAGGTGCGATTGTCGAATCGGATCCTCACCCAAGAGGTTTTATAAGTGCAATTTTTCTGGTTCAGAAAAAGGGAGGGGGGTCCCGTTTAGTCCTCAATCTGAAACATTTCAATACCTGGATAGTGTATCGACATTTCAAGATGGAAGGTATCCATCTTCTCAGAGATCTTTTACAGGAAGGAGATTGGATGGTCTGTCTGGATCTCAAAGACGCGTATTTGACCATCCTGATTTTTGCTCCACATCGCAGATTTCTTCAGTTCCTTTGGAGAAACCGATGTTATGAATTTTCAGCCCTCCCTTCCTGTCTTTCTTCGGCCACTTGATGCTTCAGAAAAGTAATGCAACCGGTAATGCAGTGGTTACGGGGAAAAAGGGGTTCGTCTGATAATTTATCTTTACGATATTCTCATTATGGCCCAAGAAGAACGTCTTGCTCGTCTCCATCTCTCATGGACGATGCAGCTCCTTCAAGATCTCGGCTTCATTATAAATGTGGAGCAGTCTCAACTTCAACCAGTTCAGAACACAGAACTCTTAGGGTTCAGGATAGATTCCATTGCGGCTCTGTTGAAATTGGCATTGACCAAAAGACTTGCCATAAAGAAAGAGTTGAAGAAAGATTTGTTGACTCATTCAATTTCCTTGAGGGTACTTGCCCGTCTGGCGGGCCTCCAAGCATTATCTATTCAGGCCATTTTCTCGGGACCTCTTCACTATCGTGCCTACAAAAGCTAAAGATTCTTCATCTTCAGAAGGGCCTGACGTACCCCAATTTGATTGTTCTGTCTCACGAAGCCCAAACGGGGCTTCAATGGTCGCTTGTAATGGCAGAGTGATTTTCGCCTCGGTTCCAGAAGTGGTCATAGAGTCAGATGCCAGCAGATGGGACTGGGGTGCCAGGTGTGGCCAGATAGAGACGGGGGTTGTTGGTCTCTGGAGGAGCTTCAACTGCATATCAATTGCTTAGAACTCTTGATGGGATCTTTTGCAGTGAAGACTTTGTCCCCTTCCAAATCGAAATGTTGTATTCTCCTGAAAATGGACAATATTTTCAGCAGTTTGATATATCAACAACCCTGTCCTAGATGTTGGCCGAAATTGCCAAAGACTTCTGGCATTTTTGCCTAGCTCATCAGATTTCTGTGTCAGCGGAATATATTCCAGGGAACGTGAATATAGTGGCGGACTACAGGTATCTGAGAGATGCCAGCGATTGGCATCTCCACCCCAGGATATTTCAATTCCTGAATCATCTCTGGGGCCCATGCAAGATAGATCTGTTTGTCTCCCGTTTGAATACGCATCTCCCGCTCTTCTTCAGTTGGAGGCCAGATCCGAGTGGCCTCAGTTCAGATGCTTTTCTCCAGAACTGGAAAGGGGACGTGCACCTTGCCTTTCCCCCGTTTTCCATGATCCGTTGAGTTCTCTCACAAGTCATTCGGCAGGAAGCAGAGTTGATTCTGGTAACACCGTGTTGGAAGGCACAGGCTTGGTGCCCGATGGCGCTGGCCTTGTGCTGTGCTGCCCCAATTCGAATCTTCCCGTCAAGGGACCTATTATTGGATTCAATGGGAAATCCTCACCCCCTGATTCTAGAAAATCAATTGTTTCTCATGGCCGGGAGAATATCGGGGGAACCTCTCAAGGTCCGGGAATTTCAGAAGACACTAGATTCTTCCTTTTCCAATCCTTGGCACCTAGTACGCATAAAAGATATGCCTCCGCCTGGAGGAGATGGTTGGATTGGTGCAGTCAAAGGAATGTGGATCCCCTGGGGGGCCTCAGTGCAAATGATAGCAAACTTGTTGTCTCACGTTGCAGCTCAGGGGCTTGCATACAGGACAGTGAATAATCTTAGGTCTGCCATTTCAGCTAAGCATCCTCATATTGAGGGTAAACCGGTAGGGGAACATCCACTAATTTGTAAGCTATTGCTTGGTGTTCGTATGCTTCGCCCTCCTCTTCCAAAATATTCATCTCTTTGGGATGTTAATGTCATTTTAAGATTCTTGGTTGCTTGGCCGGCCAATGAAGCTCTTTCAAGAAAACAATTATCGGCAAAATTGACTATGCTGCTTTGTTTAATTTCATACAGAAGAGTTTCGGATGTCAAAGCCTTGGACATTGCAGGTAGAGTTTTTACTCCTACAGGAGTATCTTTTCGCATCTCTAACCGTACAAAGTCAAATTCGAGATGTATTAGCTATCCAGCTTTTAGCGATAACTCCAAACTTTGTGTGGTAAATTGTTAAAAAACATATGAAGATTTTACTAGACAGTTGCGAAGAGAGTAAATGGGAAATTGTTAATTTCCTTGCAGAAGCCTTTTGGCCCAGTTTCCTCGGCGACTCTCGCGAGATGGCTCAGATGGTTGTTGCAAGAAGCAGGAATAGATGTTTCCATTTTTGGAGCTCATTCTGTTCGGGGAGCTATGGTTTCTAAGGCTTTCGATTCAGGTTCCAGATTGGAAGATATAATGACAGCAGCTGATTGGTCATTAGATTCCATGTTTAAATTGTTCTATAATAAGCCAATTGTTGATGTTGTTTCTAATGTGATCGCTTACTTTAAACTAGCATAAACCGAAGCCTCCGGTCGTGACATAGATTAAAAAAGTTTCTAGCTTACCTGACAAGAATTTTCAATTCTATTAAGGACACGGAGGCAAGGATTATCCCACCCGGAAGCATTTGATTATTATCATATATAAATTCAAAGTATTTTGTCCCACCCTGTATGGATTATACTATGTATTCAGTACTATTTTACAGTAGATTGTTCAAATATATACAATGTTATACAATATCAGGATGTTACCGTTTTCCTTTCTTCTTTATAGATGAGAAACCAACCTGATAGATGTTGGAACATTCTGCTAAGAATTGGAAGAGTTTGTGTATTCCTGCACCGTTGTGCAAGTCCTTCTAGGTTCCTGTTTTGGGAATATGTTGTTGTTGGACTGAGTTCTCGAGGATAAATTGGTTCAGATTCTCTTACAATGGACGGGCAAAAAAAGAGGAAGGACTTTGCTTGCTTTGTACTATATAGGAGATAGTGCAGCCTGATTGGAAGGTCATTACGAGGCTTATGTTTATGGGAAATATAGTTTTTTGTGTTTTACTGTTTTTATTGGCTGCTGTGTGTTGCAGTAAAGATAAGAGATTAGCATAATCCTCGCCTCCGTGTTTTAATAGAATTGAAAATTCTTCTTGCGTAAGCTAGAAACTTTTTGATTCGTATTCATGTATGAGAGAAGATTTTCGTTGTTTTTTTTTTTGTTTTTGTTTCTCTCCTCCATCTTTTTCTAAACTCGAGCTATACGTCACTAGGGGTGCTTTGCAAGTCGCTTGCCTGAAACTCGTCTATTCTGATACCCTTCCCTACAGGGTTATGTTACCTCAGAATTCGCAAAAGCATGGTATTGCGGGTGTTTGGGAGACATATACAGGGAGTGCAGAATTATTAGGCAAATGAGTATTTTGACCACATCATCCTCTTAATGCATGTTGTCTTACTCCAAGCTGTATAGGCTCGAAAGCCTACTACCAATTAAGCATATTAGGTGATGTGCATCTCTGTAATGAGAAGGGGTGTGGTCTAATGACATCAACACCCTATATCAGGTGTGCATAATTATTAGGCAACTTCCTTTCCTTTGGCAAAATGGGTCAAAAGAAGGACTTGACAGGCTCAGAAAAGTCAAAAATAGTGAGATATCTTGCAGAGGGATGCAGCACTCTTAAAATTGCAAAGCTTCTGAAGCGTGATCATCGAACAATCAAGCGTTTCATTCAAAATAGTCAACAGGGTCGCAAGAAACGTGTGGAAAAACCAAGGCGCAAAATAACTGCCCATGAACTGAGAAAAGTCAAGCGTGCAGCTGCCACGATGCCACTTGCCACCAGTTTGGCCATATTTCAGAGCTGCAACATCACTGGAGTGCCCAAAAGCACAAGGTGTGCAATACTCAGAGACATGGCCAAGGTAAGAAAGGCTGAAAGACGACCACCACTGAACAAGACACACAAGCTGAAACGTCAAGACTGGGCCAAGAAATATCTCAAGACTGATTTTTCTAAGGTTTTATGGACTGATGAAATGAGAGTGAGTCTTGATGGGCCAGATGGATGGGCCCGTGGCTGGATTGGTAAAGGGCAGAGAGCTCCAGTCCGACTCAGACGCCAGCAAGGTGGAGGTGGAGTACTGGTTTGGGCTGGTATCATCAAAGATGAGCTTGTGGGGCCTTTTCGGGTTGAGGATGGAGTCAAGCTCAACTCCCAGTCCTACTGCCAGTTCCTGGAAGACACCTTCTTCAAGCAGTGGTACAGGAAGAAGTCTGCATCCTTCAAGAAAAACATGGTTTTCATGCAGGACAATGCTCCATCACACGCGTCCAAGTACTCCACAGCGTGGCTGGCAAGAAAGGGTATAAAAGAAGGAAATCTAATGACATGGCCTCCTTGTTCACCTGATCTGAACCCCATTGAGAACCTGTGGTCCATCATCAAATGTGAGATTTACAAGGAGGGAAAACAGTACACCTCTCTGAACAGTGTCTGGGAGGCTGTGGTTGCTGCTGCACGCAATGTTGATGGTGAACAGATCAAAACACTGACAGAATCCATGGATGGCAGGCTTTTGAGTGTCCTTGCAAAGAAAGGTGGCTATATTGGTCACTGATTTGTTTTTGTTTTGTTTTTGAATGTCAGAAATGTATATTTGTGAATGTTGAGATGTTATATTGGTTTCACTGGTAATAATAAATAATTGAAATGGGTATATATTTTTTTTTGTTAAGTTGCCTAATAATTATGCACAGTAATAGTCACCTGCACACACAGATATCCCCCTAACATAGCTAAAACTAAAAACAAACTAAAAACTACTTCCAAAAATATTCAGCTTTGATATTAATGAGTTTTTTGGGTTCATTGAGAACATGGTTGTTGTTCAATAATAAAATTAATCCTCAAAAATACAACTTGCCTAATAATTCTGCACTCCCTGTAGAAAGTGTTTTTTTTTTTTTAAACACTTACCTTTAGCTGTTTCCTGAGGGACATTTCCTGACCTAGTGGTCCTACCTTCAAGGTTCTTGGAAAAAGAGAAGAAAGGGCAAGAGAATGAATTACTTTACACACTATCATAAATGTCTAATAAAAGGAAAACGGAGATTACACCAAAAAAACGGAGGTTACACCAAAATAAATCCCGCTTGTGTATCACATGGCGGCGAATGCAGGCAGTCGTCCATTGACACAAAATAGAAGGAGTGGTCTACCAGTTGGTATAAGGACAGAAGAAAATTGAATGGGCTATTGAGTAGCAGACGGACTCGGCTAAGGCTGACAGAGAGACCATAAGGGAGGCAGTTAAAGCACAGGCTGACAGACTACATAGCATAGGGTAATAGAAGACCAACAACAACTAGCCACCAATACCTCTGCCCTGCGACCCCCAAATCCAATCAATGTGGGAGTAGCGCTACAGAAATATGCAGCGGGGGAAGATCCTAATACATTTTTGTCAAATTTCAAACAAGGGGTGAGAGCTTGTGCCTGGCCGCAGGATAAATGGTCTCTCTTTCTCGCTCATCTCCTATCAGGGGAAGCTCAGGCAGTCTATCAGGTTGCCAATCCACAAGGGAACACTCCATACATGGAGATCAAATGTGTTATCTTAGATCACCTTGGAATGGATGTGGAAACTTATCGGGTTAGAGTCCGCAAAGAAAAGGGGTCACCTGGAGATACTCTTAAGACCTTATTTTTCAAACTAAAAATGACCGCTGACAAATGGCTAAGACCAACAGAAAGCACAAAAGAGGACACAAGGAATCATATATAGCCTGAACAATTTCTAGAAGCTCTTCCCCTCCCCACTCAGCAATGGTTAAGGTAACACATGAACCTTACTATAGAGTAGGCAGTTGAGATGGCCACCTCTTTTTCTCAGGCTCAACTTCGTACATTTTCACGGGAACCGGCGAAATCTCAATGAAACTTAACACCATCCAGCAGAAAGAACGAAAGAAAGACAAGTAAAAGTATCACAGATTGCACAAAAGGAATGGGATATAAATCTGAAACACCACTGCTAAACGGCCTCAATGCTTGTGGGGAGTGGTGTCATATCGCTCGAGTGTGCTCCCATAAAAAGTCGACAGAAAAACCTATGGAAGTTAATTAATCCCCTTGTGGCATTCTACTTCCAGGTAGAAGTTTTAGAGAGGCCAAAGTAAAACGATTGCAACCTTACAGAACGCATGGCAATGTGCCCATAATACCCAGAAAACACTCCAATTAGTCTTACACTCATTTACTCACATTAATGGGATTACTATATAGGATGGAGAAAAAAGGGAGTTATCCACAACTGCTGGTTACCCATGAGTTCAGAGACCAGATTTTGTTCTGTGCTCACTCTCATTTATCAGCTGGACACACTGGGGCACAAAAGACAACCCGGATGGTTTGGGGTCATTTCTATTAGCCGGGTGTCTATGCCTCAATAAAGAAATATTGTCAGGAATATGAGGTCTGCAAGAGGAAAAACCTTTCTGCCCAACCCGGTTCCCTTACAACCCCTTCCTATTATAGAGAAACCATTTGAGCGGGTAGGAATGGACCTCATAGGACCCCTTCCAAGGTCTAACAAGGGAAACCAATTTTTAATAGTCTTGGAGGACTATGTGACGAGGTACTCAGAAGCCATACCCCTAAAGGAAGATATGACCCGAAACACTGCACAGATCCTAGTTGACGTCTTCTCCTCAGTGGGCTTCCCCAAGGAAATACTCAAGGATCAAGAAACCCCATTTGTATCACAGCTCATGAAACAAGTATGCCAAGTGCTTAATCTGTTCCATAGCAAAACCCATGTATATCACCCACAAACAGATGGCTTAGTTGAGTGATACACAACACTCTTAAGCTTACCCTGAAAAAAATGCTCACTGGAGAGGGGAAAATTGGGATCAGTCGTTGCCCTTGGCTCTCTATGTCATCAGGGGAAAAGTCCAAAGTAGCCTTGGCTGCTCCCCGTTTGAGCTGTTATATGGTAGACAACCTTGTAGTCTGCTTGAGATGACAAAAGAGATATGGGAAAAAGACTCTGGAGACGAAGCCACTAAACTAATACAACACACTTGGAGCTTGAGGACACGAATCAGCAAGCTCCAAGATCTAGCTCATGCCAATCTTGAAACCATGCAGAAGAGGCAAAACTGTATAATAAAGAAAGAAATGGTGGAAATACTAGTTCAAAGACTGGGCTCGGGTCCTTATGCCCTCCTCTACTAAAATGTTTAAGGCATAATGGAAAGGACCGTACAAAATTGTATCTAAAATAGGCAAGGTCACATACCGGCTCCAAATGACACCTAGAAAGCAGGAAAAATGACCATATAAGTCACCTGAAGAAGTGGTTGAGACCCTTTACAAAACAAATTCAAATGACCTAACCTGTGGTCCTTCAAGCTAACACCCTCGACCAGTTAGTTATCAATGATGCCTTAGCCCCTGAACAGAAAGAATATCACTTAAAGATCATTCTGCCATTTCCTTCTTTATTCTCAGATCTCCCGGAAGCACTCATCCGACTGAATACAATATACCCACTCAACCAGGGGTTGTTATTAAACAGAAACCCTACAGGATTCCAGCAACCAGAAGAGAATCCATGCAACAGGAAATAAATGTAATGTTACAAATGGGCGTCATCAAACCCTCCCAATGCATTTGATAATCACCTATTGTTTTAGTCCCTAAACCCGGCGGCTCAATACGCTTTTGTAGCGACTTCAGAGGTGTCAGCAGTGTATCCAAATTTGAAGCTTACTCCCTTCCCAGGGTAGATGAGTTAGTTGAGAAACTGGGAGATGCAAAATACATCACAACTTTAGATCTCACCAAGAGATATCGTCAAGATCAAGAAAAGCCTGCTTTTTCTACCCTCTATGGGTTGTTTGAGTTTACGGTCCTTCCATTTGGCCTCCATGGGGCTCCTGACCCTTTTCAAAGATTAATTAATTCAGTCTTACAGAAACATCAGGCTTATTCAGCAGCTTATCTCAATGATATTGTCAACCACCTTCTGACCTGAGAACAACACCTCTCCTATGTACACAACCTCCTATTGGAACTACGATTTGCCACTCTGCACGCTAATGCTGCGAAATCCAGAGTTGGGTACAGTAAAGTTAAGTACCTGGGGTATTCCCTGGGAAATGGGTTGATCGAGCCACAAGAGGAAAAGGTGAACTCTGTAATGGATGCCCCTCTACCCAAACCAAAAAGAGGTACAAGCCTTCTTTTGCTGCCTTGGCTATTATCAAAGGTGTATACCACAATAGTCTGACATAGCAGGCCCCTTGACCAATCTGTTAAAAAAAGGAACCTCCAGACAAGAGAACGAACATCCTTCCCAGAAAGTCCCAAAAGCCTTTTGTCTACTCAAACAGGCCCTTACTACTAATCTTGCTTTTCCAGATTTAAAAAAAATAGTTTATTCTAAAACAGATGCATCTGAAGTGGGGATCAGTGCTGTTTTATCTCTGCTTCATAATGACGGAGTAGAAGACCCCCTTCTGTACATTCGTCACAAGTTATTCCCACAAGAACAAAAATATCCAGTTGTATAAAAGGGGAGCCTGGCACTTAAGTGGCTATAGATAAGTTGTGTTACTATTTAGAGGGTGTAGGAAGTTGGCTCTGTATGTGCTATTTCAAAGTAAGGAATAGCATGCACAGAGTCCAAGGGTTCCCCTTAGAGGTAAAATAGTGGTAAAAATAGATAATACTAATGCTCTATTTTGTGGTAGTGTGGTCGAGCAGTAGGCTTATCCAAGGAGTAGTGTTAAGCATTTGTTGTACATACACATAGACAATAAATGAGGTACACACACTCAGAGACAAATCCAGCCAATAGGTTTTTATATAGAAAAATATCTTTTCTTAGTTTATTTTAAGAACCACAGGTTCAAATTCTACATGTAATATCTCATTCGAAAGGTATTGCAGGTAAGTACTTTAGGAACTTTAAATCATCAAAATTGCATGTATACTTTTCAAGTTATTGACAAATAGCTGTTTTAAAAGTGGACACTTAGTGCAATTTTCACAGTTCCTAGGGGAGGTAAGTTTTTGTTAGTTTTACCAGGTAAGTAAGACACTTACAGGGTTCAGTTCTTGGTCCAAGGTAGCCCACCGTTGGGGGTTCAGAGCAACCCCAAAGTCACCACACCAGCAGCTCAGGGCCGGTCAGGTGCAGAGTTCAAAGTGGTGCCCAAAACGCATAGGCTAGAATGGAGAGAAGGGGGTGCCCCGGTTCCGGTCTGCTTGCAGGTAAGTACCCGCGTCTTCGGAGGGCAGACCAGGGGGGTTTTGTAGGGCACCGGGGGGGACACAAGCCCACACAGAAATTTCACCCTCAGCAGCGCGGGGGCGGCCGGGTGCAGTGTAGAAACAAGCGTCGGGTTCGCAATGTTAGTCTATGAGAGATCTCGGGATCTCTTCAACGCTGCAGGCAGGCAAGGGGGGGATTCCTCGGGGAAACCTCCACTTGGGCAAGGGAGAGGGACTCCTGGGGGTCACTTCTCCAGTGAAAGTCCGGTCCTTCAGGTCCTGGGGGCTGCGGGTGCAGGGTCTCTCCCAGGCGTCGGGACTTAGGATTCAAAGAGTCGCGGTCAGGGGAAGCCTCGGGATTCCCTCTGCAGGCGGCGCTGTGGGGGCTCAGGGGGGACAGGTTTTTGTACTCACAGTCTTAGAGTAGTCCTGGGGTCCCTCCTGAGGTGTTGGATCGCCACCAGCCGAGTCGGGGTCGCCGGGTGCAGTGTTGCAAGTCTCACGCTTCTTGCGGGGAGCTTGCAGGGTTCTTTAAAGCTGCTGGAAACAAAGTTGCAGCGTTTCTTGGAGCAGGTCCGCTGTCCTCGGGAGTTTCTTGTCTTTTCGAAGTAGGGGCAGTCCTCAGAGGATGTCGAGGTCGCTGGTCCCTTCGGAAGGCGTCGCTGGAGCAGGATCTTTGGAAGGCAGGAGACAGGCCGGTGAGTTTCTGGGGCCAAGGCAGTTGTCGTCTTCTGGTCTTCCGCTGCAGGGGTTTTCAGCTGGGCAGTCCTTCTTCTTGTAGTTGCAGGAATCTAATTTTCTAGGGTTCAGGGTAGCCCTTAAATACTAAATTTAAGGGCGTGTTTAGGTCTGGGGGGTTAGTAGCCAATGGCTACTAGCCCTGAGGGTGGGTACACCCTTTTTGTGCCTCCTCCCAAGGGGAGGGGGTCACAATCCTAACCCTATTGGGGGAATCCTCCATCTGCAAGATGGAGGATTTCTAAAAGTTAGAGTCACCTCAGCTCAGGACACCTTAGGGGCTGTCCTGACTGGCCAGTGACTCCTCCTTGTTTTTCTCATTATTTTCTCCGGCCTTGCCGCCAAAAGTGGGGCCTGGCCGGAGGGGGCGGGCAACTCCACTAGCTGGAGTGTCCTGCTGGGTTGGCACAAAGGAGGTGAGCCTTTGAGGCTCACCGCCAGGTGTGACAATTCCTGCCTGGGGGAGGTGTTAGCATCTCCACCCAGTGCAGGATTTGTTACTGGCCTCAGAGTGAAAAAGGCACTCTCCCCATGGGGCCAGCAACATGTCTCGGTTTGTGGCAGGCTGCTAAAACTAGTCAGCCTACACAGATAGTCGGTTAAGTTTCAGGGGGCACCTCTAAGGTGCCCTCTGGGGTGTATTTTACAATAAAATGTACACTGGCATCAGTGTGCATTTATTGTGCTGAGAAGTTTGATACCAAACTTCCCAGTTTTCAGTGTAGACATTATGGTGCTGTGGAGTTCGTGTTTGACAAACTCCCAGACCATATACTCTTATGGCTACCCTGCACTTACAATGTCTAAGGTTTTGTTTAGACACTGTAGGGGCACAGTGCTCATGCACTGGTACCCTCACCTATGGTATAGTGCACCCTGCCTTAGGGCTGTAAGGCCTGCTAGAGGGGTGTCTTACCTATACTGCATAGGCAGTGAGAGGCTGGCATGGCACCCTGAGGGGAGTGCCATGTCGACTTACTCATTTTGTTTTCACTAGCACACACAGGCTTGTAAGCAGTGTGTCTGTGCTGAGTGAGGGGTCTCTAGGGTGGCATAAGACATGCTGCAGCCCTTAGAGACCTTCCTTGGCATCAGGGCCCTTGGTACTAGAAGTACCAGTTACAAGGGACTTATCTGAATGCCAGGGTGTGCCAATTGTGGATACAATGGTACATTTTAGGTGAAGGAACACTGGTGCTGGGGCCTGGTTAGCAGGGTCCCAGCACACTTCTCAGTCAAGTCAGCATCAGTATCAGGCAAAAAGTGGGGGGTAACTGCAACAGGGAGCCATTTCTTTACAGAGGGGAAACCCTTCCTCCTCTATGCTGATCATGCTCCCTCAACCTGGATGAGTCATAATAAAGGTAATAACGCCAGGGTACTCAGGTGGTTTCTGTTGTTTAAGTTCGAGGTACAGTATCAGAAAGGGGGAGAGAATGACAATGCTGACTTTCTTTCTAGGCTCCTTCTTTTCCCGGAGTGGGAAATTCCTGGGGGAGGGTGTGTCAGAAAGTACCTTGTGGTGAGGGAATAGGAGAGGAAGAAGAAGATGGATTGTCTTGGCATTTTCCCTATGAATCCGTCTCCCTTAGTGATTCAAATCTTCTTTGTTCACAGCCTTCCACAAGTATACAATCCGAAGGGGCACTCTCCTTGGACACATATCCCCACTCTTGTGAAAGGAGAGGGCCCAACTTACTGTCAAACAGAAAGAACAAAGGCGGACTCTTGAATTCAGCCATAGTTACTGGTCACATGATACAAGGGTTGCCCAATGAGGAATTGGCTGCGAAGATAAACCTGACTCAAGTGAAAATCAAGGAGGGAAAGACAAGGAGCAGTCGAAAAGAGGAGAGGCAAATCAGCAATAGTCATGCAGTCAGTGAAGATACCTAGCACAGGGAGAGGAGACGAGATGGGAGAACTTTATACTCCTTCAGACCTGAAGGCCGCCTCAGAGACCGAGCTGCAGGACACAACAAGAGAAGCAAAGATCACAAACGAAGCTGAGGGCCACCAGTGAAACAAGATGGCCCACCACGTTCCAGGAGGAGCATGGCTATTCTAAGTAGGGAATTGTCTCCTGGGAGTTTTTTTCATAAAAGACCCTAGAGTGGGAGGCAGGTGGTAGAAGGGAAGAACCAGGTTACATTAAACCTTGCAAGTGTCCCAAAGAAGTAAAACCTGAATCTGACACACTCATTTGTATGCTTTGGTATGGGAACACTACCCACAAGCTTAGAATTCGTATCCATGTTTGAGAGAAGATTTTCGTTGTGTTTATTTTATTTTTGTTTCTCTCCTCCCTCTTTTTGAAAACACTGGTTATACGAAAACACTGCTTATACGTCACTGGGGGTGCTTTATGGGTCACTTGCCTAATGCTAGATTGTTCTGATACCCTTCCCTAGAGGGATATCGCACAGCAGACTTCACAAGAGCTACCGAGCTCTGGGTGATTGGGAGACAGAAAGAAAGTGTTTTTTTTTTTACCATTTGCTGTTTCTTTTTTTTTCTGAGAAGCATTTCCCAACCTGGTGGTCATGCCTTCAGGATTCCTGGAAAAAGAGAAGAAAGGACAAAAGAAGGAATTACTTTACACACTATTATAAATACCTAATAAAAGGAAAACAGAGATTACACCCAAAAAAATCCTGTCTGGCATTTTTGATAAATCCCGCTTGTGTAACACTTATCTTTCCTACATCAAACTGCAATTCTCATATTTGCTTCCGAGGCAGCCAGTCCTCTTTATATATTTGACTTGTGTCTGGTGGGCAACTTTATATATGTAATATGTGAGGAAGATATTGCTGATCTGTAAAAAAACAGTTTTCTTTCTTTTATAACTCCTAATATTTGAGTGAATCTCTGAGGTTTAGGCCATCCACAGAGATTCCACTGAGCTGCCAGTAGAACAATGGGATACTTTAGATCAAGCCCAAAAAGTGAAAATCTTACCACCCCAGAAGCAACATCACTTCCGTTACCAGGACTTTCAGGCCCCATGGGGCCCTCCCCTAAAGTGTTGTCAATTCCGGAGTCACATAACTGTGTTTGGTCATGTGTTGTGACATCATCCTAGTCATGTGCTCCATGCTCTACTACATGACTATTGTGATGTCACAACACACGTAACCCAACATGATCATGTGACCATGATGTGATATACAGGAGTACGCCCCCTGTTTTTGATGTGTAGAATACTACATATAAGAAGCTCCCAAAGCAGCCTATGTCAAACCCAGGTGCCCCCTCCAGAAATAAATCACTTGGTTGTTAAGAAGTGATACAGTCCCAACACCAAAAAGACACGCTCTGTTGATGGTTTGAACACTATTGATAGATATTATCATAGCCTGATACCAGCGACTATAGAGCAGACTGTGCAGCAGAGCAGCCTTAAAGAGGGGGTTTATAATGTCTCCAGGTTTTGACAAGGAGCTCTGCCACTGGTTTAAAACACTCGGCCTGATTACGACCTTGTCAGATGGGATACTCAGTCACATACGTGACAGATATCTCGCCCGCCGTTTTACAAGTTCCATAGGATATAATGGAACTTGTAATATGGCAGGCAGGATATCCGTCACGTTTGTGACAGAGTATCCCATCCACCAAGGGTATAATCAGGCCCTCAGCCTCAAGGATTTGCTGCAACTCATATCCCCTATTAAGGAGTCCATCAGCGAAGCCTTGAATAACAAAACAACGGCTGAAAACAATTTCATCGAAATGGAAGATGGTGAAGAATCTATAACAGTTCCTAATTCACCGGTCTATGAAGATATGGGGTTTCTGGAGGAACTGGCTCTGGAAGCTGTCCCCGTGCATCAGCCACCCGCAAACTCCGATGCTGGTTATGCCTCGATGGATCTCAGTGCCAAACGATTTCGAAGCCACTGCTGGGTCCCACAAAAATGACAGAGTTGAAAGATCATTATAGACACATATACCATATGTATGGCTATATTTTAACTTTAACTAATAGTTTGTCTTTTTTAAACCATAGAAGGCATCAGCATAAAGCATCAGGGTAGAGTGGACGCGGCTGACGGTTAATACTGTTAAGATATACTGCTTAAGCTGTTCAAAACAGACTAAAAGTTCCATAATCTCAAACAAAGAGCCACATAAGAAATGTTTTTGTATCCACAATATCACAGATTTTGAAAAGGAAGAACCAGGCCTCCCTATGACAACATGTGACCTGTAAAGGTTTTGCTGCAATTGTTGTGAACGCGTATCTCAAACATGACCTTTATAACCTCTGTTATGGCCACATAATTAATGATCCACAGCAGGAAGCTCACCAGTGTCTAAACGCCTCATACACATCAAGAACAATTTGTCCGATATGTAGCTTGCTAGAGCGGTACAAAGTAGATAAACCGTTACGGCTGGCATATCGTTTGTTGGAGGAAAAGAAAAATGTCCACCCTAATATGTTTAAGGTCTTGTCGACCATGCTCAAAGAGATCCAATGCTCATGCAAGCCAAGCTCTAAACTCTGCCGTATGCAAGGGTTGTGTACATATTTTGTTAGAAGGATGGCAGAAAATGCTAAAAAAAAAAGCGTATGTACAATACTCTTTTAAAAACAGACAACAAGTCGGCTCTTAAGCCCCATGAAAACTGTTTTAAAAAATGATGAACCCCACGTTATAGTGTCATTAGTGTATTATTTAATACTTACTCACTTTTAGGACAAGCATTAGAATGTCAGTGCCCAAGCGGATTCCAAGTTAAAGCCAGGATACATATGTATTGTCAGATTGATATACATGTTACTTAAAGAAAGAATAGCTAAAATACAACCTGCAAATCCTGTGGCGATGAAATGTGACAGTAGTACGTGCATATCCAACTGGTATGTCAATGCGTGGCTGCCTACAACGATGAATACTGAAGCATATACAAATACCATATGCCGGCATTAATACTATCGCCGACGACCAGCTTACATAGCACCTTGGAGCTTTAGGCTGAAGATTATTTTAGAAATAAAGGTTATGTATTGTATGACAGGGAGTTTTACTATTCTGTGTATGCCGTTGCTATCCAAACTGTACAAGGTTTTAGGAGGGGTGACTGTGAAGTCCTATCTAGAGCCATTGAATTTATAGCTGTAAAAATTTCAAAACTTAGGATGCTGTGACAAATTATCTACCGGCTCCTAATAATGTCTGAAGCATGTAGGAATGACCTTTCACATTGTCTTTCATTTCATGGGATGCCGGGGTGTATAGCATGTTGGGGAATGGGCTAAGGAGGATTTATTATGATTTGAGTGGGGTCAGAAGCTTTGGAAGTGCGGAATCTCTGTTTAGAAGCGCTCTAATCGAAAATGAGCCAGTAAACAGAGTGCAGGAGAAGACGTAGTTGTCTGGGAAAGAGCCGTATTCACTACATACCAGCCAGGAAGTGTTTTAAGAGGAGACCGACCATCATTAATGCACAGCTAGATTATCAATGGCAGGCAGTCACTCTTCAAGATCTAGCCAAGTATAATAACAGAGCTTTATATATACTAATGGTAATAGATGTGTTGTCCAAATACGAATATTCTGAAGCACTAAACGATAAAACTGGTACTAGCATCACCACACCCTTTAAAGCCATTTGCAGGAGAGGGCTAACCCCTCAAAAACTAAAAACAGATGTAGGAAAATAATGTTTAAGCAAGTTGTTCCAGAAATGATTAAAACAGCACACAGTTCATCATTTTGTGATACACACAGAGGTAAAAGTAGAGGTCATAGTGCATTTTAACAGAACTTTAAAATATAAGATGCAGATACATTTCACAGCCTAGAACACCTACTGCTATGTAGATGTTCTACTGGCATTTATAATGTTTTTAATGCTAGTTATCACAGAACTATTAAAACCTTTCCCGTAGAGGTAACACCTGTTAATTCCTTAGTGGTGTGGAGAATGTTTTGCTGATGACGTAAAGAAGTCTCTTTCAAAAGATGGTGATCGTGTTAGGGTGTCAACGTTGAAAGGGGTCTTTATGAAGGGCTACCAGAAGACTTTCAGTGCTGAAATATTTATATATTGGAAAGTGTAGAGCTTAAAGAAGGTGTATATATTTAACTGTTAAAGGACTACCATGGCGAAACTGTGTCCGGTGGCTTTTACAACGAAGAGTTATAAATGGTCCTGGAAGATCCACAACAGGTGCAGAGGGTTGAAAAGATTGGGAAAAGGAAAGGTAGCAGGCCTAACAGACAGGACTATGTCAAATGGAGGGGGTGGTCGGACGAATTGTACAGTTGGGTGCCTGCCAGCTCCATGCAGGATGTCTGAGTCTGGTGCGCTTTAAAGGCGACAATATGGAGAAGACATTATTTTATATCACCTGGCCATCCAACGCTTTAAGGGACATGTTCCCCGACAATCACATTTCCAATTGTACAGTGAAGCTTGCTAAACCGGTGGATCTAAAAGGGGACTGGGAGGTAGCCCTAACTGAAATCCAATACCTGGGAACTTGGAATACATTTAATATGCTCAAGGCCAAATTTACTATAAAGCGTGATCAGGACCCCTTGATCCTCCAACATGCTTTCATCAAGGTTAATACCTGAATGTTGCAGCAGTGGTTGATGCCATCAACAAATCGATAGCCGGGATCGAAACTTGTTTGAATATTCAGATAGTATTAAATAATGTTAGAAGGAAAGTGTCTCTTAAAACCCCAAGTTGCGATACAGAGTTTTGCTGTAAGGGTACATTAGGCAGGAGTTTAGATACAGTACAACATATAAAAAGCCAGGTAGAGCCAGACACTACACACCACATTATTAATGGGGGGTTCTGTACACTCTGGGGGTTATTCTAACTTTGGAGGAGTGTTAATCCGTCCCAAAAGTGACGGTAAAGTGACGGATATACCACCAGCCGTATTACGAGTTCCATAGGATATAATGGACTCGTAATACGGCTGGTGGTAAATCCGTCACTTTTCCGTCACTTTTGGGACGGATTAACACCTCCTCCAAAGTTAGAATAACCCCCTCTATGTGTATAGTGACATTGTAGAGACACAGAGGATTGGGTATAGTTATTCACCATTGTTAAGGTGGGTAAGTTGAAGAGGGAAAATAACACTATGATTAATATTCAGTCTATCAAACCTGATTGTGTAGTAATTTCTCAAAAACATTTTGACACTGTGGGCCTGATTTAGAGTTTGGCGGATGGGGTTACTCCATCACAGGAGTGACGGATACCCCATCCGCCCTATTTCGATCCCATAATAATCTACATAGATCGTAATATGGCAGACGGGATATCCATCACATTTGTGATGGAGTAACAGGTTGTAGGAGGCTGGACTGGCTTGTAGTGAGTACCAAGGGGTACTTGCACCTTGCACCAGGCCCAGTTATCCCTTATTAGTGTATAGGGTGTCTAGCAGCTTAGGCTGATAGATAATGGTAGTTTAGCAGAGCAGCTTAGGCTGAACTAGGAGACGTGTGAAGCTACTACAGTACCACTTAGTGTCATATGCACAATATCATAAGAAAACACAATACACAGTTATACTAAAAATAAAGGTACTTTATTTTTATGACAATATGCCAAAGTATCTTAGAGTGTACCCTCAGTGAGAGGATAGGAAATATACACAAGATATATATACACAATAGCAAAAATATGCAGTATAGTCTTAGAAAACAGTGCAAACAATGTATAGTTACAATAGGATGCAATGGGGAAACATAGGGATGGGGGCAACACAAACCATATACTCCAAAAGTGGAATGCGAACCACGAATGGACCCCAAACCTATGTGACCTTGTAGAGGGTCGCTGGGACTATTAGAAAATAGTGAGAGTTAGAAAAATAACCCTCCCCAAGACCCTGAAAAGTGAGTGCAAAGTGCACTAAAGTTCCCCTAAGGACAAAACAGTCGTGTTAGAGGAATAATGCAGGAAAGACACAAACCAGCAATGCAACAACTGTGGATTTCCAATCTAGGGTACCTGTGGAACAAGGGGACCAAGTCCAAAAGTCACAAGCAAGTCGGAGATGGGCAGATGCCCAGGAAATGCCAGCTGCGGGTGCAAAGAAGCTTCTACTGGACAGAAGAAGCTGAGGTTTCTGCAGGAACGAAAGGGGCTAGAGACTTCCCCTTTGGTGGACGGATCCCTCTCGCCGTGGAGAGTCGTGCAGAAGTGTTTTCCCGCCGAAAGAACGCCAACAAGCCTTGCTAGCTGCAAATCGTGCGGTTAGCGTTTTTGGACGCTGCTGAGGCCCAGGAGGGACCAGGAGGTCGCAAATTGGACCAGCAGAGAGAGGGGACGTCGAGCAAGACAAGGAGCCCTCTCTGAAGCCGGTAGCACCCGGAGAAGTGCCAGAAACAGGCACTACGAGGATGCGTGAAACGGTGCTCGCCGAAGTTGCACAAAGGAGTCCCACGTCGCCGGAGACCAACTTAGAAAGTCGTGCAATGCAGGTTAGAGTGCCGTGGACCCAGGCTTGGCTGTGCACAAAGGATTTCCGCCGGAAGTGCACAGGGGCCGGAGTAGCTGCAAAGTCGCGGTTCCCAGCAATGCAGCCCAGCGAGGTGAGGCAAGGACTTACCTCCACCAAACTTGGACTGAAGAGTCACTGGACTGTGGGGGTCACTTGGACAGGGTCGCTGGATTCGAGGGACCTCGCTCGTCGTGCTGAGAGGAGACCCAAGGGACCGGTAATGCAGCTTTTTGGTGCCTGCGGTTGCAGGGGGAAGATTCCGTCGACCCACGGGAGATTTCTTCGGAGCTTCTGGTGCAGAGAGGAGGCAGGCTACCCCCACAGCATGCACAAGCAGGAAAACAGTCGAGAAGGCGGCAGGATCAGCGTTACAGAGTTGCAGTAGTCGTCTTTGCTACTATGTTGCAGGTTTGCAGGCTTCCAGCGCAGTCAGCAGTCGATTCCTTATCAGAAGGTGAAGAGAGAGATGCAGAGGAACTCGGATGAGCTCTTGCATTCGTTATCTTCAGTTTCCCCAGAGACAGAGACCCTAAATAGCCAGAAAAGAGGGTTTGGCTACCTAGGAGAGAGGATAGGCTACTAACACCTGAAGGAGCCTATTAGCAGGAGTCTCTGACGTCACCTGGTGGCACTGGCCACTCAGAGCAGTCCAGTGTGCCAGCAGCACCTCTGTTTCCAAGATGGCAGAGGTCTGGAGCACACTGGAGGAGCTCTGGACACCTCCCAGGGGAGGTGCAGGTCAGGGGAGTGGTCACTCCCCTTTCCTTTGTCCAGTTTCGCGCCAGAGCAGGGCTAAGGGGTCCCCTGAACCGGTGTAGACTGGCTTATGCAGAATTGGGCACATCTGTGCCCAACAAAGCATTTCCAAAGGCTGGGGGAGGCTACTCCTCCCCTGCCTTCACACCATTTTCCAAAGGGAGAGGGTGTCACACCCTCTCTCAGAGGAAGTTCTTTGTTCTGCCATCCTGGGCCAGGCCTGGCTGGACCCCAGGAGGGCAGCTGCCTGTCTGAGGGGTTGGCAGCAGCAGCTGCAGTGAAACCCCAGGAAGGGCAGTTTGGCAGTACCAGGGTCTGTGCTACAGACCACTGGGATCATGGGAGTGTGCCAACTATGCCAGGATGGCATAGAGGGGGCAATTCCATGATCATAGACATGTTACATGGCCATATTCGGAGTTACCATGGTGAAGCTACATATAGGTAGTGACCTATATGTAGTGCACGCGTGTAATGGTGTCCCCGCACTCACAAAGTTCAGGGAATTGGCTCTGAACAATGTGGGGGCACCTTGGCTAGTGCCAGGGTGCCCTCACACTAAGTAACTTTGCACCTAACCTTTACCAGGTAAAGGTTAGACATATAGGTGACTTATAAGTTACTTAAGTGCAGTGTAAAATGGCTGTGAAATAACGTGGACGTTATTTCACTCAGGCTGCCGAGGCAGGCCTGTGTAAGAATTGTCAGAGCTCCCTATGGGTGGCAAAAGAAATGCTGCAGCCCATAGGGATCTCCTGGAACCCCAATACCCTGGGTACCTCAGTACCATATACTAGGGAATTATAAGGGTGTTCCAGTAAGCCAATGTAAATTGGTAAAAATGGTCACTAGCCTGTTAGTGACAATTTGGAAAGAAATGAGAGAGCATAACCACTGAGGTTCTGATTAGCAGAGCCTCAGTGAGACAGTTAGTCACTACACAGGTAACACATTCAGGCACACTTATGAGGACTGGGGCCCTGGGTTACCAGGGTCCCAGTGACACATACAACTAAAACAACATATATACAGTGAAAAATGGGGGTAACATGCCAGGCAAGATGGTACTTTCCTACACAACCCCCCCCCCAAACGAAGGTCAATAAGACTAGCCATGACCTGATGAGTCTTCATTGTCTAAGTGGAAATATCTGGAGAGTCCATCTGCATTGGAGTGGCTACTCCCAGGTCTATGTTCCACTGTATAGTCCATTCCCTGTAGGGATATGGACCACCTCAACAATTTAGGATTTTCACCTTTCATTTGTTTTAGCCAAAGTAGAGGTTTGTGGTCTGTCTGAACAATGAAGTGAGTGCCAAACAGGTATGGCCTCAACTTTTTCAGAGCCCAGACCACAGCAAAGGCCTCCCTCTCAATGGCAGACCAACGCTTTTCTCTAGGGGTCAACCTTCTACTAATAAAAGCAACAGGTTGATCCTGGCCCTCAGAATTAAGTTGTGATAAGACTGCCCCTACTCCTAATTCAGGTGCATCAGTTTGGACATATAATTTTTTAGAGTAACAAGGGCTTTTCAGGACAGGTGCAGAGCACATGGCCTGCTTCAGCTCCTCAAAAGCTTTCTAACAGTTTGCTGTCCATAATACCTTTTTAGGCATTTTCTTGGATGTGAGGTCATTAAGAGGGGCTGCAATGGAGCCATAGTTCTTAATGAACCTCCTGTAATACCCAGTGAGGCCTAGGAAGGCTCTCACCTGAGTCTGAGTGGTAGGGGGAACCCAATCAATAATTGTTTGGATTTTCCCCTGAAGTGGTGCAATCTGTTCCCCACCAACAAGGTGTCCCAGATAAACCACCTTACCCTGCCCTATCTGGCACTTTGAAGCCTTGATAGTGAGGCCTGCCTTTTGCAGGGCCTCCAAAACTTTCCATAGGTGGACCAGGTGATCATCCCAGCTGGAGCTAAAGACAGCTATATCGTCCAAATATGCTGCACTGAAAGCTTCCAGCCCTTGCAGGACTGTGTTCACCAACCTCTGAAAAGTGGCAGGTGCATTTTTCAAACCAAAAGGCATTACAGTAAACTGGTAATGTCCTCCAATGGTAGAAAGTGCAGTCTTAGGTTTAGCATCTTCTGACAATTTGATCTGCCAATACCCTGCAGTCAAATCAAAAGTGCTTAGATACTTGGCAGATGCCAGTGTATCTATGAGCTCATCTGCCCTGGGTATAGGGTGAGCATCAGTTTTGGTTACCAAGTTGAGACCTCTATAGTCTACACAAAACCGCATTTCCTTCTTTCCATCTTTGGAATGGGGTTTTGGTACCAGTACCACAGGAGAAGCCCATGGACTGTCAGAGTGCTCAACTACTCCTAGTTCTAACATTTTCTGGACCTCTTGCTTTATGCAGTCCCTGACATGGTCAGGCTGCCTATAGATCTTACTTTTGACAGGTAAACTGTCTCCAGTATCTATAGTGTGCTCACACCAGGAAGTGGTACCTGGCACAGTAGAGAAGAGTTCAGAGAATTGATCTAGGAGATTTATGCAATTATCTTTCTGCTCAGCAGTAAGACAATCAGCCAAAACTACACCTTCCACAAGAGCATCTTGTTCTGTGGAAGAGAAGAGATCAGGTAGAGGATCACTGTCTTCTTCCTGTCCCTCATCAGTTGCCATGAGAAGGGTGAGATCAGCCCTGTCATAGTAGGGTTTCAGGCGGTTGACATGGAGCACCCTAAGGGGTCTCCTGGCAGTGCCTAAGTCAACTAAATAGGTGACTTCTCCCTTCTTTTCAACAATTGTGTGGGGACCACTCCATTTATCTTGGAGTGCTCTTGGGGCCACAGGCTCCAAGACCCACACTTTCTGCCCTGGTTGGTACTGAACCAAAACAGCCTTTTGATCATGCCATTGCTTCTGGAGCTCTTGGCTGGCCTGAAGGTTTTTACTGGCCTTTTTCATGTACTCAGCCATCCTTGATCTGAGGCCAAGTACATAATCCACAATATCCTGCTTAGGAGCTTTTAAAGGTTGTTCCCAACCCTCCTTTACAAGTGTGAGTGGACCCCTAACAGGGTGTCCAAAAAGAAGTTCAAAGGGGCTGAAGCCCACTCCTTTCTGGGGTACCTCCCTGTAGGCAAAAAGGAGGCATGGTAGAAGGATATCCCATCTCCTGTGGAGTTTTTCAGGGAGACCCATAATCATGCCTTTGAGAGTTTTATTAAATCTCTCCACCAGTCCATTTGTTTGTGGATGATAGGGTGTTGTGAACTTGTACGTTACACCACACTCCTTCCACATGGCCTTTAAGTATGCAGACATGAAATTGCTTCCTCTGTCTGATACTACTTCCTTTGGGAAGCCCACCCTGGAAAATATCCCCAGGAGGGCCTTTGCCACTGCAGGTGCTGTAGTGGTCCTTAAAGGAATAGCTTCAGGATATCTTGTGGCATGGTCCACTACCACTAAGATAAACCTATTGCCTGAAGCAGTAGGAGGGTCAAGGGGGCCAACTATGTCAACCCCTACCCTCTCAAAGGGAACCCCAACCACAGGCAGTGGGATAAGGGGTGCCTTTGGGGTGCCACCTGTCTTGCCACTGGCTTGACAGGTTTCACAGGACTTACAAAATTCCTTTGTGTCCTCAGACATCCTAGGCCAATGAAACAGGGGAACAAGCCTGTCCCAAGTTTTCATTTGTCCTAGGTGCCCAGCTAAGGGAATGTCATGTGCCAGTGTTAGGAGGAACTTTCTGTACTCCTGAGGAATCACTAATCTCCTGGCAGCTCCAGGTTTAGGATCCCTATGCTCAGTGTACAAGAGGTTGTCCTCCCGGTAAACTCTGTGAGAGTCACTGACATCCCCATTAGCCTGTTTGACAGCTTGCTGTCTGAGACCCTCTAATGTGGGACAGGTTTGCTGTGCCACACTCAGCTCCTCTCTGGCAGGCCCCCCTTCACCCAAAAGCTCAGCAGTGTCTTCTTCCAGCTCCTCTGGCGTAGGTTCTGCACAGGGAGGGAATTCTTCTTCCTTAGAAGTAGAATCCACTGTAGAGGGAGGGATAGTAGGAAGTGGTTTGCTTCTACTAGCCCTAGCTTTAGGGAGCACTTGGTCCATTGTTCCAGGATCCAAGCTTCCCTGTCCTTTTTGCTTTTTGGCCTGCGCCCTTGTCAAAGCAAAAATATGCCCTGGGATGCCCAGCATTGCTGCATGGGCCTCCAACTCCACATCTGACCAAGCTGATGTCTCCAAATCATTCCCTAATAGACAGTCTACAGGTAAATCTGAAGCTACCACAACTTTCTTTGGACCAGTTACCCCCCCCCCCCAGTTGAGATTTACAACAGCCATGGGGTGGCTTTGTGTTATGTTGTGAGCATCGGTTACTTGGTACTGGTGTCCAAGTATGTGTTGTTCAGGGTGCACCAGTTTTTCAATCACCATTGTGACACTGGCACCTGTGTCCCTGTAGGCCTGGACCTCAACACCATTTATTAGGGTTAGTTGCTTGTACTTCTCCAAGTTATGGGGGCAAGCAACCAAAGTGGCTAAATCAATAGCCCCTTCAGAGACTAAAGTAGCCTCTGTGGTCTCCCTAATCAGACCAACCCCAACTAAGTTACCAAAAGTGAGCCCAGCTACTCCCTTGGATTGGCTATTAGTAGGTTTGCTCCCACCACCACTGCTATTAGTAGGGACACTAGGTGTAGCAGTAGGGGTTGTAGTGGTAGGAGCAGTGGTGCCTTTCTTTGGACAACTGGGATCTGTTGTCCAATGGCCTTTTATTTTACATAAATAGCACCATGGTTTCTTTTCCTTGTTCTGATTAAAGGAGGATTTGGACCCACCACCCCCACCAGAGTGTTTTTGTGGGCCTGATGAAGACTCATTTTTAGATTTGTCCCCACCCTTGTTAGAAGACTTACCATCCTTCTTTTTGTTGCCATCTTTGTCACCCCCTGTATGAACTTTTCTGTTCACTCTTGTTCTGACCCATTTGTCTGCCTTCTTTCCCAATTCTTGGGGAGAGGTCAGATCAGAGTCCACCAAGTACTGGTGCAACAAATCAGACACACAATTATTAAGAATATGCTCTCTCAGGATTAAGTTATACAGGCTGTCATAATCAGTAACTTTACTGCCATGTAACCACCCCTCCAAGGCCTTCACTGAATGGTCAATGAAATCAACCCAGTCTTGTGAAGACTCCTTTTTGGTCTCTCTGAACTTTATACTGTACTGTTCAGTGGTTAAGCCATAACCATCCAGGAGTGCATTCTTAAGAACTTGGAAATTATTAGCATCATTTTCTTTCACAGTAAGGAGCCTATCCCTACCTTTTCCACTAAATGATAGCCATAGGATAGCAGCCCACTGCCTTTGAGGGACATCCTGTACAACACAGGCCCTCTCAAGTGCAGCAAACCACTTGTTAATGTCATCCCCCTCCTTATAAGGGGGAACTATCTTGTACAGATTCCTGGAATCATGCTCTTTTGCAGGATGACTATGGGGAATACTGCTGCTGCCACCATGGGTATCTAAACCCAACTTCTGTCTTTCCTTCTCTAATTCAAAAGACTGTCTATCCAAATCCAGCTGTTGCTTTTTAAGCTTCAGTCTGGTTTGTTCCACCCTCAACTTATTGAGTTCCCTCTCTAACATTCTGTCATCAGGGTTGGTGGGAGGGACATTCCTAGAAACAGAGCTATGATGGGAATGAACAGAAGGAGACCTGTCCCTTACAGAAGCCACCCTAACAGCTTGGTTAACAGAAACATTACTACCAGTATGGTGAGAATAAATGCTTTTGCTATGATGTGAGACAACACTATTTGTATGGTGTGGCTCATCATCATTCCCAACTATGCTAGACTGTCTAGTAATGGGCAGGCTAGGAAGTTTCTTTCCTGAATCTTTTCCTGGGGGAGTCCCTGAATCAGATTGGGAACTATTAGGTACTTTTTCAACAGATGAGGCACCTATGGCCTTATCCTGTTCTCTAAGCATGTTAAGTAACAGTTCCAAGGAAGGATTTTTCCCTACACTTAAACCTCTCTCTATACAGAGACTCCTTGCTCTTTTCCAGCTAAGGTTGTCATATGCAAGTTTGGACAGATCAACATTTTGGCCTGTGCCAGACATTTTTAGAGAGAGTTAAAGTGATAGTAAAAGAGAAAAAAGTTTTCAGAACTTTTTGGAAAGACAGAAAAAAATCTTTTTAAACTTTTAAGAACTTTTTGAAAGTTTAGGAGTACTTTTCAGCACTTAGAAAAAAGTGAAAAGAGGAAATGCAAAACTTTTTGGCTATGTGTATATACACTGACCTTGTTTTGTATATTTTTCTCTTATGAAAAGTACAATGACAAGAGTGGTAAGAAGTCTCAAGCACTTATCCCACCACTGCACAACCAATGTAGGAGGCTGGACTGGCTTGTAGTGAGTACCAAGGGGTACTTGCACCTTGCACCAGGCCCAGTTATCCCTTATTAGTGTATAGGGTGTCTAGCAGCTTAGGCTGATAGATAATGGTAGCTTAGCAGAGCAGCTTAGGCTGAACTAGGAGACGTGTGAAGCTACTACAGTACCACTTAGTGTCATATGCACAATATCATAAGAAAACACAATACACAGTTATACTAAAAATAAAGGTACTTTATTTTTATGACAATATGCCAAAGTATCTTAGAGTGTACCCTCAGTGAGAGGATAGGAAATATACACAAGATATATATACACAATAGCAAAAATATGCAGTATAGTCTTAGAAAACAGTGCAAACAATGTATAGTTACAATAGGATGCAATGGGGAAACATAGGGATGGGGGCAACACAAACCATATACTCCAAAAGTGGAATGCGAACCACGAATGGACCCCAAACCTATGTGACCTTGTAGAGGGTCGCTGGGACTATTAGAAAATAGTGAGAGTTAGAAAAATAACCCTCCCCAAGACCCTGAAAAGTGAGTGCAAAGTGCACTAAAGTTCCCCTAAGGACAAAACAGTCGTGTTAGAGGAATAATGCAGGAAAGACACAAACCAGCAATGCAACAACTGTGGATTTCCAATCTAGGGTACCTGTGGAACAAGGGGACCAAGTCCAAAAGTCACAAGCAAGTCGGAGATGGGCAGATGCCCAGGAAATGCCAGCTGCGGGTGCAAAGAAGCTTCTACTGGACAGAAGAAGCTGAGGTTTCTGCAGGAACGAAAGGGGCTAGAGACTTCCCCTTTGGTGGACGGATCCCTCTCGCCGTGGAGAGTCGTACAGAAGTGTTTTCCCGCCGAAAGAACGCCAACAAGCCTTGCTAGCTGCAAATCATGCGGTTAGCATTTTTGGACACTGCTGAGGCGGTGCTCGCCGAAGTTGCACAAAGGAGTCCCACGTCGCCGGAGACCAACTTAGAAAGTCGTGCAATGCAGGTTAGAGTGCCGTGGACCCAGGCTTGGCTGTGCACAAAGGATTTCCGCCGGAAGTGCACAGGGGCCGGAGTAGCTGCAAAGTCGCGGTTCCCAGCAATGCAGCCCAGCGAGGTGAGGCAAGGACTTACCTCCAACAAACTTGGACTGAAGAGTCACTGGACTGTGGGGATCACTTGGACTGGGTCGCTGGATTCGAGGGACCTCGCTCGTCGTGCTGAGAGGAGACCCAAGGGACCGGTAATGCAGCTTTTTGGTGCCTGCGGTTGCAGGGGGAAGATTCCGTCGACCCACAGGAGATTTCTTCAGAGCTTCTGGTGCAGAGAGGAGGCAGGCTACCCCCACAGCATGCACAAGCAGGAAAACAGTCGAGAAGGCGGCAGGATCAGCGTTACAGAGTTGCAGTAGTCGTCTTTGCTACTATGTTGCAGGTTTGCAGGCTTCCAGCGCGGTCAGCAGTCGATTCCTTATCAGAAGGTGAAGAGAGAGATGCAGAGGAACTCGGATGAGCTCTTGCATTCGTTATCTGCAGGTTCCCCAGAGACAGAGACCCTAAATAGCCAGAAAAGAGGGTTTGGCTACCTAGGAGAGAGGATAGGCTACTAACACCTGAAGGAGCCTATTAGCAGGAGTCTCTGACGTCACCTGGTGGCACTGGCCACTCAGAGCAGTCCAGTGTGCCAGCAGCACCTCTGTTTCCAAGATGGCAGAGGTCTGGAGCACACTGGAGGAGCTCTGGACACCTCCCAGGGGAGGTGCAGGTCAGGGGAGTGGTCACTCCCCTTTCCTTTGTCCAGTTTCGCGCCAGAGCAGGGCTAAGGGGTCCCCTGAACCGGTGTAGACTGGCTTATGCAGAATTGGGCACATCTGTGCCCAACAAAGCATTTTCAGAGGCTGGGGGAGGCTACTCCTCCCCTGCCTTCACACCATTTTCCAAAGGGAGAGGGTGTCACACCCTCTCTCAGAGGAAGTTCTTTGTTCTGCCATCCTGGGCCAGGCCTGGCTGGACACCAGGAGGGCAGCTGCCTGTCTGAGGGGTTGGCAGCAGCAGCAGCTGCAGTGAAACCCCAGGAAGGGCAGTTTGGCAGTACCAGGGTCTGTGCTACAGACCACTGGGATCATGGGATTGTGCCAACTATGCCAGGATGGCATAGAGGGGGCAATTCCATGATCATAGACATGTTACATGGCCATATTCGGAGTTACCATGGTGAAGCTACATATAGGTAGTGACCTATATGTAGTGCACGCGTGTAATGGTGTCCCCGCACTCACAAAGTTCAGGGAATTGGCTCTGAACAATGTGGGGGCACCTTGGCTAGTGCCAGGGTGCCCTCACACTAAGTAACTTTTACCTAACCTTTACCAGGTAAAGGTTAGACATATAGGTGACTTATAAGTTACTTAAGTGCAGTGTAAAATGGCTGTGAAATAATGTGGACGTTATTTCACTCAGGCTGCCGTGGCAGGCCTGTGTAAGAATTGTCAGAGCTCCCTATGGGTGGCAAAAGAAATGCTGCAGCCGGGCCTTTCCCCCCAGGTGCCAGGCCATTTTTGGCTATTTGGAGCAGTTTGCGCTTAGGCCCTCATAACTTTTGGTCCACATAAGTTACCCACGCCAAATTTGCATCCTTTTTTTCCAACATCCTAGGGATACTAGAGGTACCCAGATGTGTGGGTTCCCCTGAAGGAGACCAAAATACAGCGCAAATGTAGTTATTTTTAAAACAAATTGGCTGCAGATGAAGGCTGCTGGCTTTTTCCCTGAAAATGGTATAAAAAAAGGGTTTTTGGTGCTCAAATCACCAGCTTTTAGGAACAGGCAGACTTGAATCAGAAAACCCAATTTTTCAACACAATTTTGGCATTTTACTGGGACATACCCCATTTTTACTATTTTTGTGCTTTTAGCCTCCTTCCAGTGAGTGACAGAAATGGGTGTGAAACCAATGCTGGATCCCGGAAGGCAATACATTTCTGAAAAGTAGATAAAATTCTGAATTCAGCAAGGGGTCATTTGTGTAGATCCTACAAGGTTTTCCTACAGAAAATAACAGCTGAAATAAAAAAATATATTGAAATTGAGGTTCAAAAAAACAGTCCTTTTTCTCCACGTTTTACTCTGTAACCTTTTCCTGCGATATCAGATTTTTAAAAGCAATATGCCATTACCTCTGTTGGACTCTTGTTGTTGTAGGGATATATAGGGCTTGTAGGTTCATCAAGAACCCTAGATACCCACAGCCAATAAATGAGCTGCACCTTGCAATGTGTTTTCATTCTACACCGGGTATACAGCAATTCATTTGCTGAAGTATAAAGAGTGAAAAATAGGTATCAAGAAAACCTTTGTATTTCCAAAATGGGCACAAGATAAGGTGTTGAGAAGCAGTGGTTATTTGTACATCTCTGAATTCCGGTGTGCCCATACTAGCATGTGAATTACAGTGCATTTTTCAAATAGACGTCTTTTTTACACAAAGCCTTACATTTGGAAGGACAAAATGTAGAGAAAGACAAGGGGCATTAATACTTGTTTTGCTATTCGTGTTCCCCCAAGTCTCCCGATAAAAATGGTACCTCACTTGCATGGGTAGGCCTAATGCTCACGACAGGAAACGCAACATGGACCTTTTTACATTGAAATCTGACATGTTTTTTGCAAAGTGCCTAGATGTAGATTTTGGCTTCTAGCTCAGCCAGCACCTAGGGAAACCTACCAAACCTGTGCATTTTTTAAAACTAGACACCTAGGGCAATCCAGGATGGGGTGACTTGTGGGGCTCTCACCAGGTTCTGTTACCCAGAATCCTTTGCAAACCTCGAAATTTGGCCCAAAAAACACCTTTTCCTCACATTTCAGTGACAGAAAGTTCTGGAATGTGAGAGGAGCCACAAATTTCCTTCCACCCAGCGTTCCCCCAAGTCTTCGAATAAAAATGGCACCTCACTTGTGTTCGAAAGGAAATGCCCCAAAACACTATCTGGACACATCAAAATTATCAAATACAAAACTACCTATTTTTGCGGGGGAGGCAACCGTGTTTTTGGTCCTGGGCTCAGGAGCCATCTAGGGAAACCTACCAAACCCAGACATTTTTTAAAACTAGACACCCGAAGGAGTCCAGGGAGGTGTGAATTGTGTGGATCCCCCAGTGTTTCCTTATCCAGAATCCTCAGCAGACCTACATTTTAGCTAAAAAATCAAATTTTTCCCACATTTCTGTGTGGGATCACAAAAAATATTTTGCTCCTCTGGGAAGCAGCCCTTGCCCAAGGGGCCACTCCCCTCATTCACAAATAAACAAAACAAACCATTTCCCTGGTGTCTAGTGGCAGTTCTGCTGCCCGATCGCATTGCAATCTGACAGCAGAAATGCAGAGAGAGACGTGAAAGGATAGGAAAGGCCTTTCCTTTCCTTTGATGCCTCTCTCGGCCCCTCCATGTGATCGGAGGATAAATGCTTTTGCATTTCTCCTCCGATCCGCACTGGAAGCTGAGCTTTCAGTGCGGAGGGGCAGGCCTCTGATGAGGTCAGTGCGCAAAGGCGTGCTGACGTCATCAGATGCCTTGGGGGTCAGGGGTTGGAAGGGGGAACGATTCCTCTTCAATCCCTGCCCATGGGAGGGGGGCGGCAGGCCCTCTGGGGGAGCGCTAGCACTTCCCCCAAGGGCCTGTAGCTGGACGAGGTAGTTCCATCCCTGGTGCCTGAGTATCACGGCAGCAGACGTAACCACCTCGTCCTGGGCACCTGAAGGGTTAAAAACACTTCCAATCGCAAGACATAATTAAACACCACCCAAAAAATACAGCACACAGTAAACTTTAATAAAATGCAAAAATCAAGCAAAAAAGCAGGGAGAAACAAAAGGGACGATTCAGTTGACAAGTTTTGGTGGATGCCACAGATGATTACCACCTTTCTCAGGACAAAAAATATATTCTCCCACAAGCATTAAAAATAAATATAAACCAAAAATGTGTGTAATAGTTCCTTGAAGGAGCTTATCTTTCCATTTTGGTATCCCAAAAGAACTTATGTTCAAGATTTCAGGATTGTTCACTGCACCACATCATCCCGAACGGCGTTTGTTATAGGAGTAGTTCCAATAAGGAGTATGTCTGATCTCCAAACTTCATTGGGAAATGAGTTCCTCCCTTTTATAAAAAAAAAAATTAAAGTCAGGACTTTCACTTGAGGTATAAAAATGTTATGGTTCACCGCCTTCTGCTTTACAGCCAAGTGGGCACCGATACACGTTCTGTTCAACCTGCTCTGTTCAGGCACAATTACAGACACATGGTGGGATATGGAGGGTCATCATTCTATCATGGGGCCCCTATTATGTACCTCCCCTGCAAGACTGGGAGGGTTTTTTCTATATAGATAATTTAGAAGAGCTATGCTTTCTTGAGAAGAGTCTTTGAAATTGCTAAACCCCACCTTGAAGCAGTCGCCATGAACATTACCCAGGATGTGGTGCAATCTGTGACTTCTTTGGTCACCAAACGCAAGAACAAAAAACCCCACGAAGAAGCAGGACTTGTGTACAGACAAAGCACAAGTTTTAAAAGGAAGCAAAGGTATTCATGGCGTAGGGGTCCGCCGGTGCCCTATAAAAAAGGAGGGTGTCTCCAAAGGCACTCACAAAAGAAGATCCATAAGGCAGAAGAGTGTCTTGAAGAACAAGACATAACCCACTAGTGTAAATATTTTTTAAAATACAATAACCTAAAACAATGGCTTTTGTGTACTGTGCATCCAGAAAATGTGCCAAATCAGAGTTAGAATTGTTTTTACTAAAGCCCACTCAGACCAGCATTGAAAGCAGTTTTTTCATGGAAGTATTGCCTCTAGCCGCAATGACGCCAGTGATGCTGATGGAGCTTTTTGTGTCAGGGTGGATGGATATGTATTTGGATCACACCAATACTTTGCTGCATCTTGTCTGTAAAATCACAAAAGTTGGTGGTACCAACATACTGGGAGCCGTTAAAGTGGCGATGATCGCTTACCCCATAGCAACCATGTTTAATCAGGTGGACATTACCATCAGCGACTGATTCATCACGCAAAGTACTAACATGTATGCCCACAGAGCCTACGTTGAGACTATTGTAAATTACAGCTGCAACATCCTGCACACTCAGCTTTCAGCAGGGCTCTTTTACAAGGATACATTTTCACATTTTGAAGACAAGGAGCTGGACAGCGCTAATAAATGTTTTGTTAAAAGAGCAAGCTTTGCCTCCGGCAGTTAAAAAATGGACTTCCTTGGATATATACATTTAGACCTTTTCTTCCAAGATAAACTGCTTATCAACGGTATCAATCTTAAGATTAAACTTAACCGCAACAAGAACTTGTTCAGTCCCATGAGCAAGGATGTGGAATAGAATAAACTTCTCACTGTCCAATAGTTTGTTTGTAAAGAGAGTGAAAGTGTCCTCAAATGTCACACTGGCTCATGCCAAAGCTTTACATTTATTGAACGCCATGTACACCATTGAAAGAGTACCTCTGAAGATATTCAGCATCCCAGACGACACCAGATTAACCCAGCAGAAAAATGTATTTCTGGGGAAACTACCAAAACATATTATCAAGGGTTGTGTCGATAATATGGCCAAAAACCTGTTCAATTTCAAACTCTACGGCATCAATTGTGTGGCACTATTCCACAATGGGGACTGTGATTCCTGCAAAAATGCACACACTCAGCTTTGGAGATGCTAATTTTATTAGGGAATATCTGGGCCAGGAAGCACCTGCCTGACACAGGAGGCGTCATGTCAAGACAAGGATATGGGGTGGGCTACATGGTGTGAACTCGTTGAGTAGCCCTGTTTTTAGATAAAGGCTCGGGGTCATTGTATCAAGAGAAGGAAAGCCAATACTTTCCCTTGGCTCAGAATTACCACGGCATGAGCCTTATGATCGGGTGAGCGTTTCTAGGCACGCCCTTTCACCCGCACATCTAGTCATTGCCCTGACATAAGATGGAGTCCTACTATACTAGGCTTTAGGCTCTGGGGTATTAGTCATAGAACAAATCAATCTTTGGTTGGCTCTGTCTACCTCAGGTTTTTTTAGCAAGCGAGGTTACAGTAACACTGGGAGGACTCCAGTGCATTACTCGATGCACCTTTCAAGATGGCTGATGCTTTCCTATGGCACCCAGCTCTTGGCAGGGACCTAGTGATGGGTAAATCATTTATAGTAATGCCCCTTGACCTGCTCACCTAAGTACAGACACAGGACCCAGTCCTACTAAACAGGACTCAGATACAGGCAGATAATCAATCTCAACACGCTACAGGCACCATGCTATTTTTAACGGGTAAGTCACCAAAGCTTAATTCCAGCACCTCCTGTTCTTTATACCTTGAAGGTGCTTGTAGCCAGCACCACTTCCTAGATCTGGTGCTACAATTGCTGATGGTCTGTGTGTTAACTTGTGTATTGCAGGCAGGTCTAATTTGGTTATACCACTCAAAGAATGGATACAGGCCTATGCCACCTTGCTTTGTCGTGGAGCAACATGAATAGTCCAAAGGCTCACGACGCACTCGTTTGACAGGATTTCTTGAGTGTTCTCACTGCCTTATGAGTGGTAGGTAACGTGTGACCTGGTAATACTTTGGTGTACACTAATCTGAGTTTAGTCACCACTTAGTCCACCTATGGTTGGTCACCGGTACTAATGCACCCCCCCTCCTGGCTTGACACTTCACTGTTCTTGATATACACAAGTTCCAATTATGACACATTTGTTGTGGTGCAACCATCACAAGTGAGGCTTTGGCACTTGTGCTGGCATTTATGATACTTGTCTATCTCTATGTGGTTTCAAGTTGGCTGAAATGCATCAACACCTTTTTTTGGAGGAGTTGTTTCGAACTATAACGATATTCAAATGATTTTGAGAAACACATCCTTGAAAAGAAGTGGACAGAAGTACCCTATTGACGTGTTCTGCATTTAAACTACCTCCCATGTGGACTGATTAATAGATTGAGGATTACAGCCACATTAAGCCAAATTTAAAGGAGGATTGGAGTATGATCACAGCTAACTGAATTTTCAGCTAGAAGTTTGACACTGTTTTTGTCTTTGTGGATTGTGGCATTTTATGTTGTATATCTTTCAAAGTGCATTGATGTTTTCACATTCTAGGTGCTTTGTGTATCAAGCAACAGATTACTGCGTGACTTTGATGAATTATAATAAATATGTTTTTCAAAGTGATTTCCAGATTAACAGTGACTACTTTATGTTCTCACTGGCACTATAAAGGTAGTATCATTCTTTCCTACTATAAACCTCTCTTTGTGCATATCACAAAAGAAGGATATGCGGCAGGCTACATGCTATGAACTCACTGGGCAGCCCTGTTTGTAGATAAAGACAAGGTTACAGTGTTTGACAGTTCAACAGCGTTTCCTGAGCATAGCATCATTACAAAACCTATTTTCACGTATGTAAAAAAAGCTGCTGCAAGGGTGGAGTGTAGCAAAATACAGGTACAGGACTCTCTTGCCATCAAATATGGGGAACATTGCGTAGATCTTATTAGTAAAATGGCCAAGGGTATGAAGTTTAGAAATGTGTTATATCTATATTCCAACAACCTAGTTAGCAATGATCGTGTTGTTATTAAATATGTGAAGGGAAACTCTAGATCTACATCAAGGGTTGTTAAAATAGATTACACATTTGTCAAAAGTGTAAGGTCGTGTAACGACTCATGTGTAATGATGGTTGTCTCAAAATAAACATTTTTGAAAATTTGAATACAGAGTCTGCATTTTTATTCCTACACAAGCGCACACATTTAAACTGTTTTTAAAAGATGACAGGAAAGCTCAAATGTTTATTTACACAGCTTTTTTTGCAGTACAAACGGATAAAATTCACTAAAGAAATAAAAGTAGAAAAAAACACCAAATGTTAACTCTGGCAAAAGTATACACACAAACATAAGCTCAGATACACAGCAGTTCAAAATTCACAAGAAGCATTAGAGAGGGAACCACATGTTCATTTTGAAAAATGTCTTTTGAAGGTTTCAGAGGCAGAGCCTCTGTGATCCTTGAGGGGAATAGCTGGGCAAAGAAAGGTGATGTTGGTATCTTCATGCATGGGTGAAAAGCAACTGGAACCGGAGTACTAGGAGGGGTATAAGTTGGATCTTTCAAACTGTCAAGCCACCGCCAGTGTTCCACATTGCCAACAATCATAGAAGGAATGATGAGTTCTGCAGAGGGTCACACAACTGTTCCCACCCTCTTGGCACTTTCTGGATCAATGGTGTTTTGAGGTGCGTAAGACCTTTGACTAGGTTGTACATATGGGATTGCACAACCGGCTGACCTTTGTAGATGAATTTGCCTTCCATGAGGTCAGGTCTTTAGAAGCTGACATTTTACTTAGCAACATTTGCGTGGGTCCTCTGTACCTTTGACCTATATTTTTTAAAAGTTCTTCAACAAAGATGTCTGAGGTTGGTGGTGGTTCATGAGGCAATGAAAGGGGGTGGTAGAGGTTGTTCAGAGTAAGGGTCATATACAGTCTGCCTGTTTCTTTCATCAGTCCCCTGCCTGAAATATTTTAAAATGTTTTGAAGAGTGCTCCAGTGAAGGCCTGCTTTGTCGTAAGGTTTTAAATCTGTACGGGTCAAAATGTTATTAATCTGGGCATCCAGGTGCTTCATCAAATTTTTCTGGATATCCCATGCTTCAACCGTGGACGTCCCCAACTGTTCCATCTGTTGCATGGGCACCAAGTACATCTTTTGGGTGTGCTCTATCAGTTCCCGCTTAGGAGGCTGGTAATTAGTGGTATAGCTATGCCCAACAAATAACCTATAAAATCACCCAACTGCTTTACATGTTTCTTCTCAGAAATGAGGGAAGCCCTTTTGTTACTGAGCTTCTTGATAAGTTGGCACTTCTTTCAAAACACGTAACTGGCACTCTGATATAGGGACATTGCGTTTTAAGGTGTTCATGATGATCTCTGAAATTGCAGCTCCTAAAACATCCAAAGCCGCACACAGGATGGCCTTTCTTTGCTGGGGGCTGGCAGTGACTAGCATTTGTAGGAGGGCTAGATTACAGCATAGATGTGCTGACATGGTTAATACGTTGTATTTTAAGGTCAGGAGTGTAAGTGTTACGGGAGTCTCTTTAAAGATTCTTTTTATAGGCTTTGAACTTGGCTTTAAGTGTGCAAGCGATGGGGAGGTCAGGTGGGAAAATACCCGTACACAGCCTATAATCCTCTAAAGTATTGGCTTTTAAGTCTACCAGTAAGTAAAAGTGGGGTTTCTCTGTAGCTTGTTAAAGGCTTCCAAGAAAAATGTGTGTTTCGAGGGTATATCTGTTTAACTATAATGGATATCTGTTGTTTGTCACAGGGGGAGGAGGAAGGGGGGCACCTCAGCCAGATGAACGCACGACGCCACTGCTGCACGAGGGGGCTCCATGCCCACTGATTGGTCCTGGGGAGTGCAAAGCCACAGTCTCTCAAGTCTCTCACGTGGGTGGTTTGCCCACTGCTTTATCCTGGGGAGTGCAAAGCCACAGTCTCTCAAGTCTCTCTAGTGGGTGGTTTGCCCACTGCTTTATTCTGGGGAGTGCAAAGCCACAGTCTCTCAAGTCTCTCCAGTGGGTGGTTTGCCCACTGCTTTATCCTGGGGAGTGGAAAGCCACAGTCTCTCAAGTGGATGTCAATCTCCACTGGTTCTGGAGGGGGCATGGTGCCCAGAGTGCTTCATCCTGCCAATGACTGAGGTAGTGGATGTCAATCTCCACTGGTTCTGGAGGGGGCCTGGTGCCCAGAGTTCTTCATCCTGCTAAGGACTGAGGTAGTGGATGTCAATCTCCACTGGTTCTGGAGGGGGTCTGGTGCCCTGAGTGCTTCATCCTTCCAAGGACTGAGGTAGTGGATGTCAATCTCCACTGGTTCTGGAGGGGGCCTGGTGTCCAGCGTGCTTCATCCTGCCAAGGACTGAGGTAGTGGATGTCAATCTACACTGGTTCTGGAGGGGGCCTGGTGCCCAGAGTGCTCCACTTGCAGTGTGGCCGGTACAATTTCCTCACCTGGGTGTGTGTGCCACGAGATTACCGAGGTACAGGTAGTATGATACACCATGAAGGCAGCGACATACCCCACACTGCTGCGGCTTTGCATTCCACCTGCAGGTGCAAACAGTGATGGAAATCATGCCTCATGGAACTGGCCAGGGCCCAGAAAGTCTCCTTCAGTCTCGGACGACTGACCACTGGGGATGGTAGCCATGTCAGCGGTGGTGCCACTGTCTGAGCACGTCGCGGGGCTGGTGGCGGTGCTTGCGGTCGTGTCTGCCGGCGGTGCTGGCAGTGGTGCATGGGTCAGCACCTGCTGAGGGACACAGCAGGACGTTTCCTGCAGCCTCGGACGGCTTCCCACTGGGGAAGAGGCTGGGGACTGTCGCTGAGGCTGTAGACGTGCCAGTGGCTGTGCAGATGGCTGTGCAGGTGGCTGTGCAGGTGGCCGTGCAGGTGGCCTGGCAGGTGGCGGTTGTGGTGGCAGGGCAGCTTGCGGTGTTCGCCTCCGTACATGTTGGTGTGGTCGTGGACAGAAGGTGTGACACTGGTCCCTCAGTCGGTGCCACCGTACCCTCTCCTGACGTGCTCTTGTGCTTTTGTCCCTTCCTCACCTTTGATGGTACCGCAGTTGTCTTGCCACTATCCCATTTTGTTTTTGCTGAGCCCTTGGTGGCTGGTAGTTGCGGCTTCTCCCTCCGGGATGTGGGCACCTTTTTCACCTTGGCAGGTGGCAGAATGTCCTTGCCCTCGCTACGTGGCACACTGGCAGCCCTGATGGGTGGTGCACTCGATGACCCCATAGTTGCTGGCGTCACTGTGCCTGGGGATTTGGTGGCTGAGGTGCTGGGCTGGGACCTGGAAAGCCTGGCCCTAGGGGAAGGACGGCGGGTAGGGGTTATAGGGAAGTGGTTAATGTTAGACAGGAAGAGTTTTTTAGACACACTGGGATGGGAAGATGGAGGGGGTTTGGGAGTGGAGGAAGAGATAGTGGTTGTAGGAGGTGTACGTCTGCTGAATTTGGGTGAAGGTACATGGGCCAGAGGCTGTTGTGAGGTGGATGGCTGTTGGGTGGGTGTGTGCCTGCGTTTGTGTACTTTGGGAGGAGGGCTCACAGGCACACTGGGAGAGGACACTGGGGATGTGTGAATGGTAGTGGGGGTGGTGATTGCATGTGAGCGGTCTGTGGTGATGAGCGTGCTGGTGATGGAGGTAGTGGCTGAGGATGTAGTGCATGCAGGTGTGAGTGGAGACGAGACAGGGAGGGAGGAGGAGGACGTGGAGGAGGGGGACACAGTCGAGGCAGTGGATGTTACTGCGTCTGCATGGGGATGGTGCTTGTGTGAGTGCCTGTGGGATGTGTGGTGCTTATGTTTGCCATGTCCACTCTTGTGTGTTGATGTGTGTGCATGCTGGTCTGATGGTGTGCTTGGGATAGGCTGATGTACAGGGGATTGGGTCTGGGTGGAGGAAGTTGGAGGAGGGAGGCTGGACACAGGGACAATGGCTGCCATCAGTGCTGAGGCCAGAGCCTGAAATGCTCTCTGTTGGGCCGCCTGCCCAGAATGAATGCCCTCCAGGTATGCATTTGTTTGTTGCAAATGCCTCTCAACACCCTGGATGGCATTCAAAATGGTAGATTGCCCAAAAGTGAGAGATCTCCATAGGTCAATAGCCTCCTCACAGAGGGCAGCAGGGTGGACTAGGGCAGGGCCTGAGGTGCCTGGGGCAAAGGAGATACCCACCCTCCTGGGTGAGCGGGCATGGGACACATGCTGAGGGGCTGTTGGGAGGGCAGTGCTGGTAGGGGGGGTGGCGGTGGTACCTGTTGAAGCGGTGGGCACACAGGTGCCCGCCACCGCAAGGGAGCTCCCATCAGAGGAGGAGTCGCTGTCATTGGTGTATGCTCCTGTCCCTGCCGTGGAGCTCCCCTCGCCCTCTGTCTCACTGGTAGCTTCAGACTCTGTTGCTTCATCCTCCAGGGCCAAGTGGGTTGCAGCTCCCTCCTGCTCCAGTGACACTGCTCCTCCGCCTGATGATGCTATTGCACACAAGAACAGGGAGACCACAAAAAGGGGGGGAAGACAGAATAAAAACTTTTTCAGCGCATGCAACACCACTACCGTTGGCGGATACAACACACAGGGAGCAGCCCTCAGCACTACGCCATGCACTAGAAAATTCACCTGACAATGGGGTACGAGTCCTAAGCCCAATTGCTGCACACCTGAAAGTCACAGGAGACTGACTAAGTGTAGATGGCTCTTACCACTAGTCGGGTTGGGGTGCCACATAGCGTGCCTCACAAGGGACCTTGCCTACCAAGTTTGCACTGGCCTAGGGGAACACACTGCCCACCTCCCCCACCCAGACACCTCGTAATGCACGCAGAGTCAGCTGAATGAGAGTGTACACACCCCCTTGTGGCTGCTGTGATGCCCTCAAGCGCTCATCCAACTCCGGATAGGCCACCGCCAGGATCCAGGACATCAGGGGGGTCATGGTGCGACGGACACCCCTTCCACGTTGGGAGGCCATTCCCAGCTGGGCCTCCGCCGTCTTCTTGCTCCAATGGCGCAGGTCCTCCCATCTTTTATGGCAGTGGGTGCTCCATCTGTGGTAGACCCCGAGGGTCCGGACGTCCTGGGGATGGCGCGCCAAATACCCTTCTTCTGGTGGACGCTGACCTAGAGGAATGGTACAGGGGGAAAGAAAATTACTCACCAGTCCGGACTGTCATACTCACCAGTTCCCACCCATGCCCTGATGCACATACACTCACCAGTCGCACATGCAGGCCTCAGCCCCCCCATGTATCTTCCATCCACACCGCTCAAAGCAGGCATTGCCCATGCAGCATGCTCACAGTGTCCTCACCAGTTTGTCTGGAGGATCGTACAGTTGCGTGTACTGGGGGAGGACTCCATCCACTAGTTTCTCCAACTCCTCCGAAGTGAAGGCAGGGGCCCTTTCCCCAGACACATGAGCCATTGTCACTTTCAGACACAGGTCACAGCAGCACTTGCAGTGTAGGTCCTCTCCTGTTGAAGGTCAGGTATCAAGTGAGTGAACAGACAGAAAATGGCGGTCACGTCCGCGGCGGTGCGTACCGTCACCGCCGGCGTACATCGTCATTGGCTCCTGGGACCCATAGGGCCCAATGTTAACCAATACAGAATTGCGCTGCGGTCTTCGATCACCCACCGCGACGGTGTACAACGCCAACGCAGTTACCTCATATCCCCTTGTCCCACCTTACATGTCAGGCAGCCGCCATTTCAGGGGGCCACATGGGATGTATGAAAACTGCGTCACACCTATCTAGGCCGGGAATACAGAGAGATACCAGCACATTGCGGATAACTAACGTTTCTGAAAATAACACATTGTGATACCTCAGTGTTGGATGACTCTCTGCTCGCTGTTCTCCTCCATAGGGCACGTCTGCTGTGGCAGGTGATGAGATGGCGGTATCCTCCGGTGTACAGACCCCTGGTGGACCTGTCGACAATGGAAGAGAGACACATCATAATCACATACAGACTTGATCGTGCAACAATCCATGAACTGTGTGCCCAGTTGGAGCCAGACCTGATGTCAGCTATCCACCATCCCACAGGGATACCCCCTCTAGTGCAGGTCCTGTCTGTACTCCATTTCCTGGCCAGTGGGTCTTGTCAAACAACAGTGGCCATGGCATCAGGGATGTCCCAGCAAATTCTCTCTAACGTGTTGTCCAGAGTGTTGTCAGCCCTGCTGAAACACATGCGCAGCTACATCGTTTTCCCTCAGGTGGAGGATTTGCCCACAATGAAAGGTGACTTCTATGTCCTGGGACATATCCCCAACATCATTGGTGCCATCAATGGTACACATGTGGCATTTGTCCCCCCCTGAGGAATGAACAGGTGTACAGAAACCGGAAAAGCTACCGTTCGATGAATGTGCAGATGGTGTGTTTGGCAGACCAGTACATCTCCCATGTGAATGCCTGGCTCTGTGCATGACGCTTACATTGTGAGGAATAGCAGCATCAATTATGTGATGGGGCAACTCCAGAGGCACCGTGTGTGGCTAATAGGTGAGGCCAAGGTCCCAATACAGTTGGCATAGGTGTCTGGGTATGGGGTTGTCCCTAAGGGTTAGTGTCTGTCTAACAGTTGTCCCTCGACATTTGCAGGTGACTCTGGTTACCCCAACCTCTCATGGCTACTGACCCCAGTGAGGAATGCCAGGACAAGGGCAGAGGAACGTTACAATGAGGCACATGGGCGAACAAGGAGGATAACAGAACGCACCTTCGGCCTCCTGAAGGCCAGATTCCAGTGCCTCCATCTGATAGGTGGTTCCATATACTATTCACCGAAGAAGGTGTGCCAGATAATCGTGGCCTGCTGTATGCTGCACAACCTGGCTTTGCGACACCAGGTGCCTTTTCTGAAGGAGGGTGGGCCAGATGGTGGTCTTGTGGCAGCTGTGGAGCCTGTGGACAGTGAAGAAGAGGAGGCAGAAGAAGAGGATATCAACAACCTGAACAACATCGTCTTGCAGTACTTCCAGTGAGACACAGGTAAGAAGATGTCACTGCTTCCCACATCTCATACTATTGTTGGAGCTAGCATAAGTCTGTCATTTTCACTCAGTGTATGGACCCTGACTTGTCACTTTGACTTTCCATTTCACAGATCTGGGTCCCACTTTGTGCCCTCTGCTATGTTTACTCCTGGCCTACAGCTGTGTTACATTGGTATTCCATAGATATTGCAATAACACATTTGTGAAAGCACAGACTGACTCCAGATTTTTTTGTGATTGAAGTGTGTTTATTCCTGTGCAAATAAGTGGACGGGGTTGTAAAATGTGCTGGGGTGATGGTGGAGGTATGTCCATGGCAGAGTCCAGTCTATTTGTTTCACAGGTGCATTGTCCAAAGGGGCATAGGAAGTGGAGCAATGGCTGTTTAAGGATGGACAGGGTGACATAGGGGGTCATTCTGACCCTGGCGGTCACCGACCGCCAGAGACCGCGGAAGCACTGCCAACAGGCTGGCGGTGCTTCCATGGGCATTCTGACCGCGGCGGTACAGCCGCGGTCAGAAACGGGAAACCGGCACGGCGGCGCTGCTTGCAGCGCCGCCATGGGGATTCCGACCCCCTTACCGCCATCCTGTTCCTGGCGGTTTTCACCGCCGGGAACAGGATGGCGGTAACGGGTGTCGTGGGGCCCCTGGGGGCCCCTGCAGTGCCCATGCCAATGGCATGGGCACTGCAGGGGCCCCCTAACAGGGCCCCACATTGATTTTCAGTGTCTGCCAAGCAGACACTGAAAATCGCGACGGGTGCCACTGCACCCGTCGCACGCCTTCAACTCCGCCGGCTCCATTCGGAGCCTGCTTCCTCGTTGAAGGTGCTTTCCTGCTGGGCCGGCGGGCGGCCTTCTGGCGTTCGCCCGCCAGCCCAGCGAGAAAGCCAGAATGGCCGCCGCGGTCATTTGACCGCAGTGCGGTCATTCGGCGGCTCCCGCCGGGCGTGCGGTTACCGCCGCCGCCGGGAGTCAGAATGACCCCCATAGTGGGACAGAAGGGTGGCATTGAGGAGGGGTCTTATTTCCTGGCGGGGGTCTTGGCAATGTTCTCTGTCTTTTTCCTTGATCTCAGGGACCGTTTGCAGGGTGGTTCTCCATCTGCAGGGGGTGGGGTGCTGGTGGCCTGTTGGTCCTGTGGTGGTGCCTTCTGTCCACTAGCGCCGGTGGAGGTGGAGGGCTGTTCATCATCCAGGCTAGTGTCAGGGGCTCGTTGGTGTGCTACTGTGTCCCTCATGGTGTTGACAAGGTCTGCCAGCACCCCTGCAATGGTGACCAGGGTGGTGTTGATGGACTTCAAGTCTTCCCTGATCCCCAGGTAGTGTTCCTCCTGCAGCCACTGGGTCTCCTGAAACTTGGCCAGAACCGTGCGCATGGTCTCCAGGGAATGGTGGTAAGCTCCCATGATGTTGGAGAGTGCCTCGTGGAGAGTGGGTTCCCTCGGCCTGTCCTCTCCCTATCGCACAGCAGTCCTCCCAGCTTCCCTGTTATCCTGTGCCTCTGTCCCCTGAACGTGTGCCCACTGCCACTGACCTCAGGTCCCTGATCGTCCTGTGTTAGTGGGTTTGCCTGGGTTACCTGAAGTGGTGGACACTCTGCTGATTGACGTGTTCTGGGGACAGAAGGATGGGCCCGCTGGGTGGGTGCTGTGGCCGTGTTTCCTGAGGGGGGAGGTTCAGTGATGGTTTGTGACTGTGTCAGGGGAACCGACTGTCCCGAGGTCCCTGATGGGCCGGGCTGATCATCTTGATCCAGGCGCGCAGAGCTGCTGTCATCACTGTGGGCCTCTTCTGTGGGGGGACTGGATATGTCTGGCACCTCCTGTCCGGTGACGTTGGGTAGGGGCCCTGTTGGGGTGTGAATGCATAATCTTAGTATCTGTGTGTGCCATCTTGTGCAATGGGTGTGTTGACCTCTACTCCTGTGCTTGCATTATTGCCGTGGCCCTTGTGTGATTGGTGATTTTGGGGCATGAGTGGGTCTCTGTACTGGGCATGCTTTGGTGATGGGTGTACATGCATTAGTGTTACATGCAGGGCTTGATTTTGGGATGTGTGGGTTGTGGTAGTGGGGTATCTGCGGGGTGTTGGGGTGATGGGTGTGAGGGTGAGGGTGGGAGTATGTGATGGCATGCAGGTGGTGTGGGGGGGGATATGGTGGCCAAGATTTGACTTACCAGAGTCCAGTCCTCCTGCTACTCCTGCGAGGCCCTCAGGATGCAGCAATGCCAAGACTTGCTCCTCCCATGTTGTTAGTTGTGGGGGAGGAGGTGGGGGTCCACCGCCAGTCCTTTGTACAGCAATCTGGTGTCTTGAAACCACGGAATGCGCAGGTCATTCCACCTCTTCCTGATGTCATCTTGTGTTCTTGGATGCTGTCCCACTGCGTTAACCCTGTCGACAATTCTGCGCCATAGCTCCATCTTCCTTGCAATGGAGGTGTGCTGCACCTGTGATCTGAATAGCTGTGGCTCTACGTGGATGATTTCCCCCATCATGACCCTGAGCTCCTCCTCAGAGAACCTGGGGTGTCTTTGAGGTGCCATGATGTGGTCTGGGTGATGTGTGAGGTGGTGTCTGTTGTGATGTGTGAGGGGATGTGTTGGTGTGTGTTGTTTGAGGTGCGTGGATGTTGTGTAAGTGATAGTGTTGTGTGTCTGTGGATCCTGGTGTTGTTTTAGGTAGTCTCTCTCTCTGGCCTTCTTTCAAATTTATGGTTGTAAGGGTTTGTGGGTAATGTGTGTGTGTGTTTTTTAGTGTTGTGAGTGTGTGGTGTGTGTATGTGTATCAGGTGTGTGTATTTCGAATTGTCCAATGTGGTTGAGTTTTGTAAGTGTGTGTGTATTTTGAGCGTGGTGGTGCGTACCGCCAATGGATTACCGCGGTTGAAAGACCGCCGCATTGATTCGTGGGTCGTGATAGTGTGGGTGTATTCCTGTTGGTGTGACGATGTCGGTTTTGGTATCGCCAGTTTATCACTGACCTTTGGCGTGGCGGACTTGTGTGGGTGTCTGTATTGTGGCGGTTTCCGAGCTGTGGGTCGTAATACCTGTAGCGGAATTCCGTGGCCGCAGCGGTATGTTGGCTGTCTTCTGCACGACGGAAAGCAGGATTTATCGCCAGGGTTGTAATGAGGGCCTCAGTATGCCTTCTATAAATTTGATGTACAGGAACCTTAAGGATAATTCTGTATAAAGATCTTGTCAGTCAAATAAAGCCAAGCAGTATTTTTAGGAGGTTGGGATAAAACAATATGAGTATTTTCTAAAAGTTCCTTTATAAAATAGGCTGTACTGCAATTTGGGCGGTCTGCTAAAACACAAGAGAAAGGGTGCGGCAGCCTGCTGCCCATAGGGGGAGGCCAAGACTCTAATGCACCTTCAGTAACCATATTGTGGGGTTTTGTAGTCATCAGTCAGAACCCTTTTATCAAACACTACGTGCAAGGTTTTATGCAAAGGCCCATTTGTAATTTCCCACCATTTTTTGGACCGGACAATGCTAGCTTGGTTTGCAATGATTGTTTTATCATTTTAACATTCGGTGGAGTATTAAGAGTATTCGTTTACCATATATTTTAGACTGTCAAAATTGATTTTGACTGTGTTAATATTCAGGGTGATGCCTTTGACTTTTCATTTTTTTGATGTCTCATAACAATAGGTCTTGGGACTGGCTGAAACAACCTCTATTATGTGCTCATCATGATCTAGCTTGTTGGTCAAATTGCCTATATAGTCCCTGAGCTAAGGATCTTCATCCCCTAGTTTGCTCACAAAGATACAGGGGGTCATTCTGACTTTGGCGGGCGGCAGAGGCCGCCCGCCAAAGTCCCGCCGTCAGAATACCGCTGCGCGGTCAGAAGACCGCCGCGGTAATTCTGAGTTTCCCGCTGGGCTGGCGGGCGACCGCCAGAAGGCCGCCCGCCAGCCCAGCGGGAAACCCCCTTCCATGAGGATGCCGGCTCCGAATGGAGCCGGCGGAATGGAAGGGGTGCGACGGGTGCAGTTGCACCCGTCGCGATTTTCAAGCAGACACTGAAAATCTTGGTGGGGCCCTGTTAGGGGGCCCCTGCAGTGCCCATGCCAGTGGCACGGGCACTGCAGGGGGCCCCCAGGGGCCCCGCGACACCCGTTACCGCCAGCCAGGTTCTGGCGGTCAAAACCGCCAGAGCCAGGCTGGCGGTAAGGGGGTCGGAATCCCCATGGCGGCGCTGCCTGCAGCGCCGCCATGGAGGATTCCCCAGGGCAGCGGGAAACCGGCGGGACACCGCCGGTTTTCCGTTTCTGACCGCTGCGGTCAGAATGCCCATGGATGCACCGCCAGCCTGTTGGCGATGCATCCGCGGTCGTTGGCCTGGCGGTAGTCTACCGCCAGGGTCAGAATGACCCCCACAGAGTCTGTATCGTGCTACAGACACCAGTCCCAAAGTTTATCCATCACATTGTAAAGCTCTAACCAGGTGCGAGCAGTTATGAAACAGGCTGTGAAGATGTTTATATTCTTACAAGTTGATGGGTGCTCTTTTGTATATTTCCAACACAGAGATGCAGTTTCATCGTCAACAAACTTGCAGTTGGGCACCTCATAAGATGCCCCCAAAAAAAGATATTTAAACAGTTCCTCAGAATCTGTCATGATGTTAGTGTTTGACAAGTTTGTATGCTATACAAATTTTCCCCATAAGGAATTGAGGCAGAGCTTAGCTAGTTGTCATCTGGTGGTGCACGACTTCTATGTACTCAGGTCTCAAGCATATACCCTTGTGAGTGTAGTAATCATCAGTATATTTTTCCTTTGAGGCCTCGTTAATACACCATTGTGGAAACCCTGACACCTCCTGTTATCTCTGAGAAATAAGTCAGTATAATCTGAAAAGAGCTGGGTCGTAGTCCGCTCAACATTTTGTGTATTTTTTAGAATTTGTAACCTTTCCCGAGGACCACCTGCACCTCAATGCTACACCATGTCCCAGTGATTACCCTTTGCTCATCAGAGTGTCTGCACTCTGTAGTCTCTTTACTTTCAGTGCATGTTCGACACAGGGGGAATGTTAGCTTACCTTCGGCTCTGTATATTACTACAGGGAGGTAAAGCCTCCAGGGTGAATAAACTTGACATTTAACCAGCCCAAATTGTTCATCGAGGGCTTTAAAGTCCCTATACATGATGTGGTGGTGCCCTAAGGGGTGTAACTTTGTCTTGTTCACAAACAGATACAAGCTTGTGGAATCATAATAATGAATTTTCTCACTCTCTCCCATGACCTTTTACAATTGTATAGCATTTGTATGCCCCAAAAAAAGGCATCACGGGGCTCCAAAGGTTCGGGTAATTCATTGCTCTTAATGAAGGAGCAGCAGAGTCCTGCATCTAATTTTAACATATCGAGCCACTCGTGCTCTAAGAGGGGTCTCAGAACAAAACGCTGTTTTGAATATATTATGCCTTTAACAGCGTAGCTCTGTAAGTGCAAGTGTTCACATTTGGTACCCAGCAGCTTATTAAAACAGTGGGTTTTGCAGCAGCGGGGACAACCATGAAAAAAGCAACCATTGTATTCAAAGGACATTAGCACACTGTTAATTACATTGTACCCATTTAGGAAATATGGGCCCACATGGTATTTACCACCCTGCAAGGCATGTTGAGTGTAGATGTTTTCCTTTTCAGAGATGTACATGAGCCATTAAATAGAGGGTATAGAATACAGCTTCTCGTTACCGTTATAGAGGTTGCGTGGGGCCCTCATAATTTTCATCCACCCAGGTGTTAAAAAAGTGTAGGAAATAACCTTTACAACTTGAAAAACCTAAGGCTTTTGGCAACTTGCTAATTTCATGGGCAGAAAATTCAGAGTATCTATGAACCTTATATGTAAAGGAAAATCCATTAGCAGCATCAGTTTGGAGCCCTGAGTTATGACTTCTAGCCCTGAGTTATGACTTCTACAGGCACCTTTTCACAAATAATATTTTGCAAATTAAACAACAAGTCATACACTTTTGAGTTATGGGCCATTAGGGTATAACCTTTGAATTCTGTCTGCACGATTGTGTTAAGGAAATCATTCACACAGGAAGGGCTTCATACTCAGTATTTATCAAGCGTTAAATGGTGTGTGAAAATATAGTAAGGCTAGTACACTCATTTCTCCTGGGTACACTTTATATCGAACACTATGTAGTCTTCTGTTTTGGTCTAGGAGCATCCTTTAGTCATGTAATACATATGTTCTGTTCCCAGAGGAAAAGACTCCTTACAGCAGTTGCGATCGATGGCTGTGAAACGCCTGCATTCCAAGCAGCCTGCTTTAGGGATGCACTGAATAATCCTAGTGTGAGCCACTTGACGGTGTATGCTCAAGTAGTTTTGTGAGTGACAGAATAGATTACATCTAGCACTAGGACATCTCAACTTCTGATTCTCAACTACGATGCATCCGTCCCTTGGACACATTTTACAATGCATTTCACACTAATCAGTTGTCTATGTGTTGTAGATGTGATTGCAATGGGTCCCCCCATACTTGGCTGCTAGAAATCCCTTTAGGTTCAAGATACTGTAAAAGTGATTTTCATATTGTAGAATTCAAACTGTCTTGTTTTCACAGGCTCTCCGGATGTGAAGTACTTGCATGATCTCCTATATAAAGAACTTCTAATCTGATGGCAAAATAGTTTTCAAAGAGGCCCAGTTCTTCAAAACCTACCAGTCTGTCTGGAGGTAGTTTAAGCTCAGCATTGGCTTGAGCTGCTTTTGACCATTTAGCCACTTCGCTAGTGCTGTGATTCATTAGTAACCCAGAGATGCTTGCAACCAGACATGCGTTTGTCTCGCTGCTGTTAAAGCTGAGCAACCACCACTGGTTTTTTTCAATGACTTTACTGTAAAAGATACTCTTTAAAGGTCTGGACATGCCCCCCCTCTGGGCCCCGAACAATGAGGGCCACTATTCTGAAGGCTCCAAAGGTAGCGATTTCTGCTTTACTCTGTAAAGGTTTAGAGAGGTTTTCTAAAAATTCCACAGTGTCAAACACAACTCACAGCAAGCATCTGGTGAACAAGGGGCTGTCAATACCCTGACTGTGGAAGCGGAGCTGAAAGAAATCATTTAAGCCAACGTCGTGTAACAAGCGCTCTATGAGAGTTTGTACAACATGATGAATAGCTAGAAGACTATGATTAGATGAATTTATGTGTTCTAAGTTAACAAACCTGAACTCTTCGTAATACTCTGTAGTGTTAAATCTCTCTACATCTCGCCGGTACCTTCTGACGCTCTCTAAATACGCCATCTCTAAATCCTCAGATCGGTGGTCTGTTTTGGATGCCAAGTGTTCCGATGAATCATTTTGGGTAGGCTACCTCTGATTCTGAGGCAATACATTTTTAAGCCTTCTTTTAGAAAAAAAATCTGTCTTTCTTTAATTGACAGATTTAAAGCCTCAGCTGCTTGGCGCTATTTGCCCATTTTTGTTTCTTACCAGCCCTCTTGTTTTTGGACTGCACCCCAGAACCAGTTTGTTTGGTCTCAGGAGAATTTGTTAGAGATAGCCTCCCCGATTCCCCAGCTAGTGCCTTCGGGACCAACTATGTGTTCATTGTATCCATGTCTCTCAGCTTTGCCCTGTGAATGCATGAAATGCCTGGAGCACCTGCGGCTGCTTCCTACATTTATATTTGGGGGTCTAACCCATGCCATTTTAGGATGCACTGTAATAGTATTTGGAACTTTTAGACCCTGTCTGCAGGGTTCTAACTTCTTTTTGGCTAAGAGGACTCGTAAAAACCGTTGTGCTTTAGCAATGATGTCTTGTACCTTCTGTTTCTAATTGGGGCTTTGGACTGGGTAATTAATAAAGCTGGAACCCCTGTGCTTTACGGATCACCACAGACATCATCAAAATGAAATAGCCTCTATGTCTGCAGTGGCTGATTGTAACACTTCGCTTGCACCTTTGTACCCTCTGGGTTATCTCTCTCTGTACATCCCTCAAGGGGTGATTCTCTGATTCTATCTTCCACAGTTTTATGGCTTTAGAGTTCAGCTTGGCTTTTAGTTTTCTGACACTCTTATGCATCCCTTTCATATATGACCCTAAATCCCCTTTTAAGGCAAAGAACCCATATTGCAGGTCATTAACTATAAAAGTAGGGACAGGGTATATATTTGCCTAAATTCCTCCTCTCCCCCTAATACCACTTTCTGGTTACCCCCACTAACACCATTCTGAAAAGTCTGGAACTGGGGAATCAAAAAACGCATCATTCTCCCGCTGTTCCCGAGGAAGCCTCATCGCTATACTCTGTTTCAAAGCTCTGATTATGACAACCGCTCCATCCTGTACTGCTGTTGGGGTATGTTAAGGTAGGTGATAAAGGATTTACACTTGATACCGGGTTGGTGGGATGGTATGCGACTGGAAGTGCAACCAGTGACAGAAGAGGATTTAGGGAATTTAAATGCTGATCGTAAGGGCTCTGCACCATAGAAGTGTAGGAAGTAAGGTTTGGGAACTGGGGTCTGTTGCCCCTCTGGGTATACATTAGAAGTCAAACTGTGATCAGCTGCTGCAATGGCTAGTGGTCCAGAACTTAATGGCTCCCCTGTCAGACCCTTGAGATGACCTGTACCTACTACGTAAGGTGTGTCTAGTTCAGGAAAATCATTTTTAAGCCCTTCATCAAATAGGGGTTTGTGAGATATATTTATAGTCAGTTGTGGCGATCCTCTGGAAAGTGCCTTGACATTCGTCCTCTCAGCCGGGGAACATTTACCTGCAAGAAGATTACGGGGCCCTAGAGGAGCTGTAACTGTATTGTTAAGGATAGATCTACAGGGACAGTTTGTAGGGAAAGGGCCAAGGGCTTGTTTTTTAGCATGAGATCTACCTCTGCTTTTTAAATGATAGGGGCGGTTGTGTGCCTCGGGTTGGATCGGGCCACCCTTTGAGGTCTACATCGCTAGTCAGAAGCACCCTTTCTGTATACATGTTTGCTGTACTTCCTGTGGCTTTTTCTGGTAAATAAGTGTAGAATAGCTAGTGTCTCCAAGGCCTTCACTTGCAGAGACCATGCATGGCTTGTTGTGACACACAGGGTGTCTCTCACCATTTGCTGGCATTGGTTTGTTTTGTAGGAGCTGTGTTATGTCCTTTAGAGGTGTTGACAGTTGCTTAGCCTTTCGTGGAATTCCAGCGAAGGTCTTTTGTGTTGGACCTAGGATGGAAAAAAAAAAAACCTGCACATTAGAAAAACACCTGAACAGCGCTTCACAGCCTTATGATTGTAACCGCCTGTCTAACTATTGCTCTATATTTTTGTATTGACCTTACTAGATGCTGGAGAAAATCTTGCTTTAGACAAAAATACATTAGGGTTCTTATGGCACTACATTTCACCTGCTTTGTCCTTTTGTGGAACACCTTTCCTTGCAGCTAGTCCATCTATAGGCCTAAAGGCTTCCTTTTTTTGAACAAGGCAGTAACCTGTCTAGGACTCTTTGAGGCCCCACCACCACTTTTGCTCTAGGGTCTACCATTTGCTGAGGTATAGCATAATTGTGCTTTTCCAGGGAAACCGTGAAGAAAAGGAATCAATGTCACATTTCCAGTATAATACACTGTTTTAGGGTACTCTTTTTGGGCAAGATGAAGTTCAAGGATTTGGAAGGCTCAAAATGCCCTTAGAGCTCATGGGTATAATCTTTACCCATCATGTATACAACAAATTCACCCATTAGTCACCTGTAATAGACCGATTACGCTGCGCGCTTTTAAAAGCAGCCTTTGCGTCGTCGTCTTTAGTCTCTAAGATTATGTTTAGCTCTTCAACAGCCACCTGAACATTCACCTCATAAACTGTAAAACCATGCATGCAAAAAAGTCTGCAATGTTGTGTCGCAGAACTATAGCGCACTAAATATGTGTACCTTGTTGAAAGTCAAACGTTTCCTCATAGATCCAAAATATTGGTGTGAGATCCTGCACGCAGAACAAACAGATTTGCTTAAGAAAGCGACTCTCACATGATGTAGTTTCTTAAATCATTTTTAAGAAGGTTTCTAAACAAGTGTTGTTCACAATATGATCAAATCCTTTAAAGCTGTTGGAACTCATCTTTTTATCATCCTGTGCAGCATGAAGGATTAATTAACGCAGGGGATTTGAATCTGCCCTAAACAGTTCAACCATAGGGATGTGCTAAAACCTTAGCCCTCGCAGAACCCTGCAAAGGATATTAAAATCAAAACCCCTGGTTTAAAAAGCAGATCATTAATATATTTTTTTGCAAGAAGATCCCATGAACAATTCGTATTCATTAAAAAAAATATGTCTTTATTTGAGTTTTGTTTACATAGGTTAAACAACAACAAGGGCACAATCTCACATCCTACAACAAAGGAAGAAGCAGGTATATACAGGCAGCGTTTCATGCAGAGCTGGCATAAGGAAACAGTGGCATTTGTTGTTAGGAGAAAAAGCAATCCCAGAACCGCAGAATGTGTATGCTGAAACTTGGTGGAAGTATCAGCTTCAGTGACAGGAGATGAAGTGCTTCAACCAACATCCCCAAATCTTGAAGAACTTGCGTGGGCAATCTCTGCTAGCACATGTAACCTTTTCTGCCGCAATATAGAGGTCCATCCCGACATTCATTTATCCACATTCGGGACTGCGGTTGTACTCAAATGATGTGCTATGCCATGCTTAGCCAATACGAGTCCCAGGTTACAAAAGAGGAGCTTCACCCTGGGGACATCTACAACTGCCAGGATCTGCCAGGATCCCCAAGGGGACATACCTGGGCTCAAGAGGGATGTGTACCCCCTGAATGGCCGGCAGCTCCAGATTGTGTGGACAAACATACCCCGCATCACCCCCACATGTCAAACAGTCCGGGGGCGTCAACCTCCCCATGCAGTGCTGGTGGTCCCTGTCATAGTATACACTATGTAGAACTTTAAGTTGTATCAGGCAGAGCCGGCACCTTATAGCGACCTCCCTCAGGTGCATCATGACTGCCTCCCAGTCCACTTTCTCAAGTTCCCCCTCCAAGACCTATAACCAGCGGACCCTCCGATTACCCAGTGTGTCAGGCATGTTGTTGTTCAGTGTTTTGTAGGAGAGGGAGATTTCCTTAGAATTCAATTCCTCTAGAAGCAGTCTGGCCCGAGAGGTGCATGTTTGGGCATGTCCAACTCCTCCACGGCGTCTGCCAGTTAAGAGTGGCGCAACTGTATTGGTTGAAATGCATGTGATATTCCTTTTGGAGGGATGAGAATAGCATCAGAACACCGTCCTTGTTTGCTCCAACCTGTAGGTAGAGCGGTCCTGCAGCGCAAAAGAATAGTAATTAATTGCCACCTTATGGGGCACCCACTAGTAGGCCCTCACATCTGAGAGAGCAATCCCTCCATAATATGGTTTGTATACAAGTGGTTTGAGGGCTATCTTAGGATGACTGCTGTACCACAGTAGAGCCCAGAGGTGTCCCTCCATCTAAGCAAACATTTCCTCAAGAATTGAGTATTATGTATTTTGTAAGGCGTAAAGCTGTTTGGAGAGTGCCATCATTTTGAAGATGGCCCTCTTGCCCATTAGAGTAAGGGTCAGCATACTCCACCCCCCCCCCATCTCCTCTTGGAAGTCAGATATCACATGGCCCATGTTTCTGGATAGACATACTTCCTTGTGAGGAGTTGCAAATATAACTTAATACTGAAAGCCAGCAGTCTCTACCCCGAGTGTCCGAGGAGGAGTGGCCAGGGTCATGGGGCCAAAATGGTGACAGACCACCAATTTACTCTAGTTAACATGATGAACAGAATATGTTCCGTTTGACTCAAACACATGAAGAATAACCGAAATGGTGGTTGCTGGTTCAGTAACATAGAGAAGTATGTCATCCATGTACAATAAGACTTTCTCCCTATCCACTGTGGAAACGTGAAATTCTCTAATATAAGGACCTGCTCGAATAAGAGCAGCCAATGGCTCAATCGTAACAGCAAAGAGCAGTGGGGACAAGGGGCAACCCTGCCAAGTACCACGCCCAATCAGGAGAGCATTGTGTATTATAATGCAGAAAAGTAAACAATTACAAGAAAACAAATCAGGAGCTTCAATCTATTGCTCAAAAAATAAAACAGCCCACCATTTTATTTTGAAAATATTGCAGTTGCTGCTGTTGTGGCCGGTATATGCACAACTCTATTGCTCACCTGCATTGCTTCAACCCACGGCGCTATACCAGCTCTGGCTACAGATATTGCTGACTCGTGCAGCTGCTCCCCTGGCGACCCTGTGCAACCCTCTGAGGAGCAGGCACTATCCCCCAGCCTTTCCTGCAGGGCTTTGCAGCTCAGCGCAAGTGAGACACTTTACACTTCCTGTTGATCCTTAACCATTACAAAAACCAGCAAAGAATATTAAAATCAAAAACCATTGTTTAAGCAACAGATTAGTTATGCATTGGTAACACAGATTTTGATTCCCGAACACTATGCTTGCAACCTCATAAAAAAACTGGAAAACCTTGTCCGAGACAATTTCAAAGGGCAGTGCAGGCCGCCACACAATGAAGCAACCAAGGTGCTTCACTGTACATGTGCTTAGCAGAGTTCTGTGTAAACACACCAGACAGGCCTTGAAACAGATCAGTTAAAAATAAATCGTGGGAAAAATGACAACAGCTTTTCTACATGCATTTATTAATTACAGAATATTACCAATGTCTTTATTCTCAACATATGTATTTTGCACTTTACTTAAGAATGGTGCAGACAATCTTCCCTATGGTACATTGAAAATATTAGAAATAACTCACGTTTTTAACTTCGCATTCGTTTCCTGATAGGTATCACACACTGTTAGAACATATTGACATCAGACCACATAACTAACTCTTTTTAAGCTGTGCATGAATCTACACACAAGCGTTTTTATTCTGCATGTTGTGGCGAATGGCTTTGGGGTCTGTATAATGCTTGGAATATTGTCACCACTAAGTGCTGAAGCTAGCACAAACTTATTTGTACCTTTTCTTTTAAAAGAAAAACAGGTTATTTAACCCAGAAACTGTGCAATATAATACAGTTGAACGTGAAAATATTGTAAAAGATATAAGCTATCATTGTTTTACCTGCAGAAAAACTGAGATACATGTCCACACTTTTCTCCATGTTGCTCTAGAAGACCAGCTGTGGACAGACTTAAAATAAGAGCTAGGGACTGATTCTGGCTTGGGTCTTGTGTCGACTGCATTTTATACTAAATAGAGATTGCTAATAATGCACAGTTTTCCACACCACCAAAGCCATTCCAACTTTATGAACTTGTCTAGATGTTGGAAGCATACTCCTCAGTTTTCATCAAAAGAGCTAATTAAGTAAAACTTTTCTTGACTTAATGATGAGGTGATGGCTACTTTGGGGGTTTTGGTCCCTTTCATAGCCATTCAGGTTCGTTTTTATTAAGTTGTCTAGATGTTATTCAAAAACATAATTTTCAGCAATAGAGCTAATTAATTCAGATTTTTAACTGACCGAGGGGGTCTTACGACCCCCCGGTCCGCGATAATGTGGCGGTAAGTACCGCCAACAGGCTGGCAGTACTTACCGCCACATTATGACATTGGTGGGTTACCAACGGGCTGAAGATATCTATCTCCATCCCTGCGGCCGCCATTGTTCCGTCTGCGGGATTATGACCCCGCCTACCGCCATGGTTTTTGTGGCGAGCCATGGCGATAGGCCATATCAGTGACAGGGTCTCCCCCCCACCTCTCCAGTTAAACTCTCCAGTTAACCCACACCCCCCTAAATCTACGCCCCCTACACACACACAGGCATACACACACTCATTCACACATACATACACGCATGCATTCATCCAATCACACACACAACCGCACACACTTCCAAACATACACGCAGACATGCATTCACATTTCACAACATACATGCACTCACACGTCTGTACATGCACACATGCATTCAACACTCAACACACACCCACATTCATGCACACACATACATTCACACACACCCCCACACACACACAACACCCCAAACCCCTCCTCTGTCAGAGACCCAACTTACCTGGATGCAGGGGCTCCTCAGGCAAGAGACGGGACGGGGCGCTGCTACCGCCAGCAGCGCCTGCCAGCACAACACCGCCAGGCTGTATTATTTGTCATAATACGGCTGGCGACGGTCTACTGGCAGCGCCACATTGCCGCCATCGGCCGGCATGGCCACAGCCGGATTTCCGCCATTCTTCTGGCGGAAGTCCGGCTGTGGTCATAATATGGTGGACGTCTGGTAGCCGTGGGAGGGTCTTTTGGCGGCCGTCGCCATGGCGGTACCACCAAAGTTATAATGAGGGCCTTAATGATGAGGTGCTGGCTACTTTGGGAAGGACGACCCACCAGCGATTGGGTTCCATTTCATATCAATTTTGATTCCTTTATGCATTTGACAAAAAGCAATACACGTTCCAAGGCACTCATGCCACGTACATATGACCATTGTCCATACCTAATAATGCAGCAGGTCCTCTTGTTTCATTTAATGTGTTCTTTAATTCCAGAATGTCCAGCCAGCACAGGTTTCACCATGCAAACAGTACTCACTTTGACTTAATCAAGGCTGAAAACCAATATAGTTCAATCTGATTATAAGTATACTAGATTTCAAATAGATGTTACCCATAACCATTTAAAATACCCAAAGTTCAATGTTAATTAACTGACACAAATAGTGCATTTTCATCCATGCATCATGATTCCAAAGTAGACAAAATAGATAAAGCACAATGAAAATCCAAACTCTATAGTGGTGGGTGGCGTGCAATTAATCGTTCCTGTAATACCAGCGTGAGAGTCGTATTCATTGATTGTTGTGAAGAGATATCCCAAAGCGTACTGCATTCATAAGAGTAACATGCATAAATCTGTCACCCAAAGTGCTGGTCTATAAGTAAAAGCAAAGTTCACCAAGTAATTTCTAATCATGTCTTAAGTCTACTACTTGCCTTTAAGACAACACTAGGAATCATTATTGCCATTGTTGTTAAGTGAGGTCTACATTGTTTTTTCTGCAATATCAAAAATGTACAAAACAGCAAACAAAACCATTTGTCAAAATGGCTAAATCGTGTCAAAGATACAATGCTATACATATAACACAAAAGAGAAGAAAGGAGAGTGGGAACCACCTGTTTCTCCCTTACAGATAGGAAATAGTATCCTAATATGTAGTTATTCCAAAAACTCCTCGCAATAATTGCTCTTATTTCTACTTGTTCTATAATTTAACAAAGTTACACAAAAGACTGAAACTCATTCATGTATATTATCAACAAATATAAAAGTTTAATTATAACACAACGGTCATAGACCTCTTCAAAATAACCTAAACATTTAGGCACACCACTCTATTTAATTAACGTCAGAAACCTGTATGGGTTGTATCTAAAAATAAAAGTAATTTGAAATTATTACTAGCCCAAAAAGGAAAGAAAGAAATATGTGACCCCTAATAGCAATAAATATGACGATGCGGAAACGATATCACCCCTGCAATGCTTACCGCTATTTCACGAACTTATCCTAGCGGTCAGTGTTTCCAGAACACGACTCCGTCTTTGCCTCGCCAATAAATGCTGTAAATATTAACATAGATGATGGACTACATCATCTAAAATAAGTCGACATCTTGAGAGTATAATCATATTCGTCAGATATAAACTGTGCACTCTAAACAAGGAAAACGGCTTCAGACATTTTTAATGGAGTCGATTATCTAAGTTCTAATATGCAACTGCAGAATTAGGCCACTGCTATCCAGTAATGATGCAGCCCTTGGTGGAGCAATGAAAGATACATTGTTGTATCATTAAAACCATAACACATCGTTTATGGAATACAAAAATAAAGTATTGTGCAGCGCAAATAGTAAACAAGAAAGGATATGATCAAAAATATTCAATGTATTTAAAACTTATTTTAACCATGTGTATTTGTATGTAGCATACACATTGATTCGAATAAGGGGATTAGGTTCTGAGTGTGGTCTGAACACACAGTGCTCGTTTTCTGAGGGTCACACAATAAGGTGACCACAATAAAAACAAAAACAACAGAAAGATCCTAGGGCTTTGTGTAAAGCGACATGTGCAGATTCAATAATCTTTGAGAGATCAAAGTTCAAGAATAAACTAATGGTTTCTGTACATAGAGGTCAATTAATGAAAGTCTATCTCAGCCACATAGCTTAGCTGTTGATGGCTTCTGGACCCATGCTACGTTAAAGGGTCAGGACAAAGGTGGAGTTAAAGCAAGCACACTCAATCAAAGCCCAAGAGTAAGTAGGTTTGTTTCCTTCCCTCCCCCTCATAAAGTGGGGTTATACTGTGGTAAGGTTAAAAAGGTAGCATCCCTCTTCCATCTATTTGTTGGACCATTAGCATTATAGCTAAAAATGACTAGTTCCATTCACTGTTTTTTTTCCTTACCCTAGAAAATCTTAATTTTAATCTTTGGCCAATAACTGAGTTTTCAGGGTAAACACTAAACACTACAATTACCCATATACACCATACAATTAAGTGGTCATGTGGTATAATTTAATTCAGCTGTATCTCAGCAATCGTTCCTCTTGCAATGATCCCCTTACCCCTCCTCTCCCCCTGGACCTTGTGCTGGTGTTACCAACACCCCCCTTTCCTCTCTTCCCACCGTTTCTCCCTACCCTGGCCTGGTGTTCGTAGCCCCTGTTGGCTAAGAGCAACCATCCCTTCTGTGTAACTGGTGAGTTCTCCTGCACCAGTGATCGCCTGGAGCTATTCTTTTTCACCCCCAGACTATCCATCTGACTCTGAAGGTTCTGAGAAAATTTGAAGTCGACACCTCCCCACCCACAAAACTTTCTGTTTGGGGGGATGCAGCAGTTCAGGCTGGAATCCCTTAACCTTGTAAGATTTAGATGTGTTTCCGCTCCCAACAACGTCTGGATGTTTCTTATGTGAGATTTTATGAGAAGTTGGTTTACACTTTAATTGATTTCATTTGAATTCCTTTCCTGAGGATTTCAACTTGAATTCTAAAGCCCTCAAAATAAAACAAAATGGTCCATGGTTTGGCACCTGCATTGGGTGGAGGGGAAGGAACCATGTAGACTCTTGCAGTAGAGAGATCTGTGGGTTGACCAGACAAAAGCTATTTGTATAGTGTCTTTGACGTTTCCTCTATCAAATCTTTATACTTTGTGCAAAGTTTTTTGAGATTTCCACCAACTTTAGATTTGCCCACCATCATCCATTCTCTAAATCCTCCAGCTTATCATTCACTTAGTGCATTTCTTACAGAAGCTGACTCATTTCAGAATGAGACCGTTGTGCATCCTCTAAGCCTGAGATCCTTTGCTCAGCTTCCACACTTCTGGAGTTCCACTCTTGCAGGCCTTTTTCAATTAAGTCTAGTTTAGTCTAAACTTTAGATTTAATTTTTCCTTGTGAGCTAATTTCATCTCCAGTATTTCTGTCAGACGTTAGGGTAGTGCGCATAGCTCTGTATTAGACTCTTTCAAGATACCTGAGGCTCATCCTTCTTCTTGTCCAGATCAATTGGACTAATTCACGATTTTTCAGATTATGTTCCTTGCTGAGATGCTGGAGGACAAATCAATGATGTTAATATGATCATGTCATTCATGAATGTTGCCTATACTGCTTCAAGCCTAAGTAATCAAGTCTATTCTGAACTCCAGTGATGTCTTCCATCATAGTGGAATCATCATACTGTTGGGTACCTCAAGCTGGTTTTATTCCCTGAACCTAATCTTCACCAAAAAATGGGTATTGAGGCAAGCAGGTGGAGCTTCTAGTAGATTTGCTGGCTGGCACTGGTGGAAGTGATTTTATAGTAGTATGATCTAAATGAGATAGCTTTCCATAAAGTAGTGGATTACATTTGGCAACCTCTTTGCCCTGATTCTCGATAGCTGGCCCATTCTGCTAGAGGTCAACCGAGCCCAAAGACCCAGTTACATCTATGTACCCAGAGTGCCTGGGTGTGCTGCTACCACACCTTCTCCTGCCATAGAGAGAGCAAGTATTTGGAGCTGTGGTGAGGTTTCTTTTTTCATACAACGTTCCATACTCTGGGTCTTCTGGATAAAGAAAAGTGAGTTAAACAGCCTGCTATCCAGCAGTAATTTCCCTTTTCGGCTGATATCTGAACTTCTATTCGCTTTACTAAGCACCATCTCAGTTCTCTCTCTTAAGTAGAGTTTGTATGTATTTTTATATGGGCCTTCGTGCCCTGTAGTCCTTTTACTTTTAACCCTCAGTAGGGTTTCATCAGTTGCTATGCTGATAGAGCGTAAAAACAACACCCCAGTAGCTTTAAATTGCAGCAAACAACATTGTGAAGTAGCGCAGTAGTAGGTTTTGGATGCTTTCCTGATAAAGCACACAGACCTGCACATCAAGAGGTATTGTTTGCCTCAGCAAGAGAAAATACAAGCATTGGCAAAGCCAAAAGGTCTTGCCAAAGTGAGAGCTATTGACTTTGTCAAAGTGCTTTAGCCATGTTGTACAGCAGTGTGGCTGCTGTGCATTATGGCTAAAAGTAAAGGAAAAAAAGTGCAATGACGCGATTAGTGCTGGCTGCATCATAGCACCTTTTCTTGTAATTTTTAGCCATGGTGCATATCAGACGCACTGCTTTACAACATGCCACACAAAATAAAACAAATAAAAAAAAGCCCCTTTTTAAGGTTTTTCTGACACAATAGGTCATAAAGCAACAACGCATGCATTCTACCTGCAGGCTCGACCTAAACAGGGAGGGCTGGGGGAAAGTACATTACTTAAGGAATGCCTCTGAATGGCAGGGACAGTGTGAGTCACTTCCCTTCTAAAAGCACGTGAGGGTTTCGACAGTGTGTTTCTATGGGAATCACCTGCGAAAGGCAGGGACGGCTATGGCAGAGTGCATCACTTTAGGAATACCTCTGAAGGCCTGGGACAGAACGAGTCACTTCAGGAAGACTTCTGAAATGGTAGGATGGCTAGGGAAGAGCACATCACTTCCAGACATCTCTGAAAGGATGGTATTGTTATAGAGTCATGCGTCTGTCAAATTTCCTTTGAAATGGCTGAGAAAGAGGCATTCATGAGAGTGGGATTAGCCATCATCAGTCCAGCGGGAACAGTGGAACCAGGAGACTGAGGGGCTCAATGCAGGCCAATTAAATGTTTGATTTTTATGCCCAGCCATGGGAATGGGGACATTCTTTTCTTCTTTACATTAGAACCAATGGTAGTTGTGCTACAGCACAGGTTCACACGCCATCGTCCTACCAGTTTCCGAGGCATTGGTTTGTCAGATTTGTCCCAGTCCCAAAACACATTCACTGCAGGCCTACTAATTTTTTTAATCTTAAATCAGGTGACTGATAGACCACTTCAACTGCATGGTGGCAAAAGAGCAAGGACAGGATAGCTGGCTTTGTTTTGTAATCAAAATCGTGTGTGTTGAGCACCAAGACTTGATTGCTACTTTGTTTGTGCTGCACTATGATTGTGCAAGGTAGATATTTTTCAAAGAACGTCTTTGTAAAAAAGATTGTGCAACAGAAAAGCAGCACATGAATATTCAAATAATGTCAATGGTTTCCAAACATGGTCTTGAAATGTATTTATAGTACAAGGCAAGGCAGCAAGAGAGAATTTAAGTCTAAGGTGTTACAGGAGACAAGAAATGCAGAGACCAGATGGGACTGATGGACAGATCATAGTGTTGCATTAAATACATCTGCTTCCTTGTACACGTGTCCTTCCTACCTTACCATTCCCCTATTTATAGATAAACAAAAGGAACTTGACAATATCGAGTTGTCTGTCTCTTACACCAGAGTTAACAAACATTGGCAAAGCCAATAGGTTTAGCTTTGAAAATGTTTTTTTCACATCCTGCACATTTACAAGCCTGTTTATTACAGGAAATTAGGTTGTGGAAAAATACTGTAAAAATAGCTTTAGTATGGGCAGGTACGAACCTGAGCTGGGGAAACTAAACCAAAATAAAGCCAGCAAATGGGAAGCAAGAAAACGTGGGTTACAAACCACAAAGCCAACGGCAAGCGACAGGCAGAATGCATTCCCAGGTCAATTTTCTGAAACTCCACAAGATATCTTTCGCATATCAGACAGCTGTGCTGTCTGGTAGGCTGCGACCTAAAAAAGGGTCCATGCAACCAGCCTTACCAGCTGCTGCTACTCACTGTGACCTGTCCTTTCAAGGCCGTATTCAAAATTTGCAATCAGCGAAACAGATATAGGCAAATCGGCTCCAGCCGAAGCACGAGCATAGCAGTTAAAGAAACAAGCATTTCAAATGCAATAGGTCTTGCATTTGCGAGAGTTAGAGCTATTGGCGCTGTAAATGCATAATTTAACTTTTTTTGCCACATAAATTAGTCAACAATGCCTCATAATTTGGTCCCTACCTGCCATATAAGTCCAGCGGCAGTGCATATAACTAAAGCACTTTGTTTACCTTCTTCCTCTATCTGCAGCAAAAAATTAAAATGTTGCCATTTAGCATCCAAATTTAAATCTGTTGTGCCAATTCCAATAGAATACCACTTTTACCACCCCACCATCAGAGTTGTTTTCTGGCTAACACAATTCCCCAGCCCAAAAAAGATACAAGACAGCCACGAAGGAGAAACAAGAGAAATGCACTAGAAGCGTCACCCAAACATGCCAAACTTTCATTTTCCTTTCATTGTTTCTCTTCTTTGGTATGATTCAAGAATTTGTCCAGTTGGTTTAATTTTAAAAGTATTTTTTGTCTCTGTAGTGCTCTTTGTGTTTATATTAATGTATTACGTTTTCAAATAGGAGACATAGCGGGTCGTTACAATCTTGGCGGTCTTTTCACAAGACCGCCGAGGGACCGCCGTGCTGAAGACCACCAGTGGTGGCGGTTTTCCGCTCGCCGTATTATGACTGTTGGCAGCTCTACGTCATTTTTCCGACGGAGAGCTGCCAACAGCCATAGTGAAGGGTGGCGGGGAAGTGGAGGTTGCTCCATCTCCACCGCCACGCCAACAGAACACCGCCCAGCGAATCACGTCCTGTGATTCGCCGTGGCGGTGTTCTGTTGGTGGTGTGGTGTCGGCGGAGCTGCCCCCATGGCTCCCGTCCCCTCCCGGAGGATCGACGGAACAGGTAAGTCGATCGTCGGTTAGGGGAGGGGGTGGGGGATCTTGTGTGTTGTGTGGGTGCATGGGGGTGTGCGTGGGTGTATGTGGAGGGGGTGTGTGAGTGCGTGTATGCTTGCGGGGTGTTGTGTGATTGGGAATGAGTGCATGTATGTCTGTAGGTATGTTTGAATGGATGTGCGCGTGTATGTTTGAATGTGGGTGTGCGTGTCTGACTGTGTGTGTAGATGTTGGCATGTATGTCGGGGTGTGTGTGTGTATGTGTGTTGGTGGTGCCTGTGTGCGTGTCGGGTGTGTATGTGTAAGGTAATGTCGGGGATCGGGGTGGGGAGGGGGGTCCTGCCACCTTTGGGGGGTGGCAGGAGTGGTGGGGGTGTAGGGGAGGGAGTCGAGGTGGGAGTGGGGGGTCGGGGAGACCCCTATCAGTGCCAGGGAAGGAATTCCCTGGCACTGATAGTGCTTACCGCCATGGATTTCATGGTGGTTCCTACCGCCGGAAAATCCACGGCGGTAACCCAGGTCAAAATACCGGCGGCGGTATTGTCACGGCTGCCGGGCTGGAGACCCAGGTCTCCAGCCCAGCGGTCATCTCCGCCCTGGCGGGTGGAACGGAGAAGCGGCGGATGACCATGGCAGTAACCGCCATGGTCATAATCCTCAAAAAAAGACCGCCAGCCTGTTGGACGTCTTACCGCCGCTTTAACACCGTCCGCCAAGGTTGTAATGACCCCCGTAGTAGTTGAGATTACATCCCTGAATCAAAAATACAGTTTCACAGTGTTGTGCCACCTACTGCTAAAACACATTCTGCAAAAGGGGGGGGTAAAAAATAAAGAGACAATATCAGTTAAGCAGAAAGAACACAGTAAAAGCACAAGCCAATGTTTCCACATCATAGTGCAAAAAAAATTCTATGCCACACAGGTTAAATTAGCTTATGCTCATTCTTTATTTTGTCATTTTTGCCACAGAAACAATCACATCGTCTTCACCATGCATTATGCTTACTTGTGTGCTCACTAATGTTGTGAACTCTATGCCTACGAAAAATAATACTGAAGTAGGTGGTGTGCAGATTTGTGCTTAGGTCCATGGTAAGCAAAGAAAACACATCAAATGTGTTTAGCTTTCACCCTCTTGTAAGGCCTGCAAAACACTGTGATGTCTCAGCAGGGGTTGTCAGGAATAGTTTAAACAAGATGTAGAAGATTTTTTTTAATCAATCTATTTACTTTATTAGAAAGCCGTCTCGACCTTGGAGGAGCTTTGAGGCATTATGATGGAAGAACCCGTCCCTCCACCTTCCTTCCACTCATACAGGATGCTTCCTAGAGACACATGCGACCCGAACCGAGCGACAGATGCTGTAATAGGGGAAGTCCCAGAACAGGCCCCTAGGCCACCAGATTCCGACCACCGTACCCTCGGGTCAAAGCCCTCCCACGTAGTCATGCCTTGAGGGGAGCTAGACCTTGGTGGAAGCAGATTACAACAAACACAAGCAAGGAACGCATCCAACAAGAACAAGCATTTGCAATGCAAATGGTCTCGCGTTTGCTTGAGCTCGAGTAATTAGCATTGTAAACTCCTAACCGGACTTTTCTTGCCACATAAATTGAAAATGAAAATAACAAACTGGACTTTTATTGCCATATAGACTGAAAAGTAAAAGTTTCACATAAGTGAGCTGACGGACGCCATCAGTGCAAAGCAGACACACAAACAGAAATAACAGTTCACTCATTAGTTGTGAAACCTATCGGGAAAAGTGCAATTATCTATGTAACCGGCAAAAGTGCAATTAACTCTGCAACAGGGTCGATGCATTCAAAGTGCTCAAATTCTGCCAAGTGAGATCGCGCTGCGAAAAAAGAGAAAAAGTAGTCCACAAACCGGACGGAAAACAGCGAGCCTCGTATGTATTGAGCACTTGGTCCCTGCACTCGAGGAGGGCTAACCACCAGAAAAGGCATGACGTATGCATGCCTTCCACTAATGAAAGCAAGCAGACTTTAAAAGGCAAGCCCATAAACCAATGAAAGACACTGACGTGACATAGGCGTGGTTTGAAGCCCAAAGAGAGATAACAACACGGAACTGATCGCTTTGCGCTCGCCCGTAAAAATAAAATAAAAATAGAGTCAAGGAACATGGCTAGAAATAACAAGAAACTGGTGAAATCTGCAGAATGGCTGTAAGCAGTGGTATGTTGGGCCAGCAGCAGCAGAGTTAATTAAGCAGCTTTTATCAGACATTGGCTTTCTTGTGTTACAGACACAAAACGATAACAAAAAAAACAGGAACAGAGCAACTTCAGTTTATGAAGGACAGCACTGCTCAGTGCCAGCGCGTCACGAAAGTAGAACAACTAGTAAATAGTGAAAGCTGCACTGTGTGTTTTATCTGACCCCCCAGGAGGACTCTTACTAGCATGTTCCATGCGTGCTCCAGTTACTCTTCCAGGCTCCCAGTTGGGTAAAAGGTAGCGGCTGGGAGCAGTGGTATGTGGGGTCGGAAGCAGCAGACTTAATTAGGCAGCTTTTATCAGAGATCCACTTGCTCGTGTTACAGACACAAAACAATAATAAATACAAGTTGAAGCATTTTGACTCTCCTGCCGCCATTGAGCGCGAGGGGGGACAGACAAAAGAAAAAAAAAGTGCACCCACACTGAAGTATATGTCCGATCCTGCAATAATTAATGTAACAGGGTCAGTCTGCAAGGTGTAACAAAACAGCCTCATGGCAGGACAACGTAAAGCATTTACCAATGACGTCAAGGGATTTTTTTAAAGGCAGGCCCCGGAATGAATTAAAGTGATGGGCTTGGTTGAAGCCCACAGAATAGATTGTAGCATGTCTAAAAGCACTGCTTGGGCTCTGCTATGTTCAACCTAAAAAACAAGACAAGGCAGGCTTTCAGTGCTAGTCCTGTAAAGTTCAATCCAATCCAAGAAGTGAAAAGGGACTCTCCCGACTCACGATTTCCCTGCTGACAGCAATCCACCATCTGCCACTGGGAGTCACAAATGATCCCGTTCTATGATCTTGCATCTCCTCAAAACTATCAACTTCTCCATATCGGACTCCCTCGCAGCTGGGTTGGTGGTCCCTATAGCTGAGTTTTAGCAAAGCAGCATCCAGCAGCCCACTTGAGCTTTGCCAAGGCCTCTCCTTCCAGAGTTAGGTAGCATTGGTGGCTCTCACCCAGAGCCTTCGGGAGACCCCTCTTCTCTCACAACTATCCAGGCTGTCTGATGGAATCAGGCTGCACACCTGCTGGGCTCAAATCCTATCACCCTCCCCTTCGCAAAGTCCATCTTCCATCAGCCAGTGCTTTGCACAGGGGGACTGCAGTGATTTTTAGTAAAAAAGCAGGCAGTAGTTGTCTGCCCCCTGTGGTCGATGGAAATGGGATTTGGGTCACGGTTCTAGTGTTCTTTCACAATATAAGAAATAACATTGCTTTGTATTATGGCCCCATTCACAACAATGTGAAACCTATTTAGCCCCTACAGTGGGAGCCACGTAATATACTTGGAATTCCAATTGTGGTCAGTGATTTTATTTATTTGCTCTCTCATATAGATTCCTCCAATCCCAACTCAAATTAAAAGTTGGGCGGAGCAGATTTTTGTTGATTTTTGTACACAGTTAGGAGTGCAAGATGTTTGGCGAACACAGATCCCAACTGGTAGAGTATATTTTTGTGTTTCAAAGCAATAAATGACAGCTTTAAGGATAGCTCTATTTCTATACCCTCTCACTAACTCTAAAGTTTCCCAGCAATATCATGCAGGTGTTATTGCATCTGACCTTAATAAGTAAACTTACAAGGGTACGCGAATAGGTCAATAAACCTTTTAACTCGCAATTAAGATGTTCTTACCATAACTCCAGTACATACAAATCAATAATCAATAACCAATACACAACATTCATAATCAACAACTTTCAATAACAATAATAATCAATGGAGTCAATAATTATCACGCACCATGACCTTTCAGTCATGAATAACGACCCATTTAGTAAAAGTTATAATATTTATCTCCCTATATTAACAATGCTAAGGTCAGGTAGATTAATCTCAAAATCAAATGAAACACATACAGAAACAATACTGTCTGTCCAAAGCGGTGGAAGAACCATAATCTAAACAAAGTTTGAACTACCACACATTTTAGGGTTACAGTGCAGATTAATAACAAAGTCAACTGCATCAAAGTGATTACGTACATTTAAGCTCAGCAGAAAAATTAATCAAGCATTATTTCCTATTAGCATAATTTCATTAGTGAGGATCCTAACTATGGCTCTATCAAAACAGTGCAGTTGGCACCTAGAAAAGAAAAGCAAATACACATGATAGTCAACAAGCTAATTCATAATACCTATCCTCAGGACACCAGTCGATCAGCAAGGCATCAGGCTATATCATCAAAGTTCAGATAATGCAAAGTCTTTAAGCACTGAAGTTAAGCACGTCTCTTGTCAAGACGCACAGGAAACTTATTGATTTTTCGGCCAGCAAAGAAAATGGGCAATGACGGTGTCTTCTCTCAATGCAGTGTTGTTAAATCAAAACTACTAAAACTACCTCCCAAATCCTTATTGGTCAGTTAATCACATGTTCACACTTTGTCCCGTAAGACTAAAATTCCAAATCTATGAATTCTACCCTTATTCCAATCACATGTCGTTGATTGGTTGTCCTGTAATGTCCTCATCATCCGGCTTGTCAGGTAAAAATATTGTTGCAGCTTCTACTGCAGTCAGTATCTCCACTGTTCTCCTGAGAAAGTCAGTCTCACACACATTAAACACAAAGGTGGTCATTACAACCCTGGCGGACGGTGTTAAAGCTGCGGAAATACCGCAAACAGTCTGGCGGACAAAAAAAGGGAATTATGACCCTGGCGGAAACCGCCAACAAAGACAGCCACTTTAACACACCGCCCGCCACGGCGGTGCAAACAAGCAGCGCGGCGGTCACCGCCAACAGATAGGCGGAAGACAATGTACCGCCCACACTATTACAACCCGCCAATCCGCCACCTTTTCCGGGGCGGATTCACCGTGGATAAAAACACGGTGGAAACAGCTTTTTCTATAGGAAAACGCTCACCTTAACATAATCCCACGAGGAACGAGGACTCCATGGAGCCGGAACTCCAAATACTCCCTGCCCTTGTCTTTCTGCTCCTCTACGACCAACAGCTACGTAGGCGCCGAAGACAACGGTGAGTACTGCACCTACGACACGGGGGAGGGTGGGGCAAAAGTTAGGGGGACACCCAACAAACACCCCCACCCTCGCATATTACAACATACACACCAATGCATTCACAAAAATCACAGTAACAACCCACAATCCCCCCGGAAGAATAAAAAGACAATGAGAAATTCGGTCAAACATTGTAATGTGGCCATATACATGTCATAAAAAAATATTCAGATATATATTTGAAAATCAGTCATAAATATGTACAATACGAGAAGTGGTGCAGATATGTAAATTACAATGTCCGTGCACCAACAGTCCAAAAATGCATGGGCGAGGCCCACAAAGGATACCTGACCACAATCGGAGAGAACACTGCTGGGGCATCAGATTGAAATACTACAGGCACCTCAGGGGGAAGGGAAGGGGATACGGACATTGGTGTGTGGCATGACGTTCTCTACACTGGGCATTGGTGTGTGTCATGACGTTCTCTACACTGGGCATTGGTGTGTGGCATGACGTTCCATCATTGCCCAGCGGGGCTGTGGCAGCCGGGGCCCTCCTGGGCTGTGACTCGGGCGGTGGTCTCCTGACCAGTGACGATACTCTGGCCCTCCTGGGCTGTGACTCTGGCGGTGGTCTCCTGACCAGTGACGATACTTGGGCCCTCCTGGGCTGTGACTCCGGCGGTGGTCTCCTGACCAGTGACGATACTCGGGCCCTCCTGGGCTGAGACTCTGGCGGTGGTCTCTGAACCAGTGACGATACTTGGGCCCTCCTGGGCTGTGACTCTGGCGGTGGTCTCTGGACCAGTGACGATACTTGGGCCCTCCTGGGCTGTGACTCTGGCGGTGGTCTCTGGACCAGTGACGACGGTGCTGGCGGTTGTGTGTCGACCACCGGAAATGATGGCGCACTTCTCCGCTGTGACACTCACAACAGGCTGGGCAGACTTCCTCAGGCCCTTCCCCACCTTTGGTGGAGTCACAGCTGACTCTCCAATCCCCTTGGAACCCATGTCAGTTGTTTTCCCACCAGGAGTCTTAACACGTCCCGTCGTCCACTCTCCAATTTCAGAGCCTTTACAGGGGGTGGGCTGCCAGTGCCTTGGCTCCGGGTCCTACTGCCTGCCCTGGTGGCTGGTGCACTCCACAAACCTTGAACAGGCACCACTGGTATTGGAGGCTTTTTGGCTGAGGCGCTACAACAGGACTGATGAATTGGAGGTGGGGGGCAGGGACAAAAAGGTCAACTTTACAGAGGGACAGTTTCTGACGAACACTGGGATGGGTAGCTGGAGGGGGTCTGGGAGTGGAGGAAGAGGAGGTGGTAGTCGGTGGTGTCACTTTAGGGGTTTTGGGTGCAGGTACTGGAGGCTGTCGTGAGGTGGATGGATGTTGGGTGAGTGATTGCCGGCGTTTCTGTACTTTGGGAGGGGGCGTCACAGACACAATGGGAGAGGACACAGGGGACGTGTAAATGGCAGTGGAGGTGGTGAGTGCAGGTGAGCGGCGTGTGGTGCTGGGTGTCCTTGTGCGATTCATGGTGCCTGTAGATGTGGTGCATGCAGGTGTGTGTGTAGACGAGACTGGGAGAGAGGAGGGAGAAGAGGAGGAGGGGGACACAGTGGAGGCAGTGGATGTTGCTGTGTCTGTACGTGGGTGAGGCTTGCGTGAGTGCCTGTGGTGTGTGTTGTGCCTATGTTTGCTTGAGCTACTTGTGTGTGTTGACTTGTGTGCATGCTGGTCTGTAGGTGTGCTTGGGATGGGCTGGGGTACAGGAGATTGGGTCTGGGTGGAGGAAGTTGGAGTGGGGAGGCTAGACACAGGGACAATGGCTGCCATCAGTGCTGAGACCAGAGATTGCAGGGTTCGCTGAAGGACAGCCTGACCAGAATGAATGCCCTCCAGGAATGCATTACCGTGTTGCAACTCTTGTTCTACACCCTGGATGGCATTCACAATGGTAGACTGCCCAACAGTGAGTGACCTGAGGAGGTCAATGGCCTCCTCACTGAGGGCAGCAGGGGTGACTGGGGCAGGACCTGAGGTGCCTGGGGCGAAGGTGATGCCCACCCTCCTGGGTGAGCGGGCACGGGGCAAACGCTGAGGGGCTGCTGGGAGGGCGGTGCTGGTAGGGGAGGTGGCGGCTGTACCTGTAGAGGTGGGGGGCACAGATGGTGCCGCCACCACAAGGGAGCCCCCATCGGCGAACGAGTCCATGTCGCTGCTTGCCGACGTGAAGCTCCCCTTGCCCTCCATCCCACTGGTGCATTCAGAGTCCGTGGTGTGGCCCTCCATGTCCATGTGGGATGCAGCTCCCTCGTGCTCCGGTGCCACTGTACCTGCGCCTGTTGATGCTGATGTACAAAAGGACAGGGAGAGCAGAAAAAGGGGGGAAGACAGAAGAAAGAGAGTTTTAGTGCATGGATTACCGCTACCGTTGGCGGACAAGACAGACGCAGCAGCCCCCTGCATTACGCCGTTCTCCTGCCCTTTGCACATGCAATTTCTGGGATATGGCCTACATGGCAATGGTGGACATCTGCGCACATGTATGCCACAGGGACAACTGTACCTCGACTTGGCACTCTGCTGAGGTGGGGTAGAGTGCCACATGGCCTACATTACGGAGGGGCCTTGCCTACCTAACTCGCCCTGGCCTAGGGACACCCACAGCCCACCTCCCCCACCCAGACATCTCCACTGCACGCAAAGTCAGCAGAATGAGGTTGTACTCACCCCCTTGTGTCTGCTGTGATGCCCTCAAGCGTCCATCCAACTCCAGGTAGGCCACCGCCAGGATCCGGAACATCAGGGTGCGACGGGCACCCCTCCCACGTTGGGAAGCCATCCCCAGCTGAGCCTCTGTCGTCTTCTTGCTGCAGCGGCGAATGTCCCGCCATCTCTTACGGCAGTGGGTCTCTGGTGGGCCCCCGGGGTCCGGACCTCCTTGGCGATGGCACGCAAAATGTCCCTCTTCTGGTGGGCGCTGATCTACATGACATGCACAAGGGAAGAGGAACAGTCATTACCAACTGCACCGTCGTTGTGAGTGGCCCCCTCCCTACTCTGGCCATGTGGCACATCCATTCCCATGCATTGTTGTTCTATGAACTCTGCCCCCTTCCCTCTTCCACCCAGCCCTCTCCACCCAGGCCTAGCCCATACAACGTGCTCCCTGTGTACTAACCTGTTGGTCTGGAGGACCGTAGAGTAGCGTGTACTGGGGGAGGACCCCGTCTACCAGTTTCTCCAACTCCTGTGCAGTGAAGGCAGGGGCCCTTTCCCCAGACGCAGCAGCCATCGTCGCTTCCAGACCGAGGTCACAGCAGCACTTGCAGTGTCGGTCCTCTCCTGTCGAAGGTCAGGTATCTAGTGAATGAACAGAGAGAAAATGGCAGTGACGTCTGCGGCGGTGACGTCCGCGGCGGTGCGCATCATCACCGCCAGCGCACCTGTTCATTGGCTCCTGGGACCTATAGGGTCCAATGTTAACCAATGCAGCATTGCGCCGGGGTCTACGACCGCCTACCGCAACGGTGTGCAACGCCAGCGCAGTTACCCCACAATCCCATTGTCCCAGTTTAGAGGTCAGGCAGCCGCCATTTCAGGGGCCCACATGGCATCATTTACTACTGCGTCACACATAGCTAGGCCTACACTCAACACACATACAGGAAGGGTTTTGTGAGTGGTGTAGTCTTGTGTGTAACTGTGGGTACATACCTGGAGGAATAATGACTGGTTCTTCGCTGTTGTCCTTCATAGGCACCGTCAGCTGGGACATATGAGAAGATGGCGGAATCCGCCGGTGTACCGACCGCTGGTGGACCTGTTGACAATGGAAGAGAGACATGTCATTGTCACCTACCGGTTTGAACATGCCACAATCCAGGAACTATGTACCCAGTTGGAGCCAGACCTGATGTCACCAATCCGCCATCCGACTGGAATCCCCCCTGACGTGCAGGTGCTGTCAGTGCTCCATTTCCTTGCAAGTGGGTCTTTTCAGACTACAGTGGCCATGGCATCAGGGATGTCCCAGCCTATGTTTTCCAACGTGTTGTCCAGAGTGTTGTCTGCCCTGCTGAAACACGTAAGGAGATACATAATTTTCCCTGAGGTGGAGGATTTGCCTACAGTGAAAGGTGACTTCTATGCCATTGGACATATCCCCAACGTCATAGGTGCCATTGATGGGACCCATGTAGCTCTGGTCCCCCCCCACAGGAGTGAACAGGTGTACACGAACAGGAAGAGTTATCATTCAATGAATGTCCAGATGGTCTGTTTGGCAGACCAGTACATCTCGCAAGTAAATGCTATGTTCCCTGGCTCAGTGCATGACGCCTACATCCTGCGGAATAGCAGCATCCCTGATATGATGGGTCAACTCCAGAGGCACCGTGTATGGCTATTGGGGGACTCTGGTTACCCCAACCTTTCCTGGCTATTGACCCCAGTGAGGAATCCCAGGACCAGGGCAGAGGAACGGTACAATGAGGCCCATGGGCGGACTAGGAGGGTGATCGAACGCACCTTCGGCCTCCTGAAGGCCAGGTTTAGGTGCCTCCATATGACAGGTTGATCCCTATTCTACTCACCGAAGAAGGTGTGCGACATCATCATCGCCTGCTCCATGCTCCATAATTTGGCTTTGCGACGCCAGGTGCCTTTTCTGCAGGAGGATGATCCAGATGACGGTGTTGTAGCAGCTGTGGAGTCTGTGGAGCCTGTGGACAGTGATGAGGATGAAGCTGAGGAAGAAGACAACGACAACAGGGAGTCAGTCATACAGCAATATTTCCAGTGAGACACAGGTGAGAACATTTTCATTTTTAGCATTACCTTAACTTTCACACGTCAACCTCTATCCTGTTTCTCGATTTAAATCACTATTTGGTAACTGAGTTGTACCCTTCCATTACGGTTTCACAGGTGTGGTTACCTACGTGTCAACTGCTTGCATCCTTCAAGGGCTTGTGATGTGTGACATAGGTATGTTAGCCTTACAATGGTAAACCCATTATGACACTGTCATTGGTAATACATATTCACTAAATCACAGACTGACTCCAGATTGTTTTGGGTTTCAAGGGTGTTTATTGAAGTGCTCTGAAATGTGAGGGGTTTGTTAAATGAGGATGGGTGATGGTGGAGGAATGTCCATGGCAGAGTCCAGTCTATTAGTCTCACAGGTGCACTGCCCATCTGGGCATAGGAAGTGGAGCTGGTGCAGTTTAAGTGTGGACAGGGTAACAAAGTGGGACAGTGGGAGGACAATCAGGGTGGTCTCATTTCCTGGCGGGGGTCTTGCCATCTTGCTCTGTCCTGTTCCTGGATCTCAGGGACTGCTTGCGTGGTGGTTGTCCATCTGCAGGGGGTGGGGTGCTGGTGTGGTGGTCCTGTGGCGGGGCGTCCTGTCCACTAGCGCCGGCGGAGGTTGTGGGCATTTCATTGTCGTGGCTAGTGTCAGGGGCCCCTTGGAGTGCCACGGTGTCCCTCAAAGTCTGCTGTATGTCCTTCAGCACCCCTACGATGGTGCCCAGGGCGGAGCTGATGGTCCTGAGCTCCTCCCTGAACCCCAAATACAGTTCATCCTGCAGGCGCAGGGTCTCCTGCAACTTGTCCAGGACCGTCGCCATCGTCTCCTGGGAGTGGTGGCATGCTCCCATGATGGAGGATAGGACTCGTGGAGAGTGGGTTCCCTTGGCCTGTCCGCCCCCTGTCGCACAGCAGCCCTCCCAGTTCCCCTGTGTTCCTGGGCCTCCGTCCCCTGAACCGTGTGCCCACTACCACTGCCCCCAGGTCCCTGTTGTTGTTGGGGTGGCGCGTTATCCTGGGTTCCCTGTAGTGGTGGACACACCGCTGATTGACCTGTCCTGGGTAGGGAGGTTTGGGCCTGCTGGGTGGGTGCTGTGCTGGTGTTACCAGAGGGTGGAAGGTCGGTGTTGGGCTGTGCCTGTGCAAGGGGAACCGGCTGTCCCGAGGCCCACGATGGTCCGGGCTGGTCATCAGGATCCAGTAGGGCAGAGCTGCTCTCGTCACTGTGGGCCTCTTCTGGGGGTGGAGTGGTGTTGTCTGGTCCCTCTGGTGTGGTGACGGTCCTTTGGGTTCCTGAAGGGGCATAAGAGCATGATTATTGCAGGTGTGTGTGTAATGGTGTGCAATGGTTGGGTGTTTGTGTACCCCAGTGCAAGCATTCCTGTGTGTGGGTTTGTGTGATGATGGTTGGGGGGGGTGTTCTGGGTATGTGCAGTGGGCATGCTTTAGTGAGGGGTGTCCATGCTTTGTTGTGTCATGCAGGGCTTGGTGTTGGGATGGGTGGTTTGTGTTATGGGTAGATTAGTGAGGATTTGGAGTGATAGGGGAGGGTGTGATGGTGGGGGTGTGGGAGAGCATGCAGGTAGGGTGGGGGATATGATAGTTAAGATTTGACTTACCAGTGTCCCATCCTCCACCGACTCCTCCGAGGCCCTCAGGATGCAAGATGGTCAAGACTTGCTCCTCTCATGTTGTTAGTTGTGGGGGAGGAGGTGGGGGTCCGCCGCCAGTCCGCTGTACCGCAATGTTGTGCCTGGAGACCGTTGAACGCACCTTCCCCCGTAGGTCGTTCCACTCTTCCTGATGTCCTCCCTATTTCTTGGGTGCTGTCCCACTGCGTTGACCCTGTCCATTATTCTGCGCCATAACTCCATCTTCCTGGCTATTGATGTGTGCTGTACCTGTGAGCCAAATAGCTGTGGCTCTACCCGGACGATTTCCTCCAACATGACCCTGAGCTCCTCCTCGGAGAAGCGGGGGTGTCTTTGGCGTGACATGGGGTGGTGTAGTTGATGTGTGGGGTGGTGTATGTGGTGATGAGTGTGGTGAGTGTAGTGGTGTGTGGTGTTTTGTGCGTGGATGTTGTGTGGGTGATGGTGTTCTGTGCTCTCTCTCTGGCCTTCGTTAGTGATTTTTTGGTCGTAGGGGTTTGTGGGTGATGTGGGTGAGGTGGGTGTGTGTTTTATATTGTGTTGGGTGTGTGGGAGTGGTGTTTGTATGTGTATCAGGTGTGTGTATTTGGAATTGTCCAATGTGGTGGTGTTTTGGAGATGTGTGTGTATTTTGAGCGCGGCGGTGTGTACCGCCAATGGAATACCGCGGTTGAAAGACCGCCGCGTGGATTCGTGGGTCGTAATAGCATGGGCGTGTTTCTGTTGGCGTGGAGGTGGCGGATTTGTTTCCGCCAGTTTATCACTGACCTTTGGTGTGGCGGTGTTGTGTGGGTGTCTCATTTTTGGCAGATTTCAAGATGTGGGTCATAATAGCTGTGGCGGAATACCGCCGCCGCCGCGGTGTATTGGCGGTCTTCTGCACGGCAGTAAGCGCCTTTTACCGCCAATGTTGTAATGACCCCCAAAATGTTACATTAGCAAGAACAGCATCTTCTAACGTTCGGTTCTCGTGAGAAAGGACTTCAGCTATGAGCACATTTAAACAATGCAAAAGGAAAATTACAGTTTAACTCTCTCGGACAGCCATTTATTAAACGTTAGGAAATACTGTTTTGACATGAGGCCTGGCAAGTAGGCCAAGATATTCGCTAAGTTAAGGCCTACAATTAATAAAGCTAGAGCAGAATGCATAATCCTTAATATGACATATTACTACATCAGTCAAACATATATTAAACATTTCACAATATTAACTACTAGTAAGTGTACTTTGGCAGCCATTCTTCATAATCACATTTTCAAATGCGTGCATTATTTTTCTACATTATTATATTTTGTACACAAATCACTTATTCAGAATATATGAACACTCTTTAATAATTTTTATTAATACACCTGCACTAGCAATCCCTTCTCTGGGGACTAAATGTGTCATCACACTAACTACCACCCACAAATGTTTGTATCTGCTAAAATTCTGTCAATTCAATCCCTTCATACTTTTGTTTCCTTTTTTTAATTTTCCATATACAATTTTCCCTTTTCTTTTCCTCCATCCTCTGACTATTCTTTGACCTTTTCAATTTAATTATTTTGAATAATTTACACAATCCCCATATTCGAATTAGACAAACCACAATAATTAATATTCATTGCAATATTTTCAATAGTATCCCATTCCAAATGTTGCTGAGCCAATTTCCCACTGAAGCCAAACCTTTGCCAACTTTTTCCAAACACCTGGTTCTTTCAATTATTTCAAATCAGCATTTTCATTAGTCAGATTAGTAATTAAGCCTCTAATTTCTCTACTATTATCAGGAATATATGAACAACAATGCCTAGAATTAATCATTCTACAGACTCCACTATCCTTCGCAAAAAGAATGTCTAAAGCAAGACAATTTTAAAGAGTCATAGCTCTATCAGCAGCTAACTCAGTATCTATCAGGAGTATGTCTCCTTAAAAATTTGTCAGCATGGTATCCACAATAGTAGACAACTTTCGAATCTTTATCGAATTCAGAATGACTCCCACTGAAGGAATCACTGCTCCAAATATATCTCCCACTCCCACTATACCAGAAGAGGACTCCCTCCTCTGTCTCATATGATGTAAATCAGTCACTTTCGGAAACCTCTTCAAATCATCCATTTGATAAATCTTTGGGAAAACTATCCCCAAATAACATGTCCCATACCATCCTCTTGGAAGATGGTAATAAGCATTAAGACCGCAGATATAATAAATTCCAGGAATCGCTGGGTCCTGTCCATTCAACATAAGCGTCCATTTACTCTGAAACAAAAACCCATGCTTACATTCACTCATTCCCACAAACAAAATGTCAGTACATGATTTAGGCCTGTATATGCAAAGTTTCCCTACGTGTAGCACATCTAAAGCTAATTTTCCTTGTGTTTTAATTGCACAATAAGCATCATTCCTGTAAGTCCTTTTCTCTAAGCCTTTTTCTAACTTCTCCTTCAATGCCTTTCTCCTGTCATGTGTGATCTAAGAAGCTTTTCTCTAAAGGTGTAAGCAAGCATGTCAAATTATTTCTATGCACATAAGCTGTGCCAAACGTCAATGTAGGTTCAAAGAAACCTCTAACTATTACTATATCATTATCCTGAGCAACTCTACTCCAATACCTAATTATAAGAACAAATGAAACGCCATATCATAATTTGAGTAAAAGTACTGTATGTACTCCTGGTTATAAAATCTTGTTAGTAGCAGACTACAACTTATTCCGTAAGTTAAAAGCAAGCAATGATAAGTAACTCCTTCCTCAACTGATGAAGGAATCTGCGTACACACATAACAATTCCTCGCATCCATCGCCTCAACATACTCACTCAATAAGCGATAGAAGACATTAGAAGAAAGTGCTCCCTGCGCAGTAGTTATCTCAAAAGCAGAAGTATGGTTGGCTTCACTCTTATCAAGAACAGACATACTCACAATCAACAGCACAATCAACAGCACAAACAATATTCCACACATTACAACCATGGCACCAAGATACCGTGCCCGCGGCTGTAATCCGCCACGGGTATTATGACCCACACAGAGAATACTGCCACAATACAGATACCCACACAAGTCCACCAGACCAAAGGTCAGTGATAAACTGGCGATAGCAAAACCCACACCGTCACGCCAAAAGGAATACGCCCACAGTATCACGACCCAGGAATCAACGCGGCGGTCTTTCAACCGCGGTAAGCCATTGGCGGTACACACCGCCGTGCTCAAAATACACACACACTTACAAAACTGCACCACATTGGACAATTCAAAATACACACACCTGACACACATACACACACCACACCCACACACTCACACCACTATAAAACACCCACCCACACTACCCACAACCCCTTACAACAAAAAAAAAGAGACCAAGCACAGAGAGACAAGCAAAGAGCACACACTCAATCAGAGGCACGGAACACCATCACTCATACACCATCCACGCACATCACAGTATACACCCCAACACATCACCCCACACATCACCTCACACATATCACTCACACCACATCCATGGCACCCCAAAGACATCCCAGGTTTTCTGAGGAGGAGCTAAGGGTCATGGTGGAGGAAATCATCCGGGTAGAGCCACAGCTATGCAGATCACATGCGCAGCAGACCTCCATTGCAAGGAAGATGGAGCTATGGCGGAGAATCGTTGACAGGGTCAACGCCGAGGGACAGCATCCAAGAACCAGCATTTGACATCAGAAAGAGGTGGAAAGGCCTACAGGGGAAGGTGCGTTCCGTGGTTTCAAGACACCAGATTGCTGTACAGAGGACTGGCGGTGGACCCCCACCTCCTCCCCCTCAACTAACAACATGGGAGGAGCAAGTCTTGGCGATCCTTCATCCTGAGGGCCTCGCAGGAGTAGCAGGAGGACTGGACTCTGGTAAGTCAACTTTCTACTACTTTCACCCCCCTCCCTATTTGCATGCCATCACATACCCCCACCCGTACCCTCACTCCCATCACTCCATCACCTCACATGTACCCCACCATCACAACCCACACATCCCAATACCAAGCCCTGCATGCAACATCAATGCATGGGCACCCATCACAGACCTGCATGGACACCCATCACCACAGCATGCCCAGTAAAGAGACTCACCCAGCCCACACAATCAGCAATCACATAAGGCCAAGGCGACAGGGAAAGCAGAATTGTACAAGGGAAACACACCCATTGCAGAAGATGGCACACACAGATACAATAACAATGCATTTGCATCCCAACAGGACCCCTACCCAATGTCACCGGAGAGCAGGTGCCACCAACATCCAGTCCCCCCACAGAAGAGGCCCACAGTAATGACAGCAGCTCAGCACGCCTGGATCACGATGACCAACCTGGCCCATCAGGGACCTCTGGACAGTCGGTTCCCCTGCCACAGTCCCAACCCAGCACAGAGCCTCCCCCCTCAGGAAACACCAGCACAGCACCCACCCAGCGGGCCCATACCTCTGTCCCCAGGACACGTCAATCAGCAGTGTGTCCACCACTACAGGGACCCCAGGCAACCCCACTAACACAGGACGATCAGGGACCTGGGGTCATTGGCAGTGGGCACACGGTTTAGAAGACAGAGGCACAGGACAACAGGGAAGCTGGGAGGACTGCTGTGCAACAGGGGGAGGACAGGCCCAGGGAACCGACCCTCCACAAGGCACTCTCCAAAATCATGAGAGCATACCCCAGTTCCCAGGAGACCATGGGCACGGTACTGGCCAAGCTACAGGAGACCCAGCGGCTGCAGGAGGGACAGTACCTGGGGATCAGGGAGGACCTCACAAAAGTCTACACCATCCTGGTCACCATAGTAGGGGTGCTGGCTGCAATGGGCAAGACCATGAGGGAGGCAGTGGCACAACAAAGGGCCCCTGAAACTAGCCAAACCGAGGAACAGCCTTCCACCTCTGCCAGCCCTAGTGGACAAGAGGCCCCACCACAGGAACAACAGGCCACCAGCACCCCACCCCCTGCAGAAGGAGAACCACCCCGCAAACGGTCCCTGCGTTCAAGGCAGAAGCCAGAGACTATTGCCAAGACCCCGCCAGGAAATAGGACTCTCCTGATTGTCACCCTTCTGTCCCACTCTGTCACCCTGTCCACGTTGAACTACCATTACTCCCCTTCCTATGCCCCATTGGACAATGCACCGGTGATACCAAGAGACTGGACTCTATCGTGGACCTTCCTCCACCATCACCCCAGCCCCTTGTACGTTCCCCCTATACTATTTAGCACAAAAAATAAACACCATTGAAATATAAAACATACTGGAGTCAGTGTAATGATTGGAAAGATGTATTCTTACTACATTCTCAAAGCATTGCAATGTCTATGTTCATTGAATTATACCAATGTATGACAGTTGGTGGGCAGCAGTACACATAGCAGGAGCCAGAATGGGGTACACAGATCTGAAAAAAGGAAATCCAAAGGGAACAGTCAGTGGCCATAGACAGAGGGTAAGAGGCTGCCATGTCCAGAAGTATACTGAAATGTGAAGAGGAGTTATAGTCTCTTACCTGTGTGTCACTGGAAGTACTGCTGTATAATGTTTGTCCTGTTGTCGACATCTTCTTCATCTGCCTCCTTTTCCTCACTGTCTACAGGTTCCACCGCTGCCACAAGACCATCACCAGGCTCATCCTCCAGCAGAAAAGGCACCTGGCGTCTCATTGCCAGGTTGTGCAACATACAGCATGCCACGATGATCTGGCACACCTTCTTGGGTGAGTAGTACAGGGATCCACCTGTCAGATGGAGGCACCGGAACCTGGCCTTCAGGAGGCCGAAGGTCCTCTCAATAATCCTCCTTGTTTACCCATGTGCCTCATTGTAATGTTCCTCTGCCCTTGTCCTGCGATTCCTCACTGGGGTCAGTAGCCATGAGAGGTTGGGGTAACCAGAGTCACCTATAAATATCGAGGGACAACTGTTAGACACACACTAACCCTTGGGGACAACCCCATACCCAGCCACCTACTTATACTGTGTGGGGACCTTGGGCTCACCTATTAGCCACACCCAGTGCCTCTGGAGTTGGCCCATCAAATAAGGGATGCTGCTACTCCTCAAGATATAGGCCTCATGCACAGAGCCAGGATATTTGGCATTCACATGGGAGATGTACTGGTCCGCCAAACACACCATTTGCACATTCATCGATTGATAGCTTTTTCTATTGCTGTACACCTGTTAATTTCTGCGGGGGGACAAATGCCACAGGTGTACCATCAATGGCACCAATGATGTTGGGGATATGTCCCAGGGCATAGAAGTCAGCTTTCACTGTGGCCAAATCCTTCACCTGGGGGAAGACGATGTAGCTGCGCATGTGTTTCAGCAGGGCAGACAACACTCTGGTCAACACGTTGGAGAACAGTGGCTGAGACATCCCTGAGGCCATGGCCACTGTTGTTTGAAAGGAGCCACTTGCCAGGAAATGGAGCACTGACAGGACCTGCACTAGAGGGGGGATTTCTGTGGGCTGGCGGATAGCTGACATCAGGTCTGGCTCCAATTGGGCACACAGTTCTTGGATTGTGGCATGATCAAATCTGTATGTGATAATAATGTGTCTGTCCTCCATTGTTGACAGGTCCACCAGGGGTCTGTACACTGGAGGATGCTGCCATCTCATCATCTGCCTCAGCGGTTGTAGCCTATGGAGGAGAACGGTGAGCAGAAGGTCATTTACCACATAGATAGCACAACTGTGTTTGAATTAATGTCACTGAAACAGTGTGTGAATTCGAGAGTCAGTAAAAGTGCCAATATGTGCTGTGACACATTTAGGTGCCATGCCATGTGCCCCCCTGAAATGGCGGCTGCCTGACCTGTGAGGAGGGACAAGGGGAAATGAGGTAACTGTGCTGGCGTTGTGCTGCGTAGCGGTAGGCGGTCGATGACCGCCACGCAACTCCTCATTGGTTATTATTGGGCCCCATGGGTCCCTTGAGCCAATGGAGATGTACTCATCGCCGGGACGTCACCACCATTTTCCACCTATTCACTCACTTGCTTCCTGACCATCAACAGGAGAGGACCTACACTGCAAGTGCTGCTGTGACCTGAGTCTGAAAGTGACAATGGCTCGAGTGTCTGGGGAAAGGGCCCCTGCCTTCACTGTGGAGGAGTTGGAGAAACTGGTGGATGGGGTCCTCCCCCAGTACACATTACTCTACGGTCCTCCAGACAAACAGGTGAGTACCATGTGAGCATGATGTGTGGGCAATGCCTGTTTGGAGTGGTGTGGATGTAGGCCACATGGTGTGGAGTGCTAAGGCAGGCGTCCTGGCCTGAATGCTGCATGAGAGGTGGTAACTGTATGGTCATCAGGGCGCTGGTGGGAACTAGTGGGCAATGAGTATGATGTTCTGGACGGGTGAGTAATTACATTTTCCACAATCATTTCCCTCTAGGTGAGCGCCCACTAAAAAAAGGGTATTTGGCATTCCATCGCCAAGGAGGTGCGGACCCTGGGGGTCTATCACAGGCGGAGCACCCACTGCCGCAAGAGATGGAAGGACCTCCGCCGCTGGACCACGAAGACTGCGGACGCCCAAATGGGGCTGGCCTCCCAACGTGGAAGGGGTGCCTGTCGCACCATGACCCCCCTGATGTTCCGCATCCTGGCGGAGGCCTATCCGGAGTTGGATGGCCGCTTGAGGGCATCACAGCAGCCACAAGGGAGTGAGTACAGTTTCAGAAAGCTGACTTTGCGCGCTTTAGGAACTAGCTGGGTGGGGGATGTGTGCTGTGGGTGCACCTAGGCCAAGGCGATCATGCTAGGGTAGGTCCTTTGTTTGCAGGCTCTGAAGCACCCCTACCCCAATGGTACAAGTGGCCAACTACTACTGGGCAGGGTCCTGTTGGTTTCATGTGTGCAGATGCTGGCGTTTGGCATTGTACCCCATGGGCTGGTGACTACCTTCGTGAGTGGTTGGGCATGGCCTAATGCATAGGGCAGCTCAGTGTGTGTTGTGTACGCCAACAGTAGTGGTGTTGTTGGCATTAACCATGTGTATCCTCTGTCTATCCCCCGCTTCTTGTTTTGTCACCCTGTGTGCATTAGCATCATCTGGCGGAGGAGCTGAGGCACCGGCAACGGAGGGAGCTGCATCCCACATGGCCCATGAGGGCGAATCCACAGAGGGTGAAGGCACCAGAGGGACGGAGGGCGAGGGGGCTCCATGACGGGTACAGGAGGGGATACCAGTGACAGCGACTCCTCCTCCAATGGAAGCTCCCGTGCGGTGGCGGACCCCTCTGTGCCCACCCCAACAACAGGTACAACCGCCCCCCCATCAGCACCGCCCTCCCAGCAGCCCCTCAGCGTGTTTCACATGCCCGCTCACCTAGGAGGGTGGGCCTCTCCTTCGCCCCAGGCACCTCAGGCCCGCCTCAATCAGCCCTGCTGCCCTCAGTGAGGAGGCTATCTACCTCCTGAGATCCCTTATTGTTGGGCAGTCAACCATTCTGAATGCCATCCAGGGTGTCGAGAGACATTTGCAACAAACAAATGCATACCTGGAGGGCATTCATTCTAGCGTGGCAGCCCAACAGAGAGCATTTCAGGCTCTGGCCTCAGCACTGATGGGAGCCATTGTCCCTGTGTCCAGCCTCCCCCCTCCAACTTCCACTACCCAGACCCAATCCCCTCTGCCTCACCCTATCCCAAGCACACCTTCAGACCAGCATGCACACACATCAACACACAGAAGTGGCTCAAGAAAACATAAGCACCACACATCATCACACAGGCACTCACACAAGCACCATACCCATGCACACATACCAACATCCACTTCCTCCACTGGGTCCCCCTCCTCCTCTTCGTCCACCTCCCTTCCAGTAGCGTCTCCACTCACACCTGCATGCACTACATCATCAGCCACTGCCTCTATCACCAGCAGCCCATCATAACACACCCCTCACGAGCAATCACCACCCCCACAACAATGCACACGTCTCCTGTGTCCTCTCCCAGTGTGTCTGTGAGCCCTCCTCCCAAAGTACACAAACGCAGGCACACACCCACTCAACAGCCATCCACATCACAACAGCCCATGCACCTTCACCCAAACTCAGCAGACGTACACCTCCTACAACCACTACCGCTTCCTCCACTCCCACACCCCCTCCATCTTCCTGTACCAGTGTATCAAAAAAGCGTTTCCTGGCTAATGGTGTCTCTCTCCACTACTACAAGCACCTGCACTACGGGCAGCACCGGAAGCATCTCCGCTGCAGACACCACCACAGGCACTGCCACCTGCACCGCCATATGCACCGCCACATGCCCAGCTGGTGCCACTACATCAGACATCAGCAGCATCCCCAGTGTGCAGCCGTCCGAGGCTGCAGGAGACGTCTTGGACCCTGCACACACCACTTGAGGCACCACCACCAGCACTGGCACTACCAGCAGTTTGCAGCCTAATTCGCCGCAGGATGGAGTGTGGCTCTGCCTCCATTGAGTATCATGCTACCTGTTCCCTGTACATCTCGTGCCTCAGACACCCAGGTGAGGGAATGGGAACTGCCACACCCCAGGTGCTGCATCACTGGGCACAATGCCCCCTCCAGAACCAGTGGAGAGATGCATCCACTCACCCAATCTTTGGCAGGATGAAGCAGACTGGGCACAAGGCCCCCTCCACAACCAGTGGAACATGTCACCCACTTGAGAGACTGTGACTTTGCACTCCCCAGAACCAAGCAGTGGGCAAACCACCCACTTGAGAGACTGTAGCTTTGCACTCCCCACAACCAAGCAGTGGGCAACCCACCCACTTGAGAGACTTGAGAGACTGTGGCTTTGCACTCCCCAGGACCAAGCAGTGGGCAAACCACCCACTTGAGAGACTTGAGAGACTGTGGCTTTGCACTCCCCAGGGCCAAGCAGTGGGCAAACCACCCACTTGAGAGACTGTGGCTTTGCACTCCCCAGGACATCGCTGTGGGCATGTTGTCCCCTCGAGGAGCAGTGGCGTAGTACCATCTTCCCGCTGAGGTGCCCCCCTCCCCTTCCCCCTGAGGTGCCTGTGTTTTTTTGACCTGATGCCCCTGCAGTGTCCTCTCCGTTGTGAGGCAGGAGTCAAATGTGCGCTTCGCCCATGATTTTTTGGGCCACTGGTCCACGGACATTTACAAAGGACAGTGTACGGCCTTCTGTACATATTGTAAATATTTGTATGTACTATTTTTTTATATCCGTTAGCTATATCTGCATGTTCCAAAATATCACTGATTGAACTAAATTCCTTTTGGCCTTGCGTTCTTCCAGGGGGTAACGGGGTGTATCTATAATGTTGGATGTGTTAGTGTGCATGGTGTTGTGGGTGAGGGTGTTGCGTGTTGTGTGTGTGTCACTCTCTTTTTCCTGCCCCCCGTGTGCTAGGTGCAGTACTCACCGTCGTCGTCGCCGCCGCCTTCTTTCAAATTCCTGGTATATTAGTAGATACACCAGCATGGGGAGGACCTGCA